>NC_060122.1:123912370-124537370 GCF_021461395.2 Schistocerca americana | reverse complement strand
ACAAATGGACCTGGCCAGCCCATAGAGGGCTCCGCGTCCGCGGCGGCTCTTCAGCTCAGCGGCTCTCGCGCAGCGAGGGCGCCACCGCTACACCACGTGCAGACCGCGGCCAATAGCCGCTCCCTCCGGTTTCGTAAATAGGGACTTGCTCTGTCCTAGTCCAGCATCTCCGGCGATAATTCGTTAGAATGCCGCCCTTCGATTGTGCCATTCCAGCACTAATCGAAGCGATAGGTTTTTCAGGTGCCAGCCAGCCAGCCAGCAGTGGTCCTGCCAGCCGCCAGCAGCGGTCCTGCCAGCGCCAGCACCAGCAGCGTGGGACTTCGGCGTCCGTCCGTCTTCGTCCGTCATCGGTTTTCCTCTCTCGTTTTCCGTCCTGCACCATCTTAGTTTCTACCTGTCGTCATATCAGCCCCCACCATGACTGCCACTACTACCACCACTGCCATAGTTTACACTTCGCCCTCCGCCGCCGTCACCACCATTACATGGTGTGCCCAGTCGACCCCCCCCCCCCCTCTGTCCATCCCTAACTCTCCCTCCCCCCTCGCTCTCTGTCGCCCCCTCCCCACCTCCTTTCTCCTGTTCCTCTACCTCTGATCCCTTCCCCCCATTCCCCCAGCCTGGCACTGCAGCTCCAGCTAGGGTGGTGGCCCGACGGGCCACTGCCCATGCCCCGCTCTCCCCGTCGCCATCCCCATCACAGTCATCGCCGTCAGCATCACCTTCACCATCGCCATCTCCGGCGCCGACTACTGCGTCCACGCCAGGATCTGCCGCTTCCCGTCACATCCCCGTAGCTCCTGGACCTCATATCACCATCCACCCTTCCGCTGCCCTTAAACACCCTAGTGGCACCCCCACCTCCTCCACTCCCAAGAAGGCCCCACCAGATCCTCCTTCTCCCCCCTCCCCCCAGGATGCCATGGATGTCTCCCCGCCTGGCCCTGCTCCCTCCACCTCCTCCTCCTCCTCCTCGCCCCCCTCTTCATACAAATACCTCCTCTCCCATCCCGATCCTTCCCTTCTCGAGGCCAGGAACTTCTCCATCCTCCTCCGCCAACACTTCCCTGGTGCCCCCATCTCACACCTCACTCCCGGACGGGATTCCTCATCTCCTACCCCAGCCCCACCCTCCATACTGACAAGCTCTCCTGCCTCCAAATCACCCGGCTTGGCCCCAATGACTCCCTCACCCCTGCTCCTTCTCCACCTCCTACCCACCAGCCCCCACCCCCACGTCACCTGCCGACCCTTACCGCCGTGGGCTTAGTCCGACAATCTCGGAGGAGGAGATGTTGGCAGAGTTCAAGGTGCATCCCTCACTGGAGGTGCGGGCGGTCCGCCGCATTTTTAACTCCGCCGGCCCCACCCACCTTATGCGGGTTTTCTCTGAGGACACCCCCTCCATTGACTGTCTCTTGAAGGAGGGTGCCCTCCTCTTCAACCAGTGATATAAGGTCGACCCATCCTGTTCCCCTCCTCAATCCCTTCGCTGCCAGAGTTGTCTGCGCTACAACACAAACCCAACAGCTGAGTGCTGTGAGGCCCCCACACGCCTGAATTGTAGGCAAGCGCACTTCCTCCGGCAGTGACCTAACCTTCAGTCCCCTCCCTCCTGTAATACCTACAATTTCACCCATCCCACCTACTCCCAGAAATGTAAAGCCCGACCCCCTTCGACCACTCCTGAACTCACTGTCCCTATCCGCCCTCTGGACGCCCTCACCCCTCCTGGCAATACCCTTCATCCTCCCCCACCGCTGAGGACATCATCGGGTTCCTCACCATTGTCGTACAAAACGTCCACCCATTCCAGTGCGCTCACACCCTTCAACAGGTCTCCCTCGCCGCCCGTTCCCTCTTCCACCTAAAAATGTTTGCCACCTACTCCCACAACCAGGCCCATTTCACCTTCTCCTGTCTCGACACCCTCATCTAAATACCTGTCTTGGCGCGACAGCACCTTATCCTGTTCAACAACATCTGTTCCCATCCCACCAGCAAGAACCTATTCATGCACACCCTTGCAACCCACTGCATGGATGCCTTCCTCCTCAATGATACCTTCCTCCAACCCCACCACACCATCCACACTTCACCCTACCTTCTCCACTGCTCCGATAATCCCCTCCCGATTTCGCGTGGCAGATTTGCCATTGGTCACCACCGCCAGATCCCGGTTTGGCTCCAACCTCTCCTTCCTGAACCCACCGAACACCTGATCTTTAGTCTCTTCTTTCCCTGCCTTACCATCACGAGTGCCACCATCTATGTCCGCCCTAACGCCATTATTCCTTTCGACTTCGTCTCCCACACTGATCGTACCTTCTCCTCCTATGTGATCGCCGCCGACCTCAACATCCATAGTCGTTCCGCCACCCAGTTACGGTGGTGGCATCAGTTCCTCTCCACCCTCCAAGGCGACCTCATCCCCATTCCCCAGCACACCCAGCCCGAATTCAACTCCACTCCCGATGTCATCCTCCCCTCCCCCAACCTCCTTGGCCGCATAGCGGTGGATGTTCTGGACCCCATTGGTAGCAACCATCTTCATGTCCTCCTCACCATTTCAGACAGTCATCGCTCCTACCCTGACCCTCGTAATGACCCTGCCCCGAAGTATGTCCATGGTTACTCCCATGCCGACTGGAATGCCTACCAGGATACCCTCTCGACCCAGGTCGAAGGCCACGCCTTCACCGACCACCACCCTGACAATGTTACCCATGCCACCTCCTTTCTCCAGCAGACCTAGTCTGCAGCCTTGGAGGCAAACGTCCCTACTGTCGCCATCCATCCCCACTGTCCTACCATACCCCAACAGGTCGTCCACCTCCTCCGTGAGTCCCACCGTCTCTACCATGTCTTCCTCCACACGCGTGACCCGGACACACTACGACGACACTGGCAACTCCAGCAACACATCCGAAACTTGCTCGCGGCTAAGAAACGCCAGGACTGGCGACAGACATGCACCTGTTTAAATGATACCCTACCTATAAACTCGTCCAAGTTCAGGTCAGCCTTCCGTTGCCTTACCGGAACTATACCCTCCCCCTACTACTCTCTTCTCCATGATGATCACCCCTTCCCTGACACCCTTACTAAGGCCAATCACTTTGCCTCCTACCTTTCTGTTGTCTTTTCCATCCCCAACGATCCCCAGTTCGGTTACTCCCTCTTCCCGGATGTTTGCGATCGAACTGACACCTCTGTCCCTCCCCTCGCACCTGGTTTCCAGTACTTGGACAACATTGCACACACAGAACTCAATGTCCCTCTCACTACACAAGATCTCATTGCTACACTTAGCACAAAACGCAACACCGCTCCGGGTCACGATCGTGTCACCTACTGCTACCTTTGTGAAGCTCCTGCCTCTTTCCTCTCCACCCTGGCCAGGCTCTACAATGTAGTGCTGTCCACTGGCTACTACCCCGACCTGTGGAAAACCTCCCATATCCTGATGTTCCTTAAACCCGGTAAACCGCCGTCCGCCGTCTCCTCCTACCGTCCCATCAGCCATATCTTGGTCTTCAGCAAGGTCCTGGAATCAATCCTCACCCGACGCATCCACCAGCTACTCCTCCAGCACCGCCTCCTTCCCGTTACCCAGTGTGGCTTTCGGCCGTCCTTCTCTTCCGATGACCTCCTCCTCCACCTCACTCATCTCCTTTCTGAACAGCTTAATTCCCGTCGCTCCGCATTCTTCCTCTCCCTGGACCTCGAATGTGCCTATGACCACGTATGGCATTCCAGTCTCCTCTTCAAGCTCCAAACCTTCGCCCTTCCCTTTAACTACGTCCGTCTGATCGGCTCCTTTCTCTCCCACCGTCCTTACTATGTCACCATCCATAATACGGATTCCTACACCTTTTTTCCCTCTGCCGGTGTGCTCCAACACTCCATCCTCTCCCCCCTTCTGTACCTTTTGTATAGCGCGTACATACCCCCCGTCCACCTTCTCCAGTTTGCCGATGACACCGCCTTCCTTGCCCTTGCCCCCTCCTGCAGCGTTCCCTACACCTTCTCCAATCCCATCTTGCCTGGTTCACCGCTTGATGCAACCAGTGGTTGCTCAAAGTCAATCCCTCCCAAACCCAGTCGATCATTGTAGGCAAAACCACCCCTTCTTTCCGCCTCCTCGATTTCTATTCAACGATCTATGGCCGTCCTATCGCCCTCACTCCCACCCTAAAGTACCTTGGCGTCACCCTCTACTGTCGCCTCTCCTGGATACCCCATCTCTGGACAATCCAAGCAGAGGCATGCTCCCGACTCCGTCTCCTCGAGCTCCTTTCCGGCAGTACGTGGGGTCTGGACCCCTCCACCATACTCCACACCTATAAATCCCTCATCCGCCCTATCTTCTCTTATACCTATCGTGCCTAGATCTCCGCCCCCCCCCCTCCAGCCTTTTACAAATCCCATCAGATCCTTCAACCCCATGGTCTCTGCCTCGCCTATCGCATCTGTCTCCCCTCCCCCAAGCGGATCCTGTACGACCTCATTCCGTTCCCCCACCTTCTCCTTTTCCTTGAAAGGATACGGATCCTCTACACCTTCCATAAACTCGATCCTCCTCACCCGCTTGTCTCCCCCATCCTCTCCCACCCCCGCCCGCTGCTGTACCTGTATTCCCATGTCCCATCTGCTCTCCATCTCTCCACCCTCCTTACCAAGGAGCTTCCGCCAACTCCCCCTCCCTGATGATGCCTTCCTCCCCTCCATTTACCCCTCCTACCAACTTTGATCCTCCCTCCCTCTTCCTGTGTTTATTCCTTTGGGCACCCTCCCTCCCTTCTCTCCCCTCCCTCCTCCCTTTCTCCCCACTCCTCCCCTGGGCTTCCCCTGCAGCACTTCCTTCATCTCCTACTTCCATCTCCTTCGCCATTGGCATCCTTGCTCACCCCTCTCCCTCCCACTCCCCCTTCATCCCCTCTTGACAGGTCCCCGGACTCGTACACGCCCTGTGGACATTCGCACGCCGGAGATCATCGCCATCTGTTTCGCGTGTGTGTGCCGTCGTTTTGTGTTTTTAATGTCCGCCGTCACGCTCATACGTTCACTTGTGCCGTCGGATTCATCAGTGTTACGTGCGTCGTGTCAACATGTTTTCAGTGTCGTTATCGTCGAGTGTGAACGGTTCCGTGTTTTTTTGTATTTCTGTGTCCACTATTTTTTGCTCGTCACTATGTTTATTCTGGATCTCCATTCTGTGTTATATCATTGTCAACTCTATGGCTGATGAGTGGCGTAGCATGCCGCTGACAGCCTACCTGATTGTACAGGTATGAAAATAACAATAAAGGGAAAAAAAACCTAGTCCAGTCGGTCTGGTACTCGCTCTGGATTGCGTCTCTATCTCGACGGTACTGAGTTCTGGTCGTTGCTCGTTGTTAACATTTGCCTGACTCTGGTTCCGAGTTGATTTACTGTTTGGGTTTGGTGTTGTGGTTTCCACAAGCCTCCGTTGTGTATCTCTTCCTTGTTGTGTCTGTCGTTGCCGCTTGTTGCGGTTGTCGTTGGTCTGTCGTCCGACTCGTCCTTGTGTTTACCCGGTGGTGCGTACTCCAGCCTCGGCGGTTTCCCCGCCTGGCGGCTCCGATCCGCAGCCCAAGGCGTACCCGCGGTTGGTTTTGGTTACGACAAAGGTCGTTGTTATGGCCAGAGGTGGTTGTTCTGGGTACTGATTACTAAGGATTTATGCACCCAAATTGCGTGAAAATGTAATCACATGTCAGTTCTAGTATAATATATTTGTCCAATGAATTCCCGTTTATCATCTGCATTTATTCTTGATGTGGCAACATTAATGGCCAGTAGTGTATTGATCCATTGGAGTTGGAGGCCAGTGCTCGAAGTCCTATGCGTAGTTCTGCACAAAGTCTTACCTGTATTGGAGAAAGACCATATCCAACAGACTATCAATCACGCGACAGGGTTTCTGTATTGTTCCTTCGTCAGCAGTTTAATACTTTGTTTTTTTCTGTAGTAAGATATTCAATCAGTATGCTCCGCCATACGCATTGTTTTTTGTACCATGACTTCGAGGACTCTTTCAGCTGCTGCTACACCGACTTTAACATGTTTCCATACTTTACCTCTCACAGAAATCTGAGCATCGCATGCTGTAAACTATACAGCTCCCACAACACACAGGTTGGTACAAATAAAACACAGAGGCTATGTTTCACATTGCCAAAATGTGGAAAACATGACAACATATGGAAACAGGAAGAGGTTGTGATATTGTAGAGCGTTTCCAAAAGCTGTCCAAAATTGACAACCTGTGCAGTTAATCTCATCTTCCCCAGCGACAGGTTAGCGGATGTCTCGGTATTCCATTTGGAAGAGCATTGTTCCCTCATTTTGCAGTCATGTACGGTCATGCTCAAAAGTTTTCGAACGACCAGAATTGCATTTCGCTTGGTTCGCATGCAACCTACATAACGCAGCTGTCTAGCAGTTCCTCTAATCACGGCTAGTTACAGTCGTTTAACCATTGAAAATTGTTCCAACAAGTCACCACCAGAAAACTCTGCTCTGTATTGCAATAACACAAGATGTAAAGTAATACCACGATACTACAAATATCAGGGAACACTTTATCACAGATACGACTGTCCTCAAGGCTTGTAAGCTCACATTTATTGCAATACATGACATACCTGTAATGTTACACTCTCATTATCACGTAGTAAGTTCGTCGAATTCATGATTTATTCTTCAAATTAACATACCATACTTGTTATTTAACTCAAAAAGATATTAAAAATTTACGTTATTCACTAGCAGCTAGTTGAGTATATGTATGAACTTCAAATGACACGACGAACCGTCTCGTTCTGCATATGGATTCAATCCCAGGTCATGCAGACTAAGATTTCGTGACTGAGGAAACTAACAGTCATTTTGACTAGGCATACAGACAGTGATATACGTCGATTTTATACAGTATCAGTTAGCAAATATCAACTTTAAATTACATAACGCAAACATTTTTAATGAACGCGAATTCCTACTCTGCGTCTGTTGTCCCTGTTAGCGAACTACGAGAGATGTTAAATATTACTTCTTCGCAAGTCATTTACTTGAATTTCCAGTGAGGTAAAGCTTTGGGTTGGACAGGGATTAGACCCCAGAACCTAATCGGATTGTTGTCGAAGCACAATCAACTATTACATATCGGATTTTCTCGGCAGTAGCTAGAAGTTTTAACTGAAATGACGAGACGAAACATTACTTTTTTCTTCCCAGGACTCCAACCCAACACCTATCGACGTTATATTCTAGAGAAAGGGAACGTTAAATATGTGTTCGTTCCACCAGCAGCGACATCTGAGAATATTTCAACTAGAAATAATATGACGTAGAGTTCAGTTCTAAATGGGAATCGAACCCCTACACATATCGTTGTTCACTACACACAAAGAGACGTCAGCTACAGAATTTTTCTCCACCAGCAGCTCGGAATAATATCCTTGAGGTTAGAGTGATCTCTCAAAACGTTCTGTGTCTCACTGGGAGTCAAAAACGTTAGATATCGTTAGTGTTGACAACGAATGAAAATGCTTTAAAAATCAGAATTATTATCCACCAGCAGACGGGTGTTCTCATGCTAGAGCTTGATAATACATAATGAAAACTTTAGTGCCTGACCAGGATTCGAACCCATTCACGCGCAATATGTGGAGATGTTGAGGAATCTGCAGTTTTGAACAAGCAACAAATAGTAGTCGAGCTTTATTGTCACGAAGGGATCAAATTCCGCGTTAAGGGCGGTCTGAGTTGCATTCCAAGTTCAGAACAAATTTTATCGACATACAGAAGCTGGAATAAAAGATGGAATAAGTGTCTTGTGACCCTACATAGCATTTGTATCGTCAATAGAAACAAATAACTAGTATAAGAAGCGTCACTGGTGATAGAGGTCCCACATTTCACCACTCCTGACTTTATTGTGGTTCAACCTAAAGTTTACTTCTTAGAGAAGGAACATCATGTTTAATGTGAATTTCAGACCACAATGACCGTATACCATCTTCACTTGGCGTAGCGAAAAGAGAATAGAATCTGTCTCTGTCTATTAGAAATCACCGGCGGAAGTTGGAACCGTAGCCAGACCATCATCATAGGAAGCAATCATCAATTCCACAGACCACCAAATCGTCTGCTCTGAGATTCATCTTTCTATCATATCACCGTTGCGGCACACTCGATGAGAATTCTGACACACGGCTCCCTGTAGTGGTTTGCAGCATGTTCAGTACATTTATTTACTTTGTTGACGGAATAGCCATGGACAAGTTGACTCAGCTACCCAGTGAATACGTTCGACTCTGTTTTGTAATGACCGAAATAAAATCACGTAACTGCCACCTACACAGAACTGCCAACAGTGTAGGATGCAGAAATTTAAATAGGAAGTGTTCCTTTCTATTTGAGCTACTCCATTTCGCTATCTGTTTGTTGAAAACGTCGTGCAGTGCAAAAGAAAATCTGTAACTGTCTGTCTCTCAGAAGTCTAGATCTGGCCATATGCATTATCTCACAACACTGTGGAATGCGGAATTTTTGGAGGAACTGTTGAATCCTGGAGCTGCTGTAGCTGCCTGCCAGCTAGTTCAGTCAGCCGGCGGACGCGGTCGAGGTCGGACGTGCTGTGTTGCGCGCCGGGTCGTCGCTGTCTACGTGTGGTGAGTCGCTGTACTTGCATCAGTGTCTACCAGTGTTTTGGTGTGATCTGAAAATGAACTCGATTTAGTGATGTCGCAACCGAGTTGGAAAGATACACCGAAGTTTACCGTTGACAGAAACTTTGTCTGACCTATATCTTCGAAGTTGAGCAATGGTTAGAAGATGAAGTCAAGATAGGACTTGAGGACATAATCAGGATACATCTTTCGATTGTCAGTAGCACCGTTTTCGTTAAATTAGCTAGATCAGACATGTGTGAGAAAATAGTTGACTCTTGTGGTGGTATCCTAAAGTTTAAACATAGCGATGGAAATGTGGGAGAAGTTGCCGTTTCGCATGCCGGCCTAGGAATATGGATTGTTCGAATTTTTGAACTTCCATTTGAAATAACCAGTGAACAGATAAAGGCAGTGCTTTGTCCATACGGTAAAATCATAAGCAACATTGCGGAACGCTGGTCTAGTGCACATGAATTCCCAGTGCTTAAGGGGCTCCAGAACGCCCTATACTTGCAATGTTAAAATAACGCTTATAAATTACATCTTTCCTCACAAAGTATTTGAGGTAGGAAGTTGAACTTTTTACAGATTATTTATTGGAATATGGTCTACAACTTAACACAGGGATTTTACAAAATTTTAGTTCAGTTATTAAAGATGATTTTTTTTCAATTGTAATGAAAATTCACAACATTTTTTTGCAATTTTTTATTTATATATTCAAAAATATACAGTTTTTTGGAAAAAAGCTGTGTTAAATTATGCAGAAGGTACTGTGTAACATTTACTGAAAGTTTGAAACAAATATGTTTGGAAGATCCTTAGAAAATATGTAATTAGTATGAGAAAATAAAAGTTTTGAGAATCGAGCGACAAAGATTGGATTAACTTTTTAGTGCATTCCAGGTTCATAAGATGGATTATATTCATCCTCTGCAAACTCCTCCTCCAGCTTCCCCTTGTTCCTCCTCCTGTTTACTCTTGCTTGTGTTTCTAGACTCTTTACAGCCCTGTCTGCAGCCCGAAGGCGTTCCTTGTCTAAAGCAAGCATCGCTCGTTGTTGTGTTCGTAGATTTTGCTACCATTTTCTTCAGTTGCAGTTGTATTTCACTAGCAAGTCCTACGTGCTTTATTATGGAGAGTTCCAGACCAACTTCACTACAATGAATACATCTTACACAGTTTGAAAAAATTCCTTTGAGAACCGACATATCAAATATTTTATTCACATCCGATTCGCCCATAAAACATTCATAGTTTTCACTCATTGAACCAAGCTTCTTCTGTGAAGTATTTTCTTTCCCACTTCGACTGCTGTGGGCAGGTGTACTTGAGAGGTTAGGTTCACTCACTTGGTTATCGTCTTTATTGTTTACAGTAATAACACATACCTTTGGCTTTCCAACATTTCTCCTTTTCTTAAAAGCCTTCAGAGGATTTCTAATAACTTTACTTTTACTCATTATTATACTTCAACAAAACAGAGACTCAAGAAACAGAATTAATTACGAATATTTTCGAGATAACGACAGAGTAAATAAACATGAAACAATCGACAATCATACCAGCGATATATATTGAACCATCACAGGTTAGCCACAACACATACTTTACCTCACATCACTAAAATGTACCTGATGAACACGGACGTTAATAATAACACCATTTGACAGCAGTTTAACAGCGCCACAGTGGGTCACGCCCATGTAGAACACATATCAAAAAAAATTTGAAAATAGTTGTAGTCTTCGGAAATGAATAAATTATATATCTATTAAAAGGTAATAGTCTGCAGATTCAGAAAACGCAAAAAAGTAAAAATTGAACTTTTCATGATTTTGAGCCTTTTCGGAGCCCCTTAATGGGGTGCGGCAATTAAAAATCGAGCTGTAGAAGCACATCCCGTCTTATATTAACGTTTGCGGGTATCGAGCGATAGCAACGTACGATGATCAGCCTAGAACGTGCGCAGCATGCAACTCAACAGGTCACGTGCGGGCCGAATGCATGCAGAGTCGAGCGGCGCAGCTGCCTGCTGGCGAGGCTACCAAACCCCCCGCAATGACAACACTGCCTGTGACGTACGTCGCCGTAGCGCGTGGGCTTTCGGCCACATCCACGGTCCCAGAAGTCAGTGAAACTACTGAAATGCCTGCGACAGTGACACGAATGGAGACTGCTGCAGCCGGCCGGAGTGGCCGTGCGGTTATAGGCGCTACAGTCTGAAACCGCGTGACCGCTACGGTCGCAGGTTCGAATCCTGCCTCGGGCATGGATGTGTGTGATGTCCTTAGGTTAGTTAGGTTTAAGTAGTTCTAAGTTCTAGGGGACTGATGACCACAGTAGTTAAGTCCCATAGTGCTCAGAGCCATTTGAACCACTTTTTTTAGACTGCTGCAACGCCGGAACAGAGCCCACCTAAACCCGTAGAAATATCGACGTCTGTCGTAGTTACAGAGGAACAGGCATCTGAAATGCAAACTGCTGCGTCCCCATCGACCGCTGCTACCCCACAGGGGGAATCTCCGTCAGGCTACGATCAAAGCCCACAAAGGGGCACATCTCCCAGAAAAACTAAAAAACGGAGACTTTCCCGAGAGGGTGCAGAAAAGATTGTACCGGTTCTACGAGAAAAGGCTAAACAGGTAAGTGAACAACTCAGTGGAAAAGCATCTGATCGCACAAACCATGATCATCCCTCATCCAGTGTACCATCAGTCCTTGACGATGTCTCAAATTCTCTACCTCTGAACCCCGAACAGTCAGCTACACTTCGAGCCGAATGTGATGACCGCATGGTCCAACCCTATCCTGTTGAAGAGTCTGTAACCACCTCGACACGGCCACCGCCAACTAGTTGGGCAGACGATACGGAGTCCAATGCTGAAGTAGACAGTATGGATACTTCAGAAACGGTGACAGCCATAACTTCAGTCTCCAAAGACGACGATGTTAATGAGAAAGATAACGCCTCGACAGAAACTACCGCGCCAAAACAACGCGCGACTGATCCCTTTTCAAACGGAGAATATCTTTAAATCTCCCTTTAAAGTGACCGTCAATCAATGCTTTTGTTATGTGAAGTTGATTCCCAAGTGCTTTTTCGAAGTGACTTGTTTTTCCAGCGCTGTTTATGTTTGATATAGGAATGATTTTAGGCATTGCACCTGTTTAGTCAATCACAATTCCGCTACGGGCCTATAGACTTGCTACTCTAAATATTAATAAGATACGTAGCACTTTTAAATTACAACGTTTAAAAGACCTTTTGTATGCAGCTGATGCAGACATTTTATTTGTACAAGAAGTAACGGAGATCAGATTTCATTGCATATCAGGTTATAATGTGATCACTAATCCTGGGGCGGGTTGGGACTTAGGTACAGCTTTTATTGTGAAGGAAGGTATCATTATTAATGGCGTCACAAAATTGCCGAACAGTAGGGGTATTGCGGGCACTTTTTACTACAACAGGCTAATTAATGTATATGCCCCATCCGGTTCCAGTAATCGACTTCAAATAGCAGAATTTTTTAAAAAAGAAATAGTTCCTCTCTTTGGCATACGCCACGACAATGTCATCTTAGGAGGAAACTTTAACTGTGTCATCAGTGCAAAGGACCAGTCTCCCAATCTTAACAAATCACTTGAACTGGAACGGATTGTACGAGACTTGCACTTCATTGACTCTTGGGAGATAAAGCATGGGGCAGCACCTGGGATTACCCATATCACGACCCATTCAGCAAGCCGTCTCGATCGAATTTATGTCACACCAAATTTGAGGAGTAACATTCTGCAGTCAGAAGTATGGCCAGTGGCGTTCTCAGATCATGCTGCATACATCTGTACTATCACTCTACACCGACAACGAACGTGTCGTTACAGAGGCCTGTGGAAATTAAATGTTTCACATCTACAAGACTCGGCGTGTCAAGAAGCCTTCCTCAATACCTGGCGAGAATGTGACCAAAGATTTGTCTCTAATAATTCGGCCATTGATTGGTGACTCAGTTGTGACAAACCTAAAATTAGGTGTTGTTTCATGAACTACTCCAGGGAAAAGAGCTTTTGGCTTCAAAGGACTATCAATTTCTATTTTCATTGTCTGCGGGAACTGTATATGCACGATACATCGGCTGTCGAGCATTGTCAACAAATTAAGAAAATCCAGGCCAAAATCCTAACCCTAAGGAGGAAACAGCTAGAAGGATATAAAGTCAGGTCGCGGGTCGAGACTACGGCACACCAAGAACTTACCTCAGTCTACCATATGATCCAAGAAAGTAAGAGAGGGTCCCGTAAAATAATGACGGAGTTAACTACTGAGGATGGCACAACGCTGACTACGCACAACGAGATCAAAGCGGCGGTGCTAAACTACTTCACTACCTTGATGTCAAATAAAAAAGTTAACGTGCAAGCGCAGGATGATCTCTTGAACAATTTGCGCAACATAGTCGGTCTCGTGGAAGCGGAAAAGCTATTAGCAGTGGCAACCGAAGAAGACGTGGAATATGTAGTCTGGGAATGTGCTAAGAATAAATCCCCCGGAGCAGACGGAATTCCCGCCGAATTCTATCAAAAATCCTGGAACACCATAAAAGCGAAGATAACTTGCATCTGTAATGAACTTCTGGACCACAACCTTCTGTGAAGGCATAATCGTTATAATTAAAAAAAAGAAAAACTCAGGCAGTACAAACGTAAGAAATCTACGACCGATCACGCTGCTCAACAGCAACTATAAAATGTTTGCGAGACTTTTGGCCCAAAAGCTTAAATCTATGATGACCAGTATCATCGGCCCTTACCAGACCAGAGTGGGCAAGGATCCAAAAAGCCACCAGACTTTGTGCGACTACCGTGATTTAATCTCTACTGCGGAAGTCTGTAAACTGAAATGTGCCATTATGTCTTTGGAATTCGACAAAGCTTTTGACAGGGTTAACCACCAGTATCTCTCTCGTACAATGTATGCGATGGGTTTTCCACGTGGGTTCGTTGCAATTATACAACAGATGGTACCGACTAATTTATCCAGGGTCATCATCAATGGACAGCCTACCCGAGCAATAGAAATACCAGTTTCGTCAGGCAGGGTTGTCCAATGACCATGGCGCTTTTTGCTATTGCCATTGAGCCGTTGTTAGCTACCCTGACGCAAAGTTTACAGGGCATCCTAATACATGGATCCCGAGTTGTGTGCAAGGCGTATGCAGACGATGTCGGTTTCCGTGTAATCAATAGAAATGAAGTGGAGACCACACCACAGATAGTCATGCAATATGAGCAAGCATCAGGTGCACAACTAAACTGACAAAGTCTGGAATATTCAACATTGGCCGCGGCCTAGGATCGCACCCTCACAGACAACTACGTCAGCTGAAAATCCTCAAGTGTCTTGGAATTGATTTTCAGAGTAATATCCGGCACACAATTGCAACCAACTATAGAAAGCTTCTACAGACTATATGTGCCAGCATACGGGAACACAGTGTACGAAAACTAAATGAAATTCAGAAAGTAACGGTCGCAAATGTGTACCTCGCCTCAAAACTCAATTATGTCACTCATTTTTTGCCGATGTCTGCGCTCACAGCAAAATGAATTATGTTAGCACTGGGACAGTTTGTCAGCCATCATCACATTTTTAAAGTTCAGTTTGACACCTTAACGCTTGCCACAAAAAATGGTGGCTTAAATCTTGTCGATGTTGGAAACAAGGCGCAAGCTTTATACATCTCAAAAACTTTCCACCGATGGAAACACTCAGCTGATAGTCTCGCTGCTCACCTGCTTACTGAAATAGCTCCGGCCGACCTTAGTCCACCTATCACGGTGCAACATATTCCAAACGGACTTTACCACTTAAAATGGTTTTTACTGGAGTACAGTGATGTACAAACAAGGATCCCCGAACAAGAAATGAAGAAAGTAAAACACGTGTATTAGGAACTCATGAAAGATATGAAGAAAAGTAACATCGAAGAAAAATACAAACTTTACAACTGGAAGGTAATCTGGGAGAACATCCATTGTCGGTACTTGCCGTCCACAATGAAAGCCACTTGGTATTTTGCAGTTAACAGAAAACTGGCAACTAACTCCAAATTACATACCATACACCTAGCAGATTCACCGTTGTGTACAACATGTAATTTAATGCATACTGGTTCGTATGCGACAAAGTAAAATATATATGTGAATATATCACGAACAAGTTAGCACTCATCTGTAGGACATCGCCCAGATATATAACACCTGCTGACTTTCTGACGCCGGATGATACATCGTACCCACGGACGAGAAGGAACGCACTAAACTGGTTAAAAGGAGCAACAGTACACTACTTATTTACAAAAGAAGATAAGAGTAAAGAAGACTTCTGGGTATATCTTACAACGCAGCACCATATGCTAATGAAAACAAAAAAACTATAAGGATAATTTCGCAAACTACCTGCTCAAAACTGAAACATAAAATAAAGAGACTAACAGAGTAAATGATTGAATTTCATGTTAACGATCATTCCGCAGATACTCACTCCAGATAAGACGAACCATCTATTAGGCAGATAAAATGTAGTGTTGACCGAATCTTAAGTTACAAACATACTGAAGTAATCGATTGGCAAGATTCAAGCTTCATTTCGTAAGACGAAGAAAATTGAGTTTCCTGTTTCGAGGAATATTTTAGTTCTTTTTTAATTTCGAACAGCTCAGAACACAGCTTTTTATTTTTAGAAGAAATGGATTTTCACTTTTGTTTTAACTTCTTTGCCGTTTTCTGTTACCAAAAGGCAATGGAGCCGCGCTAAATTTCAGTTACTATCGCCTTCGTATGTATGACTGTATCTTCTTCGGGCTATAAGGGGTGGATGGAGGCCCAAAAAAAAAAAAAAAATGTTGCGTAATGGTAAACGACACGCACTGTAGATAAGACGTCGCGAGTTCTGTTACATTCGCTGCTACATTTTTTAAAAAGCAATTCTGCTGTCTGCTGAAGTTATCTATTTAATGGGACTTTGAACATGATTCCCTTCACTTCTTAACCCAGAATAGTCGCATATGGAAAAAGGGCTAACGTTCTGCGACATTTTGTTCTTTTCAGTTTTAATAGACGGCCAGGCAGAAGATACATCTCGAAGCTTTTGTATTATGTATGGGGAGAGAGCAACGTGCCCAAAATAGTCAGAAAAGTATTTTCTACATTAGCTGTCTTGTGGTAGTGCCATTTTATTCTTCTTCAAACTTTGTTTGACAGCTTTAACTCAGAACAAGTTTTCTACGTGCATGTAATCAATAAACTACATGCGCATTGTCAGACTGTTATAGATAACATCAGAGAATTCGCATATATCGTTGATGATTAATTCCTCTCTCATGTTTAGTATCGTTTTAACAACACTAAAAGAAACCTTACGAAAATTGGGCACTGTATTATAAGAAAGGAAATATAACTACCCACGATAACCTTACGATGAAAGTCTGTTTTAATAAAACTGAGTATCTGTACGCAAGCGTGCCTCTATCGGCACAAATTAGTAAAATACTACCCACTTAAATTTCTATTGCGTCTGTGCATAATTGGTATGCTGTGTCATACTCAACAGGTATGCAAATGTGGCATTTCATAAACAAAGTTATGTATTCCTAGAAACCCAAAATTTATTTGTCAGTAGCAGGAAGATGTGTTACTTGTTGTGCAGCATTGTAACTTTTTTCACCATTGCACTATGAGCTAAAACTATTTTCTTGCGATTTCCCTATCGATGTTTGATCTGACTGCTTGTAGCTCTTTCACAGAAGGGATAAAAACGTTACAGTCAGCGAGACTGGAAACGCGAACCGTAACAGACGCTTTTTCACTGGTCAGCATGTCACCACAGAGCTAATTAAGGGGTACATGTTGTGGTTTCCTTTTAATAAGCCAATAGTGGCTAGAAATCGCTATTTAAAGGACCAGATTAGTTTCAATTTCCACGTGCAACGGATTTCCTGGGCTGAACACCGTAAATTTACAATCTTTTGTTACACCTCAAGCGATAATGACTGAGATTACTAAATGGAAATGACAGGAAAAATCAAGTGAACTTTGAGGCTTAATTCTGTGCACACCAGGAAGTAACTCGTCGATCACATAGTTGCCAAACATACCTTGCCTTGTTGCCAAATTTCAGTTACAGTACCAACAGAAAGAAGACGAACTGATGTGATTCCATAGCGGACGGGAAAGTGACCATAGCTGGCGTCTCAAAGACGCGTCTGTTATGGACTGGAATACGTAATGCGTCTGATTCGCATTTCTGTAACTAGGTTTAGGGACTGGAGCGTAGTTACTAATAATACTCAGAACTGACTGCAAACTAAGCATCATAAATCAGTAGCTCTGATAGTTGTTTTTATATTTCTTTCGTAAGTGTACTCAAAACTAAGAAACTCCTTCACAGACATTTTCGTGCCACGCCAATATTCGAGCATACCAAACAAATAAAAACAAAAAAAAGAATGTGTTTGAGTGTGACTGTGTGTGTGTGTGTGTGTGTGTGTGTGTGTGTGTGTGTGCGTGTGTGCGTGTGTGTGTGTGTGTGTGTGTGTGTGTGTGTGTGTGTGTGTTTGTGAGTGAGTGAGAGAGAGAGAGAGAGAGAGAGAGAGAGAGAGAAAGAGAGATAAAAATAACAAAGGATGAGAGAGAGGGTAAGAAACTGTTGTAAAGAAATTGAAATTTTAAATATCACATTCGAATAGCGTTCTTTTCTCCATTATTTAATGTATGGACCTCAAAACCAGCAGTTTGCCTTAGTAGCTATAGAGCAGATTCTGAAGGGTATTGACACAATGTTTCCCCTCCATTTACCATAGGGAATCAAAGAAAGAAACCAAACAAATTACATTGTATTTACTCTCTGTGCCTTGACTAACACATAAGAATCCATGACAAAAATAAATTATTTGAAGAATCTCCTGTGAAAGGAAAAATAACAGTATGTGAGGTTTTAATTATAGCACACTGGATCAGAAACATTGAAATTAATTCCGTACCACATTGATGTATTGCACACTAGTGTAATAAAATACTCATCAAATGAAAACGGTTTTGTTCCTCCATTGCTGTCGAGTATGAAACACAAATTGTAGATAGGTTTCATGGGTCACCACTCAGCAACATGACAGCTTTTTCAGCTTCGAGAGTGAGGAGCGGAGCAGACGTTGTCAGCAGAAGGCGAGGCAGCACAGTGCCCCAACCCCCGCCGGTAGGCAGCAAACGGGTCCCAAAGAACTCTGACGCAATTGGTGTTCAGAGGCAGATGGTCGGCCAAGAAATCTCTCGCTAAAATATTGTTGAACCAAACTGTTATTACCATTACTGCACAACAGGTAACACATCCTTCTGCTGCTGACAAACAAATTTTGGGTTTCTAGGAATACATAACTTTATTTATGAAATGCCACATTTGCACACCTGTTGAGTATGACACAGCATACCAATTAAACACAGACCCAATAGAAATCTGAGTAGTATTTTACTAATTCGTGCCGATAGAGCCACGCTTGTGTACAGATACTCAGTTATATTAAAACAGACTTTCGTCGTAAGGTTATCATGGGTAGTTTTATTTCCTTTCTTATATTACAGTCCACAATTTTCGTAAGGTTTCTTTTAGTATTGTTAAAACGATACTAAACATGAGAGAGAAATTAATCATCAACGATATATGTGAATTCTCTGATGTTATCTATAACAGTCTTACAAAAATGGTTAAAATGGCTCTGAGCACTATGGGACTTAACAACTGAGATCATCAGTCCCCTAGAACTTAGAAGTACTTAAACCTAACTAACCTAAGGACATCACACACATCCATGCCCGAGGCAGGATTCGAACCTGCGACCGTAGCGGTCACGCGGTTCCAAACTGAAGCGCTTAGAATCGCACGGCCACACCGGCCGGCTAACAGTCTTACAATGCACATGCAGTTTATTGATCACATGCATGTAGAAAACTTGTTATGAGTTAAAGCTGTCAAGGAAGGTTTCAAGAAGAATAAAATGCCACTAATACACGGCAGATAATGTAGAAAATACTTTTCTGACTATTTTGGCATGATGCGCTCTCTCCACACATAACACAAGAGCTTCGAGATGCATCTGCTGCCTACCCGTCTATTAAACCTTATAAGAACAAAATGTCGCAGAACGTTAGCCCTTTCTTTCCACGCGACTATTCTGTGTTGAGAAGTGAAGGGAATTATGTTCAAAGTCCAATTAAATTGATAAGTTCACCATAATTGCGTTTTCAAAAATGTAGCAGCGAATGTAATAGATCTCGCGACGTCTTACCGTTACGCTACTAGCTGTCAGCTGGCTGGAGTAGTTCCAGAAGTCAACAGTTCCTCCAGAACTTCCGCATTCCACAGTGCTATGAGATAATGCATATGACCGGATCTAGACTTCTGAGAGACAGACAGTTACAGATTTTCTTTTGCACTGCACGACGTTTTCAACAAACAGATAGCGCAATAGAGTAGCTCAAATAGAAAGGAACACTTCCTATTAAAATTTCTGCGTCCTACACTGTTTGGAAGTTCTGTGTAGGTGGCAGTTACGTGATTTCATTTCGGTGATTACAAAACAGAGACGAATGTGTGCACTGTTTAGCCGAAGCAGCTAGTTCATTGCGTTTCGGTCAACCGAGTAAGCGAATGTACTGAACATGCTGCAATCCACTACAGGCAGGCTGTGTCTCAGAATTCTCATCGAGTGTGCCGTAACGGTGTTATGATAGAAAGTAGAGTCTTAAAGGAGAGGATTTGGTGGTCTGTTGGACTGATGATAGGCTCCCATGATCATGGTCGGGGTTCGATTCCAACTTCTGCTGCGATTTTTAATAGGGAGAGAGAGATTGTATTCGCTTCTGGCTACGCCAAGTGAAGAAGGTATAATGGCATTGTGGTCTGAAATTCACATTAAACATTATATTCCTGCTCTACCAAGTAAACGTTAGGTAGAACCACAATAATCAGGAGTGGTGAAATGTGGGAACTCTATCACCAGTAACCTTTCTTATACTAGTTGTTTACTTCTAGGGACGAAACAAACGCTGTGAAGGCTCACAGGACACTTATTCCATCTTTTATTTCAGCTTCTGTATGTCGATAAAATTTGTTCTGAACTTGGAATGCAACTCAGACCGTCCTTAACGCGGAATTTCATCCCTTCGTGACAATACAGCTCGACTACTATTTGTTGCTTGTTCAAAACTGCAGATTCCTCAACATCTCCACATATTGCGCGTGAATGGGTTCTAATCCTGGTCGGGCACTAAAGTTTTCATTATGTATTATCAAGCTCTAGCAAGAGAACACCTGTCTGCTGGTGATTAATAATTCTGATTTTTAAAGCATTTTCATTCGTTGTCAACACTAACGATATCTGACGTTTTTGACTCCCAGTGAGACACAGAACTTTTTAAGAGATCACTGTAACTTCAAGGATATTATACCTAGCTGCTGGTGGAGAAAAATTCTGTAGCTGACGTTTCTTTGTGTGTATTCAACTACAATATGTGTGGGGTACGATTCGCAGACAGCAGTGAACTCTTCGTCTTATTGATTCTAGTTCAAACATGCTCAGATGTTGCTGCTAGTGTAACAAACACATATTTTATGTCCGCATTCTCCAGAATATAACAGCGATAGGTGCCGTGTTGGAGTCCTGGGAAGAAAAAAGTAATGTTTCGTCTCGTCATTTCAGTTAAAACTTCTAGCTACTGCCGAGAAAATCCGATATGTCATAGTTGATTGTACTTCGACAACAATCCGATTAGGTTCTGGGTTCGAATCCCTGTCCAACACAAAGCTTTACCTCATGGTCTTTCAATTAAGTTACTTCTGAAGAAGCAATATTTAACATCTCTCGTAGTTCGTCGACAGGGACAAGAGATGCTGGGTAGGAATTCGCGTCTGCTAAAAATGTTTGCGTCATATAATTTAAAGTTGATATTTGCTAACTGATACTGTATATAATCGAGGTGTATCCCTCTCTGTATGCCTAGTCAGGAATGACTGTTAGTTTCCCTCAGTCACGAAATCTTAGTCTGCTCGACCTGGGTTTGAATCAATATGCAGAACGAGGCGGTTCTTCATGTCATTTGAAGTTCATGCATATTCTCAACTAGCTGCTAGTGGATAACGTAAATTTTTAATATCATTTTGTGTTGAATAACAAGTATGGTATATTACTTTGAAGCGGAAATCATGAATACGACGAACTTTCTACGTGCATTACCTATCTGACGTAATAATGAGAGTGGTAACATTTCAGGTATGTATTGCAATAAATGTGATCTTACAAGCCTTAAGGACAGTCTTATCTGTGATAAGGTGTTCCCTTATATTTGTAGTATCGTGGTATTACTTTACATCTTGAGTTATTGCGATACAAAGCAGAATTTTCTGGTGGTGACTCGTTGGAACCATTTTCAATAGTCGAACGACTGTACCTAGGAGAGATTAGATTACTTGCTAAACATCTGCGTTTGCGGGTTACATTCTAATCAGGCGAAATGCAATTCAGGTCGTACGGATACTTCTGAGCACGACTGTACATGATCGCCGGAAGGTGCAGTTCACAACACGCGCGTGGTACTACAAATAAAAAGTGGTACTGTTATCTGTGTGTGGTAGACATGAGTGTGTTGCGTTGGTAAAACAGACGGTTGAGAAGAAACGTGCGGTTTATACATGATTGCGGTCAAGATGTATGGAGCTTCAAACATTTCATGTAAATCAACTGTGCCATCAGTTCTGAAGCATTATTCTGCTGTCCAGTCAGTATCAGGAAGGTATCGGCGGTAGAAAAATGCTCTCAGAGCATAAACGCACACTCCGTTGATTATATGGTTTTACACCAGAATACGCTATATTGTTAAAGCCATGCGGTTTCAAAAATATTAGTCGTGCGGAATGAAACGCTCTTCATACAGCAATGCAGAACATACAGTATTTGTCCAACCTCAGACGTACAACCACCCCTAAAGTTTCGTACCCCAATCACTACGGCGACAAACTTTAAAATGCTGAAACAACTTCCGCTTACACTATTCCGGTGTCCTTGGAAGGCATCGTCAGTGTGTATTCACAGCTCGAGCTAGTTATAAACCGACGAGGATGATGTCTGGAGACTGTTGTTTTGCCTCTTACGAAATTAATCGATTTTATACGTCTTTTAAAGTCGGAAACATACATACCCTCAATCACACTTCCCATGTCAGTGGTGCACATCATTACTATAGTAGAAGTAGTAGTATCGGTTTTTACTGATACGGCTAAGTCTCACTAGGAAACAGAGTGAAGAAAAGCAAACAACTGATAAGTAGAGGTATCACACACACACACCGCTGCAGGAAAATGTACACAAAGAAGCAGCAGCATCTTACGAGAGAGTAGGCACCACAATCAGTAGAATTTGGAGATGCATCACCACAGCTCTGGTATCATTCCAATTGCACAAAGAAGTCCTGGTCTCATGTTAGATAGTTTTGCTCATGTGTAGGATAATACAATAATTTCATCCCAGCACCACACCTCTCGATTACATCCCCCTAATACTACTAAAGGTGATAGTTGTAGCATCGGTCCACTCTCCTACAGAACACTTTAAGGACTTTCTAAGTCTCATAAACGCAATGATTCTTCTGTTTAATACTTACGGATTTTGTGAGAACCAGCCATAATTGGTAAATATACGTATTCGGCCCCATGTGTGAGAACGCAGTTAAAGATCGGGATGCATATGTTTTGCCTGTTTTAATATGGCCCCTCTGTGTAATACATACATCGCTTTTGTCGGATTGTGTGTTACGAAAACCCACGTAGTTTACAGAGGGAGGGGGAGGGTTAAAAGTGAATGCAACCAGTGCATAATTTTTCAGCTTTTCTGTGTCTTCCTCCCAGTATTTCACAATTCCCCCATTTCGTAATACGTTTACTCTAATTTTATCTATTCTCAGCCAATTTGAGGAGTTTTGCAAGTTGTTTTCGCGGTTTTACATATTTCGTCGTATTTCTCTCAGTTTTACGTATTTCCCATCAAAGAGTAATTATATAGAGTTTTCGTCCATTTTTATCAATTTCATGTATTTTTCATATTTTTTTCGATATTTTAACGTAGGTATATGGTCATATGCAGGCATGCCCATGCGTTGTTTGATTTTATACGAGGCTATTTGCGTCTCCAATACAACAGCCTTTTAAAAACCCTAAGAATTCCCCTGTTTCTGATGATCTACATACACACATTTTCGATAGAAAGGTCATGAAAAGTATATTGACGTTCCTCTCATACACCCATACGTAGATGAGACTCAGAGTGTGGTCTAGACTGGAAACTCATGGTCTGGAAACAAATCCATGTACTGCTACGGCAACATAAGAGAGCTTGTCCACAGACTCATGTAGTGACGCACTTTGATGGAAACACAAAGTCTGACACAGTTCTACAAGTTAATCTCACTTCCACTCCACCGTGTAGGGATCTGCAACAGGGAGTTGACATATGTTCAGAGTTTGTAAGTACGCTGTTTAGGTTTTCATGGTGGTAAAGCCACGTAGCGCTCTGTATGAAAATTACTGACTATGCTGTGGCTGGTTTGCATTGTTGGAATATTTGCTATGTGAACAGCGCGTAGCGTTGCTCAGTTGAAGGTGAGCCGCCAGCCGTGGTGGATGTGAGAAGAGAGATGGCAGAATTTTGAGAGCCGACGATCTGGACGTGTGTCCATCAGAAAGAGTAAAGTTGTAAAACTGGATATCATGAACTGATATATATATATATATATATATATATATATATATATATATATATATATATATATATATTCCCGGAAATTGAAATAAGAACACCGTGAATTCATTGTCCCAGGAAGGGGAAACTTTATTGACACATTCCTGGGGTCAGATACATCACATGATCACACTGACAGAACCACAGGCACATAGACACAGGCAACAGAGCATGCACAATGTCGGCACTAGTACAGTGTATATCCACCTTTCGCAGCAATGCAGGCTGCTATTCTCCCATGGAAACGATCGTAGAGATGCTGGATGTAGTCCTGTGGAACGGCTTGCCATGCCATTTCCACCTGGCGCCTCAGTTGGACCAGCGTTCGTGCTGGACGTGCAGACCGCGTGAGACGACGCTTCATCCAGTCCCAAACATGCTCAGTGGGGGACAGATCCGGAGATCTTGCTGGCCAGGGTAGTTGACGTACACCTTCTAGAGCACGTTGGGTGGCACGGGATACATGCGGACGTGCATTGTCCTGTTGGAACAGCAAGTTCCCTTGCCGGTCTAGGAATGGTAGAACGATGGGTTCGATGACGGTTTGGATGTACCGTGCACTATTCAGTGTCCCCTCGACGATCACCAGTGGTGTACGGCCAGTGTAGGAGATCGCTCCCCACACCATGATGCCGTGTGTTGGCCCTGTGTGCCTCGGTCGTATGCAGTCCTGATTGTGGCGCTCACCTGCACGGCGCCAAACACGCATACGACCATCATTGGCACCAAGGCAGAAGCGACTCTCATCGCTGAAGACGACACGTCTCCATTCGTCCCTCCATTCACGCCTGTCGCGACACCACTGGAGGCGGGTTGCACGATGTTGGGGCGTGAGCGGAAGACGGCCTAACGGTGTGCGGGACCGTAGCCCAGCTTCATGGAGACGGTTGCGAATGGTCCTCGCCGATACCGCAGGAGCAACAGTGTCCCTAATTTGCTGGGAAGTGGCGGTGCGGTCCCCTACGGCACTGCGTAGGATCCTACGGTCTTGGCGTGCATCCGTGCGTCGCTGCGGTCCGGTCCCAGGTCGACGGGCACGTGCACCTTCCGCCGACCATTGGCGACAACATCGATGTACTGTGGACACCTCACGCCCCAGGTGTTGAGCAATTCGGCGGTACGTCCACCCGGCCTCCCGCATGCCCACTATACGCCCTCGCTCAAAGTCCGTCAACTGCACATACGGTTCACGTCCACGCTGTCGCGGCATGCTACCAGTGTTAAAGACTGCGATGGAGCTCCGTATGCCACGGCAAACTGGCTGACACTGACGGCGGCGGTGCACAAATGCTGCGCAGCTAGCGCCATTCGACGGCCAACACCGCGGTTCCTGGTGTGTCCGCTGTGCCGTGCGTGTGATCATTGCTTGTACAGCCCTCTCGCAGTGTCCGGAGCAAGTATGGTGGGTCTGACACACCGGTGTCAATGTGTTCTTTTTTCCATTTCCAGGAGTATATATATATATATATATATATATATATATATATATATATATATATATATATATGATGACTTTTGATTATTATTAAGGTAAATACATTGTTTGTTCTCTATCAAAATCTTTCATTTGCTAACTACGCCTATCAGTAGTTAGTGCCTTCAGCAGTTAGAATCTTTTATTAAGCTGGCAGTATTGGCGCTCGCTGTATTCGAGTAGTTCGAGTAACGAAGATTTTTGTGAGGTAAGTGATTCATGAAAGGTATAGCTTATTGTTAGTCAGGGCCATTCTTTTGTAGGGATTATTGAAAGTCATACTGCGTTGCGCAAAAAATATTGTGTGTCAGTTTAGTGTTGACCAAAATTAGTAAAGAGAGAAATGTCTGAGTACCTTCAGTTCTGCTCAGCTGTTTGAAAATCAGATAACTTAAGAGGATTACCAGCATATTACTTGATAAATTTTTATAAGGGGAGGTTACAAGTTGATTTCTGCTACTGCTCTGATATTCTTTTTCCCCATAAGTATGTGCTCTTATCGTTCAGAAGACGAACTGCCCTACTTTTTTTTTTTTTTTTTTTTTACACTACGAAACTCTGATAAGCCCCTACAATCACGTCAGGGCATCTGCAAACTTTAGGTTTCAGGTATCTTTTCATCCTCGTAATAAGTTATTCGTTATTTGACAGTGTGTCGACTGTACGTAGCACCCTGGACCATGAGCGTTTCCCCTCTCCGTGCCTATAGATTGAGCAGCTCCGACAGCGCGAATTATAGACGAGCAAATAGCACGTTATTGATTCGAATTGCAAACGTCCTCCGCTGACAGCACTACACACATTCATATAGAGACTATGCATGCTTATTACCAATCGTACGCTATTTTCGACTATGATACAGCCCCGCAAATACCGAAAACCTCTTCGCTAAGCGATACTGTAGGGGATGTAAGCACATTTAAAAATCCTGCTAAAGAGCATCTTATATGCAAGTTACTTTACTGATATTTCGTAACAATATTGGAAGATTCGTCAGTAATAACAAGAAACGTTGCACACTGCTGTCCCTATCACACCTACTTTTATTCTTTTAAACATCCACGATTGCGGCATGTAATCACCCATGTTCCGTTATTTTGTGTGCTAGGTGACCGTCGGATGGAGGGAGACAGCATATCATGCCATATCAACAGTGTCTTTCACATTACGTCCGTCTACTATGTACGCTGTTGATCAACGCATAATGATGGAGCCTTGGCGGAACTCTAGATATCTCCTACTTGCCGCTGTGGAGCATGGAATTAAATGTAGAGGTCATCACTTTCAGACAGTAGTTTGAAGCGTTTCTCAATGGTGGACACTCCTACTTCCATATGCTGCAATGTGCTCCAAATGTTTTTATTTTCATTTTTTATTTTTTTCAGTGATAAGGTAGGAGCAGCACTTTTTATTTGTAGTACCTCGCGCGTGTGTGTGAACTGCACCTCCCGGCGATGATCAACATACACTACTGGTCATTAAAATTGCTACACCAAGAAGAAATGCAGATGATAAACGAGTATTCTTTAGACAATTATATTATACCAGAACTGACATGTGATTAAATTCTCACGCAGTTTCGGTGCATACATCCTGAGGAATCAATACCCAGAGCAACCACCTCTGGGCGTAATAACAGCCTTGATAAACCTAGGTATTGAGTCAAACAGAGCTTGGATGGCGTGCACAAGTACAGCTGCCCATGCAACTTCAACACGATATCACAGTTCATCAAGTGTAGTGACTGGCATATTGTGACGAGCCAGTTTCTCGGCCACCATTGACAAAACGTTTTCATTTGGTGAGAGATCTGGAGAATGTGCTGGCCAGGGCAGCAGTCGAACATTTTCTGTATCCAGAGAGGCCCATACAGGACCTGCAACATGCGTTCGTGCATTATCCTGCTGAAATATAGTTTTTCGCAGGGATCGAATGAATGGTGGAGCCACGGGTCGTAACACATGTGAAATGTAATGTCCACTGTTCAAAGTGCCGTCAAAGCGAACAAGAGGTGACCGAGAAGTGTAACCAATGGCACCCCATACCATCACGACGGGTGATGCGCCAATATGGCGATGACGAATACACGCTTCCAATGTGAGTTCACCGCGATGTCGCCAAACACGGATGCTACAATCATGATGCTGTAAACAGAACCTGGATTCATTCGAAAATATGACGTTTGGCCATTCGTGTACCCAAATTCGTCGTTGAGTGCACCATCGCAGGCGATCCGGTCTGTTATGCAGCGTCAAGGGTAACCGCAGTCATGGTCTCCGAGCTGATAGTCCACGCTAGTGCAAACGTCGTCGAACTGTTCGTGCAGATGGTTGTTGTCTTGCAAACGTCACCGTCTGTTGACTCAGGGATCGAGACGTGGCTGCACGGTCCGTTACAGCCATGCGGATAAGATGCCTGTCATTTCAACTGCTAGTGATACGAGGCCGTTGGGATGCAGCACGGCGTTCCATATTACCCTCCTGAACCCGCCGATTCCATATTCTGATATCATTGGATCTCGACCAACGCGATCAGCAATGTCGCGATACGATAAACCGCAATCACGATAGGCTACAATCCGTTCTTTATCAAAGTCGGAAACGTGATGGTACGCATTCTTCCTCCTTACACGAGGCATCACAACAACGGTTCACCAGGCAATGCCGGTCAACTGCTGTTTGTGTATGAGAAATCGGTTGGAAACTTTCCTCGTGTCAGCACGTTGCAGGTGTCGCCACCGTCGCCAAACGTGTCTGAATGCTCCGTAAAGCTTATAATTTGCATATCACAGCATCTTCTTCCTGTCGGTTAAATTTCGCGTCTGTAGCACGTCATCTTTGTGGTGTAGCAATTTTAATGGCCAGTAGTGTGGGAACAGTAGCCAAGTACACGACTACAAATTGAGGGAACAATGCTCTTCGAAATAGCACACCGAGACATCTGCTACCCCGTCGCTGGAGAAGATGAGGTGATCACCTTCGGATAGCTCAACAGTACCCCAAACTCTTTCAGTTTCCATATGTTGCGATGTCTTCTACATTTTTGTCAACGAGAAACATCGCCTCTGTGTTTTATTTCTACCAAACTCCGTGTTGTTGGAGCTGTATAGTTTGCACCATGTGACGTCCAGCTTTCTGTCAGAGCCAAAGGATCGAATCTTGTTAATGATGGTTTATCTGCAGCTGACACAGATCTCGAAGTTATGGTAGAAATACAAAGCGTATGGCGATATACACGGATTGGATGTGTTAAAATAGAAAAAAATAATGTATGTAACTGCTTATGAAGAAACAATGAGGTAAACCTTTAGTGGGACCGTAGTCTGTTGGATATGGTGTTCCTGAGGACAAAAAATACTTTGTGCAGATTTGCGCATATGACTTCGAGCACTAGTCTTCAGTTACAGTGGAGTGATGCATGTATATGTAACATGTTCAGTGACAACACGCAGACGCTCAATACTTTTCGATACACTGGAAGAGAGAGGTACAGTAAAGTCTTATGTGAGGTGCTATTACAATTAGGACCATAACTGGTTAAAGTTAGGATGCATTTAGTTCTCTGAAAACTACACCGATTTTGCTCATAGAACTAATAGGAATCGGTTTTATTTATTTTCGTGCAATGATGACTGTTCTTATTATTATCGTCACCTTTGCATGTTTAAAAACGCCTGGGTTCTCGGGTTCGATTCCCGGCGGGGTCAAGGATTTTCTCTGCTTCGTGATGACTGGGTGTTGTGTGCTGTCATTAAGTTAGTTAGGTTTAAGTAGTTCTTTAAGTTCTAGAGGACTGATGACCATAGATGTTAAGTCCCATAGTGCTCAGAGCCATTTGAACCATGTTTAAAAAGTAGGTGTTACTTCATACTTCAGTGTCGTCCAGCTGTAGCTGTAGAGGAGAGGACGTTCTTTGGTGGCCGGTATCCTCTTTCTATAACACAAATACGCGCATGTATTAACAATGTTCTTTATTAATATAAACAGTTACTTCAAGCTAGTCCATCTGTTTTGGTACAAGCTCTTCCATAATAGTCCACATTAGCCTCACAGCTGATGAAGCACACGTCCTGCTATGTACACCACTCTGGTCGCTAGGAGGTGCTTGAGAGTGAGGCTCTGATTGCGACTGCGACTGCGACTGCATGCGACTACAACTGACTGGGCTACAGTGGTGACTGAATAGGCTCTTCGGTCTGCGGCGGCGATCTGAATACTGGTGGTTGAGAGGGCGTTGGCCGCGGGTTTCTTGCGAGTTTGTCCTTGGCCTCTCTCCTGATAGTCTCGCTTGGTCCATAGCCTGTTATCGATCTTCTCGCAGCCTCTTTGACGAACGGTGTTAGCGTATGGCAGCACATTCCACCCCAACCGAACTGCTGCACCGTTGACGTGCAGTGAGGTTGTGAACTACAAGGGAGAGGGAGGCAGGACGCTGAACGCAGAGATGAGCCGGAAGCCGTGGCTGTGGAGGACGGCGTACTCCCGATTGCACCCCAGCATCTGGCTTGCGAGGCAACAGTGACATCCTGCAGAAAACTGTTGCCAGGGTTCACGTCCAGGCTGAGGGCGCGTCGTGAGACGATGACGGCGAATGCGGCGGCTGGTCCAGGTCCGTGGGGTCGGCAAGCGGTGACGGTGGAGCGAGGTCTCATCGTCCATCCACTCCTCCTGGGCTGCCCTGGTGGCATCAGTGGGCGGCTGCGGAGGTCCCGCGGTTCCGTGAAGCCGTTAACCTGGGGGAAGAAAAGCAGCAGAATCACGGGGTAAATAACATGCACCTAGTTTGTTCTGGTGGCGGCGCTGCAAACCGTCGGGACCTGCAATTAAATACATAAAAGAGCTTAGTGTTCCTGGTTAACGCCTCTTTCCCAGCCCGCATGGTTGCCACAAGCAATGAAAAGAACAAGATCGCGCGGCGCAAATCACTATTTGCGGACGATTGGAGACGCCGTATGCTGCGGTGGGTGCAGCAATTGTAGCCACGTCCGATATTGGGGCCATGCAGATGTACCGCGGGTGATGGTGCGTCTCGTAGGTGGGAGCAATAGGAGGCAAGAAAGAGTTGCACCGCCTGTTCCCGTGCACTTGTTAGATGACGAATGCCGTTTTGTTCACAAAACTATTGGAAATCACGTGAAGTGAACTGTGGTCCGTTGTCCGACACAAGTACTCCTGGCAAACCAAAATATGGAGAACAAAACTTCAATGGTGCTACGGGATGTCTTAGGAGCCATAGGCACCGCAAATAGAAACTTCGTGAAGCAGCCTACCACTATGAGCCAACATCTATTCCAAAATGGTCAATGTGCACTCGAGTCCATGGCGACTGCGTCTTTCGCCAAGCTGAGAATATCTGTGGCGGACCTGATTGGTTTTCCGCGCATACGTGACACTGTGACGTCATCTGTTCAATGTGGGCGTTCCTACCATGCCGAGCACAGTGCCATTGCGCTAACTGTTCACTGCGAACGATTCCCCAATGTCCTTGGTGGAGCAATCGCAACACATCATTTTGCAACATTCTGGAAATAAGCATTCACAATTGTCCACTGCCATTTTGAACTATTATCACTCCGTGTTGTATCGAAAAGTTATAGCGACGTGCAAAATATCAGAGCAAAAATGAGTAGTGGATGCGGTTTAATGAACGAGGCCACGGCGTGTGAAAGTACTGCAAAAAAATCTTGACATCTGGGTCTGCTTCTGTGGCCTGTGCAATTTTTCTGCAGTGCAAGGGCCGGCCGGAGTGACCGAGCGGTTCTAAGTGCTACAGTCTGGAACAGCGCGACCGTTACGGTCGCAGGCTCGAATGCTGTCTCGGGCATGGATGTGTGTGATGTCCTTAGGTTAGTTAGGTTTAAGTAGTTCCAAGTTCTAGGGGACTGATGACCTCAGATGTTAAGTCTCATAGCGCTCAGAGCCACTTTTTGTTGTGCAAGGGAAAAGATTCCCGCCATTCATAGTCCTCCGCATAGATTTGGCAACAAGATGCGGCAGATGCGTGAAAATTAGAGTCTTGGCCAATCGGAAGGTGAGATAGGGCGTCTCCATTGCCATAAACACGACGCCGTTATTTTTGAGCAGAGCGTGTAGCAACCGGCATTGACGGATGAAACAAAGCCTGCAAATGCTTGTGATCTGTCACTAAATAGAACTTGGGACCATACAGATAGTGATGGAATTTGGTCACATAATACACAGTTTGAGAATAATTGCACTGAGTTGGCGTTAACAACTTTGAGGCAAAAGCAATAGGTCTATGTTGTGCACCAATTCTGTACAAAAGTACAGCGCCGATTCCACAGGAAGAAGCGTCGACTTGCAAAAGTACTGGTGTGGCAGGATCAGAATGCACTAAACATAAGCCACTAAGCAAGGCATTTTTGAGCTTCTGAAATGCGTATTGACAGTCTTCAGTCCACACGAGAGGCAAGTGATGCAGTGGAGGCGCTACCTGTGCGGCATTCGGTATGAACCGAATGTGGTATGTCATCTTGCCTAGTACTCACTGCAGTTCAGACACATAACGAGGAACAGGCAGGTCACGGATTGAAAGCAAATGAGATTGGAGGGGGCACACACCCTGACTGTTTATGGCTCTGAGCACTATGGGACTTAACAGCTATGGTCATCAGTCCCCTAGAACTTAGAACTACTTAAATCTAACCAACCTAAGGACATCACACACATCCATGCCGGAGGCAGGATTCGAACCTGCGACCGTAGCAGTCGCGCGGTTCCGGACTGAGCGCCTAGAACCGCGAGACCACCGCGGCCGGCTGACTGTTTATGATATGACCTATGTATTGTACTTCAGTTCGAAAAGAAGTCACAAATTTCGAGACAAGTTCTGAGTCTGGCAACACTCGAAAAAGATTACGCAAATTCTGAATGTATTCCTCTTGTTTACGACCTGAGACGGCAATATCGTCAAGGTGTCTTGAACAAAATGGCACTTTTGCAGTCAGCTGTTCAAAAATGGCTAGTGCGGAAGCGTTGCCGAAGGGAAAACGCAAATACCTGTACAGTCCTAAGTGTATATTTATAAAAAAACAGTTTGCTGATTCTTCATCCAGTGGAATTTGCTAGTAGGCATCACGCAAATCTGTCGTAGAACAGTAACGTTCTGCGCTGAGCCCGTTCATGAGATCCTCAGTGCGAGGTAGCGGGTAAGAGTCAACTAGTGTCTGTGGGTTGACTGTAGACTTCAAATCAACACAAATGCGGATGCGGGCAGAAGGTTTAGGCAACAGAACGAGAGGACTTTGCCATCGACTAGCTGGAATGGGAACATTCATTACACCGTTAACCTGCAATTCTTTTAATTCACCGGCTACATTATCTCTTAAATCAATTGGAACAGGGCGGCCCAGAAAAAAACTTAGATTGCGCATTGTCTTCCCATGTAACAAGCACTACAATGTTATTAGCTTTTCCCATTGTTCCTGAAAATAGTTCAGAAAATTCTTTAAGCAAACTAGCAACTCTGTCTTTTTGTGTAAGAGCTGATATGGAAAGTACGTTTACGTGGATGGTAAGTTCAAACCACTTCAACCGAAAATGTTCTCACTTTCTCTTGGCTTCAGCACTCTAAAATTCACTGTCCTTGTTGTAAGTCGCACGGAAACTAAACTGTCTAAGTACTGGAATTTCCTGCCCGTTGCAAGCAGTGAGGCGCTTGCTAGATTTACAAAGGAGTGGTGAGCCTAATTGTTCGCACGTGGCACGACTAAGCGTGGTTACTGAAGGACTTGTGTGTGCCTGAAAGTTCACACGATGGCCAGTAATTCGTAATGAAACAAATAGTTTGTTACAACGTCGTTTTACAGCACTAGGGCGAGAAGGAGGCAAAACAGGGAGCATGCAAAATTGTCGTTCGTGTGCTGTTGCAAACATACTGCTTGGATATGGCCTTTTTTTCCACACGTGTGTAACGTTGCTTTACATGATGGGCAATCCTGTCTTTTACGGCGAACAAATCATCTAGGCCAAGACTTCACTAAGTTCACAGGTCTGTTTACATGTCTACGTGGCTGTCCGCGCCGCTTTGTACGCGCTCGTTTATGCGGTTGCTTGGGCGGTTGCGAGCAAGGGGGCAGTCGACCCGACAAATCGATGCCTCGTCAAACTTACGTACCGCTATGGCAACCGAATCATATTGCTCTAAGATTTGCAATACTTGAGGTTAGCCGTGCGGTCCCTCGCACTGCTTTCCGGGTGGGAGGGTGTGCCGGTTCCCGGCAGGAATCGGCCCGTCCACTGGGGACCAAACCGCACAATAACCCTGGGTTCGGTGTGGGGCGGCGATGGGGTGGGTAGACTGCTGTAGCCTGTTGTGGGGTTGTGAACCACTGAGGGCTACGGCGGGGACGAAACCTCTCCGTCGTTTCTACGTCCCCGGTTCCATATAACGCAACACAATAAGGAAGTGATGGATCAGAGTACTTTAATGTCTGTTCCCGTATTCTACTGTCTGGGACATTGAACGTTTTTGAATCGATAATCATTAAGTCACTGTAAAAGTTGCCACAACTACACTTAAATTTACACTTCCTACTCATGCTCGTTAATTCCGTGTATCACTGGCGATACGTCTGTTCCCGCTTTTTCTGCAAGGGGAAAAAAAACCTGATATTTAGTAGCAGCTACTTGGACCTACTGATCATAGTACTTGTTTAATGCTTCTATTACTAGGTCATAACTGAGTTCGCCGGGAGATGCATTTGGGAATAGTTTTTGTGTTAACCTGAACGCTGGGGAACCCGCAATCGAAAAAATGTAGTGTTGCTTTACAGTACCTTCAACCCGATGAATTTGACAATGTGCCTGGAACTGTGTCAGGTATTCGAGTCATTCCTGTTTTGTGTCGTTAAACTGCCAGAATGGTCGTATGCTGGTCGACGGCACTTGTTGAGCTGATTAGTTCACTGTTAAGCGGCCGTCGCCGATTGTGGAGCCAGAAGTTATCGTACCGTCGTTAGCAGGGCAGCCATTTGTTGGTGTTGAAACTGAAAAGCAGTGGCCGACCGCTTGTGGGCGCTTCCGCCTGGAACCGCGCGACCGCTATGGTCGCAGCTTCGAATCCTGCCTCGGCCGTGGATTTGTGTGCTGTCCTTAGTTAGGTTTAAGTAGTTCGAGATTGTAGGGGACTGATGACCTCAAATGTTAAGTCCCGTAATGCTCAGAGACATTTCAACCATATTTTTTAAGTGAAAAGCTTGTGTTAGATCCATCACATTGACCATCTGCGGCTGAGGCACGGGGCCAGATGTTGGTGGGGGCGGGGTAGCCATGGTTTCCACTAATACGTTATAGCAAAACAGCAAGGAAAGTCTTCGAAAAGGGGAATTTGATTAATTCCCTTCTTGGAATACATGAAAGAACACATTAACGAATTAGCAAATAGAAATGAGCACCCCCGCAAACTAATAGAGAAGAGAAGAAAGGCAACACTGCACTGAATCACACTCATCGCCAGTTTTGTGTCGTCTCGTTGCCACTGTAGGCTTGTACCTTGGGTAGCAACGAGAGGATGTTGTTTGATGCCCAGTATCCTCTTTCTATGACAAAACTGCACGCATGTATTAACAGGGTTCTTTATTAACATAAACAGAGAGCTACTTATGAAACTTCCCGACATATGAAAACTGTGTGCCGGACAGAGACTCGAACCCGGGACCTTTGCCTTTCGCAACGGTCCAGAGTTCGAATCTCGGTCGGGCACACAGTTTTAATCTGCCAGGAAGTTTCATATCAGCGCACACTCCGCTGCAGAGTGAAAATCTCATTCTTGAAACATCCCCCAGGCTGTGGCTAAGCCATGTCTCCGCAGTATCCTTTCTTTCAGGAGTGCTAGTTCTGCAAGGTTCGCAGGAGAGCTTCTGTAAAGTTTGGAAGGTAGGAGACGCGATACTGGCAGAAGTAAAGCTGTGAGTACCGGCCGTGAGTCGTGCTGCGGTAGCTCAGATGGTAGAGCACTTGCCCGCGAAAGGCAAAGGTCCCGAGTTCGAGTCTCGGTCGGGCACATAGTTTTAATCTGCCAGGAAGTTTCATATCAGCGCACACTCCGCTGCAGAGTGAAAATCTAATTCTAGACAGCTACATAAGATAGTACAGGTGTTTTAATACAAACCTCCGTAATAGACGACGTTAGACTCATTGCTGGTGAAGTAGAGGTCCAGCCATGCACACTACTCTGGTCGCTATGTGCTGCCAGAGACTGAGACAGTGTCTGCTACTGCAAGTGACCGGGCTGCGACTGATGACTCGGTGGCTCACTGGATGACTGACTGAGCCAACCGGTCCACGGTGGTGATTTTAATACTGGCAGTCGAGAGGGCGTTGGCTGTGAGTTTCTCGCGAACTTGTCCTTGACCTCTCACCTGATAGGCTCGCTTGCTCCATTGCCTACTATCGACCTTCTCGCAGCCTCTTTGCCAGTCGGTGTGCGGGTGACAGTTTACGCCAGCACACATACTTCATAACCGTTAATTATAAAGCACATATTATAGCTCGTTGTGGATCTTACAAATGACGCAGTTTCTTTTCCGACATGTGAGTAGATTGTGTGTAAAAGGCTGTGATGATAAAATTGCTTACAAAACTAGAATACAAGAACCGGCTGCTGTATAACAGAACCTTTACAGGCATGTCGGCGGACGAGAGTTACGCATAAAGAAATGCCAACTGTAAGGACACCCACAGTAACTGGTTTCGATGTAACAGAAGAGAGAGACATTTGATAAAATCTTATAGGAGTTTCTGTTACATGACAGGCTCGCACGATGTGTTTTGTAAACGCTAGTATGATATAGCATCGCACTGGTAAAACGGGACCTGGCATAGCTTACAAAGCGAACTGCAATCTCTTGAATTATAGCTTGTTGTTGTCGAACATAAAATGATTGTGTTTTTTCCGACATATGAGTCAATGGCGTGAAAGATTGTATTCTATAATGTTATTTCACATGTCTAAAATGTATAGACACTGAATTGAACGGAGAGACGCTCTCAGGTAGTGTAGTTTGCCCATCAATCTGAAAGAAGTTGCTTAACATATATATCTTTTCTTCGGAGTTTAAATTCACGCTTTTCCTTTACTCCGAGGACAGTTTTCTAATAACGAGGGCTTTCTGCAGTGATTAGTAGTTTTTTTTATCAAGATAGTTGAAGTATTTTTCCTTATTTTATGTTGGGTGGACATGTCTTTGCTGATCATTTGTAATCAGAGGCGGTGCACTTCGCTAAATGACGCAAAGTAATTACATATGAATTGTATCCTGCAGTTGAACACAAAAACTATACCGATTTTGCTCATAAATCTAGAAGAAAATGGACTGCACCTATTTTCTTGGAAAATACAAATATGTTCAGAATGGCTGTCCCTTTAGACAAACAATCCATGGTAAGAATAGCCCTCATTTATCATGGTTTTGTTCTGAGCGATGCCACGTCGTTCTCTATTGTATGTGTAGCTTTTGTTGGTGTCTATAACACTAACTGACCAGCCACATGCTTGCGGCAACACATTGTACTGAAGACACTGCAGGCCATCTCCGGAATTTCGTTGTTGTTCCAGAGGGATCCAGTCCTTCCGAGAAATGCGTCTAACATATTGCAAGGTAGAGTAGTTAATAAATGTTTTTCCATCACAGAACGACAGACCTATAGGAGGTAGGGGGACCTGCCTAGTCGGTGTGATTTCGCCTCCGCAGGCGCGCTGCCTGACCATTAGGTGCGGCTGTGTCACTATACTCTAGATGAAAAGGTTGCACTTCGGATGACCATACTTTTCTCTCCTATTGTTTAGTTAACCATACCTGCTTTTCTATTGGTGAAGGACCAACACCTCGAGGTAGCCAGCACCCACAAGGTTATGGCAGAAGGCTGGGTGTGGCCAGAAACCACGAGACGCTTGGCTGTAGCAGTTGCCCATTTGAAAAAGCCAGTGTCCTCCGCATAGGTCAATGGATCGGGGGAGGGAAGGAGGGTAGGGATGAGTGGAGATAAGAGAGCCTCGATATTCTGTAGTTTGTGAGGACCTGTTGAGGGGAACGCTCGTTCAACTACTCACTACTCTGGAGTCTTTTAGCAGGACAATTTTCCCAAGTACTTGATTGCATTGTGACCCATTCTTTATGAGTGCCGGTTTTCCAACGACAGTTTTGAAGTGTAATTAGACAGTGATGCATTGTTTTTTCCATTAGTTTTGGTAGTGTCTGTTGTCTTGGATTACCTGGGCTGCAGCGTGATTTTTGAACAAGTGTCTGTAGCAAACTCTGACATCAAACATCCATAGATGTTGTATGCTTACAGGTAAAACACTTTTTAAACTCCTTTCCGTCCAACACCAACAACTCGTCAGTTGAGCATATTTCCCACCAAAAATAATACAGGTGTTACCTTACAACTCAGCCTTTTGTCCCGACAGCTTGAGGGTAGAGTTTGAGTGTGTATATCACTTGTATCGTGTGGTATTGTGAAATGTTTTCGCAGCAGGATAACACCAGTTGATGGTATCATTAATTTCTGACCTGTATTGCGATTTTAGCCGGTCCTTGTTTAGCGCTAAGCATACTGTTGTATAATTAGCCCAAACTCTGTGACTAATTGTGTAATTACGACCAATCTCTCAGTCAGTTTCGCAACCAAAATAAATAAAGTACACTACCCGAAATATTCTCTCCTGCAACTAGACAGTTTTCAAGTGTCAGGAGGAGCACTTGGGCTTTCCATCCAGAAGCATCTGGGATCGAGTCCCAGAAAGAGCATTGTCACTTAGAATTTTTTGCCTGTTCCAAGCTGTTCTGGGGGAACAGTTGTGCTGGGGGGTGCACTTGGGCTTTGTTTCCAGAAGGACCAGGGTTTGACTCCAAGAAAGGCTACCACCATTTTCAATTTCCTGCCAGTTTCCTGATGGTGGGTTGTGTGGGACATCTGCACAACCCTGGGACAAAGACGTTTCCCCCAGTGTTCGAAATTCGCTCAAAAATTCGAAATTCCTGGCGAAATTTGAAATTCCCACCTATACAGTAGGTTTTGGAGAGGGTGATGGTGGAGAGGAGGTAGGGGCTTCATGCAGGCTGAGGAAAACACTTGATGTCATCTAAGGGACATTGTCAGTTGTAATTATTTGATCATTTTAGTTAATTTGCATATCTCTTATATAAAAATTGCCCTGACACCGCCATGTCGCTACTACTGCTGTAAAATGTCGTAAGTAAATAAGCAATGCTTCGGTGCGTGTATCAGTGTAAATTTCTGAAGATATCATGAACATTAAATGAATGTACTCTCAATAGCACTTGTTTTGGAGCATAATTCGTGGGCGTGGCGAGGTTAAAAGGGGTGCCATTTATATCGGTGTATTATCCCGTGAACGTTAATGGCATGGAAGTTATAGGTCTGACTTTGTGCACTAGGAGCCATGCTTTCGTGCCACGTGACTGCACCGCCCACGACCTGAAAGGGGGTTGGGTTTGAGAAGTACATCACACGTGGAACTTTTCCTGGAAAGTTACCTTACTTATCACATTCAAAATGTGGTAGGCTACTCTTAGAAATGAGACAGACAAATCTTACCAGTACTTTAATGTCCGTCTTTGAACTGTCACAAAATTTCTTTTTAAATTAATGTGTATGATACATAGCAATCTTCATTTCACAAAACCCGCATCTCGTGGTCGTGCGGTAGCGTTCTCGCTTCCCACGCCCGGGTTCCCGGGTTCGATTCCCGGCGGGGATTTTCTCTGCCTCGTGATGGCTGGGTGTTGTGTGCTGTCCTTAGGTTAGTTAGATTTAAGTAGTTCTAAGTTCTAGGGGACTGATGACCATAGATGTTAAGTCCCATAGTGCTCAGAACCATTCTTTTCACAAAAACTGAAATCAATTTCACAGTGACACACTTTGAAAAGTTTTATAGCGGAGGAAGTCGTTTTACAGTATGTAAAATTTCTGATAAATTCCATACTTTTAACTGCAGTGGCTGAGCAAACGATGTTTCTTATACACTGAAAACTGGTGGTATTTGTGCCAGGTACCTTAATGTTGGGGGTAACCCTATATTTGGTGTTTTTGGTGTTCTTGTAGCTCTGTTATTCTATTCTGAAAATTGGAAGTAGTGTACCTAACGTGCTACAGAACTGTCTGGTGGGAAAAAATTAAATGTTTTGACGGAATTTACATACATCTCCCTTTAAGTAAGGCCACAGGTCAATAACGGTTCCCAATGCCTGGTCTAAATGTAGAAGACAAATACACAAAATGGCTCTGAGCACTATGCGACTTAACTTCTGAGGTCATCAGTCGCCTAGAACTTAGAACTAATTAAACCTAACTAACCTAAGGACATCACACACATCCATGCCCGAGGCGGGATTCGAACCTGCGACCGTAGCGGACGTTCGGATCCAGACTGTAGCGCCTAGAACCGCACGGCCACTCCGGCCGGCTGACAAATACACAAAAGAGCTCAGTGATGAAAACTGATTTTTAGCTTTCACAACGATGCAGCAATGCACAATGGTGAAGTTAACGAAAGAAAAACAGAAATGGCGTCAGGAAGAGACACACACGCTCACACACACTGCTAAGCGACGGCATTAAAAAAAGGAAGAAATAAACAGCTTCTATCGAAGGATCGAGGCTAAATTCGAGCTGGGGTTCATTTGACAAAACTCTGATGCTAAGCCGAGAAACGACTGTGACGGTTGGGCGAAGCAGGCTAATTAATTGGATTCGTGAGGAGGAGAGCGTCATCTGCGACAGCCCGGTACCTTTGTGAATGTGTGTGTGTGTGTGTGTGTGTGTGTGTGTTGCGCTGTGGGGCAAAGTGGGAGGGCGCAGTGCCCTCAGCAACAGTGACAGCGGCTGCAGGCCGGGGGTGACGCGCTGTCGATGGCCGTGGAAGGCGAGGGCAACCGGGCCACGTAATTAGCGTGCCCGCTCCGGCCTGATTAGAAGCGCCGCTGCAAGATTAAAAGCCTCGTCACGGTCCGAGCGGCTGTGCTTGCCGAGACCTAGGGCTGCCGTGGGAGAGGAACTGTTCCAGTGAGTTCGCATCACGCGAGACGCCGCAGTGTAGGTGCCGCGGTAAGTAGCTGTTTGTCCAGAAGGAAGTCAGCACAGCATACTGCAGCGATATTAGCTATGCGCACTGTAGGCGGTCCAGTAACATCACTGTTCCACGTCAACGTCCGATAACCACTCAAAGAGGGGAGGTGGCAGCACTAGCAGTGGAAAGTAGAAAATACGTGTCTGGCGGACGCGGGAAACAATGCATTCGCCGTAATGCGGAAACGGAGAGACTTTCCGGAAGTCGAAAAGGCCACGACCATTGGCTTCCCGGCCACGTTGTGCTTAAAATATACCCTGCATGCCAAAATGGTGCTACCCAAAACCGGCACCGAAATGTCTGTGGTGCACCATGGTACATGCCAGGAGTGAACAGTGGTGGATTAATGAAGTTTGGTGGGTGGGGGCGGTTGCCTAGAAGAGAAAGAAAGTTAACGGACAAAAAAACATTCAGGAACTACTACTTGGCCGGCCGTAGACATTTGCTCTTCAAGGACTATCACTACGTTCTCTCATTCCTTGTACGCCGGCTGTTGTGACCGAGCGGTTCTAGACGCTACAGTCTGGAACCGCGCGACCGCTAAGGTCGCAGGTTCCAATCCTGCCTCGGGCATGGATGTGTGTGAGATCCTTAGGTTAGTTAGGTTTAAGTAGTTCTAAGTTCTAGGGGCCTTATGACCTTAGCAGTTAAGTCCCATAGTGCTCAGAGCCATTTTTGAACTAATACTTACGCTGGTTAGATACTTAAAAATATTAAACGGTTGAAAAATATGTTTAATTTTAGATAAAAATGTTTTAAATTTCTAAAAAATTGTAGCATTCACAACCTTTTCCTGAGTAACTTCTTTTATATAACTGTTAACAAACAGAAACAAGTTCATAAGCCTTCTGTGAACACAGAGTTGATAAGCGAATTAAAAGCAAATAAACTGAAACCAGAATAAAATACTTCTATAACTGTAGCTCATAGCCGGGCGCGGTGGTCTCGCGGTTCTAGGCGCAATGTCCGGAACCGTGCGACTGCTACGGTCGCAGGTTCGAATCCTGCCTCGGGCATGGATGTGTGTGATGTCCTTAGGTTAGTTACGTTTAAGTAGTTCTAAGTTCTAGGGGACTGATGACCACAGAAGTTGAGTCCCATAGTGCTCAGAGCCATTTGAACCATTTTTTTTAGTTCTTATTTTGTTGACAGTTATGTTTCCACCAGTTTAGTTCATAAATATACTTATACTTATTTTGAAAATTATATTTGTAAAGCGTGCTTTTGGGGCCCATCAGGAGGCCCTGCTAACATCTGACACCCACAATTCGAACAGGAGGCGGAGCACAAGTCACTGGTACAGGTAGTACACTCTCTGGGACAAACGAAGTAAGGTGGCTTGGGGCATACTGAATTAAATGACTAAATCACCTCTAAATTCGTGTGCTTAACTTTGGCGCAAATTACAAAACTCATATAATTTTAATTTAGTTACAACTCTTGGGCGATGGGGGGTGGGGGTGGAGGGGTTGGTAGCGGGTGAATGACGTCTGAGGAGATGTGTGCAGATGAACAGACGTGCAACTATGGGGTAACTGACCACCCACATGAACTAATGAGCTACGAAGAGTGATCACGATGTTTGGTTTGTGCAGCGCTCAACTGCGCCGTCATCAGCTCCCATACAAAGCCCCAATCCTTACACACTCCAATCCAGCCGCTTGCAGGAATGGTGATGAAATGATGAAATGATGAGGACAACACAAACACACAGTCCCCAGGCAGGGAAAATCCCCAACCCAGCCAGGAATCGAACCGGGGGCCCTGAGATCTGGAGGCAGCAAAGCTAGACACTAGACCACGAGCGAGCCACCAACAGCGTCCCAACGAAAGTCCAGCCAACATTGTTGCGAAGAGACCTTCGTAGCAGGTGCCTCGTTCGTGAACTCATCCTGACTGCTGTTAATCGGCGACAAAGGCTGGAATTGGGACGCCAAAACCGGCGACGAAGGCTTGAATTTGAACGCCAGTATCGCAACTGGACGTCCACCGAGTGCTCGCCACGAGAAAGTAGAGATGATTACATCTTGAAGAGCCTGGAAAACTTAAATTTTCTAGAAAAGCAGTAATGGTGAAAACAACATTCCACCAAGCTGTTATTTGAGCACAGAAGCCGACATGTAAAAAAAATTTTTCTCTGATCTTAACAGACGTGCAGCACGGCTGATTGTGTTCTACCTGTTATTTAGGACCCAGATAGCTGTCTCCTGCTGCAAGGGACCTAATTTTATGATCTCGGCTCCCCAGGGACTTCAGGGGATTGGCGTCAAGCAGTCCCCCTCCCCCCCCCCCCCCCCCCCCGCCCTCTCGCTGTGTTGTCCATCCAAGACTTCCTCACTTCCATACAGAACCTCAAATATGGGACAGGCAATTAACTAAGGAATTAGAGAGCAATTACACTAAATTGACTAAGGAGTCACAAAGAAATTGAGAAGTGTTCGTGACTCAATATTTGCATTTATGATATGACCCACATTATCAACATCAGATACTGATCAATCGCTAGGGACAACGAAACACTGAGGCAACAGCAACAATACATGAGGCGTGTCAAATCACCAGTGGTTCTAGGGGCTACACTCCGGAACTGCGCGATCGCTACGGTCGCAGGTTCGAATCCTGCCTCGAGCACGGATGTGTGTGATGTCCTTAAGTTAGTTAGGTTTAAGTAGTTCTAAGTTCTAGGGGACTGATGACCTCAGAAGTTAAGTCTCTTAGTGCTCAGAGCCATTTTTCATTCGAACCACTACCTGTTGTTTATATACTTGCAATGACAGCATCTATGTAAAACAAATCTTAGAGTTACATTGAATTTGTATTAAAAGAAAATGTGTTATCAAAAATAATCTTCAATTCTTCCACATGGACCAATGTCATCTCCACGGTTTTTACTCTGTCAACAGCTTTTCACCGAGTACCTCGAGTGCCTCCACCTTCCTCGTAATTTTCTATCTGTGGTGTTAATTTTATTCCAGTTATGATGGTGTGTGATACGAATGTATTCTTTGGTTTGTTCCACATGGCAGCGTCTCACCGCAGAACGATATCAAGGCCAAATGAAAAAGTTTTTCAAAAGTTGTCAGCATTCAATGCCAAGATAACTCAAACCATGCCAGCGTGCCATACAGCAATAAAAATGACAATGCGCAGTGAGGTGGCACTGCAAATAATATGACACACCACGGAAGCTGTTGCTTCACCTCAATCGAGCGGGGTCATGACCTCATTCTCTGACAGCACAACACACCGCCACAGGAAGTAGTAAATATTCTATAAGAACACTTATCAACCCACTGCCACGGCAGAGAAGCACAAGCTGAAGCACAGAAATCCACTGTTGTGGCGCAGACGTGTGGCATCGAACATTGATGAACACAGAAAAAGAGGACCTTTTTCCCAATAAATCTGCTACTGTAGTGCCAGTTGTAGAATATGCGAAATTTTAGAAACATGTGGTCCTACTATGAAACTGATACCGATTTAATGAAGTGAGTATACATGAATAAAGATGACAACGCGGTACTACCTAGGCAGGTTAAAACTTTACGAGCTGCAGTTCAGCAGTTGTAATTGGGATGACAAGAAGGTGAGTCACTGTTGAACGTAATGTCCTCTCCTGTTAGTCCATCAGCAGCTATCTTGGTAACACCCTTTGCAGAAAGATAAAGATGTATTAGATACGACCAATTTGTACAGCCGGATAGATAACACATGCAGACGTCTGACTAACTTACAGTTAGTTGGCAAAGCTAAGACATATATAATGCATCATGAGGTACTTATTAAACCAGCTCTACTGGAAACAGAACAGCTTGAAATTTTGTAGGGAACACCTAAGTAGTTTGGTGCGGAAGCACAAAGTGTCATTGGAATCTCTCTCAGACAGAATCTGAAACATTGCTGCACAAACATGTGAGATGAGGTGAAGTGCAAAGGCTGATGCAGTTACCTTGCGTGAAGCTAAGGTAAGGCTCTTCATGACTTCTTATGATCCCCGCTGATAATTCACAGAGTGCCAGTATGGAAAATCCATCTGACCCAGCCACAATTAGGCGGACAGATACTGCTACATTAAGAGTGCAATGACTATCAAGTCTTCATCTCCATAGTAAATTAGTACAGATGCGGAACGAGGGTCATTTGCAAAAGTAGTGTCGTCTTCCAGAGTACTTCGAGTGTGATTGGGTCGGCCACGCGGCATTAAAATTCAATAATATGGAACAAGGGAAACAGCACCATGAAAAGCATTCGTTCAACACGAATAGAAATTCTGTCAATTGAAATGCATTTCCAATGGAACAGACTATTACATGTACATATAAGCACAGACGGAATGTTGTTTCTTAGGCTTAATACTGGGCAAGAACACATTTTACTAGAAACAGGTGCGCACATGTCAGTAGTCAGTCCGGACACCTTAGACAGGAAGAAGCTTAAGACTCCACGGTACATGTTAGGTGAAGTATTGAAGGACAATACCGCTAGACTTTAGCATTGGAGAGGAGTGTTTTCGTGAGTACCTGGAAGTGTTGCCACATGTAGGTGTCGGTTATTCTGCAATTTCCGAACTAGACTTCCTAGATAAAATGGTCGCTAAAACAGATTTTTTGCGGTATACAACAGAAGTCAGTGGAACTTTGTTTCCTATTGGTACAAAGATTGCAAGCGAAGCAATGTTCAAAGAAATGTCGATCATGAAGGTGTTATCACCTGTCCTTCAGACACGTAAGCTATAGATTGGTTCGCATGATCACATACCGTTGCAAACAAGTTCGATTGGATTCATGAGATACTGATGTACTACAAGGCGTATTGGATGCAAAGTAAAGAAGAACTAGAGAAAATACATTTGTACACAGAAGTGTGGCACATGTTAGTACTATAAACAGACATTTCATGGTTCTTGTTTGCGTTGCTGGCCTGGACAATTTTCGGCATGGACAAGGTCAGTCTGATATTTTCGATATTCTGTAGTAAGAGGACACTGATAGGTCGTGAAACATCCCGTTAAAAAAAATTATAAATGACGGCGCTGGAAAGCCTCTACATTATTTGATTTTCAAACAGCTGAGCAAAACTAAACTTACTTAGACATTTCTCTCTTTACTTATGCTAATCAGCAATAAACTGACACACAATATTTTTAGCGCAATGCAGTCTGACTTTCAATAATCCCTACAAAGGATGGCCGTGACTAACAATAACCTGTACCTTTCATGAATCACTTACCTCACAAAAAACTTCCTTACTCGAACTACTGCAATACAGCGAGCGCCAATACTGCCAGCTAAATAAAAGATTCCAACTACTGAAGGCACTAGCTACTGATAGGCATAGTTAGCAAATGAAAGATTTTGATCGCGAACAAACAATGTATTTAACTTAATAGTGTTCAAAAGGGTATATCAGTTCATGACATCTAGTCTTACAAATTTCGTTTTTCTGACGGACTCACGTCCAGATCATCCGCTCTCAAAATTCTGCCATCTCTCTCTCCACATCCACCACTGTTGGCGGCTCGCCTCCAACTGCGCAACGCTACGAGCTGTTCGCATCCAACTGCCCAACACTAGAATAGCAAATATTCCAACAATGCAAATCAGCCACAGACTGCACACAGCACAGTCAGTGATTTTCATACAGAGCGCTACGTGGCGTTACCAACATAAAAACCTAAACAGCCTACTTACAGTCGTGTGATGATTAAGAGACGCAAGCAAACCGTATGTGCATTTGCATTCCATAAAAAATTGAATTACCGGAAGGAAGTGATCAACAAGTGATGGAAGCCTTTTTGTAGATTTCTGGTTTTGTTTAAGATAAATGGTCGGTGTCCAGCGATTCCTGTTACACAACACCATATAACGCTATGTAATAACAACTGATGGAGGAATTCATTGAACAACAATTTGTATAAGGTTCAAAAATGGTTCAAATGGCTCTGAGCACTATGGGACTTACCAAAATGGTTCTGAGCACTATGGGACTTAACATCTGTGGTCATAAGGCCCCTATAACTTAGAACTACTTAAACCTAACTAACCTAAGGACATCACACACATCCATGCCCGAGGCAGGATTCGAACCTGCGACCGTAGCAGTCGCGCGGTTCCGGACTGCGCGCCTAGAACCACTCGGTCACAGCAGCCGGCGTACAAGGAATGAGAGAACGTAATGATAGTCCTTGGAGAGCAAATGTCATTATTGTTTTGAAGAAATCGCCAGATGGTACTCAGACGTACAGGTTCTGTTGGAATCACCAGTACTCGAAAGCAAAACCTGTTACTGCCACTAAGCCAATCCATAACATTCCTGGCACAGTGGACAATCTAGGCCAATGCCGATATTTTTCAATAAAGGACCTGAGAAGTGGGTCCAGAAGGTAAGAAGAAAACTGCCTCACTACACTGTCGAGTCACTATCAGGATTGCAGAATGCAGTTTGGAATGAAAAATGCTCCAGCCAAATTTCAGAGACGGTTAGCTGGGGTAGTTCGTGAATTAAAACCAAGGAAATGTATAGTGTACTGAGATGACTCCATTTTATTTTCTATACGCAGTGGAGAACATGTAAAATGTTTGTCTGAAGTATTTAACAAGCTACAGAGACACGACTGTACAAATAATGCAGTTTTACAGAGACAGAAGTTAACTGTCGTGGACATGTAATTAGTAGAGCAGACGTCAAAACCGATCTCTGGTTGGTATTGGCAGTCCATGACTTTGCAACACCGCAAACAACCAAACAGTCAGTTCTTCTTGTGCTTATGCAATTATTATGGGAAATTCATCAAATATTTTGCGGCAATTGCTAGAACATTAAACCAGCTTTTCACAAAAGGCATGAAATGTGAACGGATAACAAGATGCCAAAGAGTATTTGAGACTTCTAAAAATATTGGTGTCAGATCCAGTACTGATATTTCCAGATTTCAGTATAGAATTCATCCTTATTTGTGATGCCAGCAATAGTTCGACTGTGTGCATTCTAAGTCAGAATTTAGAAGGTAAAGAATATCCAGTGGCTTATGCAACTAGACAACTCAACGTAAAAGGAGATGCTAGCAGTTATTTATGGAATTAGTTTCTTCTGTCGTTATTGGTACGATCACAAAATCAAAGTAGTTACAAACCACTCATAGTTAAAACAGTTGTTTCGTTTAAAGGATTCTTCTAATAGATCGATAAGCCGGGCAGCCATACTCTGTGAATTTGATTATGGGGTACTTCATAAACAAGAGAAGTAGTATACAACTGAAGGTATATTAAGCAGAAAAACTGAAATACAGTGTGCATTAGGTAATAGTGTGACTCAGTGGCGGAAAGTACAAGTAACTGACACAGATTGTCAGGGATTCAGACTACAGCCGCAATTCATGACGCATGGCGGTTTACTATACAGGCTGACAAAGTGCAGACCATACATGGTGGTTCTGGCTGCATCCACATATGAATATTTCACCAAGCTCTTTAATATGTAGTAGCAGGTCAATGCAGTTGCAGAACTATGGAGAGAATAGTCGCTTATTCTTCAGACTGTCGCACAGCAAAGATTTCTATAATCCTTCACACCATTTGAAATTATTGGCGAAGACACTTTAGGTTTAACAGAACCCCTGCGGGAAAGAAAAGTATATTAATAATAACGAATTATGTTAAGGATAGACGCACACCAGATTCAGTCATCCAGAAATGTCTGCTGTGGCTGAACACTGTCTTGACATGGGACACAACATGGACTATCGAGAGACAACGATCCTTTCATTCGTTTCCATATTTTGGGACTCCATCACTAAAGAAATACGTTTCAGTGAGGAACTAATTAACAGAGACACAGGGTTTCAGCTGATCAAGGTACTGGCAGTACTAAGCCATCGGCGGCAACAGATGAACAAGTTCGAAGCAACACAGTCGGGGAATGAGAGTCCACACACTTAAACTGGGAGCCAACACATTGCCCACACGCGAGCTGGGCCGTCATTTGGGACAGCGCTTTTACTATGTCACCCATGCGAAGGCCGTGGTTAGATCCTCTGGCAGAGGGCACTCGATTTCCCCATGTTCTCTGATTCGTCCACGATGACGTTATAGCCCCACCTCTTTGCGTCTGCGCTTTTATAGAGAGCCAGTGCATGTATTGGCGAGCCGCTGCAGCAACATGTCAGTAGGCGCCTAAAGATGACGAGCAGCTGTCTCGTTGAAATATTGTGCAGCTTCCACATCATTATCCGACGCGACGCCCGAGAGCCAATGAAGCAGCAAATAATAGATAATTTTTCTCAATACATTCAAATGGTAGCAATTTCATAGCAGCACGTTAACACAGTAGCACAAGCCATGGTAAGTAATGGATTTTTAAATTCCAAGTACTGCATACCAAAATATCATAACAAGGGTACAAATTTCATGTTACATTTACACTGCTGGCCACCGTAAATGCAACACCAAGAAAGACAAGAGGTAGCACAACAAAATTTATTTTGTAGATAACATGTTGACCAAGTACCAAATGATTACGTTTACAGACGTCTGTGACATGTGGTTCCTGCCAGAATCAGTAGCCAGAGCAGCCGCCATTGTTGGAGATAACCGCTGCCACACGTCTCGGCATTGAGTCAAAGAGACGTTGGATGTGTTCCTGGGGTACAGCAGCCCAAGCAGCTTCCACACGTTGCCAAAGATCATCTGGTGTGGCAGCTGGGGATGTAATCTGGGTCACTCGTTGAGCAACCATGGACCGCATGTTTTCTATCGGTGAAAGATCCGGTGAGCGAGCCGGCCAGGGAAGCAATTCAATCTGGTAATTGACGAAGAACCTTTGGACAATGCGTGCCACGTGTGTTCGCGCATTATCCTGTTGAAATATGGCTGTGGCCGAGCCCTGAAGGTAAGGAAGGACAACTGGCTCCAGCACCTCGGATATGTAGCGCCGACTATTTAAAGTACCGGCAATGCGTACAAGAGGCGTGCGAGAGTAATATCCAATACCGCCCCATACCATAATACCCGGTGCAAGACCAGTGTGGCGGTGCATAATGCAGCTGTCCAGCATCCTCTCTCCACGGTGTCTCCACACTCGAATCCTACCATCGTGGTGCTGCAGACAGAAGCGTGCCTCGTCAGTAAAGACAACGTCATTCCATTCTGCCGTCCACATCCGTATGTCATCACACCATTGGCGACGGAGACGTCTGTGGTTCTGCGTCAATGGTAGACGAAGTAATGGACGTCTTGCGGACAGACCACTCACCTGTAAACGGCGTCGAATGGTACGCGCAGACACTGGATGATGCGTTACAGACGCAATGTGCTGTGCTATGGTTCGGGATGTCACTGAGCGATCCGTCACTGCCATGCGCACAATTTGCCTATCAGCACGTGCAGTGGTGCACCGAGGTGAATGCGATCGACAACGTCGGTCCGTCGTACCCTCCTGCATCCAACGGTCACATATCCGCATTACAGTTGTTTGGTTTCGTCCAACACGACTAGCGATTTCTCTGTATGATAATCCACAATCTCGGTAAGCCACTATCCTTCCTCTGTCGAACTCGGATACTTGATCATAAGATGTTCGCTGTTGTCTACGAGGCATAACTGATCGTCTTGTGAAACAACCACAAGGTACACACACGTGCCGAACGTACACTCGTCGAAATCGCCAAGCCTTAAATGGCGCTATGAGGTGGCGCCACAGGCGCGCGTGATGTGCGTCTGCGCTGAAATTCTAATCAGTTGCATATCTCATCGCTGCAAACTCATGGTGTAAATTTCACTTGATTCGGATGCTTCCTTCAGGGTGTTGCATTTACGGTGGCCAGCAGTGTAATAATGCAAATGTGCCATTTGATTCGCATACCGAATTTATGAACAAGCCCTTTTCAGCCAAAAGTTAAAGGATGTAAGGAGGGATTCCACAGGATTGTTTGCAAAATGTTAAGTTACTATGTCAGTAGCGAACACAATCATTGGGACATGTACGTAGGATTTATAATTTCAGCGAACAACTCTAAACTCCTCACCAGTACCGATCTTTCGCCATACCAGGTCATTAATGGCAGTAAGATACTACCTCCTTTTGACACAGTAATACCCGAGCTTGGAGCTGCTTGTCAGTAAAATAATTTACAAAACGGTTTCTACAGGAGGTTAGGCAAAGAGTGAAACTTGCAAACACTATACTCTGCGAACGTCAGGAACAGAAGGGACGACATGTAAAGAATCTACCACAATATAGTGTTCACCAGTGGGTGTTATTAATACATAAAGATACAACGAAGAAGATTCAACAAATTGCCATGGTCCATACCAAGTAAATTAAGAGATTTCACCAGTAAACCTTAAATTGCAGCTACTAAAAGGAACGTCTGTTATTAACGTGAGTAGAGTTAAACCATTCAAAGGAGCTGTCAGTGCATCACCGTATGCCCCATCAGCAACGTCAGTACAGGATAAACCTTCCAAAAATAATGAAAACGTGTTCCGAACGAGGATCACGAGACTTACAGTGTGCCTTATACACTCAGGCCGCAAGGTAAGTAGTTATGATCAGATTTTTTACATTTTTTTTTTTTTAGGAGTTTGCTGAACATTTATCATCCTAAAGTACTGCTCCAAATTTATTGGTATGTCATGTATGATACAGTTCAGAAATTTGTACTGTGTATCATTGCTCAATGCATAGGGAATAATTTAATATAATTTTATTTCTTACATGTACGCACTTCGCAGGGTGAGGGAGGGAACTGATAAAATGTTCCTTTCTCTTAGGAGGCATGCTAACATGGACGTCCATCTAGGTTCTCATGTTTCTCATGACACCTCAATTCGTCAATGGGGGAGTAGTGAATACAGTTCGGAATCAGTCCCTAAAATGTGGAATACTGTTGTGACTTCTCAAATTTTCCCGGTGAATTTCGCCTTCTAATAATTTCTGGGTATGCAGCCGGATCCCGTCGACATTCTGCCACGATATTTCGACCCAGAGACGTCCGGCCATCATCAGGTGTGTACACAACTAGTACGTCTCTGGGCCGAAATATCGTGGCAGAATTTCGACGGAATCCGGCTGCATACCCGGAAATTATTAGAAGATGGAATACTGTTCTCCAGACAGCCATACGTACTACTAACTAGCTATCGCTATGGGAAGTACGAAATGAGTGCGCAGATTACAGGAAGTATTCACGGAACTATATGAAGAGGTGAAGAAAGACAGTCTTAAGAGAAGTAAAAAACGAGTATCAAGAACTGAGAATCTCGTGTGAAAAACTGAGAGAAGAGCTGAATAAGTTTATGGAAATAGCGCCACAGATATTAAAACGAAGAAAGAGAGCATTGTTGCCCACTGGAAGAAAATCACTGAAAACTCCGTTCGGCACTGCAGACAGTGAGGATGTACAGAATGTGATTTATGCAATAGAGCAAATATGGTTAATAGCGCATACCAACAAAACCACAGCAGAATGGCATACTATACAGCTAACGAATATGGAAGAGAATGTGTTAAATAATAAAAGAGTGTTAAGAGAACTGACTGCAGCATTAGCGCAGTGCTCAGAAGTACTATGAGAACAATGGGTTACAACTTAGAAAGAATTCAACTCGGTTAAGCGCATTGGAGAGACTGCAACTAGTCTGTCGCAAGTATTGAGAAATAGCTTGTATGACGCGAGACCAGAAGTTTAGCAACACCGCAAGAAGATCTTACTATGCAATACATGAGCGACTGGGTTTGGCACTGTTTCCTCCAAAACAGTTCCTAACGTGATTAAGCGAAACACAAAAAGAATTTCCCACAGATCTGCGACATGTAACGAACTTAACTGAGAACAGTCTAGCACAGTTTTATCACTTAGCAACCATTAAAGTCAGTTCAGATAAAGCACAAGCAAAACTGCAAGTATCCACTCAGTTTTCAATATCGGGTGTGAGCGCACGACACCATTGTTATTCTACTCACCAAAATCTGATGATTGGGTGACGCAACTATAAACGGGTACAAAAACATGAGATACTACTATTCTTCGAAGAAATGGGATCATACGTCCTCATGTCACTAGGAGAGTTACAAGAATGCCTAACAGGAAGCATCACAATCTGTCTAGGCAGAGCGATAATCACTAACATACAGCCATTTGGCGTACAGTTGTCCATAGGCAAAGGAGAAGTAGTAGAGCGCCAAAACAATTGTAGCACCACGACCATATTTCCAGAGAGTTGGAGCACACTGGATTTGTTCAGCCTTCTTACCGGATGTTGTCTTATCAAACTGCTACAAAAATAGAAAACTTACAGGCATGACAATAGCAAAACTACGATACTCTTGCGTATTGATAAATGCAAGTCTTGATATAGTGGGAGTACAACATCGTCTTCCAGTTCCATCACTGGCACAACCACGATCACGTTATCATAACCTACATTATATTGTGTGGGGAAACTGATAGAAGTGTTGCCAGCACGAAACGTAACGTTCCTCAACAACATCTTAAACCCTGAGCTGTTATATTCCTTGGAAAAATTGTCAGCGTTACAAAAAGAGAAATTTCTGCAGAACAAGCGTACCAGCATATTCAGCATTATAGAGATAGATAACTGTATAGCCTCAAGACTATAAACGTTATCACTGCTAGTGCTGCCATGTTTCTGTTAATAGTTTGTGTACTCTAATTTTCCTCCAGATGTAAAACCATTCATCGCCCTGAAACACCAGTACATCAAACACCTGTCCAATGGCTTGACAAGAAACAGAAAGCTTAATGTAAACTAAGACTGTAAAATTGTGTTAGACCACAGGAATACAACAGAGACAATGTAGGATTAAGATACAAAACAAAGACTAACGAAAAACTTTTTATAATCATTGGAATAACAACAAATTGTACAGTGTGAAATTCTCCACATAACATGCATGTCGTGAGTTCGTTCAGCTGCAAACCAAGAAAAAAATTTGGGACGAATCTTTTTAAAGGAGAGGAGTATTTTACGTCACAGAAAGATACCATGAGCAAACGCAAAATGGCTTTAACGTTTTCTCCAGCCAGCGTTAAGCCAAGTCAAACCAAACCAGCTTGTGATGTAGCAGTCAAAATGACAAATGGGAAGAGGGCCAATACTGCAAATAATATGGCTCGAGTAAGTAGTCTGAATCATTAAGTCAACAACGTGACCTCGCTGAGGACGGATCATAACGCCGTTATGACACCACAGCAAGGTGCCATTAAGAACGAGTGATTGTTCCACAAGGCCACCATTATACCCACTGGCATAGCAGGAAGTCACCCAGGATGAAACACTGAAAGCCACAGTTGTGACACGGAGGTCTTGCAAAGAATGCTGATGAGCCCACAAAACGAGGACACATATGGTCATCCTCAGAAAGACGTAACATCATTTCTTCAGACAGACAGCAATAAATACTCATTCTTCCATGTCCATTTGTTATTTAGTTACAGACGACAAACTACAATGTAGCCCCTGCGACATGCCATCTACCATTCAACAGATCACCACATGACTTGTATCTTCGAGACTGTTGCCTGAATGGTGTCCCTACTGCGGTCACTGTGAACTGATATCTCTGCCGCTGATGTGAAGTCCTAGGGACGCTTATTTTCAGCTTGCTAGTGGCCAAAGAAATGGTTTTTTTGCTCACGATCATCCTGTCGCTGTATCTGCCACGTACGTTAGAGGCAGATTCCCCCAACAACTTGCGGCTGGAGTTCGTTCAGGCACACACCTTCAATGACCACAAGAGTGCCCTAGTAAAGAGCAGTCGATGATCTTGTATTCGTCGCCAATGTATGAGCTATACCTCCCACGCACTGCTCTGCACAACAACACCGTGTTACATGAGTGGCCGCGACAGAGACAATGGCCTCAAGAAGCTGTTGACGTGGATGAGCCAACAAGTTCCAAGACTGTGCTACGACCACAACTTTCACCATGGCTACAGAGAAGATGATTAGATTTTAATAATTAAATCGAATAAAGTTATGCCTTACGGAAACTATTTCATTGGCACACAGAGTGCTAACTGACATTCGCCACCGAACTCCATGCTTCACCATACTGCAACTGTTAGGATCTCAGCCTCTTACGGGCCGGCCGTTGTGGCCGACCGGTTCTAGGCGCTTCATCCCGGAACCGCGCTACTGCTTCGGTCGCAGGTTCGAACCCTGCCTCAGTCATGGATGTGTGTGATGTCCTTCGGTTAATTAGGTTAAAGTATTTCTAAGTCTAGGGGACTGATGATCTCAGATGATAAATCCCATCGTGCTCAGAGCCATTTTAACCACGAACCTCTTACAGTGGGCTCTGGAGTATGCTGTACCCTACAATTAATTCAAGTTGTATGCAGTTTCCCATGATGAGTAAAACTCCATTTCCTATCAGACATGAATTTCATTTCTGTATGTGTACATGTTTATATCTCAACACTGCACATGAAAGTTGCGTGTGTTGACCGTGTGTACGGCAATGAAAATTCACCGCACTAACTTTCAGCAAACTTCTACCTTCATCAGACGAATTATCTATTTTTCTGGTGCGTCTTCACTGAAATGCTTTTGAGTATTACTGCTGCTGTAGTTCTCAGTTCATATTTCAAACACCTTCTGGACCAACAAGTTCCCTTGTGCACTTGTTCGACAAGAGCTCCAATCAACCCACTGGCATAGCAGAAAAGCATCCAAGATGAAACAAAAACCACAGTTGTGACACAGAGCTGTGCCAAAGAATGTTGATGAACCCAGAAGATGAGGACACATACGGTCATCCTCAGCAAGACATAAGAACACAGAACACATAAGTGCGCAGAATTTAAATAAATTGTTTTTCGCGAGTCTTAGCAGGTATAACAAGCAAATGGTATTTCGACACTTATTGCGGCAAAATGTATGTTCTTAATTCCGCTACATTTCTTTGTATTCACTTTTACCCATTCACACGTATGTTTCAATTGCTTTTATAATTATAATCATAACAAGGCTTGTCGAGGTTTGCATTTCATGTAATACGTGGTCACAGATTCTGTGCCTTTCGTATTCGGCCATATTTATGCTTGTATTGTGACAGGAACCCCGTTGCGTTTACGTTCGGCTCAGTACAAATTAATTTGTAACTGTAGTTATTAATACTTCAGACAAGCACTGTGTAAGCTTTCATAATCAGCGTACACCCATTTTTCCATGGTCATGATTTCGCCTATTTATAATACAACGTAGGAATGAAGAAAAGGTTACAGGAGAATGTGGGGTTAGTAGTAGCAATGAGGGAGAAGAAATATTAACTGAGTTCTGTTGTACATTTCAGCTAGCAATAGTGAATACTTTGTCCAAGAATCACAAGAGGAAGAGGTATATATGGAAAAGATAGGGAGACACAGGAAGACTGCAGGTAGATTACATCACGGTGAAGCACAGGTTTCGAAATCAGATACTGGATTTGCTAGGCTTATCCAGAAGCAGATTTAGTGTCAGGTCACAATTTACTAATGAGGAAGGCTTCGCTGAAATTTAACATACTAGTCAAGAAGGTTCCTTGTTCAAAGAAGTGGGTTACGGAAGTACTAAGGAATACAGAGATACACTTGACGCTCTCTGAGGATATACACTCCTGGAAATGGAAAAAAGAACACATTGACACCGGTGTGTCAGACCCACCATACTTGCTCCGGACACTGCGAGAGGGCTGTACAAGCAATGATCACACGCACGGCACAGCGGACACACCAGGAACCGCTGTGTTGGCCGTCGAATGGCGCTAGCTGCGCAGCATTTGTGCACCGCCGCCGTCAGTGTCAGCCAGTTTGCCGTGGCATACGGAGCTCCATCGCAGTCTTTAACACTGGTAGCATGCCGCGACAGCGTGGACGTGAACCGTATGTGCAGTTGACGGACTTTGAGCGAGGGCGTATAGTGGGCATGCGGGAGGCCGGGTGGACGTACCACCGAATTGCTCAACACGTGGGGCGTGAGGTCTCCACAGTACATCGATGTTGTCGCCAGTGGTCGGCGGAAGGTGCACGTGCCCGTCGACCTGGGACCGGACCGCAGCGACGCACGGATGCACGCCAAGACCGTAGGATCCTACGCAGTGCCGTAGGGGACCGCACCGCCACTTCCCAGCAAATTTGGGACACTGTTGCTCCTGGGGTATCGGCGAGGACCATTCGCAACCGTCTCCATGAAGCTGGGCTACGGTCCCGCACACCGTTAGGCCGTCTTCCGCTCACGCCCCAACATCGTGCAGCCCGCCTCCAGTGGTGTCGCGACAGGCGTGAATGGAGGGACGAATGGAGACGTGTCGTCTTCAGCGATGAGAGTCGCTTCTGCCTTGGTGCCAATGATGGTCGTATGCGTGTTTGGCGCCGTGCAGGTGAGCGCCACAATCAGGACTGCATACGACCGAGGCACACAGGGCCAACACCCGGCATCATGGTGTGGGGAGCGATCTCCTACACTGGCCGTACACTACTGGTGATCGTCGAGGGGACACTGAATAGTGCACGGTACATCCAAACCGTCATCGAACCCATCGTTCTACCATTCCTAGACCGGCAAGGGAACTTGCTGTTCCAACAGGACAATGCACGTCCGTATGTATCCCGTGCCAACCAACGTGCTCTAGAAGGTGTAAGTCAACTACCCTGGCCAGCAAGATCTCCGGATCTCTCCCCCATTGAGCATGTTTGGGACTGGATGAAGCGTCGTCTCACGCGGTCTGCACGTCCAGCACGAACGCTGGTCCAACTGAGGCGCCAGGTGGAAATGGCATGGCAAGCCGTTCCACAGGACTACATCCAGTATCTCTACGATCGTCTCCATGGGAGAATAGCAGCCTGCATTGCTGCGAAAGGTGGATATACACTGTACTAGTGCCGACATTGTGCATGCTCTGTTGCCTGTGTCTATGTGCCTGTGGTTCTGTCAGTGTGATCATGTGATGTATGTGACCCCAGGAATGTGTCAATAAAGTTTCCCCTTCCTGGGACAATGAATTCACGGTGTTCTTATTTCAAATTCCAGGAGTGTAGATACTGAGATACTAAATAGCTCAGTAGGTGGCTCAGCTGAAGAGGAATGGGCATCTCTAAAAGGGGCAGTCGCAGATATTTTAAAGAAAAACGTAGATACTGGGAAGGTAACTGCGAATAAACTATGGGTAAATGAAGAAATACTTCAGTTGATCGTCGAAAGAAGGAAGTACAAAAACGCTCAGGGACACTCAGGAACAAACAGATACAAGTCGCTTACGAGTGAAACAAACAGGAAGCACATGGAAGCTAAGGCGAAATGAATACATATTAAATGTGAAGAAATCGAAAAAGAAATGGTTGTCGGAGAAATATTACAGTCAAAACAAAAGCAAGAGCAGTAAAATGAAGATTATAATGGGAAATTCACTCTTAAATACAGAGAAGAGACTGGATTGGTGGAAAGAGCACATTAGAGGCCTCCATGAAGGGGAATACTTGGCTGGTGTGTTAGAAGCAGAAACAGGAGTTTATAGGGAGGATGTAAAAATGGTTCAAATGGCTCTGAGCACTATGGGACTTAACATCTGTCGTCATCAGTCCCCTAGAACTTAGAACTACTTAAACCTAACTAACTTAAGGACATCACACACATCCATGCCCGAGGCAGGATTCGAACCTGCGACCGTAGCAGTCTCGCGGTTCCGGACTGAGCGCCTAGAGGGAGGATGTAGGTGGTCCAGCAACACGGTTAGAACTTAGAAGAGGTCTGGATGACCTAAGATCAAATGTTTTGCATGTCAGTCCTTCTGATTGAAGGTTTGATGGACGTCGACGTTTCACTTATGTGACAAGAAGGAAGCAGTCCTTTCGGTGTTATGTATCATATAAGGTTTCGATGATTCAGTACATCACCTTCAGGCCTCAAATGACGATGAGAGAGTGAACTCCAGTTGTATACATGAACCCATTAGTGGATGATATCTATGAACTGGTTTCCGTAGACTAATGTAACAGTAAAAAGTTCATAGATGTTGGTCACTGATAGGATCGTGTTTGCGACTGGAGTTCACCTCAAGATGGTGTACTGAATCACCGAAACTGGTAGCAATATAATAAAAAAAACATCGAAAGAACGGTTGCCGGTGATCCATTTTATTACATAAGACCGAATAAGACAGAAGGGACGTATTACACCCCGTCACAATTTCTAAAATCAGGAAAGTGGCAACAAAACGAATGTCAACATTTGTGTGTACCATGTATGTCACCGGCGATATACCAGCAGACTTCTGGGGAAAAAAAACATGCACACAATTCCGAAGACAGAAAGAGCCGCAAGTCCGAGAATTATGGCACAATCACCTAACAGCTCATGCATCCGAGTTTATGACAAGAATAATATAGAAAAGAATGAAAAAGAAATTTAGGATATGTTATATGACAATTCGTTTGGCTTTAGAAAAGGAAAGGCACCAGAGAATCATTTCTCACGTTGATGTTGATAACAGAAGCTAGACTGAAGAAAAATCAAGACATGTTCATAGGATTTGCCGACGTGGAAAAAGCCTTCGACAGTTTCAAATGGTACTAGATGTTGGAAATTCTGAGGAAAATGGGGGTAACCGATTGGGAATGACGGGAAACATATAATATGTACAAGAACCAAGAGGTGCCAATAACACAAGAAGGCCAAGAAAGAAAAGGTGGGATTAAAAAATGTGTATGACGCTATTAAAAAATGTGTAGTTTTTCGCCCATACTCTTTAATCTATGAGTCAAAGAATCAGTGACACATATAAAACAAAGTTCCAAGAGTGAGATTAAAACTGATGGTGAAAGGATAATAATGGCAAATTCACTGACGACGTTGATATCTTCAGTGAAGAGAGGAAGAATTCCCGCATCCGTTGCCGGCCGGTGTGGCCGAGCGGTTCTAGGCTTTTCAGGTTCGAATCCTGCCTCGGGCATGGACGTGTGTGATGTCTTAGGTTGGTTAGGTTTGAGTAGTTCTAAGTTCTAGGGGACTGATGACCTCAGATGTTAAGTCCCATAGTGCTCAGAGCCATTTGAACCATTCTTTTCAGCATCCGTTGAATAGAATAAATAGTCTGCTACCTACAGAATATGGAGTGTGATTAAATCGGAGTAACACGAAAGTAATGAGAAGTGGCAGAAATGAGAACAACAAGAAACTTAATATCGGGAGTCATGAAGTAGAAGACGTTCAGGAATTCTGCCACCTCGGCAGCAAAATAACCGATGGTAGACGAGCAAGGAAAATATAAAAAGCGAAGTAGCACTTAGTCCTGAATTTGAGGATGAAAGTTATGAGAATGTGCGTTTGGCGCACAGCATTGCTTTGTAGCGAAACATGGACTGTGGGAAAAGCTGAAAGGAAGAGAATCCATTTATTTGAGACGTGTCCTATTGAAGAATGCTGAAAGTTAGGTGGATTTTGAAGATTAGAAATTAGAAGGTTCTCCGCAGAATTGGCGAGAAAGAAATGTATGGAAAACACTGACAAGTATAAAAAGGGTCAGGGTGATACGACTTCTGTTACGTCATCCGGAAATAGACTCCTCGATACTAGAAGGAGCTGTAGGGGGTAAAATCTCTAAGAGAAGACAGAGATTCGATTACATACATCAAATAATTGGAGACATGGTTGAAAGTGTTGCAGTGCTGCTCTGAGATGTGAAGGTTCGCACTTAACTATTTTTTACGTACCACTGCACACACTTGGTACATAAATTTTTCTTCCTTAGCATATGAAGTGCGTTCGTCACTGCATGAGCACCGGTATATGGTTTAGGTTCAGTGAAATGTTTAGTTTCATAGATTGTTATTAACTGTGGATTTATTTTGGGGCTTGGAATGGATTAGTAATGCATAGGAGTTATGGACCTCACGAAGCAGCAGAGGTAATGTCGTCTCGCAGTAGGCAAAACAAGTGCGACAGCTTTGTTCAACTATCAGTAAGAAACCAACGACGTACAAGTAAAAGTACGAAAATTTCAAATGAAGAATTTTACCTTTCATTATTTACGTTCCACTCTCACTACCATGCATGAAAAGTTCCATTTTAAAAAGCAATACCCTGCAGGGAGTAATAGGATTTTTATTATTCAGTGACGATATTAAAGTAGTCTCAGCGCTAACTCAAGGAATTTGTGTAGGATGGAAGTTTCCCACTCTAACCTCACACCAGGTAAGTAAATCATATAGGTTTCTAGCAAGTTTGTTGTCGGTTTAGCCATTTCATAACGTGTTTATTGATTGTAATGCTACGAAACATAAGAGTCCAATCAATAAAATTTATATTACGTTACAAAAATACCCGTAAGTTGTATAATGAAGAATAATTTCTATTAAGGAAATGGATCACCCATTAATCTGTTGAGGTGTGTCAAAATAAAATGGACGCATAGTGTATGAGATGAAAACGTGTTAAAAGAACAGGCATTTGTAATAATCTATGGAGGATTATTACAGAAAGAAAGGACATTGTAGGGTATTGCAACAATATTGCTTCCTGGAATAGTAACTGTGGTGATCTAAGGAACAATTTAGAGGTAGAACTGTTTGAGTGGACAGATGTGAGACTATGCAAAACAGGTGTACGATGGTGGATGAACGTGATTGTTTACTCCAAAGAAGAACCACAATATTAGAGGACAAGGACGACAGCTTAAAAAAAGCGATAAAGGTTGACAATAGTTTGAAAGAGAGTGACAGAGAAAATCAATCACGGTTACCTCGTCTATGTCAGCATACCGTAAGGGAGTTCGTTTGCAAATTACTTTCTGTTGCTAGTCACGATTTTCTTTTATTTATATTTTAAACGATGCGGTTCTGAAAATGATTCTCATTTTTGGTGTGTATTTCTTTGTATTACGCCATTTTCTCGTAATTTTTTCGATGTGGGGGGGGGGGGGGTGAAGCTTTGTTTTGTTGACTTTAAATGTTATTACGGTCTCTTTGTGCAGTCTCGCACATGTTACAAGTCACTCACAAATTTCAGTGCACAGTACACATTGAGAATAACTTACATAAACACTATCGTCGGTGTGTGCTGTGCACTAAAAGTTGTGAGTTATTACGAAAATAATACAAACATATACACAGTTGAAAATGGTAATCATACCAGGAAACGTCTCGTGTAAAACATAAATAAAAGACAATCGTGACTGATAGCAGAAAGTTATTTATACACAAACTACCCCTTCCCCCCCCCCCCTCCCCTTGAACCATGGACCATGCCGTTGGTGGGGAGGCTTGCGTGCCTCAGCGATACAGATATCCGTACCGTAGGTGCAACCACAACGGAGGGGTATCTGTTGAGGGGCCAGACAAACGTGTGGTTCCTGAAGAGGGGCAGCAGCAGCCTTTTCAGCAGATGCAGGGGCAACAGTCTGGATGATTGACTGATCTGGCCTTGTAACACTAACCAAAAAAGCCTTGCTGTGCTGGTACTACGAACGGCTGAAAGCAAGGGGAAATTACAGCCGTAATTTTCACGAGGGCATGCAGCTTTATGCTTCAATGATGATGGCATCCTCTTGGGTAAAATATTCCGGAGGTAAAACAGTCCCCCATTCGGATCTCCGGGCGGGGACTACTCAGGAGGACGTCGTTAACAGGAGAAAGAAAACTGGCGTTCTATGGATCGGAGCGTGGAATGTCAGATCCCTTAGTCGGGCAGGTAGGTTAGAAAATTTAAAAAGGGAAATGGATAGGTTAAAGTTAGATATAGTGGGAATTAGTGAAGTTCGTTGGCAGGAGGAACAAGACTTTTGGTCAGGCGAATACAGGATTACAAATACTAAATCAAATAGGGCTAATGCAGGAGTAGGTTTAATAATGAATAAAAAAAATAGGAGTGTGGGTAAGCTACTACAAACGGCATAGTGAACGCATTATTGTGGCCAAGATAGACACGAAACCCACGCCTACCACAATAGTACAAGTTTATATGCCAACTAGCTCTGCAGATGACTAAGAAATTGAAGAAATGTATGATGAAATAAAAGAAATTATTCAGACACTGCAAGGAGACGAAAATTTAATAGTCATGGGTGACTGGAATTCGGTAGTAGGAAAAGGGAGAGAAGGAAACGTAGTAGGTGAATATGGATTGGGCGGAAGAAATGAAAGAGGAAGCCGCCAGGTAGAATTTTGCACAGAGCACAACTTAATCATAGCTAACACTTGCTTCAAGAATCTTAAAAGAACGTTGTATACATGGAAGAAGCCTGGAGATACTGACAGGTTTCAGATAGATTATATAATGGTAAGACAGAGATTTAGGATCCAGGTTTTAAATTGTAAGACATTTCCAGGGGCAGATGTGGACTCTGACCACAATCCATTGGTTATGAACTGTAGATTAAAACTGAAGAAACGGCAAAAAGGTGCAATTTAAAGAGATGGGACCTGGATAAACTGAAAGAACCAGAAGTTGTACAGAGTTTCAAGGAGAGCATAAGGGAACAATTGATAGGAATGGGGGAAAGAAATACAGTAGAAGAAGAATGGGTAGCTTTGAGGGATGAAGTAGTGAAGGCAGCATAGGATAAAGTAGGTAAAAAGATGAGGGCTGCTAGAAATCCTTGGGTAACAGAAGAAGTATTGAACTTAATTGATGAAAGGAGAAAATATAAAAATGCAGTAAATGAAGCAGGCAAAAAGGTATACAAACGTCTCAAAAATGAGATCGACAGGAAGTGCAAAATGGCTAAGCAGGGATGGCTAGAGGACAAATGTAAGGATATAGAGGCTTCTCTCAGCAGGGGTAAGATAGATACTGCCTACAGGAAAATTAGAGAGACCTTTGGAGAAAAGAGAACCACTGGTATGAATATCAAGAGCTCAGATGGAAACCCAGTTCTAAGCAAAGAAGGGAAAGCAGAAAGTTGGAAGGAGTATATAGACGGTCTATACAAGGGCGATGTACTTGAGGACAATATTATGGAAATGGAAGAGGATGTAGATGAAGATGAAATGGAAGATATGATACTGCGTGAAGAGTTTGGCAGAGCGCAGAAAGACCTGAGTCGAAACAAGGCCCCGGGAGTAGACAACATTCCATTAGAACTACTGACAGACTCGGGAGAGCCAGTCCTGACAAAACTCTACCATCTGGTGAAAAAATGAAATGTCATGTGGCTAGGGCCTCCCGTCGGGTAGACCGTTCGCCTGGTGCAGGTCTTTCGAGTTGACGCCACTTCAGCGACCTACGCGTCGATGGAGATGAAATGATGATGATTAGGAGAACACAACACCCAGTCCCTGAGCGGAGAAAATCTCCGACCCAGCCGGGAATCGAACCCGGGACCTTAGGATTGACATTCGGTCACGCTGACCACTTTTTTTTTTTTTTTTTTTGTGATCTCCTCATTTTGTTCGCATTTGTTCGTTGAATCTGCTCGGGGCGGACGTCGTGAGACACCCGTTTCAGTTCGTCGTTGATCGATTAACTCAGTCTTTTATTACAGAGGGCAGCTAACCCTCTTACCGAACACGCTGAGCTACCGTGCCGGCATGGCATGTTGTATTACACACGTCGGCAGGGTTGGGTTATTGTTGTTTTTGGAGGAAGAGACCAAACTACGAGGCCATCGGTCTCATCGGGTTAGGAAGGAATTCGGCCGTGCCCTTTCAAAGGAACCATCATAGCATTTGCCTGGAGCGATTTAGGGAAATCACGGAAAATTTATATCAGGATGGCCAGACGCAGGATTGAACCGTCGTCCTCCCGAATGCGAATCCAGTGTGCTAACCACTGCGCCACCTCGCTCGGTGTCCACTGAGCTACCGGGCCTGAATACCATCTAGTGAGTAAGGTATATGAGACAGGCGAAATACCCCCAGACTTCAAGAAGAATATAATAATTCCAATCCCAAAGAAAGCAGGTGATGACAGATGAGAAAATTACCGAACTATCAGTTTAATAAGTCACGGCTGCAAAATACTAACGCGAATTCTTTACGGACGAATGGGAAAACTAGTAGAAGCCGACCTCGGGGAAGATCAGTTTGGATTCCGTAGAAAAATTGGAACACGTGAGGCAATACCGACCCTACGACTTATCTTAGAAGCTAGATTAAGGAAAGGCAAACCTACGTTTCTAGCATTTGTAAACTTAGAGAAAGCTTTAGACAATGTTGAGTGGAATACTCTCTTTCAAATTCTGAAGGTGGCAGGGGTAAAATACAGGGAGCGAAAGGCCATTTAAAATTTGTACAGAAACCAGGTGGCAGTTATAAGAGACGATGGACATGAAAGGGAAGCAGTAGTTGGGAAGGGAATGAGACAGGGTTGTAGCCTCTCCCCGATTTTATTCAATCTGTATATTGAGCAAGCAGCGAAGGAAACAAAAGAAAAATTCGGAGTAGGTATTAAAATCCATGGAGAAGAAATAAAAACTTTGAGGTTTGCCGATGACATTGTAATTCTGTCAGAGACAGCAAAGGACATGGAAGAGCAGTTGAACGGAATGGATAGTGTCTTGAAAGGAGGATATCAGATGAACATCAACAAAAGCAAAACGAGGATCTCGGAATGTAGTCGAATTAAGTGGGGTGATGCTGAGGGAATTAGATTAGGAAATGAGACACTTAAAGTAGTAAAGGCGTTTTGCTATTTGGGGAGCAAAATAACTGATGATGGTCGGAGTAGAGGGAATATAAAATGTAGGCTGGCAACGGCTAGGAAAGCGTTTCTGAAGAAGAGAAATTTGTTAACATCAGGTATAGATTTAAGTGTCAGGAAGTCGTTTCTGAAAGTATTTCTATGGAGTGAAGCCATGTATGGAAGTGAAAGATGGACGATAAATAGTTTGGACAAGAAGAGAATAGAGGCTTTTGAAATGTGGTGCTACAGAAGAATGCTGAAGATTAGATTGGTAGATCACATAACTGATGAGGAGGTATTGAATATGACTGGGGAGTAGAGAAATTTGTGTCACAACTTGACTAGAAGGGGGGATCGGTTGGTAGGACATGTTATGAGGCATCACGGGATCACCAATTTAGTATTGGAGGGCGGCGTGGAGTGTAAAAATCCCAGAGGGAAACCCAGAGATGAATACACTAAGCTGATTCAGAGGGATGAAGGTTGCAGTAGTTACTGGGAGAGGAAGAAGCTTGCACAGGATAGAGTAGCACGGAGAGCTGCATCAAACCAGTCTCAGGACTAGGGACCACAACAACAACAACAAACAAAGTAATTTTTTTTCAGAGTCGCAGGCTTTCAAAAAAGCATCTACTCGTATAGTGGAAAAATCAGATCGAAAGATTTTTCTCAATCCGAATATTTCGCAATAGAAAGCTGAAGGATACTGTAGACGTTACGCAATGTACCGCCGCGTAAATATTAGCGGCCTTCGGCAGCACAGTGTGATCATTAACGTCTGTGCACTCGTAAATCAGAATGTATTATTAGTAAATTACGTATCAAAATTATATCTATGTAGTGGAAATGTAATGATGAAATGAAATAGCAGACAATGAGGAGGATGCACATTAAATATTAACAAATGCTTTAAAATACATAAAGTAGCAGACTGTAGTTTTTGTTCATTTAAGTCAACGAAATATTGAAATTAATAGCTTCGTTACCATTTTAGTTAGGTATGACTTGGAAAATCAAACAGAATTTCTATTTGCGCTTAATGCTGATTGCAAGAGAAGTACTGACAATTTATCTGTTTAATATGTACAGGGTGTTTCAAAAATGACCGGTATATTTGAAACGGCAATAAAAACTAAACGAGCAGCGATAGAAATACACCGTTTGTTGCAATATGCTTGGGACAACAGTACATTTTCAGGCAGACAAACTTTCGAAATTACAGTAGTTACAATTTTCAACAACAGATGGCGCTGCGGTCTGGGAAACTCTATAGTACGATATTTTCCACATATCCACCGTACGTAGCAATAATATGGCGTAGTCTCTGAATGAAATTACCCGAAACCTTTGACAACGTGTCTGGTGGTATGGCTTCACATGCAGATGATATGTACTGCTTCGGCTGTTCAATTGTTTCTGGATTCTGGCGGTACACTTGGTCTTTCAAGTGTCCCCACAGAAAGAAGTCACAGGGGTTCATGTCTGGCGAATAGGGAGGCCAATCCACGCCGCCTCCTGTATGTTTCGGATAGCCCAAAGCAATCACACAATCATCGAAATATTCATTCAGGAAATTAAAGACGTCGGCCGTGCGTTGTGGCCGGGCAGCATCTTGCATAAGCCACGAGGTGTTCGCAGTGTCGTCTAAAGCAGTTTGTACCGCCACAAATTCACGAAGAATGTCCAGATAGCGTGATGCAGTAATCGTTTCGGATCTGAAAAATGGGCCAATGATTCCTTTGGAAGAAATGGCGGCCCAGACCAGTACTTTTTGAGGATGCAGGGACGATGGGACTGCAACATGGGGCTTTTCGGTTCCCCATATGCGCCAGTTCTGTTTATTGACGAAGCCGTCCAGTTAAAAATAAGCTTCGTCAGTAAACCAAATGCTGCCCACATGCATATCGCCATCATCAATCCTGTGCACTATATCGTTAGCGAATGTCTCTCGTGCAGCAATGGTAGCGGCGCTGAGGGGTTGCCGCGTTTGAATTTTGTATGGATAGAGGTGTAAACTCTGGTGCATGAGACGATACGTGGACGTTGGCGTCATTTGGACCGCAGCTGCAACACGGCGAACGGAAACCCGAGGCCGCTGTTGGATCACCTGCTGCACTAGCTGCGCGTTGCCCTCTGTGGTTGCCGTACGCGGTCGCCCTACCTTTCCAGCACGTTCATCCGTCACGTTCCCAGTCCGTTGAAATTTTTCAAACAGATCCTTTATTGTATCGCTTTTCGGTCCTTTGGTTACATTAAACCTCCGTTGAAAACTTCGTCTTGTTGCAACAACACTGTGTTCTAGGCGGTGGAATTCCAACACCAGAAAAATCCTCTGTTCTAAGGAATAAACCATGTTGTCTACAGCACACTTGCACGTTGTGAACAGCACACGCTTACAGCAGAAAGACGACGTACAGAATGGCGCACCCACAGACTGCGTTGTCTTCTGTATCTTTCACATCACTTGCAGCGCCATTTGTTGTTGAAAAATGTAACTACTGTAATTTCTAAAGTTTGTCCGCCTGAAAATGTACTGTTGTCCCAAGCATATTGCAACAAACGGTGTATTTCTATCGCTGCTCGTTTAGTTTTTATTGCCGTTTCAAATATACCGGTCATTTTTGAAACACCCTGTAGCTGGTGAGTACATTGCACGCATCAGACACCTAAACTCAATGGAATTTCAGTGAAAACAAACGAACCTCGCCATATCATTAATTTGTTAGAATGATAATGTAAAGGCTACACAGTATACTCACTGTACCACTGCATTCGAATTGGGGACGGCCGAAATTTTTCAACGGCCTGACACTACTGTATTATATAATAGCTGTTCACTTACGAGCATATCACATAAAAACCGCTCGGGGGGAAAACAGGGTGACATTTGTTGCAGCGGTATCGATTAAGAGAATGGAATTCGGGGCGCGCGATAAAACGCCACTTGGCGAATTTACCGTCGGCAGTATCTCCAGAATGACATCCGCCGGCGCAGACGCATTCGTGTTATCCACGATCGGACGCAGAAAGAGTGGTGCATGTTCTGCGTGACGAGCATGACGTCAGGAAGTTGTAACTTTTCCGCGAGTATCGGAGTGGTGTCGCCTGCTACATCCGCGAGTAGTTAATCGGCCAGCGGGTAAGGTGGCAAGAGTCACAGTCGTAGTTTGGATAATGGGACAGCAAAGCAAAATTCATTCCGGCTGTCATGCTCATCATTACTCTAAAGCAGTTCAATGTAACGAGTGTCAGCATATACAGGGTGGTCCACTGATCGTGACCGGGCCAAATATCGCACGAAATAAGCGTCAAACGAAAAAAACTACAAAGAACCAAACTTGTCTATCTTGAAGGGGGAAACCAGATGGCGCTATGGTTGGCCCGCTAGATGGCGCTGCCATAGGTCAAACGGACATCAACTGCGTTTTTTTTAAAAATAGGAACCCCCATTTTACTACATATTCGTGTAGTACGTAAAGAAATATGAATGTTTTAGTTTGACCTCTTTTTTCGTTTTGTGATAGATGGCGCTGTAATAGTCACAATCATATGGTTCATAATTTTAGAAGAACAGTTGGTAACAGGTAGGTTTTTTAAATTAAAATACAGAACGTAGGTACGTTTGAACATTTCATTTCGGTTGTTTCAATGTGATACGTCTACCATCATGAACTTATCATTTCTGAGAACGCATGCTGTTACAGCGTGATTACCTGTAAATAACACATTGATGCAATAAATGCTCAAAATGATGTCCGTCAACATCAATGCATTTGGCAATAAGTGTAACGACATTCCTCTCAACAGCGAGTAGTTAGCCTTCCGTAATGTTTGCACATCCACTGGCAATGCGCTGACGCATGTTGTCAGGCGTTGTCGGTAGATCACGATAGCAAATATCCTTTAACTTTCCCCACAGAAGGAAATCCGGGGACGTCAGATCCGGTGAACATACGGGCCATGGTATGGTGCTTCGACGACCAATCCATCTGTCATCAAATATGCTATTCAATACCGGTTCAAACGCACGCGAGCTATGTGCCGGACATCCATCATGTTGGAAGTACATCGCCATTCTGTCACGCAGTGAAAGATCTTGTAGTAACTTCAGTAGAACATTACGTAGGAAATCAGCATGCATTGCACCATTCAGTTTGTCATCGATAAAATGGGGGCCAATTATCCTTCCTCCCATAATGCCGCACCATACATTAACCTGCCAAGGTCGCTGATGTTCCACTTGTTGCAGCCATCTTGGATTTTCCGTTGCCCAATAGTGCATATTATGCCAGTTTACGTTACCGCTGTTGGTGAATGACGCCTCGTCGCTAAATAGAACGCGTGCAAAAAATATGTCATCGTCCCGTAATTTCTCTTGTTCCCAGTGGCAGAACTGTACACGACGTTCCAAGTCGTCGCCATGCAATTCCTGGTGCATAGAAATATGGTACGGGTGCAATTGATGTCATACATCAACACGATATCACCCTTTCCCGCAATTGGTAAACGGTCGATTTTAACACGGGTAATGTATCACGAAGCACATACCGTCCGCACTGTCGGAATGTTACGTGATACTACGTACTCATACGCTATGAAAAAGAAGAGTCCAATGAATAAAATTTATATTACGTTACAAAATACCCCGACTCTGCATAATGAAGATAATTTCTATTCAGGAAATGCATCACCCAGTTACCTGTTGAAATGTGTCGTAAGTTAACATGACGTCAGGAAGTTGTAACTTTCCGCGAGTATCAGAGTGGTGTCGCCTGCTGCATCCGCGAGTAGTTAATCGGCCAGCGGGTAAGGTGGCAAGAGTCGTAGTTTGGATAATGGGACAGCAAAGCAAAATTCATTGTGGCAGTCATGCTCATCATTGCTCTAAAGATGCTTGTATGTAACGAGTGTCAGCATAAATAGGGTGTTACAAAAAGGTACGGCCAAACTTCCAGGAAACATTCCTCACACACAAAGAAAGAATATATGTTATGTGGACATGTGTCCGGAAACGCTTACTTTCCATGTTAGAGCTCGTTTTATTACTTCTCTTCAAATCACATTAATCATGGATTGGAAACACACAGCAGCAAAACGTACCAGCGTGACTTCAAACACTTTGTTACAGGAAATGTTCAAAATGTCCTCCGTTAGCGAGGATACATGCATCCACCCTCCGTCGCATGTAATCCCTGATGCGCTGATGGAGCCCTGGAGAATGGCGTATTGTATCACGGCCGTCCACAATACGAGCACAAAGAGTCTCTACATTTGGTACCGGGGTTGCATAGACGAGAGCTTTCAAATGCCCCCATAAATGAAAGTCAAGAGGATTGAGGACAGGAGAGCGTGGAGGCCATGGAATTGGTCCACCTCTACCAATCCTTTGGTCACCGAATCTGTTGTTGAAAAGCGTGCGAGCACTTCGACTGAAATGTGCAGGAGCTCCATCGTGCGTGAACCACATGTTGTGTCGTACTTGTAAAAGCACTTGTTCTAGCAGCACAGGTAGAGTGTCAAGTATGAAACCATGGCGGTGAATCGAGGAAGTACAGTACATACTGACGAAACTAAAATGAGCTCTAACATGGAAATTAAGCGTTCCCGGACACATGTCCACATAACATCTTTTCTTTATTTGTGTGTGAGGCATGTTTCCTGAAAGCCTGGCCGTACCTTTTTGTAACACCCTGTATACGAGTGCTTAACATAATGTTAACAGAAAAAGATAAAATTAAAGCACAAGGCGATTAGTATACAACAGCGTCAACAATGTTATTTTTGTGATACTCAGTCCAAAGGCTGATAACCACGAGACAACTCCTGCTGTCATGCAAAATTGCAGCCTGGACGACAACTGCATTGCAGGACCAGTGTGTCTAGTACGCAGGCAGGCTGGTTGCAGACCCTCAAATGGCCTCTTCCTAAACAACGTACTGCCATCACTGGCAGTAAGGCAGAACTAGCTTTCATAGAAGATACAACAGACCCCCACCCTACCCTCCGATCAGCTCTCGCGTGACACCGCTGACGTCACCAGTGGTGGCGGTTTGGGGCCAGTGGAATGCAAGCTACAGGGCGTCTGGCTCGGAGCTTCCCTCGAAGTAGCCGATTTGTAAAGGTTCCTTATGTCACTGTGGTACCAACTGCTGCTCATATCGTTGCTGGAGATACAGCGCATTGCGCCAGAGCCATAAGCTGTACATGATGGTCTCTCCTCGCGGTAGTGCCACGTGACCCTCCAGAGTCCGGTTGCCTTATGACCTCACATTCTCGTGACCACCTCTGGCAGCAATCAAGTACGCTGGCTATATTACTGCCAAGTCTTTCTGCAGAATCGCAGAAGGAACATTCAGGTTCTCGCTGCTCTATTACAAGAATACATTCAGGGCAATGATGTGTTGATATTGGTATCTTTGTCGCCCTAAAGACATTTTTCACTAACATGAAATCACCACGTCCAATATGAAAGGTACCTAAGGCTCACGACCGTTACTGCGTCTATTTAAAGCACACCCGATTTGCATTCTGATAGTGGCGCTACTGACACCACTCTTATGCGACTAGACCGAAATGTGAGTACACACCATCTGTTACATGTAGAAACACGCCTACCAACTTTCTTTGTGCTGCGATCTTACTTCCGCCAGTACTGATCTGTTAAGGTAATTTAGTTTCATGGGTGAAATACAGTAAAACCCTTTTATTTTGTTCACTCAGAAAATTACATTTCAACCCACACAGGGTAATTATCTCCAAACTGGGAACCACTGTTGTGCAATAATACTAAAATAATGACAGAAGCAGAAGAAATAAAATAAAATTTATGCCACAGCTGGGACGTGAGCCCAGTCTCCTGCTTATTAGGCTGATGTGTCAGCCATTACGCCACCATAACACTAAATTAACCTACTGCATGGACTACCATAGTCCAGTGTCCTCCGTAGCAGCAATATTGACGACGTAAGAAGGAATAGGCTGAATGCGTGAATGGACATTTGTGCTGGGAATGGCACTGGACTGGGGTGATCCACACAGCTCTGTTCAAAAATGGTTCTAATGACTCTTGTGACATTATCCTGACTGCCTTGTCCGAGAATTACTTCGAGCAGATAGTTAGAGAACCAACTCGTGAAGCTAACTTTTTAGACCTCATAGCAACAAATAGACCGGAACTTTTCGACTCCGTGAATTTAGAAGAGGGTATCAGTGATCATAAGTCAGTGGTTGCATCAATGACTACAAGTGTAATAAGAAATGCTAAGAAAGGAAGGAAAATATATTTGCTTAACAAGAGTGATAGGGCACAAATCGCAGAATATCTGAGTGACCACCATCAAACGTTCATTTCTGAGGAAGAGGATGTGGAACAAAAATGGAAAAAATTCAGAAACATCGTCCAGTACGCCTTAGATAAGTTCGTACCGACTAAGGTCCAAAGCGAGGGGAAAGATCCACCGTGGTATAACAATCATGTACGAAAGGTACTACGGAAACAAAGAAAGCTTCATCATAGGTTTAAGAGTAGTCGAATCATAGCTGATAAGGAAAAGCTGAACGAAGCGAAAAAGAGCGTAAAGAGAGCAATGAGAGAAGCATTCAACGAATTCGAACATAAAACATTGGCAAACAATCTAAACAAGAACCCTAAAAAGTTTTGGTCATATGTAAAATCGGTAAGCGGATCTAAATCCCCTATTCAGTCACTCGTTGACCACGATGGCACCGAAACAGAGGACGACCGAAGAAAGGCAGAAATACTGAATTCAGTGTTCCGAAACTGTTTCACTGCGGAAAATCGTAACACGGTCCCTGACTTCAGCCGTCGCACGGACGCCAAAATGGAAAATATTGAAATAAACGATATCGGAATTGAAAAACAACTGCTATCACTTAGTAGCGGAAAAGCATCCGGACCAGACGAGATACCCTTAAGATTCTACAGTGATTATGCTAAAGAACTTGCCCCCTTTCTATCAGCAATTTATCGTAGATCGCTGGAAGAACGTAAAGTACCTAGCGACTGGAAGAAAGCGCAGGTCGTTCCCATTTTCAAGAAGGGTCATAAATCAGATGCGAATAATTATAGGCCTATTTCGCTTACGTCAATCTGTTGTAGAATAATGGAACATGTTTTGTGTTCTCGTATTATGACGTTCTTAGATAATACAAATCTCCTTCATCATAACCAACATGGATTCCGCAAACAGAGATCATGTGAAACTCAGCTCGCCCTATTTGCCCAAGAAATTCACAGTGCCGTAGACACTGGCGAGCAGATTGATGCCGTATTCCTGGACTTCAGGAAGGCATTTGATACGGTTCCGCACTTACGTTTAGTGAAAAAAATACGAGCTTACGGAATATCGGACCAGGTTTGTGATTGGATTCAGGATTTCCTAGAAGAAAGAACACAACATGTCATTCTTAACGGTTCAAAATCTGCAGATGTAGAGGTAATTTCGGGAGTACCGCAGGGAAGCGTGATAGGACCTTTATTGTTTACAATATACATAAATGACTTAGTTGACAACATCGGTAGCTCCGTGAGGCTATTTGCAGATGACACGGTTGTCTACAAGAAAGTAACAACATCAGAAGACTCGTACGTACTCCAGGAGGACCTGCAGAGGATTAATGCATGGTGCGACAGCTGGCAGCTTTCCCTAAACGTAGATAAATGTAATATAATGCGCATACACAGGGGCAGAAATCCACTCCAGTACGATTATGCCATAGGTGGTAAATCATTGGAAGCGGTAACGACCGTAAAATACTTAGGAGTTACTATCCGGAGCGATCTGAAGTGGAATGATCACATAAAACAAATAGTGGGAAAAGCAGGCGCCAGGTTCAGATTCATAGGAAGAATTCTAAGAAAATGTGACTCATCGACGAAAGAAGTAGCTTACAAAACGCTTGTTCGTCCGATTCTTGAGTATTGCTCATCAGTATGGGACCCTTACCAGGTTGAATTAATAGAAGAGATAGACATGATCCAGCGAAAAGCAGCGCGATTCGTCATGGGGACATTTAGTCAGCGCGAGAGCGTTACGGAGATGCTGAACAAGCTCCAGTGGCGGACACTTCAAGAAAGGCGTTACGCAATACGGAGAGGTTTATTATCGAAATTATGAGAGAGCACATTCCGGGAAGAGATGGGCAACATATTACTACCGCCCACATATATCTCGCGTAATGATCACAACGAAAAGATCCGAGAAATTAGAGCAAATACGGAGACTTACAAGCAGTCGTTCTTCCCACGCACAATTCGTGAATGGAACAGGGAAGGGGGGATCAGATAGTGGTACAATAAGTACCCTCCGCCACACACCGTAAGGTGGTTCGCGTAGTATAGATGTAGATGTAGATGTAGACTATGATACTTAACATCTGAGGTCATCAGTCCCCTAGAACTGAGAACTACTTAAACCTAACAAACCTAAGGACAGAACACACATCCATGCCCGAGGCAGGATTCGAACCTGCGACCGTAGCGGTCACGCGGTTCCAGACTGAAGCGCCTAGAACCACTCGGCCACACCGGCCGGCCACACAGTTCTGTTACTTGCACTTCTGTGGAGGTGTAATGTGTAACACACCAGCTTAGTAAGCACTGAATGGTACTACGAGAGTTTATGTACAAACCCAATGGTATGTATATATCTGAGCTAACTCTGACGACAGCCTGTAGCATATTATTATAGCTGCATTCGGTAGTGTCTGATATTTATCAAGGGCCAAAGCCATTTTAACGGTGGATCGTTAAATGAATAGATTAATGATTCACTCGCTTGTCACCTGAAAGTACCTAACTCGGAATCATACTGCACACTCCTCCACCAGCCTTAACTGAAAATAGGTGGAATATAAGATATGGTGGGTAGATCACGTGACTAATGAGGAGGTATTGAATAGGATTGGGGAGAAGAGACGTTTGTGGCACAACTTGACTAGAAGAAGGGATCGGTTGGTAGGACATGTTTTGAGGCATCAAGGAATCACAAATTTAGCATTGGAGGGCAGCGTGGAGGGTAAAAATCGTAGAGGGAGACCAAGAGATGAATACACTAAGCAGATTCAGAAGGATGTAGGTTGCAGTAAGTACTGGGAGATGAAGAAGTTTGCACAGGATAGAGTAGCATGGAGAGCTGCATCAAACCAGTCTCAGGACTGAAGACCACAACAACAACATAAGAAAGTAATTTCAGAATACATACTTACCATATGTGTGCTGCAATATTTCCAAAAGTTAATACTTGAAACAAAAAATCGTTTTCAGAGAAGTAATTCACATAAAAATAGAAGATATTCAAAATTATCCATACAATACATTATTTCTAAGGATACGTAAATACGTTTAAAAATATATTTATTTGAATAGCAGTTCAAATTATGGTCTTTAACTGTTCCGAGAATTATATGTGTATTCGTAAATATAACATTCTTCATTGTGTTGCTCTGATGTGTTACGATAAAACAGTTTCAGTTAATGCTTTTCTATATAGCAAACCCACCTTATATTCACACCACTAGTCTCTCAGTCGTCACTATAATGGGCATTCATATAATTATAATTATAATTATAATTTATTAATTCACATAAATCATATAATCGGTCAAGAGTCTATCAGTACACAAGCCACATTACAATAATTACTGACATAGCACATTCACAGTGCATGTGTCATGTAGCGAATACGTCATAAACTACATACGTAGGGAGCCAGCTCAGCTACTTATGGTCTGGTCTAATGGTAAGACTGAATTTCATTTTCACAGTTTTTCCCAAACTCATTAATACTGCACTCCAGTCTTAATAAACACAAATTGTCGATCGACGAGCACTGACGTAACACAGATACCAAGATTGTGAGGCAGATGGCGCTCACTACACCCTCTCCTATAACGTTGTAGCCAGCAAGTTCTGTCTGACAAGGAGGCCACACAGCCACGCATCCTATCAGAAGAATTAGTCTCACTTTATTATATCAAATACGCTCAGAAAACTTCACGTTAAATTTTAATTCATGTCTTTAGCTTCTGTCATTATAGTAGGTAAAGTTGAGACTCATATGTGTGAATAAAAATTCAGTTATGTAATAGTAAAATAACTGATATGCAGTAGTATTGGCAAAACTAAAACTATCGCTTCATTTGTGTGGCCATAGTGTCCGTAGTTACTTTGTAATTCTTGAGGGTATGTTTGGTCAATTTTTCACCAGACGCGTTTAGCTTTATTGAGATAAAGCATCATCAGTGGTGGTGATTTTTCGGCTGATTTCTCGCTTCCATAGGGGAATGCGGTCTGTTAGCACATCGATGTTTCATCGATGTGTCAAAAATGTAAGCGAGAATTCAGCCCGAAAAATCATCACCAATGATGATGCTTTACCTCAATACAACGAAACGCGTCTGGTGAAAAAATCACGCATTTTTGTAGGTGCAACGACAGACCAAAAATACCCTCAAGAAGTAAAATTATCGCATTTAGAACTTTTCATTTCATATCGATTTCGTGAAAGTAATTTTGTTGCTTGCGTGGTGTTCGGTATTTCGAAATTGCAGCTGCATAAAATTCTGATTATTATTACTTAATTTCATAGAGTTCTAACTTATAAAAAAAACAGTGAAATTCTTCGATTGTGAAGCTCAGGGCTTTTTTTTTATTTTTCAAATTATTACTTTCATATCACCAAGTAACGTAGAGCAACAGTTGAAGTTTATGATTCTGTTGGTTTCTAGGCACTACACCTTCAATTATATAAGATGTGCAATAATATTCTGTTTAGACAACAATCTGGTTAATGAAAAGGGTTTTTCCAATCCGAATGGAGGTCTAATTTAGAAATAGCTTCAGTGCTCCGCTGTGAGTCACTGCATATTTCATAGATTTTTGTGTGTGATTTGCATTACTTTTTAAAAAATACTCAGAATTTACATAAGAAAAAATTGTAGAACGTAACTGTAGTTGCAACTTGTTGCACAGTGTCCTCCTAATCAGTTATTATTTCAGGAAAGACTGCTTTAATCTTCTGGTCCAGTTCATGCGATCACGGTTATTTGCGTAGCACATTAGAGAGGGGGCTAGGTTACAGAGTACGGTTGCAAACGTCTGACACAGATCAGGGAAACGAATATGGCATGCTGTCTTCAGAGTGTTGCACAGTTGGTCCGCTACTTCGGGAGTTTTGCGGAAACCTGGAAGTATCAGGGGATGATGGGACACAAAGTGTCTCCCCAGTGTATAGTATAAACACGGTCCTGACATATTAATGTGATCGCCGCCTATTTTCCACGTCAACAGGCAATAACCAGGCACAGACGTCACGTTGAAATGGTTCAAATGGCTCTGAGCACAATGGGACTTAACTGTTAAGGTCATCTGAACTTAGAACTACTTAAACCTAACTATCCTAAAGACATCACACCATCACACACATCCATGCCCGAGGCAGGATTCGAACCTGCGACCGTAGCGGTCGCGCGGTTCCAGACTGTAGCGGTAAAACAGCGCAGTCATTGCCGTAATGCGGAAACAGAGCGATTTATCAGACGTCTAAAGGGGCTTGGTGATTGATTTTCGAACCTACAATAGAAGCATTTCCGTGATTGATTTGCGCCCCTAGGGTGGAAGCATTTCCGAAACAGCTAAGTTTGTAAACTTTTCGCGTGCAGCCACGGTCAAAAAATTCAGTACAAGACAAAATGGCACTATCCAAAACCGATACTGAGCTAACTTTGCTACATTACGAGCCGTAGGTGCCAGGGGTGAACGATGGCCGCTGGGATGTGGAAGGCCGAATAAACGTGCAGGTTTTGAGCTGCTAACCGTCCAGGTAAACCAAGTCTCCACAACGACCGTTCAGCGAACATTTCTGTGTCTGGGCCTCCACAGCAGGCTCCTTATTCTTGCACTCATGCTGACGTGTTCGCGGAGACGAAGGCAGGAATTTGCTCACCAGTGCCGCAGCTAGATATCCACTGAGTGGCCTGCAATCCATTGCTAGATCAGGAAGTCTTTGTTGCGGGATACCAAGTACATGCTCTATCCATGTTTGTTTGTACAGAATTGGCTTTTGGTTATCGGATGTATCACCAATTTTACCCTTGACACATCGTTCTTAAATATGTTTTCGCTGGTGCTGCGTTTCGCAATTCTATGAAATTTCATTTCTGATGCTTCTAGATGCAGTAAATCTGTACTATAAGTGGCCCACTTTCCGCCTTATATAATAATATAGGAACAGCCATGACTTTCCAAAATTGCAGTTGTGTCAGTTTCTTTGTATTACCTTTAGGTTTTCTTATTGTGTCACATGTACGCTGGTAATTATTAGTTTTATTTCTGGATATCTATATCTTGAGCACATGACATGTCACGTGCTAAATATTTGAAATGTTGCTTCGTACTGCAGTAAATTTGTTCCTTTCCATATACACTGAGACAGTTATGTTCCTTTCCGTGCTAAGGATTGTCGCAAACAGTTGTGATATTGGCGATTTATTGGGATACTAATATGCAACCAGTCAGTTTCTTGCATTTTACGTACGGCTTAATGTGCCTTTGAATAGTTTTCGAGCCAGTGCAGCCTCATCATTACATGGAGTTGTTACAGGAACGCTACATCGTGGACCTGGCGTAGCGAGGCTCTGTAATGATGACGCTGGCGAAATGCCAGAGATTTAGTAATCGATAACGAAACGCTTATGAAATCCAAATGTTGCGCCCACCGTGCACTTAATCGTGGTATCCACTACAAATCCATTTCGATAATGTACGTTATCAGGTGAACACAAACACTCACACAGTGTTTAGCTGCAGTTGGTTCCTTACTTATTCACAGAATGTAAACACTGGATGCAAATGCAAAGAATACTGATACGTTACATATAACACTTTCCTACATCATGATTTTTGACTTGAGAATCACTGTATTACAAACCAAGTACTTACAAGTGCAGATAATATATTAAGTGAATCTCAATAGCTGCAGGTGTGTTCTTTGGTTGACAATATACAAGTACTACGGATTAAAAATGTACATGAAAGGTAAACAAATAGAGTGAACTATTTACTATATTGTTAAAGAGTGAATGAGTTACATAGTGCCATAGTTGTTGCGAGGCTGAAAGATATGACTGATCAGGAGGATGAATGCGTGTTGTTATCGTCTTTTTTTGGTGCTTCTATGAGAAGATATCCTGGAAGTTATGCGAGAAAAGTGCTCACCAATGCTGAACTGTATGAACTCATGTGAGAGGGTTAATTCGATGGAAAATTTTACATGCAAAAGAATGGTCTAGCGATAGGTACAGCTTTGCACGCTTGCTACTGACATATTCCTACACAGCCTAGAACAAGAATTCTTTTTCACTCATCCACAGTTTGCAGACAAAATAATGAATTATAAAATATATGTGGACGACGCAGTCATACTTTTCAGTGACCCAAGAGAAGACGTAAATAACTTGCTGTAACTCGTTCACTCCTTAATTACATTTATTTGGGCACCTTTTTAGTCCTTTTTAGCTGTATATGGTCAATGTAAGAACACACCAGTAGCTAGCAAGATTCACCTAAATGAATCATCTGTACTTCTGAAAATTAATTTTGTAATACAATGCTTGTCAGGCCAAAGGTCGTCATGCACAAAAGTGTTATATGTCTTGCATAAATATTCTTTGTTTTTGCATCCAGGGTGAATAAATATGGAACCAAGTGCAGATAAATACTGTGCCTCTTTGTGTGTATACCTGATATTGCACATTACGGAAATGGATTTTCTATGGATACTACGGTGCAGTGCACTGTAAATAGGCAAAACATAACAATACTTTGGTTTCATAAACGTTTCTTTACCGATTATTAAATTTCGATCATTTACGCAAGCGTAATCAACTCAGTGTCTAGCTACACTTGGTCCACGAAATAATGTTCCCGTGTCACCCCCATCTGTTAATGAGCCTGCAGCGTTTCGTAAACTAGTTAATGATACATTAAATCGTATCGAAAATCGACAAAGTCGGCTGGTTAAATATTTATACCCCGATCAATCGCAGTCGTATTTCGCAGTCCATAATGAACGTACTGTAATCTGTGGTATTACAGTATTTACTTCCTTTTCTGGTCCCGTGAAAATATTTTCTGTGAAGTAAACGAGAGAGTTGCAAGCAACATGAGTTCTGTCAGCTTTTATTGTTTTAAAATAGGGTGTTTATTTTTTCGTTTTCTTTGGTTTCGTCCGATTTGTTGTGCCTTAAGTCGCTCGTGCTGTAGGTCTTCCAAGCGATAACTTTTGTGATGGAGCATTTGCATGGATAGTGAGGTTCGGAATTAACTTTCTTTTATAAATTACCGTTTAGTAGCGGGACGCAGGTAATTGGTAATAATAACCTTACACTTAACTTTCGCAACCTCATTCGGTGTTGCCAACTATGTACTAATTTACTCATTAAAGGAAATTCGTAGTTTCGCCTACCAATTATCGTTGGCATGTATTTGTATTTGACGGAATGTGCGTCTTAGCAATTTTTTTTCGGCATTATGAAACTAATGTCACCGTGCATCGTTCTGGCTCCATGTAACACATTCTTCAATAAAAGCACTGTCTCAGTTCTGGTGGCGACTAATAAAAACAAAAACAACATTATCTGTAGATTTAGTACCAGTAACTGAAACGAACATTATCTATTATAAAAACACATTAGGTACATAAATTGCAAGATATTAGCCCCAGTTGGTATACAAGGAGTATTTTAAAATTTGGTGCCATGGTAATTAGTAATCAAATTAAACTGATTTTAGAAGCCGAACTGTATCTGATCGACAGAGAGTTATTAGATTATTCCTACAGTTAATTACTGTTTCAGTTCAAATACCTGCCACTGGACTGCATATAAATGGAATTAGCACGTAACGTAGTTATAGCACTTCGTTGTAATCGTAGCAAACAGCAAAACATATTCGAACGTTTGAAGGTTTTTGCTCGTAGTACCTCTATTGAGAGAAATATTGACTCATCTGTGGTGTCGTCTGGAAAACTAGGCGCCATTACAAAGTTGGTACCTCACAGCACAGCGCTGCAAGTCGCAGCAAAGAATGAATGACGTCAGAGTGTACACCTCCTCGAGTGTTTCCATATGCCACCGCTGCAGCGTGTTTACATATGCCAGAGCGTACTGCCGCTCAACCAAGTATGCAGCCGAAGACAACGGCCTCATCTAACCACACTGCCAGCAGGACAAGAGTTCTGTTAGAGAGGAACTTGTAGCGAAGTTTATAATAAACAGAGAAAAGAGGCTACTATCTTGTACTGAATCAAGTAATAGGTTTTTACGACGCTGACGAACACTCGTGACATTCTTGTAGAGAGGCATTCTCTCAGAGTGTATTTCATCTTGTTATCATAAAGTGATTTAACACAATGAGGTGACAAGCGATATACACATATACAGTTGTGTCAGTTTCTTTGTATCACCTTTAGGTATTCTTATTGTGCCACATGTACGCTGGTAATTACTTGTTTTCTTTCTGGATATCTGTATGTTGAGCACATGGCATGTCACATCCTAAATATTTGAAATGTTGCGTCGTACTGTAGTAAATTTATGCCTCTCCATCTACACCGAGACAAGTAAAAAAGGGCAGTACATTGGCGGAACTGTCATTTGTACTCAGGTCATTCATGTGAAAAGGTCTCCGACGTGACTGTCGTCGCACAACTGCAATGTACAGATTCTGAACACAGAATGGTAAATGGAGCTAAGCGCATGGGACGTCCCATTTTGGAAATCTTGAGGGCATTCAGTATTCAGAGAACCAGAGTGTCGAAGAGTGTCCAGAATACCAAATTTCAGGCATTCCCTCTCGCCACGGACAACGCAGTGGCCGATGGCCGTAACTTTAACGACCGAGAACACTTCTCATTGCTAACAGACAAGGAACGCTTTGTGAAATAACTTCAGAAATTAATGTGGGACGTACGATGAATATATTCGATAGGACAGTGTGGTGAAACTTGGTGTCAAAGGGCTATCGCAGCAGACGACCGACGCGAATGCCTTTTCTAACAGCACGATGTTGCCTGCAGAAACATTTCTGGGTTCGTGACCATACCGGTTGAACTATAGACGATTGGAACACCATGAACAGGTCAGATGTATCCCGATTTCAGATTGTAAGAGCTGATGGTAGGTTTCGGGTGTGGTGCAGACCTATGGAGACACCACGAAGCCACCTTGCCAGCTACTGGTGGCTCCATAATGGCGTGGGCTGTGTTTACATGAAATGAACTTGGTCCTCGATTGTGTTCGGCTACTTGCAGACTATTTACAGACACGTCATGGACTTCATGTCCTCAAACAACGATGGAATTTTTGTGGATGACAATGTGTCATGTGACTAGGCCTCAGTCGTTCTCCGTTGGTTTGAAGAACATTCAGCACAAATGATTTGTCCACCTAAATCACCCGTCATGAATCCCGTCAAACATTTATGGGACATAACCGAGAGGTCAGTTCGTCACAAAATCCTGCATCGGCAACACTTTCGCAACTATGGAATATCCTGCAGGGGACTTCCAACGACGTGTTGAGTCCATGTCACGTCGAGATGCTGCACTACACTGGTCACAAAGCAGGTCCGACACGATATCAGGACGTATCTCGCGACTTTTATCACATTGGTGTATTTTGTGTATAGCAGTATACACTCAGATTCCTTCAGAAATAAATCTAAAGATCGCACCACAGTCTCGACGGGTGATTTTTCATCCCGCATAACATTATGAAACTACATTTCCTATCATCGTAGCAGGACTGCTAAGCATCGCGTCACGACATTAGACAATAGTTCTGCTGCATTTACTGAGTACGTAGTTCCCATGGGAAGGCCATGTGTATACGATGTATTAGGTGCTGAAAATATACCACAAAAGAATTGCTCAGCTGTTGAATACCTAGTGGGTAGCGCAAACGGTATTTTGTACTACATGTAGAAATGAAAATGACATTTAACTTTTAGTTGCTCAGTGGTTTGAATTTCGTTAGTCTGGCAGCGTAATATTAGTAATATAATCTGCGACAATGCGATGCGATTTCTTGAATACTGTATCTGTAGTCCTCACCTTGAATGTGTCTTGAGTTGTCATCTACGCCCAGACTCATGGTGTCCGGAGAATGCCGACATGCGGATGTGCAGACATACAGAGACAAACTTCTTCCTTCTATAAGGACCATCGATGCTTTTCGTAATTGTCTATGAACTTAGAAGAATTGAGGGGAGGGGCACTGACACCATGTTATGACGCTTATACACTACTGCCCATTAAAATTGCTACACCACGAAGACGACGTGCTACAGACGCGAAATTTAACCGACGGGAAGAAGATGCTGTGATATGCAAATGATTAGCTTTTCAGAGCATTCACACTAGGTTGGCGCTGGTGGCGACACGTACAACGTGCTGACATGAGGAAAGTTTCCAACCGATTTGTCATACACAAACAGCAGTTGACCGGCGTTGCCTGGTGAAACGTTGTTGTGATGCCTCGTGTAAGGAGGAGAATTGCGTACCGTCACGTTTCCGACTTTGATACAGATCGGATTGTAATCTATCGCGATTGCGGTTTATCATTGCTGCTCGCATTTGCCGACATCCAATGACTGTTAGCAGAATATGGAATCGCTGTGTTCAGGAGGAATCTCATCCGCAAGGCTGTAACGGATCGTGAAGCCACGTCTCGATCCCTGAATCAACAGTTGGGGACGTTTGCAAGACAACAACCATCTCCACGAACAGTTCGACGACGTTTGCAGCAGCATGGACTATCAGCTCGGAGACCATGGCTGCGGTTACCCTTGACGCTGCATCAGAGAAAGGAGTGCCTGCGATGGTGTACTCAACGACGAACCTGGGTGCACGAATGGCAAAACGTCATTTTTTGGATGAATCCAGGTTCTGTTTACAGCAACATGATGGTCGCATCCGTGTTTGGTGACATCGCGGTGAACGCACATTGGAAGCGTGTATTCGTCATCGCCATACTGGCGTATCACCCGGCGTGATGGTATGGGGTGCCATTGGTTACACGTCTCGGTCACCTCTTGTTCTCATTGACGGCACTTTGAACAGTGTACGCTACATTTCAGATGTGTTACGACCCGTGGCTCTACCATTCATTCGATCCCCGCGAAACCCTACATTTCAGCAGGATAATGCACGACCGAATGTTGCAGGTCCTGCACGGGCCTTTCTGGATACAGAAAACGTTCGACTGCTACCCTGGCCAGCACATTCTCCAGATCTCTCACCAAATGAAAACGTTTTGTCAATGTTGGCCATGCAACTGGCTCGTCACAATACGCCAGTCGCTACTCTTGATGAACTGTGGTATCGTGTTGAAGCTGCATGGGCAGCTGTACCTGTACACGCCATCCAAGCTGTGTTTGACTCAATGCCCAGGCGTATCAAGGCCGTTATTACGGCCAGAGGTGGTTGTTCTGGGTACTGATTTTTCAGGATCTATGCACCCAAATTGCTTGAAAGTGCAATCACATGTCAGTTCTAGTATAATATATTTGTCCAACGAATCCCCGTTTATCATCTGCATTTCTTCTTGGTGTAGCAATTTTGATGGCCAGTAGTGTAGGTTTTAAGTGAAGCACTTAAAGCCTTGTAACAATACTAAATTCAGACAAGTTCCAAAATGTGTACCATCACGTACATACCATAGGATGTTTCGTGTTCGGCACTACACGGGAGCCGAAACCAGAAAGATGGGATTCCATCGCCGCATGCGCTCCGCCTACTGCTGTGTCCTTGGAATTTGTCAGTAACACCTCGTCACAGAGCTTTGAACCTACTCATTCTGAAAACTTAAGAAGCGCACCTAGTGCATCAATTGCCCTATGCCAGTACTGCACGTGGTTGCTACAGGAGAAGTCGATCCTGTTCTCTTTTTGTGCTGAAGGAAGGTACATAGGGACACACTCTCTGCAGAACGACCCAAGTTGTCTTTCTGAAAATCGTCACTTAGATCAAGAGCGTTCGTAGTGGAGCACGAATTAGTGGACATCTTTATCGACAAAATCCTAACCTCTCTTACGTGAGTGAACAACGCACTGCAACCTCTTTTCAAGAAACTAGTACGTAATGAAACGCCATTTCACGCAGAAAATTACAAGAACACCTAACATCCCTGTCATTAAAACATCATTAAACGGTGTTTTATTGACTACAGGCACTATCGTCGTAGCCTATTTCACTGGTGATGTATAGCAACTGTGACTGAATTGATCAGTTGGAGTGCTACCGTTAAGTTGTACGGTTGTCGTTTGATTTGTGCACAACTTTATCAACAGAAGTCACTGGCACGCACGTCTAAAGTGGCAAACGGAGCAACGGTTTCATCAATTCCCTTCTCAGGGAGGGATTCAATTAAACCGATAAGCCACCTTGCTCGCCGCTATTCGTTACCGCATTTGTGCCTTCTGTGAAACACCTTGCAGCTGCATATATTACAACACTTCACTATCTGCTGTTTCGTGTTCTGCTGTAACCTGACCGATGGAACGATGCCACATCTGTAAACCAAGCTATGAGTGAATGTCTGGACGTTGAATAAGCAACCACTGAAACTATCGACAGTAACACGTTCTTCCCTTCTGATCTGTTTCTTGCAATCACATGTGCTCTGTTGTGTCGCAATGTCGAATTCGTCGCAGCTATTGGACATGTGCCGTTTGAAATACGTGGCTCCTCACTCAGTCAGTGCAACGATTTCCTCAGAGCTGTCCAACCGTCTTCGACCATTATCAGTATCCTCTGCACTCAACGATGGTCTACGTTCACCACTGTCAATGTCTGCCTTCGATTCCTTGCAATCGATAAGACTGTTGCCTTTGTTAAAACTTCGTCCACATTGAATTCTTTCCGAATTGCCCGTTATGTCGTGACTAATGAGTCTGTCGTCCAGTACCTCTCAACAATAAAAACTCGTGTGTACCACATGATTCTGCCAGCTAAATACTGCGAACGAAACACTAATTTGTTCGCTTTTGTCACGCAGCCCGAAATACACAGTTACATGCTTCACAAACCGCGACCGACAAGGCTGCGAAACACGATCCTAGCGATACACATACACACAAACACATACACACAAACACATACACACAAACACATACACAATCACACACACACACACACACACACACACTCACATTATATATATATATATATATATATATATATATATATATCCTTTGTTGATCAAAACATTTGTTGGAGTAACCTGTAAAAATTTGAGTAAATCTATCAAGTGCTTTTCGAGATTATTGGTAACTTTCTTTTCCCTTCGTATTTTGCAAACATTTTTACACATCACACAATTTACAAAAAAATAAACAGACTATCTTTGGCAAAATGTTCATTAGACTACTATCGTCCAAAAGTCTGAAGTATATCCGCCACGAACTAGATTTTTTTGTAACGATGTTTCACTTTCGATGACAACATTTTCCTTTGTCAGCGAAAATCTCGGATATTTCGTGACTAATTTATAGTAGACCCAACACTGCGTTTTCCTGTCTGTATATGAAGGCTAATCGCAGGTAAAGTTATTGGGATTGGCATATGGTTTTCATTAAGAGATAGGATGAAAATAATAATGATTATTATTATTATTATTATTACACGGGATTGTCCACGTGTCTTCTTGTTTGTTTAGATTCACAAACTGCAATCGTTAGTGGGTTCCTTTATTCTAAAACATGAAAAATTACAAAACACACACAGCAAAAAAAGTTTTGCATCACCTCTTATCGGAGAGATCTGGAACCTGTACAGAAAATTCGAATAGAGATCAACATAAACATCATTTCCGCCCTTTTTATTGCTCACGAACATCAAAAATTGTTTGTTGTACCACCATACAGCGAGACCTTCAGAGGTGTTGTTCCAGATTGCTGTACCCACCGGTACCTCTAATACCCAGCAGCACGTCCTCCAGCACTGATGCGTGCCTGTAATCGTTGTGGTATATTATCCACGAGTTCATCAAGGCACTAATGGTCCAGATTGTCCCTTTCCTCAACGGCGGTTCGGCGTAGATCTCTCAGAGTGGTTGGTGGGTCACTTCGTCCATATGCAGCCCTTTTTAATCCATCTCGTCCGCAGCTCGTGGTCGTGCGGTAGCGTTCTCGCTTCCCGCGCCCGGGTTCCCGGTTCGATTCCCGGCGGGGTCAGGGATTTTCTCTGCCTCGTGATGACTGGGTGTTGTGTGATGTCCTTAGTCTAGTTAGGTTTAAGTAGTTCTAAGTTCTAGGGGACTGATGCCCATAGATGTTAAGTCCCATAGTGCTCAGAGCCATTTGAGCCATTAATCCATCTCAAGCATGTTCGTTAGGATTCATGTATGGAGAACATGCTGACTACTGTAGTCGAGTGATGTAGTTATCCTGAAGGAAGTCATTCACAAGATGTGCACGATGGAGGCGCTAATTGTCGTCCATGAAGACGAATGCCTCACCAACATGCAGCCGATATACACTCCTGGAAATTGAAATAAGAACACCGTGAATTCATTGTCCCAGGAAGGGGAAACTTTATTGACACATTCCTGGGGTCAGATACATCACATGATCACACTGACAGAACCACAGGCACATAGACACAGGCAACAGAGCATGCACAATGTCGGCACTAGTACAGTGTATATCCACCTTTCGCAGCAATGCAGGCTGCTATTCTCCCATGGAGACGATCGTAGAGATGCTGGATGTAGTCCTGTGGAACGGCTTGCCATGCCATTTCCACCTGGCGCCTCAGTTGGACCAGCGTTCGTGCTGGACGTGCAGACCGCGTGAGACGACTCTTCATCCAGTCCCAAACATGCTCAATGGGGGACAGATCCGGAGATCTTGCTGGCCAGGGTAGTTGACTTACACTTTCTAGAGCACGTTGGGTGGCACGGGATACATGCGGACGTGCATTGTCCTGTTGGAACAGCAAGTTCCCTTGCCGGTCTAGGAATGGTAGAACGATGGGTTCGATGACGGTTTGGATGTACCGTGCATTATTCAGTGTCCCCTCGACGATCACCAGTGGTGTACGGCCAGTGTAGGAGATCGCTCCCGACACCATGATGCCGGGTGTTGGCCCTGTGTGCCTCGGTCGTATGCAGTCCTGATTGTGGCGCTCACCTGCACGGCGCCAAACACGCATACGACCATCATTGGCACCAAGGCAGAAGCGACTCTCATCGCTGAAGACGACACGTCTCCATTCGTCCCTCCATTCACGCCTGTCGCGACACCACTGGAGGCGGGCTGCACGATGTTGGGGCGTGAGCGTAGCCCAGCTTCATGGAGACGGTTGCGAATGGTCCTCGCCGATACCCCAGGAGCAACAGTGTCCCTAATTTGCTGGGAAGTGGCGGTGCGGTCCCCTACGGCACTGCGTAGGATCCTACGGTCTTGGCGTGCATCCGTGCGTCGCTGCGGTCCGGTCCCAGGTCGACGGGCACGTGCACCTTCCGCCGACCACTGGCGACAACATCGATGTACTGTGGAGATCTCACGCCCCACGTGTTGAGCAATTCGGCGGTACGTCCACCCGGCCTCCCGCATGCCCACTATACGCCCTCGCTCAAAGTCCGTCAATTGCACATACGGTTCACGTCCACGCTGTCGCGGCATGCTACCAGTGTTAAAGACTGCGATGGAGCTCCGTATGCCACGGCAAACTGGCTGACACTGACGGCGGCGGTGCCTAAATGCTGCGCAGCTAGCGCCATTCGACGGCCAACACCGCTGTTCCTGGTGTGTCCGCTGTGCCGTGCGTGTGATCATTGCTTGTACAGCCCTCTCGCAGTGTCCGGAGCAAGTATGGTGGGTCTGACACACCGGTGTCAATGTGTCCTTTTTTCCATTTCCAGGAGTGTAGTTGCACTATCGGTCGGAGGATATCACTCTCGTATCGTACAACCGTTACGGCGGTTTCCATGACCACCAGCGGCGTACGTCGGCCCCACTTATTGCCACCCTAAATCAGCAGGGAACCTCCACCTTGCTGCACTCGCTGGACAGTGTGTCTAAGGGGTTCAGCCTGACCGGCTTGTCACCAAACACGTCTCCGACGAGTGTCTGGTTGAAGGCATATGCAACACTCATCGGTGAAGAGAACGTGATGTCGGTCCTGAACGGTCCATTCGGCATGTTGTTGGACCCATCTATACTGCGCTGCATGATGTAGTGGTTGCAAGGATGGACCTTTCCATGGACGTCGGGAGTGAAGTTGCGCATCTTGCAGCCTATTGCGCACAGTTTGAGTCGTAACGCGACCTCCTGTGGCTGAACGAAAAGCATTATTCAATATGGTGGCGTTGCTGTCAGGGTTCCTCGGAGTCATAATCCGTAGGTAGCGGTCATCCACTGCAGCAGTAGCCCTTGGGCAGCCTGAGAGAGGCATGTCATCGACATTTCCTCTTTCTCTCTGTATCTCCTCCATGTCCGAAAAACATCCCTCCGGTTTACTCCTAGACGCCTGGATACTTTCCTGGCACAAGGTAACGATGCAGCTCTATCGAACAGCGGTATTGACCGTGTAGGCATGGTTGAACTACAGACAACACAATCCGTGTACCTCCTTCCTGGTGGAATGACTGTAACTGTTCGGCTGTCGGACCCCCTCCGTCTAATAGGCGTTGCTGATGCATGGTTTTTTACATCTTTGTGCAGGTTTAGTGACATCTCTGAACAGTCAAATGGACTGTGTCTGTGATACAATATCCACAGTAAATGTCTATCTTCAGGTGTTCCGGGAACTGGGGTGATGTAAACTTGTTTTTGATGCATACGAGTTAGCAAATGTGTAAATCCGAGGAGCTTGAAAAATCAGCCAACCAGTTGCTAAACAATGGTTTACTAGCCCTTGACCTATAAATAGAATTATCGAAACCTAACTCGAATGCCTAATAAACCTTTGTGTTGCCACTGGCTGGCTGATTTGTTCAATCTATCCATGAAGACTGCCATCGTTAAAACTCATTAGGGCCGCGCGGGATTACCCGAGCGGTCTAAGGCTCTGCAGTCAAGGGCTGTGCGGCTGGTCGCAGCGGAAATCCTTCTTCGGGCATGGGTGTGTGTGTTTGTCCTTAGGATAATTTAGGTTAAGTAGTGTGTAAGCTTAGCAGTTAAGTCCCATAAGATTTCACACAAATTTGAACGAAACTCATGAGGAAAGAACGGTACTATGCTTCACTGTTTGTTCTCAGATATTGTGTGAATAACTTTAAAGTACCTTCCTTTCTTTAAAGTCACTCCATAAATTCTATGTTTGTTAGTGCTTTTCTGGCATACAGCAGGTCATCTGTAAACGTATGAGCGGCTGTCATTAACAGACATGAAAATGTGAACTTAGGAAAGTCAGCGTTATTTCAAATGTAATTTGCGGTCATATTGCTACACAATTTTAGTGGGCATTAGGTTGTATCGTATCCTGTCGTGTACTCAAGTTAGTTTTTGGGCTTCAGTTTTTCCAGAAAACAGTCTTACTATTGATGTGTGTCGTGACAAAACCCATATGGCAGGAACTTTTGAAAGTTGTCTGCTCTGTTCTCTGTGAGTTCTGCCTGTGTGTTTTCAGAGCCTTTAGTTTCATTTTCAACAGTGGGTTCTTTATTCTTAGTTCGTATGTAAGGTGTCTGTTTGAGCGTTGTTGGATGTGTTATGAATAACGGAACTTGTGCATGTAGCTTCTTTTTAGATGAAAAATTCATAGTGGTTATCATTTCTTGTTATCCTGAGATCCATAGAGGAAGGTTTGGGTATACTGTATGATTTATAATAATAGTGAAGTTGACTGTATAATACATATATTGATATGTGTCCCGTATTTGACTGGAGTGGCATCTCTTGCAAATGATGGAATGTAAAAGCTACCCAAGTGCACAGGATACGTCACCTGGCGAGAAAAGCAGTAAACAGCCGCTGCAGCTCCAGAGGACAGCGAAGCTTCACCAGAATCTATACATCTACACTTCTGCTCTTCTCCTATGATATAAATGTAAGAACTCCCCGTTTTTATCTGTCTGTGAGAGGGCTAACCTCTGGAAGTACCGTAGACATTTTGGTACGGGTTTCTGTACTAGCTAGAGTAATTTACTTGAAAGGCATCTACACATAATTTTTAGCACTATACAAAACAAATCATCAGGCCACAGGTACTAAGAACTACTCCTGCGATGCCAGGGTACGCGCCTAATAAGACAGGTAGTTCATTTCAGTTACTTCTATCACGTCCTGATGTCTCAATTTTCGCTGTTATTTTCTCACCGTCCTCATGTCACGAACAATTCCTTACATGAAATTTTCTGGTTGCTTCTTCTTTGTATTTTAATGTTCCTTCTTACTGTACATGTCTGGAAAATTCTTCGATAGTCTAATTTACATGTGTAACTTTTCCATATTTCGCCTGTGATCACAGACGCCTTGGAGACATTACTTAACGCGGTCAAAATGGGTTTATCAAACTCACAAAACTCTACCAAATCTGCCAAACATTTAACAGTCGTGCACGGAAAGCGCGTAAACACATACAAACAACCTGATGTTCGTTTGAAATTTAAACATCTTTAACGACAATTCAGGCTTCGTCGGTAGGCATTTATTTATTTCTAACAGCAATATAGCAGAAACTGTGTCTGTTTAGGATGGCTGAGCGAAACATATACCCTAGTGTTTACGTTATACCATTGTCTAGTACACTTTATCTTATGTATGAGTGACAGCCTTTTTCAGACGCAGGATTAGACTGAATGCAAGGAGTCCTGCGTTACAGGGATGTTCGACAAAATGTCTACCAAGTATTATGTGAAAATGTCAAGAAGCCTGAACAGTTACCAAAATAAGCAGCGCTGGTTTATTAAGGCTATAATCTTGATGTTGCAGAGGCATCACATGGTTATTTCCTGTTGATTTCACAATCTCGTTTCCAGTGATCTATGATTTCTAAGAAATTGTGGATCTCTTTCTCACTGACTAAGTCTACTGCCATGGTGGAACACATTGACATTCTTGCAAACGAAACTTCTTCTAGCTCAGGTCATCCATATTGCATCATAACCGGTTTCGACCGGTGAGGAAGGCGTCCTCAAATGATTTGTTTAAAAACATGTGTTTACATAGTGCTCCTGTCCTGTTCAGTCTGAAAGTTAGCCTCTGCATTTGCAACTTCCGCTATTCAGTTTTTCAAGAATTATTTACCGCCGGTTTGCTGCAAAGATGCTTTTTTCTGTACCTGATTGTCTGAGGACACACGATGACTCCAACAAGTCTGGCGAGAAGTATTTTGGCAGTCTGACGAAATGGTTGGCTGTTTGCGCACGGTGCAGTTTGGCTGTGAGCAATGAGAGCACATTTGCAATACGGCGTTTTTAATCGTACGCAGAGACCGTGTAGTTCTTGTATGTTTTCTTCCCTGTTTCGCTTAGTGAAGTTTAAGGTAGACAATTTCACTGAAAAATGCGTCTTTAAATTGTGCGCTTCATGTCAAGACGTGGTCTTCGTGCCTTTGTTCCCTGCCAATGACATTCGTTCAGTGCTTAGCACTACATGTAGATTTCTCTTTGTTTCATTTCCACACATATTGTAAAACATTATATTTTCTGAATACTAATGTTGCACGTAGAATGTGAGGCAGTTGTCAGCGTCGTAGTTTCTCTATTCCATAGGAAATATGATTATTTGCCGTCTTTTGTTTGTGTGCTGTCGTAACAGTGTGGGCCAACATGCCTACGCCGTGGCACATGGCTAAAAACCCCTTCGTTTTTCACATTTTCAAATAATGTGAGTTGTTTGATATGATTATTTAAGTTGACGTAAATTCAGTTTTCTTTTCCTGTGCCCTTCATATTTCGTTACAAAATATAGATGTTTGATTTTGTAATTAAGTTTCCTAGTATTTTACTATCCCCCTTTTTTCTACCTTTTTCATCAGATCATCTGCCGATTAATTGGCAACAGGTCACCATTATTTATGTTGCAAACTGCATGACCAAAGCCTGAAAATTACAATAAAGTTTTTCACTTAAATGATTTGCTAGTTTTGTCTTGGTGTTGATCTGTTTCGACATGCATTTGGGTTTCGCTCACACTCGTTCAAGTTTCCATGCATTACGACTTTCGGAACTGTCTTTTCAGGTTTATTTCTTTGCATTCCGATGGATTTGACAGGGATTTCAGCACTTTCTTTGCGTTATAGCTCAGTGTACGTGAGACAGACGTCTGTAAAGTGCAGAAAAGAATGCTCATTACTCCAACGAACACCAAAAGAGCTCTTTGCGATGCCACAGATACAAATTTCAACTTCAGTACTATCAACAAGTAATACATCAAATCATCAGTATAAAAAAATAAGCGGCTAGAATAAAAAATCAATATCGCACGGAATCTAAACATTCCAACAAGAACATTGTACGGCCAGTGCACATATGAACATCCCAATACGTCGTGAATAAAAAGGTTTCGTGTTTGAATAACGCAAAAAACGTCGACTCTTGTCTGTATTACGCTTATCAGTGGCACACAATGCCGATTAACATCGTCAGTTAAGTGCAAGCCACAACAACAATGATTAAAGCCGGCAAAGAAAATATTAGATGCGAAGCGTACAACAGAACAAAAATTACTTTTCTTTCCACTGCTCAAATAACAGAATTCGTGGATAGCAATTCTAAGAATCACGCGGAAGTGGTAACGGCAACACGAACGAAAATATAAGGGTAATTTTTTTCAAGATCAGTCAATAAAGATCGACTTCTTACTTTGCTACTTATATCACTTGCATTGAGGTATTTTTATCTCCAACTGATTGAAATGTATTAGTCTGTATGGATCTACTATGGAATCTCAGCCCGGATATTTTAACTGAAACACCTTGAAGGATTTATAGTACGTCGCACAATATACATTTTACTGGCTATTATGGCCAGCACAAATTCAGCCTGCGTTGATATTTCATTAATTAATCTTAAAATGTAGCTAATAACGGTACAGAGAAATTCTTATTCACTCCACACTGATTACTTATTTGTTTATGGCTGATCTAATTGTGGTGTCACCGCCAGACACCACACTTGCTAGGTGGTAGCCTTTAAATCGGCCGCGGTCCGTTAGTATACGTCGGACCCGCGTGTCGCCACTATCAGTGATTGCAAACCGAGCGCCGCCACACGGCAGGTCTAGAGAGACTTCCTAGCACTCGCCCCAGTTGTACAAGCGACTTTGCTAGCGATGGTTCACTGACAAAATACGCTCTCAATTGCCGAGACGATAGTTTAGCACAGCCTTCAGCTACGTCATTTGCTACGACCTAGCAAGGCGCCATTATCAGTTACTACTGATCTTGTGAATCATGTACAGGCCAGACCGACGTTCACCATTAATGGATTAAAGTTAAGTATTCCACCAGCTAGGTCCTTTTTTTCTAAATTCTAATTTCCTTGTCCTGTTCCAGACCTCACGCCAGTCTGCGTGAGCTAAAACGCGTGCCTTTCGGCCTCCTCTAGTAACACGGTGTTGGCTCTCCTGCCAACCAAAACACTAATTATGTCAGTTTCTTACAGCAGACCATAACATTTTAGTTCTGTCGTAAGTATCAGAGAAAACTTTCCCGGAATAATTACCTAGCGCCTATGATAAACCTACGTACTAACAAAAGTTAGCTATATGCTATCCCAATTACATACCACGACCTTTTTCCTTAAACAATGGGCTGACTCACATTATCACGTACTACAACGTGTGTAGAAAGTAAGAGATACGAGTATCACAGAAATGTGAAGTCGCATAAGGTAAACAATAGTCACATGTCTGTATTTTATTCTCGTTCCGTTTCTGAAAATATAAGCCTTTGATCTCTTATAGAACCGTACTAGCATAGGAAGAAAAATGTGGGTTGTCTTTGCCGGGCATTGGTCATTTTACTAGGCGTAAGACACTCATAATCTATTTATAACTTCAGAATATTTACTGAGATGATGCAATGACTTTCATTCGTCATAAAATATTGACGCTTTATTAACCCTGCTACTCTTCTTCTTGTACTTTACTAACTGCAGGTATAATTCTACATAACTATTTGTCAAACCTAAGAGCACTCTAACACTTATTGAACTGCATTGTATTTGGTAGGGAAGACTAGGAATTCTTTACTTCCATAAAATCGTAGAGTTGCTATGAATCGAAATCTATTGGTGTAAGAATATTTCCGGATTGTTTCTGCACCGACAACATAGATCCGCATCCTCGTAGAAACATACTACTCATTTAGACTTCGTAATGCAACTACTTCCAAAAGTCAGGATTTTGTGAAAACGTCCTGAGGGTACACGTAACTAAAAAAAGCGATGAAATATATCAAATAAGTAGGAAAGAAGTTGGCTATTGTACCTATTGTTGATTTATGTCTTGGCTGGCTTCGTAGAAGATGCGTGATGTACTTCGAATTGCTTACCTTCCGTAAAACAGAAAATGTAAACTCGTAGCAAATTATGTATCCTATGACACCATTCGCAAAATAGAGGTGTTCCGAAAGGATAGGCTAAGCCCGGTTGGCGGTGGCGTGTTTGTTGCTGTCAGAAGTAGTTTATCTTGTCGCAGAATTGAAGTAGATACTTCGCGTGAGTTAGTCTGGGCAGATGTCATTGTTGGCAACTGGAATAAATAATAACTGGATACTTTTACATACCTCCCAATTCCCTAGAGTATATCCGCTCCTGCTCAGGTGAGTCCTTCGTGATCTGTAGCGATTTCCTGAACGGTTTACGAGCTCTCGACCAGTATTTCCCTCGATCTCGTCTGGTGATGGCTATCCAGGAGTCCCTGCATACTCTTGCCGTTGCGGCCGCTTTGTGGCCTTTGTTTGGACCCCGGGCCATGTTGGGATACCCGGCAATGAAAATATTGACCGCCTGGCGAAAGAGGCCACCAGTAAACCACCTCTGGACATTGGCCTCCCAGAGACTGATTTGCGGGCAGTCCACCGCCGACAGATTTTCTCGCTTTGGGACGCTGAGTGGAGCGATCTACCCACGCCCAATAAACTCCGTGCTATAAAGGACACGACGACTGTGTGGCGTTCCTCCATGCGAGCGAACCGCAGCGACTCCGTAGTCCTTTGTGGGCTCCGTATTGGCCACACCCGGGTGACGCACGGTTATTTATTGCGTCGTGAGGACCCGCCTCTCTGTCGCTGCGGGACGGTTTTGACGGTGGTGCAAATTGTATTGTCTTGTCCGCTTTTAGCTGTGCTCAGGCAGACATTTGCGTTGCCTGATATGCTCCCTGCCCTTTTAACTGGTGATCCTCCTATGGCTGACTTAGTTTTACGTTTTATTCGGGCAGCGGGTTTTTATCATTTAATCTGAGTGTTTCTGTTTTATTTTATTGTATTGTGTTGATTCTGGCCTTTGGATTACGATTTTAAACTGAGTTTTTAATGTGTTCTCGGTGGTTCGCTTTTCCTTTTTTTTTTTTTTGTTCCTATGGTCGGCCAACCACCGTCCCATTCTGTGTGATTTTATTTCGATTTGTCTGGTCCTTGTCTACGTTTCTTTTGTTGTGTGTCGTCTGTCTCCTATTCTGTTGAACGTTTTTTATTCTCTGTGGGTATTTTTAGTATTTGGGAAAAGGGACCAATGACCATCGCAGTCTGGTCCCTTGAATCCCCAAACCAACCAACCATACGATAATAGTTGGTGGTGACTTTAGTTTACCCTCGATATGTTGGCGAAAATACATGTTAAATTGCGGAGGTACACATAAAATACGATCCGAAATTGTGCTAAACGTATTCTCTGAAAATTATTTCGAGCAGTTAGCTCATGAGCCCACGCGAATAGTAAACGTTTCTGAAACACACTTGACCTCTTAGCAACAAATAATCCTGAGTTAATAACGAGCATCAAAACCGATATAGGGATTAGTGAAAACAGAGTTGTCGTAGCGAGAGTCAATATTGTAACCCCCAAATCCTCCGAAAATAAGCGAAAAGTATACCTATTCAAGAAAAAGGAGATAAAAGTTCACTTGACGCCCACCTAAAAGACAATATCCACTCATTCCAAATTAATAATATAAGTGTAGACCAGATGTGGCTTAGATTCAAAGAAATAGTATTGGCAGCAATTGAGAGATTTATACCAAATAAATTAACAAACGACGCAGCTGATCCTCCTTTGTACACAAAACTAATTAGAACACTGTTGCAGAAACAATGAAACAAACATGCCAATTTTAAACAGACGTAAAATCCCCAAGATTGGCGATCTTTTACACAAGCTCGAAGCTAAGTGCGGACTTCAACGCGAGATGCTTATAACAGTTTCCACAACGAAACTTTGTCTCGTAACCTGGCAGAAAATCCAAAGAAATTCTGGTCGTATCTGAAGTATGTTAACGGCAAAGAAACAATCAGTGCCTTCTCTGCGCGATAGCAATGGAGATACTATGGAAGACAGTGCTGCCAAAGCAGAGTTACTAAACACAGCCTTCCGAAATGCCTTCACAAAAGAAGATGAAGTAAATATTCTAGATTCGAATCGAAAACAGCTGCCAAGATGAGTAACGTAGAAGTAAATATTCTCGGAGTAGTGAAGCAACTGAAATCACTTAATATAAGCTAATCTTCTGGTCCAGACTGTATACCAATTAGGTTCCTTTCAGAGTATGCTGATGCATTAGTTCCATACTTAACAATCATATACAATCGTTCGCTCGACGAAAGATCCGTACCCAAAGACTGGACAGTTGCACAGGTCATACCAATATTCAAGAAAGGTAGTAGGAGTAATCCACTAAATTACAGGCCCATATCGTTAACGTCGATATGCAGCAGGATTTTAGAGAACATATCTTGTTTTCGAACATTATGAATTACCTCGAAGAAAACGGTCTGTTGACACACAGTCAACATGGGTTTAGAAAACATCGTACCTGTGAAACAACTAGTTCTTCATTCACATGAAGCGTTGATTGCTATTGACAAGGGATTTCAGATCGATTCCGCATTTCTAGATTCGCGGAAGGCTTTTGACACTGTACCACACAAGCGGCTCGTAGTGAAATTGCGTGCTTATGGAATATCGTCTCCGTTATGTGACTGGATTTGTGATTTCCTGTCGGAGAGGTCACAATTCGTAGGAACTGACGGAAAGTCATCGAGTAAAACAGAAGTGATTTCTGGCGTTCCCAATGGTAGAGTTATAGGACCTTTGCTGTTTCTTATCTATATAAACGATTTTGGAGACAATCTGAGCAGCCTTCTTCGGTTGTTTGCAGATCACGCTGTCGTTTATCGACTAATAAAGTCATCAGACTATCAAAACAAGTTGCAAAACGGTTTAGAAAAGATATCTGAATGGTGCGAAAAGTGGCAGTTGACCCTAAATAATAAGAAGTATGAGGTCATCCACATGAGTGGTAAATGGAACTCGTTAAACTTCGGTTACACGATAAATCAGCCTAATCTAAAACTCGTAAATTCAACTAAATACCTAGGTATTACAACTACGAACAACTTTAATTGGAAGGAACACACAGAAAATGTTGTGGGGAAGGCTAACCAAACAGTGCATTTTATTGACAACACACTTAGGAAAGACAACAGACCTACTAAGGAGACTGCCTACACTGCGCTTGTCCGTCCTCTTTTAGAACACTGCTGCGCGGTGTGGGATCCTTACCAGATATGACTGACGGAGTATGTGGTGTCACCGCCAGACACCGCACTTGCTAAGTGATAGCCTTTAAATCGGCCGCGGTCCGGTAGTATACGTCGGACCCGCGTGTCGCCACTGTCAGTGATTGAAGATCGAGCGCCGCCACAGGGCAGGTCTAGAGCGACGTCCTAGCACTCGCCCCAGTTGTACAGCCGACGTAGCTAGCAAAGGTTCACTGACAAATAAGTTCTCATTGGCCGAGACGATAGTTAGCATAGCCTTCAGCTAAGTCATTTGCTACGACCTAGCAAGGCGCCATTACCAGCTTATATAGGGATGGTTATTAATGTATCAACAAGAGCAATGTACACCAATTATGGAAGTATTCCAGCAGCTATGTACTTTTCTTTATAGCATTCATTACGTATCCTGTTTCAGACCTCACGCCAGCCTGCGTGAGTTTAAACGCGTGCATTTCGGCCTCCTCTAACAACACGGTGTTGGCTCTTCTGCCAACACTTCAGAGTACATCGAAAAAGTTCAAAGAAAGGCAGAGCGTTTTGTATTATCGCGAAATAGGGGAGAGAGTGTCACAGAAATGATACAGGATGAGGACTGGAAATCTTTAAAAGAAAAGCGTTTTTTGTTGCGACGTAATCTTCTCACGAAATTCCAATACCAAAATTCTCCTCGGAATGCGAAAATATTTTGTTGACACCGACCTACATAGGGAGGAACGCTCACCTCGATAAAATAAGAGCTCGTACGGGAAGATATAGGTGTTCATTATTTCCGCGCGCTATATGAGATTGGAATAATAGAGAATTATGAAGGTGGTTCGATGAACCGTCCGCCACGTACTTGAATGAAATTTGCACAGTATCCATGTAGACGTAGATGTAAGTGACGGGAAGCGAAGACGAAAAACGAAGACGAAACGGCTGCATGAAAAATGCAAGGAAATCTAAAAAAGAAATGTTTGTCGAAGGGATTGACCAGCATATAGAATAGTCGAAACAACCTATGCAATGAAGAGAGCGGATAGAAGGAAAGAGGACATTGAATGTCTCTATGAGGGGCAAGTTTTATCTGATTTGTTAGGAGAAGAGACAGAGTAGATTTACAAGAAATAGCGGATCCATTATTAGAACCAGAATTTAAAATAGTTTTGCAGGAACTAAGACCAAATAAAGCAAAAGGAATAGACAGCATTCCACCGCAAATTCTAAAATCACTAGGGGATGTGGCAACGGCTATTCACGTTCGTGTGTTGAATGTATTAGTGTGGCCATGTAACATGCAACTTTCGGAAAAATATCCTCCACACAATTCCGAAGACTGTAACAGCTGTTGATAATGGAAGCAATATTAAAGAAAAATCATTTCGTAGAATTTGTCGATCTAAGAAAACCGGACCACATTGTCAAATTGGGAAAGATGTCTGAAATTCTGAGGAAGATGTGGGTAAGTTATAGGGACAGAGGAAATGTTCAAATGTGTGTGAAATCTTATGGGACTCAACTGCTAAGATCATCAGTCCCTAAGCTTACACACTACTTAACCTAAATTATCCTAAGGGCAAACACACACACACCCAAGCCCGTGGGAGGACTCGAACCCCCGCCGGGACCAGCCGCAAAGTCTTTGACTGCAGTGCCTTAGACTGCTGGGCTAATCCCGCGCGGCTAGGGAGAGAGAGATAATATGCAGCTTGTATACGAGCCAAGAATGAATAAAATGAGTGAAAGACCAAGGACGCAGTGCACGGATTAAAAATGGTCCTAGGATGGGATGCAATGTTTCGCCCCTATTTTTCAGACTATACGAGGTGCATTCAAGTTCTAAGGCCTCCAATTTTTTTTCTCCAGACTGGAAAGAGATAGAAACATGCGCATTGTTTTAAAATGAGGCCGCGTTCATTGGCAATACGTCCCAGAGATGGCAGCACCATACGGCAGATGGAATTTTACCGCCAGCGGCGAGAATGAGAACTGTTTTAAATACTTAAAATGGTGACGTTTTCCTTACTTGAATAGCGTGCAATCATTCGTTTTCTGAATTTGCGTGGTGTGAAACCAATTGAAATTAATCGACAGTTGAAAGAGACATATCGTGATGGAGTTATGGATGTGTCGAAAGTGCATTCGTGGGTGCAACAGTTTAATGAAGGCAGAACATCGTGTGACAACAAACCGAAAGAACCTCGGGCTCGCACAAGCTGGTCTGACGACATGATCGAGAAAGTGGAGGGAACTGTATTGGGGGATCGCCGAATAACTGTTGAACAGATCGCCTCCAGAGTTGGCATTTCTGTGCACACAATCCTGCATGACGACCTGAAAATGCGAAAAGTGTCATCCAGGTGGGTGCCACGAATGCTGACGGACGACCACATGGCTGCCCGTGTGGCATGTTGCCAAGCAATGTTGACGCGCAACGACAGCAAGAATGGGACTTTCTTTTCGTCGGTTGTGACAATGGATGAGACGTGGATGCCATTTTTCAATCCAGAAACAAAGCGCCAGTCAGCTCAATGGAAGCACATAGATTCACCGCCACCAAAAAAATTTCGGGTAACCGCCAGTGCTGAAAAAATGATGGTGTCCATGTTCTGTGACAGCGACGGCGTAATCCTTACCCATTGCGTTCCAAAGGGCACTACGGTAACAGGTGCATCCTACGGAAATGTTTTGAAGAACAAATTCCTTCCTGCACTGCAACAAAAACGTCCAGGAAGGGCTACGCATGTGCTGTTTCTCCAAGACAACGCACCCGCACATCGAGCTAACGTTACGCAACAGTTTCTTCGTGATAACAACTGTGAAGTGATTCCTCATGCTCCCTACTCACCTGGCCTGGCTCCTACTGACTTTTGGCTTTTTCCAACAATGAAAGACACCCTCCGTGGCCGCACATTCACCAGCTGTGCTGCTATTGCCTCAGCGATTTTCCAGTGGTCAAAACAGACTCCTAAAGTAGCCTTCGCCGCTGCCATGGAATCATGGCGTCTGCGTTGTGAAAAATGTGTATGTCTGCAGGGCTATTACGTCGAGAAGTAACGCCAGTTTCATCGACTTCGGGTGAGTAGTTAATTAGAAAAAAAATCGAAGGCCTTAGAACTTGAATGCACCTCGTACATCGAAGAGGCAAAGATGGAAATGAATGGAAGGTCCCAAGGTTCGTGAGTGGAATTAAAATTGAAGGTGAAAGCGCATCAATGATACGATTTGCTATTGTTAATGAAAGTGAGGAGGAATTACATGAGCCATAAACAGTCTAATGGCGAACGGCCTTGCTGCAGTAATAAACCGGTTCCCATCAGATCACCGATGTTATGCGATGTCGGGCTGGGCTAGTAGTTGGATGAGTGACCGTCTGGTCTGCCGAGCGCTGTTGGCCAGCGGGATGCGCTCAGCCCTTGTGAGGCAAACTGAGGAGCTACTTGACTGAGAAGAAGTGCCTCCGGTATCTTAAACAGATATAAAGCCGCGAGAGTGGTGAGCTGACCACTCGCCCCTCCACATTCGCATGCAGTGATACCTGTGGGCTGAGTATGACACAGCGGTCAGTCCGAACCATTGGATTTTCATGGCCTGTTCAGGCGGAGTTCAGCTTTTTATGTGACAGTCTAATGACTTCAGAATATGGACTGAGAGTTTGTGTGTCGTCACTTTGCCACTGTACGGCCTTGTACTATGGGAAGGGAGAGGATGTCCTCTTTCTACAACACAACTGCACACATGTATTAACAGGCCTGTTTATTAACATAAACGGAGAGCTTCTTATCTTTTAGTTAGTCCATGTGGTACAAACTCTTCCGTAATAGTCCACGTTAGCCTCACTGCTGATGAAGTACACGCCCTGCTATGCACAATATTATGGTCGCTATGTGCTGTCTGAGACTCTGATTGTGGCTGCGACTGTCTGCGACTGCAACTGACTGGGCTGCGAATGATGGCTGAGCGGGCCTTTCGGTCCGCAATGGCGATGTAAATACTGGAAGTCGAGAGGGCGTTGGCGACGCATTGCTTGCCAGTCTGTCTTTGGCATCTCTCCTGATAGGCCTATTATCGATCTTCTTGCAACCTCTTTGCCAACCGGTGTGCTGGCGACAGCTTACACCAGCACAAGAGTAAATCGAAGCCAGACGAAAGTAATGAGCAGCAGGAGAAATGAGAACAGCGAGAAACGTAACATCTGGTTTGATGGACACGAAGTAAATGAAGTTAAGGAATTCTACTACGTAGGCAGCAAAATAACTAGCGACAGATAGAGCAAGGAGTATATCAAAAGCAAACTAGTACTGGCAGAAGAAGCATTCCTTGCCAAGAGAACTCTACTAGTGTCAAACATAGGCCTTAATGTGAGGATGAAATTTTTAAGAATGTATGTTTGGAACATTGAATTTTATGTGAGTGAAACATCGACTGTGGGAAAATCAAAGGAGAAGAGAATCAAAGCATTTGTGATTTGGTGCTACAGACAGTTGTCGAAAATTAGGTGGACTGATACAGTAAGGAACGAGGAGGTTCTGCACAGAATCAGGAAGGAGTATGTGGAAAACACCAGCAAGAAAAAGGGACACAATAATAGGACATCTTTAAGGCATCCGGGGAGAACTTTCATGGCACTATAGGGAGCTGTAAAGAGTATAAACTGTTGGAGAAGATACAGACTGGAACACATACAACATATAATTGAGGTGGTAAGTGGCAAATGCTTCACTGAGATGAAGAAGTTTGCACAGGAGAGGAATTTGCGATGGGCTGCATCAAATCAGTTAGAAGTCAGATGACTCAAAAACCTCAATTTTTACGTGGTAACGTTTGTCTCAACGCTTTTCAATCGTTTAAAAGATGAATCGAAGAGAAGATGGTTATTACTTCACTCTTGATTTGAAAGTGAGTTTCGCAAGTACTTATATTACTTATCTTTTATCATAACATGTGTTATGGTTTCTTCTTATTCTTAGCGCTGTGTTTTGTAGTACGTCTTATTCTTCCGTGGTTCATAATGTCGTCAGGTTCATTTCATCATTGTACAACTAATGATGTTTAAACTCATACCACAGACCACTAGCTTCAGTAGTCCATTTATAATATTTCCAGTAATTATGTACAGCATGAACGTAGTACGCACAACACATAACTGATTTCCCAACAACTGCAGCCAAGCCAATGAGAACGAAAATAACACATTTATCAAAGTCAACTAAAACATTAACAGGAGATCGTTTGTCACAATTATTTTCTGCGTTTCTAATTAAGAATTTTAATGCCATTGACTTCAAATGTAATCACATCAGATACGTAATTTTTTTAATTATTTCAATATATGACAATATTTTTTAAATAAAATAATTAATATTATTCACATTTCATTCCTGCTTAAATGCATACTCGCTGTATATAACCGTTTTATTTACGTTATTCAAACTTTAAGAAATTTTAAGAAACTGTACTTTACAATTGCTCGTTATTGTATCGTATCATAAATGTGTGGGATTATCGAGTTGTTCATTAATTGGTGATAGTGTCATTCATCAATTCCATTACATACCGAGTCAAATGCTTTACTGAATTCAAGAAATTCTGAATCTGTCTGACTGCCTCTATCCGTAGCTCCAAGGTGTCAAGGGACAAGTCAACCATTACAGAATGGAAGCTGGGTGGTAAGAAGATACTAAGATAGCATTGTGGGTTCTGGAAAAGCAAAGGCAGGACTGTGTCAGATTACGGCCAAGGCAATTGCTCCTGTTATCTCAAAGGTCACCAATACATTCCCATCTCATACCCTTGCTAGAAGGTCTAAACATGTTGATGTTGCCATAGGAGCCGACAGTGATTTTGTTACAGTGCAGTACTCATGAGTCAAACTATCCGAGCAGCATGAAAGAATACACAGAGAAAAATATGTAAACAGGTTATTTCATGAAGATATGAAATTTTTTAATATGTTATTCAACAAGTAAATCTAAAGAAAAAAGTCCATATAAAGATAGGTACGCTAATATTTAGTTGCAGAGTTTTAGCTAATAAAGTATTTTGTCTGAAATTTAGCAACTTCACTAATATGAAGCCATCGCAGAACTGTACTAGGTTAAAGTGAAGCACAATTTCCATTTATTTTGTTCTTGTTGATCCGGTGAATATAAAAAAAAAAAAAAAAAAAGAAAATGTCCCAGACGTGTATCTCCAGTAGTTTTCCAGAACATCCAGAGTAGAAAAGGAGTAATATCGTAAAATTTTTAATTTATTAACTACTTGGCCCTATTTGTTTTTTAAATACTAGCCAATTGGAAAAACCTTCCGACAGAAGTTCTAGAGAATTTAATTTTGAAAAAATAATGGTAGTAGGATTAGCTGAAACTGTATGAATGCGTCGGATAATCTGCTTTTATTAATACCATAGCACACATGGATTCATGTTAAACCGGAAAAAAACAAAGCTCAGTGTTAAGGTAGTTGTACAGTGTACTTACAATTTCACAATACATTCGCAATAAATGTACAAAAATGTCACCACCGACTTCAATGCACTTAGCTGCAAACTGTATGAACAGATTTTCTTGCTGGTTGAAAGGTATCGCTATTTCATAAACAATCTACAAACCACAACAGTTACTATGTGGTTTCACTTAAATACACTGTTGTTATTATGTTCTTTCACTGAGCAATACAGAAAACTAACTGGTTTCAAGGTTGGATGACGACTGTAACAATTCACTAATAGTTGCCAACAATAACATAAACGTTGCTTCATTCTTAATGGAGAGTAAATTTACTTGTACATAAGTATTAGCTTCTCTGGATGTTCTAGAAAACTACTGCAGATACATTTCTTGAACATGTTTTATTAGATTCACCAGACCAATTACAACAAAATAAATGGAAATCGTGCTTTACTTTAACCTCGTATACTCTTACGATGGCTTCATATTAGCGAAGTTGCTAAATTCCAGGCAAAATTTTTTATTAGCCGTAACTCCGCGACTAAACATCTGCTGACCTGTGTTTATATGAACTTTTTTCCTTAGTTTTAATTGTAGAATAACATATTAAATATTGGGTTATGTCCGTGGATCTCACTGTGTACTGATTTATTACACTCTGAATATTTCCGTTATGCTACTCAAATTTATTTCGATATACAATATTTTTGTAATATAATAGAACTTATGCAGCATATGTATGGGTTGTGGGGTACTAGCAGCAGAGGTAAATAAAATCACATACACACACACACACACACACACACACACACACACACACACACACACACACACACACACATATATATATATATATATATATATATATATATAGTGTGCAATTGACGAGGACGTGGAGATTCTATACTCAGTACTCATTCTGAGACAAGAAAAAAAAGGGCTATTCAAAAAGAAGGAACACGTTTCAAACATTTATTGCTTCCAATCTAAATACGATAGAAACGCAGTTCCAACGTACCTGGAGAGAGAAAAGTTCAAATTTTTATGCATTCCGTGTGAGCACTAAGTGTTACACGACAAATATCAAAACAGTGGCCTATTTTCTGCCACACACGAAGCAACTGGTCTATCATTATCAAATTCAGAGCTTGAACAATGCGATGTCACAGACTTTCAAGAGTGTCAGGCGTAGGGGTGATAAAACAGCGACATTTACGTAGAGAATTTCTCAAAGCATGTCAGATATTACCTGAATAACGCCACTCCAGGGCATTGAACTGGAAGAGGAGGAGAAGATGAACTTCATCGCCAGTGGCCTCATAGTTCTCCAGACCTCAGACATTATGACTTTGATCTGGGGATGTGGGGGGTTACGTAAAAGGCCGCTTTTTATCCCCCCTATGCCTGACAGTTATACATAAAAATTTGAACTTTTCTCTTTACATGAACTTTGGAATTGGGTTTCTGTCATTTGTAATTTGGAAGCAATATGTTTGAAATTTGCTCCTTCTTTCTAAATAACCGTTTATGTACCCTCACGTAGTGTGCAGTCACCTGGGGTGTGTGGATAGAACATGCAACATACACGCCAACACAAGAAAAAATACGCAGCACAAGTGAGTAATGCAAATTGGTCGCAAATTGATATTCTTATAGGTACTGACGGAAAATGCAAGTGGCCGAGGAAAGATGTGCGGCGCTGCTGCACAATTTAATTGCGCAACTGGCTAGCATAGTAAAAAGGGGATATGTCGATACCAGGGCATAGAGTCCTTGCGAATTTCATTCCGCGTATTCGACTGGATGGGACTATGCACTGCAGATAGCCCCGTGAATCTTATATGCAGACAGCACCGTTTTAGAATTACTAGGTTGGCTCAAGAAAACCAGTTAGGATAATCGGCGTATCGCTCGACATTTGAATAAGAGCGGCACCACTGTTCGATGGTGTTGGGGAACTGGGTGAAGCATGGCCCAACAGAGCGTCAAGAAGAAAGTGGTCGGCGTAGAGAGACAAAGCATAAGTACCGAGCAATCGTCATGGAGGCACTCAGAGCGGGGGATTCATCATTATTATCCATCCGACGTGCATCTTATGCTCCAACCATTAACCGGCGGCTCACAGAAAAGGGGTCAGGTAACATCGTCCCATGTAACGACTGCCAGTGCCCTCTGTACACCAACAAGCCCCGTTTACCGAATTGTCGGGCACATTCGGCCCTTAATCTCATTCACTGCAGTAGCATTCCGTTCAGCGATGTGTCCCGCTTCAAACGGAACTCCAATGATCAGCGAAGACGTCTCTGGAGACGCCCTGGAAACTGGTGGGTCGCCAACCTTACTGTCTCCCGCCCTACTACCGGATGTCCGGGAGTGATGACCTGTGTGCCACTTCACTTCGTGACAGGACTCCTTTGGATGTCATCCACAGCCCCATTACAGCACAGTGGTTCGTCGACGATACTGCACGCTTACATTTCAGCAAGACAATGCCCACCCGCACACAGCGACAGTTTTTACCTCTTGTCTTCGTTCTTGCCAAAGATATTTGCCAGAAAGATCTCGGGATCTCTCCTCAACTCACACTATTTGCAGCATTCTGTGCAGGGAACTCCGACCAACAATGGAGTATGATGATCTAACGCGCCAGTAGGATCGGATTTAGCAATACATTCGTTAACAGCACATCCATCAACTCTGTTAATCAGTGCCAAGCCCGATAACTGTTTATATAAGGGTCCGAGCTGGACAAGGTGTTAACTATTTGCTCCATTTGTAAAGCCCTTTCTCTTGAATAAATTATCCAATCTTTCTTAAGTTGTAATCATTTCCAGAATGGGATTTTTCACTCTGCAGTGGATTGTGCATTGATATGAAACTTCCTGACAGATTAAAACTGTGTGTGCCGGACCGAGACTCGAACTCAGCACCTTTGCCTTTCGCGGGCAAGCGCCGTACCATCTGAGCTACCCAAGCACGACTCACGCCCCGTCCTTGCAGCTTTACTTCCTCCAATACCTCGTCTCCTACCTTTCTAACTTTACAGAAGCTCTCCTGCGAACCTTGCAGGACTAGCACTCCTGCAAGAAAAGACATTGCGGAGACATGGCTTAGCCACAGCCTGAGGGATGTTTCCAGAATGTAATCGTTTGTCTGTACAAGCACATCATAAATACACATTTCCGCGTCATTCGGATAATTCCTTTGTGGTGCGTCGCTTCTTGCCTTACAAGGTGTATGCACACATCCAAACCGTGTGTAATATTGACTCATATGCGTACACACATCGATGACAAATGGTTGTTCCACCTATTCCATGCACATATCCACTATTTACAAATAAATAACCATCAAAAATCTCACTCACTCAAGGGAATAATGACTTTCCCATAGACGTATCATTTGTCGTCATGACGCGTTTAGCTAACATTCAGCTGCATTGCAGTACGGTAGGTGGGGGTAAAAGTATGCTTGAGGAAAAAGTGTACACCGAGAATTCACGTCCTTAAAGCAGAAGCTCCTCATTCTCCCACCAGGCGTCGCATACCTTATCACTTTCTCAGTACTATTCTGGAACAATTTGGCAGTTCCACGCCTAGAGCTGGAGGAAATGCTATAAGTCACTTTTGTATATTTTTATGCAAAATTTGTACAGTTTTGAATTAATGCTATGTGAACTTAAATTTATTTAAAAATCAGATAAACTCACTTCCGGACCTGGTGGCTATAAGCTGCAATTATCCTCCTTCATCTACACGCCTTTGGTCGTGTTTGTTGTCTTTAGATTGCGGAAAAGAAAATAGCGGAATATGGTAAATGTACGCAGGTCTAACGCAGAAGTTTGCAGTGCGTGCTTTTACTCCATCAAGAAACTGTTTTGCAAACATTTATCCTGAAACCTGTACTTTGATTGATGTAGACACTTCTAGCGGATTGAAGCGTTTTTGTTGGTGTTTGTGCGTCATTATTCACCTTACAGAACTTGTATTAATAATTCTTTTCTGTAGTATTTCTTGCGATGTTAAGTCATTGCTTTCCAACATATCTGCCTTTCAGACACTCCTCGAATATAATCATGTCTTCCATCGTGACCTTTTTTCCTAGAAACTGATCGAGAACATTTACTCGATAGTCATTAAGAGAGTCGCTCCACTATGGAGCTCTTGCTCTTACTGTAAATGGGAGCTCAGTACGGGAAGAAGTCAAAGCTACCACGTTTGAAGCGCTGCTTCAGAAAAGACGTCTTAATCCCGGCCAACGGTTTCGTACCTCGGCTACTTCACAAAATCGTTATCCTTGGAGGAATAACAGGCAATAGGGCAGCAATTAATTTCCCATGAAATTATTTCGGATGTACTGTCAGATTTTCACAATATTTACTTTTCGAAATTGCCGAAAATTGATTTTGTTCCTAATTTGGTTTTACATGTATTTATTTGTAAACCGTTTTTATTCTCTTCAGTTTGGGTTAAAAGTACGTACTGCATACTTTTGCCCCAGGCCAACAAACTCTTACCCACAGCACAGGATAAGAGTACATAAATTTAATGATTAGCGAAAGTTTTGTTACTGCTCTAAGAACAATTAGATGACAATGAAACTTTTACACATGTCTAGCGAGGTGTTGCATTTGAACTTGATGTAGTACTGCTGCTTCTGTTAGAGCAACTACAGAAGCCAGGAAACAGAATTATGAAGGAGATACCCCAATTTGGAACAGGATTCATTTTAAACCAAGATATATAAAACTCGATACTTGAATTTAAATCTATCAATGAAAGATTTTCAACATTAACCTTCAAGTCAGTGAACAGACTTTATACCATTGTAAATACGCATGCACCAACAAATGAGAAAAACAGAACACAAAACAAACAAACAGAATTTTTTTGGCTGGAACTGTCAACCCCCTTCGACCACATTTCATCGAAAAACACAATAATACTGCTGGGAGACTTTACTTCTCGAATCGGCTAAGAAAGTCAACACGTTGTCAGGGGAACATATTTTATCGTTTTCGGTGTGAATAGCAATAAGAGAATGCGCTGCAGTTTCGAGTGCCGAGAGTCTTACATGACGAACTCTAATTCCTCGTTTATCTAGCGTAGAAAGTTATACCTCTTCCGATATCTATATTTCTACAACATGAGGTTGCCTGGAAAAATTCACCCTACTGATACTCTCCTGCTGTCTCTGACTGACACAGCAAGAGTGTACCCAGGTTACGGGAAAAAGAGTTGCTGCTGGCAGCTTACACAACACGAGCAATAGTGCACGAATAAGACGTGGCTGACGAGTAAAGTAAGTAATGTTACTACTCGTAAGTTCATTTGTTATTAACTATTAATTAATAAATGTTCGTCTTTTGTCGTTGCTATAGTGAATATCCATAACTCGCGCCACCAGAATCGTATGGTCGACATCGAGTCCCACGTTCAGTATATATCGTTAGGAGTTCACGCGTTCGATAGGCAATCATTCTTGGAAATTACTTGGAAACGCTTCGGCTCCTAACGATATATATCGAACTCGCGACTCGACGTCGACCATACGATTTAAGTGGCGCGAATTATGATAAATTCCCTCCACGTAAAAGAACCAATGCAAATGGAGAAAGACTAATTAGTTTATGCAGAGAACATGACATAGTTCTAAAACCTACATTTTTCTAAAAACTCTCTAGGAAACAAACTGTATGGGCCTCCTCGTATCCTGTCTCTGGGGAGAAACAACTTGACTATGTTGCTATAAGCAGACAGTCTACATCAGAGATACTCAATGTGAAAGCTGCTAAGAGTTTAGGTTTACGTTCAGATCACTATCTATCTACTGTTAAATTAAAATTAGGCGAAAACATAAACGAAAGATTCAATATCAACCTAAAAAGTTTGACGCTCAGAAATTAACTAAGGAAGGTAATTTCGGGACACTTTTGGAAAAGAGAGTACCTAAACCATGGGAACAACTTCCAAAAGACATAGTACAGATAACAGAAGAAAATATTCTCCTTAGCAAAATTTGGAAACATGTTTGGTGGGATGATGAGTGTGACAAACTAATCCAAACAAGAGACTGCACTTGGAACCTTTGGAATGCTAATAAAAATGATAAAAAAAGGAACTCGCTAAAAGAAGCCTGGAAGGCCTTTAAAAGATCAAAGTACAATACATAAAAGACCAACTTGCATCAATAGACTCCAACTTCAAACAGAACAATGCTAGGGTCTTTCAAAAGTAGCTTAAAGAAATACACTCCGCCTAGTTTATTTTTCACAGACCCAAAACGCAGAAAACTGCATATAATAGCACAGAAAACTGCAGAATACTTGTCGAATGCTTTGAAGAACTACATAACTGTGGAAGTTCGAGTCCTCCCTCAGGCATGGGTGTGTGCGTTTGTCCTTAGGATAATTTAGGTTAAGTAGTGCGTAAGCTTAGGGACTGATGACCTTAGCAGTTACGTCCCATAAGATTTCACACACATATGAACATTTTTGAACATAACTGTGATCCACTGAAAGAAAAATTTAATTTCGATATTTTTAATCCAACACCACAGGACTCAAAGCCGCCAACCACAGAAGAAATAAACGAAATCATAAAAGACCTTAAAAATAATAAAGCACATGGAGAGGATAACACAGTTGCTGAACTATGGAACTACTCTATTGACAAGATGATACAATGTTTATCAGAAATACTCCAAGAAATCTGACAGCACACAGCTTACCATGAAAATGGACGTCTGAAATAATACATCCACTACACAAAAAGGGAAGAAAACAGACCCTAGCAATTATAGGGGAATCTCCCTCTTACCAGTGGCCTGCAAATCCAAAATTGAAAGTAAAATTTAGGGAAGAGCTCTCAAAATCGTTTGAAATAAAGTCAGGTGTCAGACAGGGAGATAGTTTCTCACCTCTGCTTTTCAACTGTATGTTAGAGAAGGTAGTTCGAGAATGGAGGAAGACCATCAATACTAGGGATTCAACTAGGAAGCAAACCACACAAGATCACTGTCGACTGTTTAGCCTTCGCAGATGGCATGGCATTGATTACAGATTCGCTAGACAAATCCCAAGAACAAATGAGAGAACTGCAAAAACAAGCAGCCAAAGTAGGAACACCCTTTGAAAAAACGAAGTTCATGACAAACATCTGTGATGCCCCTCAAAATATTGCAGTTGACAACGATACAATACACAAAACAATTTCGTTTAGATACCTTGGAGAGTTGATTACCTACAATTCAAAAGAAAAGACAACTATAAGAACTAGAGTGTACAAAATGGAAAGAGTATTTCATACGACCAAAAACGTTTATAACAAAAATTTCTTGGAACAGAAAATTAAGACACTACCAAACAGTGGCCAGACCTGAAGTCCTTTATGCGGCAGAAACACTTAATCTAACAAGAAATGGAGATCTTTAGAAACTAGAGAAGGCCGAAAGAAGAATTTCAAGGAAAATACTGGGAGCTAAAAGAAACGATAATTCTGTATAGAGGTTAAGATCAAACAGAGAGCTATAGTTGAAAACTGAAAAACTATCTGACGTAATGAGGAAGATACATGTATTCAGAATGGATAACAACAGACTAACCAAGCGGAAATTCACATTACTCAATTCACATTACTCAATAGCATTACTCAATAGCTACAAATCCAAGCCCACATGGTTCATGGAGACTGAAAAGGACGTGGAAAACGCTGGAATTACAATAGCCACGATAGAAAACAGAACAAATTTCAGAAAGGGAGCTCAAAAGGCAGAATTTCAGCAGAGAAAGAAAACAGCTACCCGAAAGTGGACTAAGAGGAAAGGGAACAACACTCTAAAAGGATGAAGGAAATTTGGAAACTAAGGAAATCTAATACAATGAAGAGTAGCCAAAGTTGATTCATCGAAACGTCCAAATGGGTTATTCGAAAGAAGAATATATATATATATATATATATATATATATATATATATATATATATGCATTAGAAAAAATTCTATTATATTTGAATTTAGCGTAAAGGAATAATCACAGTCAGTTCATCGTTGTCCCTCTTGCAAAAATTAATAATATTATAAGTCTTGGCATTTAACCCGGTGTATGCAGGGAGGGAGTGATGATTGGAACTTTTATGTGGGCAGTGAACATATTCTGCGTGTTATGACAACTGATGCATGTGCCCATAATCTGAACATACACATTAACTTGCTGTTAAAGAAGAGTGCTGACTGCATGAAATCAGAGTATTCAAGACTCTGCTGAGCTGAGATGTCTTACATATTCTGGAAGTAACTATCCCTGAATACGTCACGATGATTCAGCTGGACAACTACAGTTTCGGCGAGGAAGGAGAAGAAGGGGATTATATTAAGTCTATTATGCATTTCAGTGTCTGAAATCTCGAAATGTGTATAAGGTGGTCCTTGAAATTTATGAAACGCTTATTGAAATACGTCGCAAATTGAATACACCAGAATATTATTGGAGTCCTACACAACTTACACCATTGCTTTGGGATACTTCACACAGATTTCACAGGCTGACTGAGTTGGTTATGAGTGATGAGCTTATTTCTAAATATGAATTTGGCTGGAAACACCATTATGCGAATGCACAATGACAAATTGAAGGACTTCCTCCTATTCTGTTATACTGTGACAGCTCTAAAAGAAATCAATGAAATAATTATGTAACATAAATGTTTCCTGTTCCTTACAAAAGTCTGTGGTCAATGTAGTTCAGCCATTCGGCTGTGTAATGCTAAATGGACTGTACTACCTCATACATGCGCTTACTCATGTTTATGAATGTTTACGTTCATGAATGAGCCACCTTGTTCAGTGCCCTACATTACCACATATATTTATATACTCTTAACCCACATTAAACGATAAGATGGAAGACAATGACACTATATTGCAAGTAAGCCAGATCACCCTGTCTCACATGCTCGTCTATTGCTGGTTTTCGCACTCCTGAAACAGATGCTATATTAATTTCAGACACTTTTGATCATATATAGTTTATGCTGTTTGCATACCGTTAAAATGGAAGCAGATTGTTGGATTATATATATAAAAAAGAATTCGCTGTAACATCCAAGAGGCCTGTTTAGACTTGTGTTACCATATCTGACAGACGGTAATTTTTTTTGGGGGGGGGGGGAGGGGGGGAGTAAGGCGGGCGGAAGCGTTGCCACCAAGCAAGAAGTGGCCAGCTGACATGTGTGTGTCAGCTCAAAATGAAGTCAACACCCACGAAGGATAGTTCATACATGGTATGGCTCTGAGCACTATGGGACTTAACAGCTGAGGTCATCAGTCCCCTAGATCTTAGAACCACTCAAACCTAACTAACCTAAGGACATCACACTCAGCCATTCCCAAGGCAGGATTCGAACCTGTGACCGTAGCGGTCGCTCGGTTCCAGAATGAAGCGACTAGAACCGTTCGCATACAGGGTATGCATGCAACAATATCCCACACAGCATGAATGACAAATCATTTCCAGACACCCTTGTGGGGATTACACCATTTTTATCTCCCTACAAACATGTCAATTTTACAGTTCTATCCTAGTAATTTCCTGACAAATCTATGGCCTATCTTTCCGATTAACATTTTTATGGGCTATTCTGTCAGTTAGAAAGACGGAATATGTCTCGACGGTAAGAGACCAATGAATTTGAGGTTCCTCGATAACATAGTCCCCTTCTCCAAAACTGCAAAGGAACTGCAATCAATGCTCCAGGAGCTTTACACACAAAGCAAGATGGCAGGATTAACAACGAACAAATCTAAAACGCAAGTAACCATAAATGGATTAGAAACCCCAATATCTCTAGAAGAGCGTAGCGTTCCAAAAGATTGGAAAAGGGCGCAGGTCATCCCCCTTTTCAATAAGGGACGTCGAACAGATGTGCAGATCTATAGACCTATATCTCTAACGTCGTTTCAGTTGTAAAATTTTGGAACAAGTATTGTGTTCAAATATAAAGACTTTCTGGAGACTGGAAATCTACTCTGCAGGAATCAGCATGGGTTCCGAAAAAGATGATCATGTGAAACCCAGCTCACGCTATTCGTCCACGAGACTCAGAGGGCCATAGACACGGGTTCCCAGGTAGATGCCATGTTTCTTGAGTTCCACAAAGCGTTTGATACAGCTCCCCACAGTCATTTAATGGAGAATGTAAGAGAATATGGACTACCAGACCAATTGTGTGATTGGGTTGAAGACTTCCTAGATAACAGAACGCAGCCTGTCACTCCCAAAAGACATAAGTCTTCCAAAGTCAGAGTGGTTTCAGGTGTGCCGCAGGGGAGCGTCGTAGGACCGTTGCTATTCACAATATACATAAATGACCTTGTGGATAACATCGGGAGTTCACTGAGGCTTTCTGCGGATGATGCTGTAGTATATCTAGAGGTTGTAACAATGGAAAATTGTACTGTAATGCAGGAGGATCTGCAACGAATTGACGCATGGTGCAGGGAATGGCAATTGAATCTCAATGTAGTCAAGTGTAATGTACTGCGAATACATAGAAAGAATGATCATTTATCATTTAGCTACAATATAGCAGGTCAGCAACTGGAAGCAGTTAATTCCATAAATTATCTGGGAGTAGGCATTAGGAGTGATTTTAAATGGAAGACCATACAAAATTATCGTCGGTAAAGCAGATGCCAGTCTGAGATTCATTTGAAGAATCCTAAGGAAATGCAGTCCGAAAACAAAGGAAGTAGGTTACAGTACACTTTCTCGCCCACTGCTTGAATACTGCTCACCGGTGTGGGATCCGTACCAGATAGGGTTGATAGAAGAGATAGAAAAGATCCAACGGAGAGCAGCGCGCTTCGTTAGAGGATCATTTAGTAATCGCGAAAGCGTTTCAGATATGACAGATAACCTCCAGTGGAAGACTCTGCAAAAGAGACGCTCAGTAGCTCGGTACGGGCTTCTGTTGAAATTTCGAGAACATATCTTCACCAGGGAGTCAAGCAGTATATTGCTCCTTCCTACGTATATATCTCGAAGAGAAAAGCAGGGAGATTAGAGCCCACACAGAGGCATACCGACAATCTTCCTTTCCACGAACAATACGAGACTGGAATAGAAGAGAGAACCGGTAGAGGTGTGATTTTTACTGTTCCTGAACTCGAAAAATCTTGAAAATTTGCTACATACCTTTACTCATTTCTGAGACACACATGTTCCAAGGGTCCCACTTTGCGCACATGAAATTCGAACGTACATTCCGGTGTGAGACACAAAAACATAGTTTATAACGTGTCATAGCACGGAGAAATATGCTGTGAAGTGTCTCTGTTATCATCTGGGAACCCCATGTCGTTGTACAGAGGCGCTAGCGAAACTCTTTTGGACATAAAATCCGGTCTGAGCTGTCAAATTAGGTTTGCGTTTTTTCAGTTTCACATAAGTAACGCATCTAAATTTTATCGACCATTACATTTCTTTTCATATGAGTTACATTCCCTGATGCAGCAGGGAAGGTAAGGGAGCCAGCGGAAAATGCTCCTACCAGAGCACAGAAATGCAGAGATTCCTGTATTTATAAAAGGAAAAAGAGGGGAAGCAGCTGCCACCTTCTGCCTTCCTCATAGCTTTTAAACGTATTCGCTAGCATTTCGGCATAAAAACATATCTGCCCTATTTCATGCTGAAAGAGAAAACAGTGGCAGTGGGAAAGGGACACATGGTTGAAAAACAATGGAAGATAGTAGACAGTGGTTGTGTAATAGAAACAGCGACCGAGAAAATTTCAGCGTGAGAGAAAAAGAGAAGAGCACATTGGTAATAAGAAATAACTAACAGTGACAGAACAGTGCTAAGAATGGAGTAAAGGTCAAAGTATCAGGGGGTGAAGAATAAAGAGAAAAAGTGGAAGTGAGTGGGAGTGATAAAGAGAGGCAGGGTATGTGGCGGTGAGAAAGAGGAAGAGAGAGATATAGCGACAGTGAGAAGAGGCAGCAACAGTAAGAAGGAAGGAATGAGGTATTAGCAGTGAGAGAGAGAGAGGTGAAATCAGTGACAGTGAGAGAAGACTGTAGAAGTAGGACGCAGGAGACAGCGTCAGAGAGACAGAAAGAGAAAATGACAATGAGTTGGGCTGAACGAGTGAGTGAGAAAGGGCAGTGGGACTGGATGGGTATGAGCGACTTACAGTAAGGTCTAGTGGTTGTGAGTGAGTTACACTTAGGGGTGTGTGTGGGGATTTGAACTGAGTTGGATGTCCGACAAAGGACGATTATGTTCACACGCGAACATTTTTGGAAATATTCTTAAAGTTGCTCATGGAGGTAGAATGTGGCAGCTGGTGCCTCACTTTCCAGTCGGGGTCTGTCATGTAAATAGAAACATATTCGCATTTTTTGTGCTCAGACAGGATCATTTTACAACGAGTTATACAAATACTGTAATGTCAAAGTATCTTACGTCATAATTTGTAATAATTTTTCTATCATTTGTTTAGCTTAACTCTGCTGCCGCTGATCATTTTCAGTATTGTGTATAGATCTCGAATGACAAAGCTCACATAACTGTAATAATATGAGTATTAATTTATTATTTACATCAGATATCAACTACCTGCTAGTTTTACAGCCCATTCTACTGCATTCAGGATTTGTAACACACAAAGGTCCTCTCACTACAGAGCACAGACCTCGAATGATTCATATTGGCCAAGAGAACGACGATGTCGAAACGTAACTAGCCGACGAAAAATTGAGGGAAGCAGAGAGGAGGGGTGGCCTTGAAGGTAATAGGCATAAACGCCTGACTGAAAGTTTTGTTCCAGAATTAGTAATTCTACGACAGATCATAATATTATTGGGCCGGCCGGGGTGATCGAGCGGTTCTAGGCGCTACAGTCTGGAACCGTGCGACCGCTATGGTCGCAGGTTCCAGTCCTGTCTCGGGCATGGATGTGTGTGATGTCCTTAGGTTAGTTAGGTTTAAGTAGTTCTAAGTTCTAGGGGACTGATGACCTCAGAAGTTAAGTCCCATAGTGCTCAGAGCCATAATATTATTCTCAGCTGGTAAGGATCACTGACAACTTACAAGCAGAACAGTAGCTATCTACCTGTTGGTTACAGAATGTTCCATCCCATAATAAATTCCTCTCACTCATGTCTCGAATAAATTTCCAAGTCGTCAGTTAAATAGTGCTGATCACACTAATCGGTGGTTCATTTGATTTTTGAAGCTGATTTCATCCGTCTTCGGCAGAACTGTACGTATATTACTTGGGACGTATCAAGTATATACTGAAACTAAGGGAAGTATGTAAACTTGTTTCAGATTTATTATACCATGCCTTCAGCACAATGTAATTTCTGCACATTTGTTGTTATTATTTCTCCGAATATTATGGAAGTCTCAATGACTAATGATGAGCTAAAATGTTTAGGTCCCTTAAAAAAAAAAAAAAAAAAAAAAAACCGGAATCACTGTGTGCAATTTACCGAACGATCAAAGATTGTCTGAGATGAACTAATGCAATTTATGTAACGCAGTAGTGCATCTGACAAATTTTGTGATTTACACTGGTTACAGACTCTACAGTTTCGCACCATAGCCGGCCATTATGTCCTACGAAAACTCAGCACATCAAAATAGACACATGCAGTGTGAAAGGCTGTAATGCGCAAAAAAATTTTGTTACGATCTTTTTGTTTCGCATTACGTAATAGAGCTGACTGAACTTAGTGTCACTTAGTGTCGACAAGAAAATGGGTGTTGAAACTTGGTAAAGCTATGTTTTTTAATGTGTATTCCTTTGGCAAATTACGGTATCTAAAGACCGAGAGGAAAAGCTGACGAAATCCAAGTCGCAGTCAGAGGTGCTCCAACACAAGAGCGAGTGGTTAGCAGCGCGAGTGAGCGACGATACAACTACTGCAGCTGGACGCCAGAAACATTACCGAAGGCCAGTAAGAATAAAATTAAAATTTACAAGAGATAAGCACCGTTCTAAGATTGTTCGAAAAATGGTTCTTAGTTCAATCCTCGATGAAGGAACAGTCAGTAGTCGCTGTTACGACGCGGACGGGTAACAGTCGGTCGTAGTGGTGTATAACAGGACACTGACGAGTCGATACCCTCCGACAAGTTGATTGAAGATTCGGCAGCCAGTCTTGAGGTCGGGGGTTTAATCGATTAGATTAGTACGGAGAAATGTTGGTGTCTGCGTGGCAGCTCAACGTGGTTGCTACACGAGGGCATGATAATGTAGATTCGGAAGGTAACTAGGTGGGCGTCCGTGTAACGCTACTTACTTTGGATAACGAGTTCGGAAATACGGTACGTGATAACGTGGTAGATTTGTTAATGAATTTTGAAGAATAGTTGGAAGTAACAGTTATTAGGTGTTGTGGAGGTTTCTCATCTTTGGTTAGGTATTTATGAGCATGTTGGAGAGCTCATCCGTTAACTATCCAATATTTCGGATAGTTTGGAGTATTGATTGCGTGCACCATAGAGGGTGACAGCTGATATAACAGTGATTGTAAAGGAATATGGAGTGAGTATCGGCCAATTAGGATTATTATTATTGCGTGTTATAAGGTATTTGAACAAAGCTTTAGACTCCCACGACCACCTACTGAGGTGAGACATTACGTCATTGTACTCGTACGTTGTTAATATACTGTACCGCATATCGCGATTGTCTTTGAAACAGACTATCTTTCGATATTTTTGATAAGAGTCAAGGCAGAAAATGATTCAATCAAGAACCATTTGAAGGAGAGACGAACGGTGATTATCTTTTACGACTCAAGTGCTTTAAGTGATTTAGAAACTTGAAGGTGTAGTGGGTACGCGAATGTGAACGCGTGAAGAAGTCTGAATTTTGCTAAAATCTTTTTTACTTTGTTTTCCGTTTAGAAGCGGAATAGCTTATAAAAAGCACTTGAACCAACCACTATAAACTGTGACCATTGAGATTTTTAGGAGAAAAATAAAATTGTTTAATTATGTGAAAGTTTGAAACTGTGTACGTCGCTTTTAGTTCAGAGAAAGTACTAAAGAAATATTTCATTCTGTTAGTAAAGAGAAAGAGCGAGATAAAGAGACTAAGATACAGAAAAAAAACCAGGGAGAATACGTGATTTTTTTCAGATTTGCTTCGGGCAAAGTTAATCAAACTAAAATTAATTCCATTAACTGGCTTGGCAAGGGCCAAGAATATAATATTGCGTAAAAGTAGAAGACCAAATATTTAGCTATACGTTACTTGAGAAATATACAATATTAACTGGGTTGAGTCGGACTTGGGCAAAAGAAGAAATCGTTGGAAAGCAAAAGATAGTACAAATACATAAAGAGAGGCAACATTACGAAAGAATAGGTTCGCAATAGTCTTTGAACACTGGAATAAAAATTATGAATTCTTATTGCTTTCGCGTATACCAGAGGGCTTCCTATGAAAGAATAGGACGATGTCACCGACGCTCCGTCATTTGCTGTCCTGAAGGTTTACCAGCAGAAACTACCATCCGCACCTTCAGCGATCTTACCTCATAAAATTCATGACGGATTACGGCAAACCCTCTGAGATATTCAGCCGTTATCTAAGGCCCAACTTTACGGCTACATTGTTGTCATTTTCCGCTACTTTCGAGAATTTACAAAATATCGCCTGATTACTCTAACACAGATGGAGAAATGGGTTAGCAATTTAGGAGAGCAGGCGTGTCCAACCTTTTAGCTTACCTGGGGCACACCAGAAGTAGACGAGTATTTTTTGTCCGATATCTTGTACTTATCAGTAACAATAACCACTCAGCAAAAAGAAATGTATGTGCTTCCAAACAAAGATAAGGTGCGACTGTGCTGCAAGGGATATTTGTCTCTGGGCAGGTGTCATTTGTTCAAATGGTTCAAATGGCTCTAAGCATTATGGGACTTAACATCTGAGGTCATCAGTCCCCTATACTTATAACTACTTTAAGCTAACTAGCCTAAGGACATCACATAATCCATGTCCGAGGAAGGATTCGAACCTGCGGCCGTAGCAGCAGCGTGGTTCCGGACTGAAGCGCCTAGTACCACTCGGCCACAGCGGCCGGCGGTATGATTTGCAAATTCCCAACAAAGATAAATGTCAAATGTTTCTTTCAGTTCGATACTAGGCTTCAACTCTGTGCATTCCATCTTAAAATCTTCTGTCAAAATATCTGTATTGTATGTGAAAGGTGTCGCATAAATACAAACATTCTGATTATTTTTTCTAGAATCCTGAAGTCGATTATCCGGCTGCGTGTTTCAACTCGTGTTTGGGATTATGACAGACCAACGAGGTGAAATTAAAATAAATTGTTTCACATGATTCCAGTTTTAGTTGGAAAGCTTTTATTGTTTCTACTATAGCACTGATAAGCAGGTTTTTATCTTGAAGACGACTGTTTAAGTCGCCTAAATGAGCCGTCAAACCTACCTTGTTTGTGGACCGTAGGTTGGAGCACACATAGCATTTAGGGTTTTCCCAGTTGAATTTCTAGCTCTGTAGAGGCGGCCAGTTGATAGACTTTCAAGAGGAATGTATGAGGTTCAGTGGTGTGTGGAAAGTTGCATAGTTGTACTGATAGTGCTGAAATGGAGAAGGGGAGTCACGAGTCATTGTGAGATTGCTCAGTGGGAAAGAGCATGGACAGGAAGATGGCCGACTCCGCATCTCATTCACTGTCAAGAACATGGTCAAACTGTGAGGATGTTTCGCAGCAGCATACACTCCGTTACGTAATGAAAGGTTTATTGTGGATTTCGCGTCAGATCTGCTACCGATAGGTGGCTATGACGCACGCACAAGTTGCTTGTTCGTGGCTGAAACTTGCGTTGTCGGAAATTGCTACAGGATGTTAACACCGGAGCTTGCCATCTCAGTTACGTGGGAACTTTGCTGAGGGAATTATACCTTATGGAGATTTAGACCAAAACTGTACGCATTAGAAACATGCTCACTCCGGCCAATAGAGTTCCCGAGTTCCCGTGAGCAAAGACATTAAAATTGAATAGTGTAGCGACTGAAATTTTTCAACTGGTCAGAAGACTCGCACCTCTGCGTGTATGTGTGTGAACAATGGCGTCATGGTGAACACAGACAGTCAGCTGTGTACAAAGGTAGCACTAGCTGGGGCATCGTGGGTGTGCTATAACTGCGCCTAAACGGGTTATAATGGCCCTACCCCACACTGGGCGCCAGAATGTAATGTCTCAGCACCATGCTGTGCACCTAAATGTAACGTCTCAGTACCACGCTACAGGCAGCTAGATGTCAGGTTTACGGTTCCTATTTAGTGACATGCACACGCAGGGCACAATATCAGAATAATTACTTCATACAGCGTAATTTAATGTTTAATGGACACATTTACTTAACTGAGCTTGACACCAGAATGGTTATCACAAGTCAGTGAAAACATGGTATAGTATCCGTACAAATCTGAAACACATATGACGCGAATGTGTTACGGAAATGTTGGGAACGATGAAATATAATATTAATGTTAGCAACCGCACGTATCGAACCTTTGAAGTGAGGATAACAGTACGTCAAAGTACTATGGTCTTTCAGTAAAGATAGTCCTAACTTTTTTACTTACTAACGGCCATACCTTTCGGTAGTTGCAAATTCGATGTTCGTTCTACACGTGTGCAAAGTTTCGAACAATTCTGACAGATGGCAGAGCTGTAGTGAACCACCAGAATGGCGTATACGCAGGACACACGTTACAAGCAAGATGCTGCAACTGAGGGCTTCACAAAAAAGTGGACCAATCTCATGTTTCATTCTTTCGAGTAAAACTTATCTAACGCTAAAATAATATATTTAATATCAAATGAAGGATTAAACATTTTTTTTATAATGAACATGAACAAATTCAAACTAATGTAGGATACGATGTGCACAGACATTTTTGTTAATGTAAAAGTTTTTTAATAGTTTACTTTCAGTTTACTGGGTATGGTTCTACAGTGCACTGAAAACTTACAAATTCTGACCGCAGATATAATTAAATCTGTGTCTCAGTTTCTTTGCATATTTTAATCTGTCCCCTTCAAATTGTTTTTGTTCTTATTATTTATCCATACTTGAAGACCACAAGCTTATATTTATTTTTCTTCTTCTTCACACAAACAATATTTCATTGCCACTTACTTAATCATCGCGTTCATGAAAATATTGCTGTTTGTTTTATCATCTTCATCTTTTAGCAATCTACAATTGGATATTCTTGTAGTACACAAAATATAATGACGGAATGAACATCAGTAAAACAAGCATGTTTTCTATTCATTTGTTAGTGACCACTGATTAATGTAATGTTGTTCCTGTGGATACTGGCTAGTTTATTTCCGTTCTTCTTCTTCATAAATATATCTCACTGAACTGTACCAACACACTTAAACTCTTTAAACATCACTGTAAAAGTATGTCTCTTTCATACCTCATTCATGGAGTTTTTGACCAATTTCCCCCCCCCCCCCCCCCGCCCCCCTCCCCCATAGAAATCAAGTTTGTCTTCTGTTTATACATGCCTCTTCTAATGATTATAGACACCTAAAATTTTCTTTTCATTACATTGATTTCGAATTCTGGTGCTTTGCATTTTGCAGATTTTAAATTATTGAACCAATTTTCAGGGCCACATTGTTTTCGAGATATTTCAATGTTTTCAGTTAAAATGAACACTTTTTTCATTTTAACTGAAAACATAGAAATATCTCGAAAACTACACATCAGAATAGTCATAATACCAGTTTTGATTATCTCGGAGGGGGGGGGGGGACATCCAGCGATACCACACTTGACCCTCCATCCCATCCCCGCGTGGATGGCGGGGGCAGTTTGAAATCTTCAGTGGAATCTCCCGTTTTTTATTGCGGATTACGATACTACGGTAGAATTTACAAACGTTTTGTCTGCAGCATTTTCCTCAATTCGCCACAGATGGGGCTGTAATCGGAGGAACAGAAATGGGTACACAATGGTAATTCACGACATGCTACTCAATGGCCCTTGAATATCCAATGGCTTGTGGAACCCCACCTCCATGCTGCGAATGCAGGACAATTGGGAACGCCGCTCGCAACGTTGTATTCCTCCGAAATTGAACAGGGGACTACTCGCCGCACCACTGTGGCCATGTAGACAACTACGACGTATCGTAACAGGCAGTATACTGCGACTGGAGCTCACGTATCGTTCAGACGTAGAACAGGCAGCGACTCTAAACACTAAAATGCTTGCGCCGTGTTTATTGTCTGCACATCAGCCTGTTATTTGGTGAACAGACATGCAAGTGGGTGATGAATATTGCAAACACTGAAGGAAAAACTGAAATTATCCTAATTTACTGAGAATTTAGAAGAAATGTCGAGGTTGATGTTACCTTGTATACCTTCGTTCTATTACAAGTTTGTGAAGGCCTTGATGTCTGATGGCAGCGTACAGACCGGCAAAAAGAAAGGAAGCAAGCGTGTTAGAGGACAAGCTAATGAAATATCGGTAGTAGCGGCAGCGCACCAGCAATATACGGATAAGCGTCCGGTATTTACAACAAGATTGCGGTATCTCCGTGGGTAGTACTGTCACAATTCTGCATCGTCATAAGCAACATCTATACTACGTGTCACTGCATCAAGAACTTTATGGTGCCGATTTACATACCCGGGGAGAGATTTGTGAGGGGGCACGTCAACAAGTGTAGGGAAGCACCACGTTCTTTGCCGAGGTACCATTTCCCAATGAGAATAAATTCAAAACACATGGTAACGTTAACCAGCATTACCTGCATTATTGGTTAGCGTGTGGTGCGGCATCGTGGGGAACAAACTCATTGGTCAGTGTTTTATTGACGGCACTTTGAATAGACGCAAATATTGAACGTTTTTGGAACAGGAAATTGAGATAGCCTTTCACCGCTTTCGTCCCTCTCATCGATTCCATGGCAGCCTACTGAGACACCACGCTGTTTTCTGATACCAACCTTGGCATTTACGTTCCCGATTACCACTTTAAAGTGGCAGTCTCGTCCTTTCTTATATGCATTTTTTACTTATTCGTAAAATATTCTACTTTATCATCCGAATTGATTGTTGTAGGTGCGTGTACTTGGGCTATTTGTAATTTGCATCTTTTTGATATTTTAATAACAAGCCTTGCTACTCTACTTGATATTCCATCTATTATTGATACTTTGTCTTTTACGTCTTTATTTAGTAGGAAACCCACACCCTTTGTTTTACCATCTTCCTCTCCGAAGTCATACAGAACATTTCCTGACTTCAGAGTTACGCACTGTTCCCCTTTACGACCTACTTCACTCAGACCAACAACAGTCCATATTATTTTCATCAATTCATCTTCAGTTTCGCTTAGTCTGTATTCACCCAGAAGTAACCGACAGTTATATGTGCAGACGTACAGAAATCTGATCTTTTCCTCGTTAATGGTTTTCTGTATGTGTGACGCTAAAGCAGTCCCCTCCCGGAGATCCGATGGTTGGAGGACTAATCCGGAATCTTTTGCACTCATAATAATAATAATAAGTCTTAAAGGTTTGAAGCAGAATCGCTACGCTTGCTTCAGAACGGATTAGCGATATTATTTTGAGGCCGCCCCTAACCTAGGGTACAGCCACCCTTGGCTGCCCCCCCTCCCTTTTGGAGTACAGACGCCGCACTTAGCGCTGGTTTCGGTCCGCCCGGGTATTTGATTTCCCTGGTGCCATATCTGGGAGGCTTTCCCTTATCCGCTACCTGGGGTGGCGCCCGATGGGGGACTAGGAAACCCGCACGGGAAACATAAATATATGAGGCATAAGAAAAGAAACTCGACAACTTTCGTTGCTAAGGAATTTTTTTGTGTAAATGCACATGTACTGCCGCTTTCCGACGTAGAATTGAGACCTCAGACCACGATATTTATAACACAAATCGATCACGCGTTTGCAAATATGGCGCAGCTCCAAAGCAACATCACGAAAACGAGTACACAGACATGTCTCGAGCAGTGGAAAGAAGTATTACAACTGTTGTAGATACGATTTGGTACTCTGACTGCCACCAATACTCTCGCAGCAGCACATTTCTTTTGGGTGGGACCAAGTGCTCGAGTTCTGGAATACTGTACTGATCAACTTCTTTCGGTAAGGTTGCAAAGTGGAGACGCCGCGACTTTGTCAGGATGGTGTCTTGGAGCATGTATAGCGTCTTTTGGCGCTAATAAAATATGATTAGCAGCTGAACACTTATTCGTTCAGATTTACAGTTTTGACTTTTCTCGACAGCCTTGACTGACTGACAAGGCCGCTGCTCCAGAAATAGGGCTGAAGTCTTGTGGGCCAACATTTGGCAGTCTGAAGGCGTGAGCATGTGTCCCACACTAAGTTAGAGAATTCTTTATCCCACTCTGGAAGATGACGATGACCTGCGATGACCCATCATGTTGTGCTGCGTGGTCGGAAGCTGTGTAACTGCCTGATCATAGAACAACTAGAAAAGTAGACACTTGCTACTTGAAAGTGACTGCACCAGTGATCAGGAACAGAGGTACTGGATGGTCCTCTCAGCCAGCTATGACAAGCAGTAATGGTGTTGGATGGCACTCTATCTCCCCTTCGGCGATGTGGTACGTAGTATCCTCGTTGCCACTGTAGGGTCTTGTACCTAAAGGAAGCAAGGGAGAGGATGAAACTTCCTGGCAGATTAGAATTGTGTGTCGGACCGAGACTCGAACTCGGGACCTTTGCCTTTCGCGGACAAGCGTTCTACCATCTGAGCTACCCAAGCACGACTCACACCCCGTCCGCACAGCTTTACTGCCAGTACCTCGTCTCCTACCTATCAGGAGTGCTAGTTCTGCAAGGTTCGCAGGAGAGCTTCTGTAAAGTTTGGAAGGTAGGAGACGAGGTACTGGCAGAAGTAAAGCTGTGCGGACGGGGCGTGAGTCATGCTTGGATAGTTCAGATGGTAGAGCTCTTGTCTTTTTCAATTTATGAATAACTATACTGAGTTTGAGTTAACACGTCTGAGACAAAAGCAATGGATCTCTCTTGTGCACCAATTCTGTGCCAAAGCACAGAGTCGATGCCGTAGGAAGAGGCCTCGACTTGCAAAGCTACTGGCTCGGCTGGGTGAAAATGCACTGAATAACTGTCGCTAAGTAAGGCATTATGCGTTTTACAGTCTTTAGTTCAAACAAAAGCACATTTCTGCAACGCAAGCGATGCAATGTAGCCGCGGCCTAAGCGACATCCGGTTTGAACCGAACGTAGTATATCATCTTATCTAGTATTGTCCCCTATGCAGACACATTCCGAGGAACAAGCAGGTCACGGATTGCAAGCAAATGTGATTGGAGGGGGCACACACCCTGACTGTTTATCACATGACCCAAGTACTGTAGTTCAGATTGAAAAAAGTCACACTTTTCATGACGACACTTGAGTCCTGCTTCTGACAACATTCGAAAAAAAGTACACAAATTGGCAATATGTTCCTCTGGCGTACGACCTGAGACGGCAATATCGTCAAGATAGTTTGAACAAAATGGAACTTTTGCAGTCAGCTGTTCCAAGTGACGTTGAAAAATGGTGGGTGCGTAAGCACTGCCGAAGGACAAACGCAAATATTTGAACACTCCTAAGTGTGTATTAACAATAAACACTTTCTGTGATTCTTCATCCAATGGAATTAGCAAGCAGGCATCACGCAGATCTCAGAAAAGTAACGTCCTGCACCAAGCTTGTCCATGAGTTCCTCAGGGCGAGGTAACGGATGAGTGTCAACTGCTGTCTGTGGATTGACTGTAGACTTGAAGTCAACACAAACGTGAATGCGACCAGAAGGATTAGGCAACAAAACGAGAGGACTTGTCCATTGGCTACATTGAATAGGAGCATTACACCATTATCTTGCAATTATTTCAGTTGAATGGCTACGTTGTCTCTCGAAGCAATAGGAACGGGGACGGGCACGGTAAAACTTAGGCTTTAACATAGGCTACAAGGCTTTTACCTTTTCCCATTCCTTCTGAAAATAGTTCAGGAAATTCTTTAAGCAAGCTATCTACACCGCCTTTTAGAGTAAAAGCAGAAACTGAAAGTACATTGCCTTTGATGCTAAGTCCAAACAAATCAAAGACATATAACAAATATTTTCTCACCGTCTCTTGATTTTAATATAGTAAAATTCATTGTCCTTGTGTGGTATTTGTAAGTGGCAGGCGAACTACTCGATCCAACCACTGGAATTTCCCGTCCGTTGGAAGCAGTGAGGTGCTTACTAGATTTAGAAAGGCGTGGGCAGTTTAACTGTTCGTAAGTGGCACGGTGAAGCAAAGTCACTAAGGCACATGTGTGTAACTGAAAGTTCACTCGACGGCAAGTAATCTACAATGAGACAAATAGTCTGTTAGTACATCGTTGCACGCCACTAGGGCGAGAACGAGGCATAGCCTTAATCCAGAATGAGATTTTGACTCTGCAGCGGAGTGTGCGCTGATATGAAACTTCCTGGCCTCGAACTCGGGACCGAGACTCGAACTCGGGACCTTTGCCTTTCGTAGGCAAGTGCTCTACCAACTGAGCTACCGAAGCACGACTCACGCCCGGTACTCACAGCTTTACTTCTGCCAGTACCTCGTCTCCTACCTTCCAAACTTTACAGAAGCTCTCCTGCGAACCTCCACAATGGAAAAACGGACCACCCAATTTATAAACAACCACCCTGAAAACAAGTATAATTTAACAAGAGTAAATCAAACAACATATTACCAATAACATAACATCCAACAAATTGCGATATCTCGAGAAGACGTGGCGCAGCACCCCCAAATCGCTCACCCGAACCGTCCGCTGCCAGCCGCTTCAACGGATGCAAGAAGGCGCGCCGATTTCCCGTCTCACGGCGTCGCAGTTCGCACCGGCCAGACTGATTTCGTGGGTTGACTCTTGTTGCTCTCGTGTCGACCGTGAAGTCACTAACCCTCGCTATACGCCGCGGCCCACTGTACTCACGTGGCGCCCTCACATGTGCCGACGCAAAAGACGGACAAGTCATCATGTGTCTCAGTGCGCGACCGACCAACCGATCGATCCAACCGCCAATGACCATTGCCTGAGCAAACTCGAGCAGACTGGCGGCCTAACGCGCAGACTCTGATGCAGGAACTAAGCCCCGACCGGACGACCACGCGCTGGGTTCTCTTACTGGTGGAGTGGAAACTTTCTCATTTTGCCGGCTTTGAAGGTTGATCCGAGCGACATACATACTAGCACTCCGAACGACCGACAGACACTAACTGCCTAACAAATGGGGACGAGAGACAGACTAGCTAGCTGACCGACTGGCAAGCTCATAGCGCCCCTTAAATGCGCGTGAACAGGCAACCTTTCTCCTTTCCCACCAGAGGGAGACACCAAAGCTGCGATTGCCACAGCGGCGCCACTGCCAGAAACGGAGAGCGACTGCTTCGCACTAAACGCTGCGGCACGCTCTTCAAAACAGTAATTTCTACCACGGCTCAGTGGGTTAACAATGTTCTTTATTTACTATAAGCTGCTACTTAACATGAATAGAGTCCATGTTCTTGCAGACAGTATCGGTAATCTCGCTATTACAAAAGCTAGTCTCTGTGCTAGTCCAGATCTTGTCGCTATGCACTGTCACGGCCAGTGAGTCAGTGTCTGAGGCCCTCCAGACAGTGCCGCCGCCCTAATTACATTCTGTCGAGAGGGCGTTGTTGGCTTGTAGCTTTTTGGTGTGTCACTGGTCTCTCTAGTGATAGCCACACTTGACCGAGTGCCTAGTATCGATCTTTGCAGCACATCTTTGCTGATCTGTGTTCTGGTGACAGCTACCGCCAGCACATGGTAGGCAGTGAATGTGAAGTCCCATGAGCAGCCGGCTTATGGTTATTTGGTTGTTGTCATCTCAGAAATAGCAAGTAGAGTGTTTACAAGAAGTATGGTAACATCCAATATATGGACGTCACTGCACCATAATAACTATTGACTCGAGTGTTCCGGATCAAATACTATTGATTCTAATCATCAACTGCGTTCAGAGCTGAAGGACACTGATATTTATGTAGATTGGCGGGAAGTAAGGAGGTTAGGATCTGTTCGTTATGACCGAATGTCAGGCATCCTCACTCCACTGCACTTGCTTAACACTTTCTTACAGGTTCTTAACTATGCTATTAAGTCTCTGAAAGGTAGTTTTCATTAGAGCTAAGGACTGTTACTTCATATAAGAAAAGCTAAGTAGTACATCTCTCTCTCTCTCTCTCTCTCTTTCCCTTTCTCAGCTGACGTTTTTCTGAATATGTAACGTCTGCCTGGCAGTTTCTGCCAATGTAGCAATGTGTAATCACATAGATAACCAACTTACAGTTTTGGTTATTTCTATCTGCTGCATAGCTGTGGCTGTGCTAGCGTTAACATAAGAGGAATTTGAAATCTTCCTGTCTTCTGCTCTGTGGGGTAACATACTGTTCATTTGAAAGATCAAGATGAGTCAGTAATAGTCACAGGGTAAATACCATTCGGCCACATATTGGAGCTCCTTCAAGATCTACTCCAGTGTGTTACACATTCAGTACGACGTATTAAACGCTTGTGTGTTGATGGTAATTAACACAATGCCGTCTTTCCAGTCTCACTGGGAGCATTTCATTCCTTTTCATACATTGACAAACTGCTGTTGTTGTTGTTGTTGTTGTGGTCTTCAGTCCTGAGACTGGTTTGATGCAGGTCTCCATGCTACTCTATCCTGTGCAAGCTTCTTCATCTCCCAGTACCTACTGCAACCTACATCCTTCTGAATCTGCTTCATCTATTGGTCTCCCTCTACGATTTTTACCCTCCACGCTGCCCTCCAGTACCAAATTAGTGATCCCTTGATGCCTCAGAACATGTCCTACCAACCTATCCCTTCTTTTTGTCAAGTTATGCCGCAAACTCCTCCCCAATTCTATTCAATACCTCCTCATTAAATATGTGATCTACTTATCTAATCTTCAGAATTCTTCTGTAGCACCACATTTCGAAAGCTTCTATTCTCTTCTTGTCTAAACTATTTATCGTTCATGTTTGACTTCCATACATGGCTACACTCCATACAAATACTTTCAGAAACGACTTTCTGACACTTAAATCAAAACTCGACGTTAACAAATTTCTCTTCTTCAGAAACGCTTTCTTTGCCATTGTCAGTCTACAGTTTATACCCTCTCTACTTCGACCATCATCAGTTATTTTGCTCCCCACATAGCAAAACTCTTTTACTACTTTAAGTCTCTCATTTCCTAATCTAATCCCCTCAGCATCACCCGATTTAATTCGATTACATTCCATTATCCTGGTTTTGCTTTTGTTTCACAAACTGATAAGCCAGATATTTATATGGGTTGACTGATCATCTCTCTCCTCATTAATAACACATCAAAGAAAGTTTTGCATCACGCCAGTTCTCAGACCTCCTGAAGATAGACGTTGATTGAGGCTATTGTATCACAGTCCTTTTTACTGTTCATAGATGTCACTAAACCCACTCAAACATGTAAACAACCATGCATGAGCAGCGCCTTTTAGACCGAGGGGATCCGACAGCCGACCAGTTTCAGTCATTCCATGAGGAAGGAGGTGCACAGCTCGTGTTGTCTGTAGTTGAACCATGCCTTGACAGCCAATACCGCGGTTCGATCACGTTCGCATTTTTACTTTGTGCCAGGAAAGGAGTGAACCAAAGCAACGTTGTTCCGACATGGAGGAGACCCAGAGAGACAGGAATTGTCGATGACATAACTCGCTGAGGACGCTCAAGGGCTACTACTGCAGTGGATGACCGCTACCTACGGATTATAGCTTAGAGGAACGCTGACAACAACGCCACCAAACTGCGCGAATTAGGCTGTATGATACGTAACTTCACTCCCGACGTACGTGGCGGGGTTCATCTCTGCAACCACGAGCCGGCCGAAGTGGCAATGCGGTTCTAGGCGCTGCTGTCTGGAACCGCGAGACCGCTACTGTCGCAGGTTCGAATCCTGCCTCGGGCACGGATGTGTGTGATGTCCTTAGGTTAGTTAGGTTTAACTAGTACCCAGTTCTAGGGGACTAATGAACTCAGAAGTTGTGTCCCATAGTGCTCAGAGGCATTTGAACCATTTTTTTTGCAACCACGACACTATGCAGCGCGGTACAGATGGGTCCATCAACATACCGAATGGACCGCTCAGTATTGGCATCACGTTCTCTTCACCGATGTGTGTCGCATATGCCTTCAACCAGACAATCCTCGGAGACGTGTTTGGCGGCAGCTTGGTCAGAATGAACGTCTTTGATACATTGTCCGCCTCACACCGTCAGGTGGCTTGCGGAGTATGGATGTAGATTTAGATGTAGACAATCGTCGGAGACGTGTTTGGAAGCAACCCGGTCAGGCTGAACGCATCAGACACAATGTCCAGCGAGTGCCGCAAGGCGGAGGTTTCCTGATGTTTTTGGGTGGCATTATGTGGGGCCGACGTTCGATGCTGGTGGTCATGGAAGGCGCCGTAATGGCGGTACGATACGTGAATGCCATCCTCCGACCGATAGTGCAACAATACCGGCAGCATATTAGCGAGGCATTCGTCTCCATGGACGACAATGCGCGCCCCCATCGTGCTCATCTTGAGAATGACTTCCTTCAGGATAACGACATCGCTCGACTAGAGTGGCCAGCATGTTCTCCAGACATGAACCATATCCAACATGCCTGGGATAGATTAAGAAGGGCTATTTATGGACGACGTGACCCACCAACCACTCTGAGGGATCAAGCCGAATCGCAGTTGAGGAGTTGAACAATCTGAACCAAAAGTGCCTTGATGAATTTGTGGATAGTATGCCACGACGAATACAGACATGCATCAATACAAGAGGACGTATTACTGGGTAACTAGAGGTACCGGTGTGTGCTGCAGTCTGGACCACCACCTTTAAGGTCTCGCTGTATGATGGTACATGCAATGTGTGGATTTCATGAGCAATAGAAAGGTCGGCAATGATGTTTACGTTGATCTATATTCCAAGTTTCTGTACAGGTTTCGGGAACTCGCGGAACTGAGGTGATGCAAAACTTGTTTTGATGTGTCTACATAACTTGAGCAGTAAAGGTCTTAGAAGTGAGGAACTTAGTGCGTGAACAACGCAACCAGTCACAAATGCTTCATTTCCGTCCCATAAACGGTTTCTGGCTACCATCCCAATCTTCATATGGCTAATATTTTCCATTACATATACTTTTCTATCAAAAACATGTCGTCTGCTCCTGCACCGCAGTATAATAATAAGTTTTTTTTCATTTCTAAAAAAAAGGCTGAAGTGCTTTGTATTCGTTGTCCATTGAATCAGACAGGTTGTGAGGTTTGTTACTGAGTATGGTGCATTACACGTTTTCAAAGAAGGAAAGTTACTCGTCACGAGAGCTGGCAGACATGCATTTAATGTATGATAGGAATGATGCAGTGCCGGTAAAGCAGCACAAATGTACAGAGAATGATTGCCCAACATACGTCATCCTAACTGAGAGAAGTTTATCTCCGTGGATACAAACTTACGAGAGATGGGATCCTTCGCACCACAGAGCTGGACAAACTTCCCTCCAAATAATGGACTTTGAGGAGATAGTGTTGGATGGTGTGCCAACCAGCCAGCAGTAAGCACTGATGGAACAAGTACTACATCCTCATCATAAAGCACATGTGCAAGCAAGCTGAGAGAAACGGATTCTGAGCTCCACATTAATTCCTCTCAACTGGTTATCCGCCACAATGCTATAGTGCTGAACGTTATACAGTTTGCCTTGTTCGCAAATGAAGCCTCATTCACACATGATGGTGTTTACAACAGCTGCAACCACCATGTCTGCAGTGAGGACAATCCTTATGTCACTCACACTGGTGGCCTCTCAATGTATGGGCGGGCATTGCTGGGTCACTTAACAGTACCTTATTTGCTTCCTGTCTGTTTGACTGGCCCATGTGACGCGGTGCTCCTGTGAGGTGCTCAACAACTTCTTGTGGACTGTACCCCTTTTTGTCAGTGGAAGGAAGTGTTTTCAACACGACCATACATCAGCCTGCATTGATGATAACGTCTGTGATCATCTGGAAAACTCGTATCCTTATTGTTGGATTGTAAGGAGAGGTCCTGACCCATGGGCAGAATGATCGCCGAAAGCCTCTGGACTTTTTCCTCTGGGGCTATGTCACGACTTTGAAATCCCAGAAGAAACGGAAGAAGACCTGGTTTCTAGGGTCGAAGCTGTCTCCTGGTACAACAGACACCAGGGGTCTTTCAGAGAGTGCGGCAGAACTTCACGTGCCGTTTCCATGCGTGCACTGAGACTGGTGGTCGTCAGTTTGATCAATTACTGTGAGGTATGTTGTTGTTACGCTGAGTACGCTGTGTGTGTTCATAACACAGTAAGTATGTGTTTCTGACCATTGATTCCTTACCGCAATGTAATCTGTTGTGGACCCGCTATAAACTTGTTCAGTTTGGACCAAAAGTTTCGCGCCGCCCTGTATTTTGTTGAATTGTAAACAGCACACATCATGTAAATAAGTTAGCGGGACATTTTACAATTTTTAAATATCATTTTTGTGCTCCACACATGTGTTATACAATTGATGTTTTTGTATACAATGCAAAGATTATCGATTAAAGAAGGATAAAATAATATCATACATTTCCTATTAAACAAGGAAGTAGAAAAGGCTATTACGTGCAGGGTGTGCAAAATGCCACACGTTAGTAACAGAAAAATATTTGTACTCTATGAGTTTATTTTTTTATTTACTCTCGTATAAGGAATATATTATACATATTGCACACAGCGATGACTACATTATTTTTGTCCAATACTTGGGCACTTCTGATGCAATTTATGTTCCTTGATGATCTTCCATGCAGAAGGTTGGACACGGTCGTCACTGAAGTATATGATGAACGGCTTGGTCTTCTCCGCAGTCGCCCTGAATATTATCTAGATCAACGTAGCCTATCTTGTCGAATTTACCTCTCATCTGCCAGCACTAGATCTCAGACTGTTCAGGGAATTCCAAATCGTCCATTTCTCATCTTAGCCAAGGGGTAAATTCTTTTCCAGTCAGGGAAAGGACGGTCGTAGCCCTCCATAGTTGCAACCTAGTGTTTTTAGTAATAGTTGCAATTGCCATCGATGTTTTTAGAAACTCCGCCTTACGACGTCAACAGCTTTATTTGCAGCGGATGTTCCTCTTGACTTTATGGAGACGTATTCTGGAGTTTTTTTGTTTTGCAAAATTACCCGAGAATACGTCTCCATAAAGTCAAGAGGAACATCCACTGCTGCAAATAAAGCTGTTGACGGCGCAAGATACACGTGGATAAAGGGAGAAATAGCATCGCGTTCGTGACAACGTGGGTACACATCTAAAAGTGGTTCATATGGCAATCACATCAAAGTTACACCCCTGTGAGTTTGACGTTTTCGATCGAGAAGTTCTTCAAAATGTAAGTGATCTTGTTCTGTCTCCAAACTCCGCCTTGACTTGGCTCGCTGCGGAAAAGGGTTTCTTGCGCATACAGAGGGTGCGTTTCTCCTGTTCCACTTTCTTTCTTCGCTCATTCGTGGCTATTCCTCTTCAAGCAAGAGATGTTGTGAGGTGATAAACCCGTTCGAGTGGAGTGGATTTCAAGCAACCTGTTGTGATTCTGCAGGTGTTATTGGCAGTCATGCTCGTCTGGTTGGTACACGTCGATTTGTACTACACAGGACGTGTATACTCTGCCGTAGAGTAACATAGTGCCACTGCAGAAGTCCGTAAAGTATAAGGCTGACTACACCACTGTGATCCGACTAGCTTCCGTAGAAGATTGTCCTCGCATAATCATTTGGATTCTAGGTTATTCTGTGCTTCTTGAAAGTAAGAGATTTGCAAGGTATTTTGGAGTCTCACAGTGTTCCAGTTAGACACCTGACAATACTGTCTTTAATTTGCAACTAGCTTCCCTGTTTCTCAAATGAAAAGCACACACTTGTGTCTTTTGGAATTTAGTTTAGGTTGTTCGTGTTGTAATATCTGGAAAGTTGTGTAACAGCACTCGTGAGGGTGCCCTCCACTGACTCAAAATTAGTGATCTGGGTATCTAGACCAAGGTCATCGGCATATGGGTAGCTTATGCTGTTGGATGCTTTGCGTTGATGGCTCGTGTCTATATTAAACAGAAATGTAGCAAGCACTGTATTTCCGTAAACTCCATCGGATACGCTGTTCTTGAAAGTCAACGAAGAATCTGTGCTGCCGCAAAAGAGTGGCGATGATCCTAGCTAACTTAAATCTTTGGTCAGACTGTAGAACTGGGCTAGTAACAGCTGATCACTGACTGTGTCATTCGCTGCTTATAAGTCAATAAATGGCATTCCAGTCACTCGTATTCTATAAACTATTAGAGATTTAGCAGCTGTCCGGTATAGGTTTGCCAGGACGAAATCCAGGTTGTTGAGGTACAAGTAAGGGTTGACTCACTGGTAATAGACGATTTAAACTCGGTTCTTCCAGCTACTTGTAAAGGTAACGTAGCAGTGCAACTCTCCTAAAATTCTTTGAACTACTTCCTTCTTTGTCGGGTTTCAGCAAAGGAATCACTGTGCTTAGACATTTGGCTTCTGTTGTCACAGTTGAGGAAAAGTTGGAGAATCGATTTCTTTGTTGTTAAGCCTAAGTGTTTGCTCGGTTGATATATCATCCAATCCAGCTGAATTTCCAGTTTTGCTCTATTTGACAGCCTTCTGTAATTGTTCCATGCCGAATAATGTGAGATCACTGTTCTTCTCGTACTCTTCTCTTTGCAGTTCTGTTTCTGCGATTTGTGGATTGCACTCGCTCTTGACAGTTACTGGTGTGCTATTGACTGGCAATGATACTGTCATGTCCAGTGGTCTTAGTTGAATCATTACTTACGTGTCTTCGAAGTTTCCAATCATTATGGCTGTCTCTTCAAATCCAGTTTTCTATAGATCCTATACAATTATTCCGTTGTGTCTGCTTTATAGAGGAAACTAGGTTGTTTCCTGCTTCCACAGTTACTTCACTGAAAGGATTTTCTTGGTATAAAAATGGCTCAAATGGCTCTGAGCACTATGGGACTTAACATCTACGGTCATCAGTCCACTAGAACTTAGAACTACTTAAACCTTACTAACCTAAGGACACCACACAACACCCAATCATCACGAGGCAGAGAAAATCCCTGACCCCGCCGGGAATCGAACCCGCGAACCCGGGCGCGGGAAGCGAGAACGCTACCGCGCGACCACCAGCTGCGGACTTTCTTGGTATAAGCTGCTGTATTCTGGAAGTAGGTTGTCTTCGTCTGATTTAAGACAGATGCAAGGGTATCTGCTTACAGCCGTGGTAGAGGTGTCACAGTTGTGGGTTGGGTATTGGGGAACGTACAGATTTTAAACGTTGTTGTCATATATTGCTACTGCCGAATATGAGGTCAGTATTGTAAGCTCTCCACATGCCGCTGTTAAAAGATCCAGGTCGTTTTTCCTTATGGTTTAGTGCCAGGTGGCATACCCCAAACATCATGTGTGCCCTGGTTACATCCTTGGTCAATAAACGAATGATATTTATGAATCTCTTTTTGCAGCTACGGGCGTACTTGTGCGCCCTACAGGTAGAACAGCCAGACCGATAAGGGGCCGCGCCAGACAGAAAATGGAACGCACGACCAAGTAACTTTATTTCGATTTTCTAATCTACAAACGTACATATGATACAAACATTTATAGTTTGAAAGGACGTGAATGTAACTACAAAAATGACGTATCAGATGTTTCAAAAGACGAACAGCGCAGCAAAACACAGGCGTTTTTTTCAGGAACTCTCGCTGTCGGATGGAATAGAAGATGGTCCGATTTTTGGGCGTTCAGTTTAAACCTTTACATCTTGAGGCATATTGCTCTGTATTAAGACATTTTAATAATTTACAGGCACGTATATTGCTAGTGTAAATCTCAAGTAACAGAATTTTTCAATCAGAAATAAAAATGTTCTTATCATTTAAAGCAAATTAATACGCGGCCGAAGTCCTCGCATAATACTTCAAACTAAAATGAAAATCACAATGTAAAACAAACAGTATAAGTGATGCTCAGAAGTTTTCCAAGGGTCGGCCTGAGAAGGTAGCTCAAAGCTAAGGTGAGGTAAGACAGGCATCCAAGAGTTGAAGATAAATAATTGGATGGCAACCCAAACTAGGGACAGCCCAAGGACCGACCAACAATTTAACCAATTCCCTTCTGTCCGATCAACGGTATGATGGAAAACATCGGCCAACGACGAGGATAAGAACAGCACCACATCTTCAAAAACTGGCGTCTAAACACAGGCAAGGGACAATGGCCACTGTAAGCAAAATATGAACCAAACAGCTTAAAAGGCTGTCAGGCTACAAGCCGTGACAGACAGCATCAACACGATGAGGAAAGGCACACTGCAGGAAAACTATGTTAACGACCAGGGCAGGTAACTGCGGCGTTAACGGCCAAAGGACAGGAAATACCGCTGGTGCACTTCACTAGCAAGTAAGACCCAATTTCACAATTAATCGCAATATAGGAAGACGGCGGCAAGATTTTGCTGACTCCAACACATCACACATTGCTGCTAGCCCGAACAGCCCAGGGAACAACAACGCGCAAATGAACAAAGAGATGTCACAATAGTTGAGGTTTCATAACCGGTTAACTGATCACGCAACTTCAGCGTCCAGGTTCGGTGGGCAAGAAACTTTGTCGCTCTCGGAGCTAGCGCCTCTCGATCCGACAACGCATGCACGCCGCCAGCGATCCCGGCCAGGCCTCGCGCCGCGGAGACATCCTCGATTCTCCATCCCAACTGAATGACCCAATCTAGCATGCAGACAGCATAAAAATAACTGCCCAGTCAAAAGCACACAAGCTACACATGGTTCTGCGAAAAAACTTCCACAAACAACTTGAACAATAATAAAACCAGTCTTTGTGGAACTAGGAGGAATCACAAGTCGACACACACAGAGAACCCGGAAACGGTCGGCGACCAATTACACATCGTTCGATGAGACGATCGACCGAACGATGAACCAGGGTAGTCCCCACTGAAGTCATGTCTGCCGGCAATGGTCGGGCGAGTTACGGCTGCCCGGACTTCACTGCTTCTCCATCCCCACTGAACTCACGACACGCGGCGACCCGGAAATATCAGATAGTATTACAGTGCTCTTATGGATAAACGCTGCTGCTGCCACTCACGGGCAGGCAACCCAGCAACTTAGTGACCCCAGTATATAGAATAACAAACGAGACAGTAATACCGCCAAGATAAGATGTCAAGAAATAACGGCAAGAACACGATCCGCGCATGGCTCAATAATTTTTCTGAACTAATTTTTTTCTCAGCACAGGATGAAGTTATAACAAAAAACTTGAATTAGTGCTGAAGTTTTCTATCAAAAAATGCAACCACTGTGTCTGTACAGTGGGATACTGATTTTATGAAGAATGTGGATGGTGCGACTAGCCGACAGTACATAGCTTGTAGCGGTAATCTGGCTGGATCACGCAGTCTGACGGGGCACGCAGTACCTTAGGCCTCTTTAGCCGTTCGAGCATACTGGAAGCTCGGCCCAAGCAGCTGCGGAGCGGTTCATGTATAATCGTTGCACTGTAAACAAAACATCAAGAGTGTACCACATGTGCAATGCTCGGCGATGACATTAAGAATATTATGAAGCGTGCCACAGTAAATTACTTATAATATGTCTGCTGTTAGCAATTCAACAGCATATAAACTAACAGAAAAACTGGTAGAAGCCGATCTCGGGGAAGATCAGTTTCGATTCTGTAGAAATGTTCGAACACGCGAGGCAATACTGAGACAAAGAGAGGTTAAGGAAAGGCAAACCTACATTTCTAACATTTGTAGATTTAGCGAAAGCATTTTAAAAAGACGACTGGAATACTCTCTTTCAAATTCTGAAAATCGCAGGAGTAAAATACAGGGAGCGAAAGGCCAGTTATATGGTGGCAGTTATAAGAATCGAGGGGCACGAAAGGGAAACAGTGTTTCAGAAGGGAATGAGACAGGACTGTTTCCGAGGCGGCCGTTGTGGCCGAGCGGTTTTAGGCGCTTCAGTCTGGAACCGCAGGGCCGCTACGGTCGCAGGTTCGAATCCTGCCTGGGGCAAAGATGTGTGTGATGTCCTTAGGTTAGTTAGGTGCAAGTAGTTCTAAGTTCTAGGGGACTGATGACCTCAGAAGTTAAGTCCCACAGTGCTCAGAGCCACTTGAACCAGAGTAGGAATTAAAATTCATAAAAATGGCTCTGAGCACTATGAGACTTAACATCTATGGTCATCAGTCCCCTAAAACTTAGAACTACTTTAACCTAACTAACCTAAGGACATCACACAACACCCAGTCATCACGAGGCAGAGAAAATTAAAATTCATTCAAAATAAATTTCAGAAAATTAAAATTCATTCAAAATAAATAAACATTGAGGTTCGTCGACGACATTCTAATTCAGTCAGAGACAGCAAAGGACTTAGAAGAGCAGCTGAACAGAATGGGCGTGTCTTGAAAGGAGGATGTAAGATGAACATCAATAAATGGAAAACTAGGATAATGGAATGTCGTCGAACTAAATCAGGTGATACTGATGGAATTAGATTAGGAAATGATACACTTAAAGCAGTAAATGACTTTTGTTATTTTGGAAGCAAAATAGCTGATGACTATGGAAGTAGGGAGGATATAAAATGTAGACTGGCTGTGGCAAGAAATGAGTTTCTCAAAATAGAAATTTGTTAACGTCGAGTATAGGTTTAACTATCAGGAAATCTTTCCTGAAAGTATTTTTATGGAGTGCAGAAGCGTATGGAAGTGAAACATGGACGATAACTAGTTTAAACAAGAAGGAAATGGAAGCCTTAGAAATGTGGTGCACGGAAGAATGCTGAAGATTAGATGGGTACAACACATAAATAATGAGGATAAACTGAACAGAACTGGGGAGAAGACGAATGTGTGGCATAATTTGGCTTGAAGAAGGGATCAGTTAGAAGGGCGCGTTCTGAGGCATCAAGAGATGACCAATTTAGTATTGGAGGGAAGCTTGTAGGGTAAAAATCGTAGGGGGATATACACTAAGCAGATTCAAAAGCATGTAGGTTGCAGTAGTTATTCGGAGATGAACAGGCTTGCACAGGTTATTACAGTAGCATGGAGAGCTGCATCAAACCAGTCTCTGGACTGAAGACCATAGCAACCACAATAACAACAACATATGAGCACCTGCTTAGCAGCCTGTTTCTCCATTTTTGAAACGAAATACATCACTCACTCTGCGTATCAAGTGTCTGACAGTTTATTGGTATATTTGTGGAGGTATGTGGTATTACATGTCTACTCACAGGTTAAGTAATTCGCCTAAACAACGGGCCGTTTATCTGCGTACGCGGCGATGGCGGCCGAGAGCTACTCAGATGGATTCCTTGGGATTTACATCCTGCGAATTTTGTGGCCGAGACGTCAGCGTGAGTTCACTATAATGATCCACACACCACTGTAGCACGAATATGACTCCCAGACATGGACATGGTCCCTTTCCCAGTGCAGTCGGAACTGACAATGTCATGGGGACAACATCAGAACATGTAGCGGTGGCCTACTGCGGAGATCCATGTTCAAAAGTATACGATCAACGGTGTGCTCCGGAACACTTGTGCATGCACCAGCATTGTACAAATTGGTCATAGATGCCACAAATTACCATCTGTGCTACTTTAAACAGCAGACAAGCCTCCGGACCCCACATTATGTGAAGAGTTGTGGAATCATATCATTTAGCGCCTAGTGCTAGTTTCACTGTCCTTCTAGGTCTTTCCGTAGATGCTCGCGAGAGTAGATGTGAATATTAGACTAGCTTCGCAGTATTCGACATACTCGTTCACAGGCTCTGCTCAATAGTAATATGCCCTTTGTCAAAATAGCTAAACTCTTTGAATTTCAGTATTTGCAGTCTTTACCTTCGCTAGGATGATCTCCTGTCCGTTTCTGCTCTGCTTACATACTTTACTTTTGCTACCGCGTCACTGGCCCACAACGCCATTAGGCGGCATCCAACGTCGTGATGGCAGTGGTTCAAATGGCTCTGAGCACTATGGGACTCAACTGCTGAGGTCATAAGTCCCCTAGAACTTAGATCTACTTAAACCTAACTAACCTAAGGACAACACACACATCCATGCCCGAGGCAGGATTCGAACCTGCGACCGTAGCGGTCGCGCGGTTCCAGACTGTAACGCCAGAACTGCTCGGCCACCAGCGGCCGGCGGTGGCAGTGGTCAAAATCATTTGGCTCATTAGTGTACATCGACCTGGAAAACTGTATCCACCACGAGAAAACAAATCGTCATCTGCTGGATCTTACGTAAGCGAATAGAACTATTTCTCATTATATTTAAATAAATGCAGACAGTTCAGCGTATTCTGATTTATGAAAGAACTTATAAAGTAGCACCAAGTACTGAAATAGTCTTGTTCAGTGCAGGAGCAGTTGGCATACTGTTGATCAGAACATCTATATTTGGTATCTGAAGATGGGCATGGTAGCCAGAAATCGGTTATGGCACTGAAAAAAAGAGAAAAAAGGAAGAAAAACATTTAAATATTATTTGCGGCTGGTTGCGTGATTCAGTAGCTATTATCAACGGCCGCGGTGTTCAAAAAATCCAACATGGATAAAATAACAGTAATGAATTTGTTACAGGTGACTTCTTACGAGCTGCAATGAGAAGATGTATTATGCAACGATAGTCGCATACATCTGCACTTTACTTCACATGCAAAATGTGTGTGTTCAAATGTGTGTGAGAGATCTTATGTGACTTAACTGATAAGGTCATCAGTCCCCAAGCTTACACACTACTGAACCTAAACTATCCTAAGGACAAACACATACACCCATGCCCGAGGGAGGACTCGTACCTCCGCCGGGACCAGCCTGACAGTCCATGATTGCAGCGCCCTAGACCCCTCGGATAATCCCGCGCGGCTACTTCACATGCAATTAAAATGAAAACAGTGTTCTAAAGCTCGGTCACAACATTTTTACATACGATGTCAAATATTGCCCTGACGTATGTAACAGAAATAAATGCATGAGTCTCATATCACATTGATTGACTTAATTTTCCACCTCGAAAGGGGTACTGGTATTTTTATCCAATAACTTCAGCCAGCAGGAGCGTAAAGATTACGTACAGTTCCGTTTCTAAACGCGAAGCTTGGACTATAAACAGTTCATAACTTTGGTATGGTGCTATGTCGGTAGATGGAAAAACTAATAAGAAGGTACAGAGTGGAATTATGAAGAAAAAAAGTAACGGATAGATTACCAAAAGAAGGGATCGGTATGTAGGAACACATAGAGTGACATCGAGAAATAGTCCATTTGATACTGAAGGGAAGTTTGGGGCAGGGAGGTTCAAATTGTACAGGGAGACCGAGGCTTCAGTAGAGTAAGCTGAATGTAGGATGCAGAAGTTATGCTGAAGTGAGGACGCTGCCACGGAATAGATTACCTGAACTGCTGCACCAAACCGGTCTTTGGACTGAAGACCAGAACAGCAGGAACAATAACGACAACATTGCTGTACTCTTCGAAGTCATAATTAGGATCTTACAATTTTTTGCCATTTTCTAGACAAGCATGTACTTAGTGTTAAAATGGGAGGTGTTAAAGGGTTTTCCAACGCAATAGTAGTCCCTCATCGCAGAAATATTTCTGGAGGTTTTAATGTGACACAGTACACTGAATTCGTGAAGCATTTGTAGTAGAATAATTCTTGAAACATAGATAGACATCCACAGTCCCTCGTTTCGTGTAGGATGCCGAGATAGAAAGAGAGTAGATGTTTCTTTCATTTAGAAACGATATCAGTAATAAAATTAAATTTGATTCTAAAATATTTGCGGAACAGTCAACTTGCAAGTGAAAACATTTATTACGAAATCGGTATGATTCTGTAGTACAAGTGTCATTCATAACCACTGGGAAACAAGTGATAGAGCGTCTGGATTAATAGATTTCTTTCCGAACAATAAATTGACTAACTGCGAGATTTAAAATTTTTAATTACGCCGATAGCGCAGAGGGGAGACGGAAAATATTACGACACTTATTTCACGCCGCGCAATTTGTTAGTGTGAATGGGAGAGCGGTATAATGAAAATTGAGGACAATACTGGAAGGTGATAAATCAGAGACATTTCGGCGCAGGTGGAATGTTTCATTAGGGGTGCGGGCGTGCCTGCGCCACCGCACACCCGCCCCAGCGCCAACACCAGATACCCCGCTGCGTCAGCACCGTCCAGCCCCGTCTGCTGATAGCGGTACCGTCCCGCCGTCCCTTGCGAACCACTGCCAACGCGGTCCCACCTCCACGTGTTGCGTGACTGTCCGTAGACTCTACATCACTCGATTCGGTCACTGATCGCTAGCGAAGGTGTCCATTAAGTAGGGGAAGTCAGGCTCGTGTTGCTACCCTTGCTTTTCTGATGTAGTGATGGAGGGAATTTTCACCATGAATGCTACAAGGCTGTCCAGAAATCCGTAAGACTACGAGGGGTGGAGATCTCTTCTAAACAGCACATTGCAAGGCCCCTCAGATATGCTCAATACGTTCATGTCTGGGGAGTTTGGTGGCCAGCGGAAATGATTTAACCCAGAGATGGTTCTTGGAGCCACTCTGTAACATTTCTGGACGTCTGGAGTATCGCACTGTCCAGCTGGAATTGACCAAGTCCGTCGGAATGCACAATGGACGTGGATGGATGCAGGTGATCAGACAGGATGGTTACGTACGTGTCACATGTCACAGTCAAGATTCCACGCACGAAGACGTCCCATATCATTCCAACTGCACAGCCCCACACCATTAGAGAGCTTCCATCAGCTTGAACAGTCTCCTGTTGACAAGCAGGGTCCATGGACTCTTGAGGTCGACTCCATAGTCGTACACGTCCATCCGCTCCATATAATTTGAGACTTGTCCGACCAGACAACACGTTCCCTGCCATAACAGTCCATGTCGGTGTTGACGGGCCCAGGTGAGGCGTAAAGCTCTGTGTCGTCCAATCAGTAAGGGTACACGAGCCCACTCGTGTACCGAAAGCCCATATCGGTGATCTTTCGTTGAATGGTTCGCGCACTGACGCTTGTCGATGGTCCATCACTGAAATCTGCAGCAATTTGCGGAAGGGTTGCACTTCTGTCACTTTGAACTATTCTCTTGAGTCGACGTCGGTAGTTTCATTCTTTCCAGGTAACAGCGATGTCTGAGATACGATGTTTTGCCGGATTTCTGATATTCACGGTACACTCGTGAAATGGTCTTACGGGAAAATCCCCACTTCATCGCTCCCTCGGTGATGCTGTGTCCCATCGCTCGTGCGCTGACTGTAACACCACGTTCAAACTGACTTAAATCTACATAACCTGCCATTGTAGCAGCAGTAATCGATCTAACAACTGAACCAGACACTTTTTGTCTCATATAGGTGTTGCTGACCGCAGCGCCGTGTTGTTCCCGTTTACATATCTCTGTATTCGATCCGCGTGCTATATCAGGTTCTTTGGCGCATAACAACAGGATTGAAGTGTGGAAACGGAAAACTTTCTATGTGCCATTTTTTTTCATAAAATGCTCTTAAATTGCTATCGTGTTCTCGGTACTGTATTGCATGCCACGTGACCTGTTCTGTGTGCCACATAATGAAGAAAATGTTTCATACAGTAAGAGGTGGCGCACGGTCTTCGTGCCAAGCAGTCACAACTCAGTTCCTAGAAAGGTGCGTCGGGGCCTTCAATATTTAGCTTGATAAGGTTTGAAGGGGATTTCATGTGGTGGACATCCACAGCTGAGTAACGTATTCGTAAAGTTACAATCTGCTTCAGCTGTAACGCGAATTTACGTATTAGCTGCACGACAGGATTCAAAGCATATGCACAGCCTTGCACAGATCCTAACAACTGTAAAGACAAAGGAATTACTTTCAGTGAACACTTTGGTATTCTATCATCATTCATGAATAACGAGGGATCGATCTGTCCACTCAATGAATCAGTAATAACTTTGGTAATCTATCTTCATCCATGACTAACGAGGGATCACACTGTCCACGCCATGAATTAATAAGAAGAAGAATGGCTGTGTTTTAATACTCGATTCTATAACTTTATCGGAGAACTGTTTCTTTTGATAGCTTCGCGAATTTTGTGGCGTTTGCTTACGCGTCCAGATGTTGTCCCATCAGTTGGTTTACCTCTCTTTGCACTCGAGGAACGAGTTGTCCGCTAAATTCTCAAAGATAGATTCCAGACCGTGTTATACCGTATCAGGCGGTATATGAGTGTGTCGAGTGACTTTTCCAACTCGTTCCAACAATGTTTCTTTACTGCCGATATGATATTCTCATCCAGTTTCATCAGAAAATCAGAATCTAAGTGCGGAATTATAGCATACGTTTGTCGATGTAAAGTCTCTGCATTTCCAATAATAATAATGTGCGTTTTTCCTTTGTGCTGGTATATCTTGTAACATGTCTCTGCTGAATCCTATAGTTTTCCTTGGAGATACGTGAACCTTTAAATTACTATTCTTTGGATTGCAATTTACCCTCTCCCACTGTTGTGTACATAGTTCCCCGTAGTCAGCTGGTACACAACTTTCCCCCTAGAGCGCGCCCCACTAAGCACAACAGTGCAGGCGCAGCGCTCGTCCGTCTCCACACTACGAGATGGCGCTGCCATAGAGACGGACCAAATGCTGCTTCCGCCGATCCGCGTATTAATATGTAACGTAGCCAGTGAGACTGCTGCTAACATAGAACCTTTTCTCCTCGCGGATCACACTCGCATAGTGATACATGAAAGCGCGAGGTATTATAACGAGTGTACAGACCTCCGATTAGTCAGTCTGCATTTGTCTGCACCAGTCTGTATCAGTCTGCATTAGTCTGTACCAGTCTGTAGGAGTTCTACATTTGTCTGTACAAGTCTATAGTCAAGTTTCAGTCTGCGCCTAATAAGATTTCCATATTCCCGTACATAGCCATGAAGATAAATGTGTAGACACTTTTGTCAAGTATCAGAGATATATGTACGAATAAGATTAACGCACCAATACCCAAAGGAACTTCAGATTGTCAATTGTAAATAGCATCCAGAACCAAGTTAAGTAATTTTTATGCTTGTTATTATTTTAATAAATGTGTGTGAAAATTAATCAAGTTCTGTTTAAAGTAGGTCACCTTCAATCTGCTACTCTAAAGTGTGCAAGTGGCATTTCTATCATCTAACCTAATGGCAAAAAATAAACACGCCACGATAAGACCACGAGACATATTGCTGACACTTGCCTATTTCGTTAGAGCGACAAGTCAAATAATCTGATGGTGTGTGTACCGAAGGTCTTAAAGTACGCACACCACACACACCACCGCCAATAACTGCAAAATTCGGCTTGTAACTGGATTCCCGTCCTTTATGGCTTCTTCAGAAAGATCTTAAACCTATGGATGGATCACTTTTTATTCTATCTGGTTTGTTCCCCACTTCTTCATTCTTCCATTGCCATAGGTGTTTGTTACTTTTCGGTTTGCGCGTTCTTTCTGAGGCTTTCATTTCAGTTACCATGAAGCTCGGAATGTGTTACTGTGTTTACCAGTAACTAAAAAAATGAAAGTTGGTTCTTTTATTTACTGTACTTCCTCCCCATTCTCTCTGTATGATGCCCGTATTCTGTGTATGAAATTTGTCGCTCAGATACCTACCGGTACGCGCTACGCACAGTCCCCACACTTCTTACAAACTGGTGTTGTGTCTCAGAATTTGGCTAGCTTATCTAGGTCACAGCATTTGAAACAATTTGCGGGTCTTTGGTATCACTGATATTTTTAGCTTGAAAGCCAACATATTAACGCCCCTGACTCGGAAGGTTATTCTGAACACGTTGGTTTAACTCCACGACACAACGGGCGTAACCGCATCCTCTATGTCCCGTTTGGAATCTAGTCTTGACCTCATTTTTAATGCCCCTTTACTGATTATTGCAGTCATGTTTAATTCACAAATTTCCTCCGTTAATTCCTCCTCTGCTATTGTGTCAGGCCAATGACAGATTCTCATCAGAGGCTTTTCCTCCTTTGGCTCGTCATATTTAACATTTTCGACCCTATTTCCATGACTGACTTATTTGGACATCGTTTCTGTAATGACTGCATGAACAATCTTTCTGAGTTATCTGAGCTTTAAAGGTCTTTACGGGGTTTACATCTTACGTCAGGCTTTCCAGCTGCTGTGCTACCTGTTCGTAGATCTGATTAAGTCGCTCGTGGCTTTCCACAATTTGGTCTGTTATATCTTCGCTGGTGTGAGTACCTTTGTTCTATTTCTTGCCTCAGCTGCTGCCTCAGCCGCATATGAGACCACTTGTTTGCTTCAGATCTTTCTGGAAACGAGCGTTTACCGCATGCGGACACAGATTCCAGTCTTGCTCCTGGCGAAAAGAAGTGAGCGACTTCGTGTCGTTACCACACATTCTCTGCTCGGAGTTCTTCAACCTGTCCCTCGAATTTTTTGAATGACTTTGTTGATACGTGATGTCCGTTATCGAGTTCTTAATTCTTATTTTATTTAGAGGAGAGTGTTTTACGTTGGATCACTTTCCACACTTTCGCATCTAACAAGCCCTGTAATATAAATTTATTCTATTTTACCATTCCATTTTTAAATGACTGTATTAGGTTCTTGTGTGCTACAGTCTTTCTCTGCAGTTACAAAAATTACCACGTAAAAGTAACGTTTGTCAAAATATTAAAAAAATATTACAGGGTACCTCTTGTTGTTGTGATCTTCAGTCCAGAGTCTGGTCTGATGCAGCTCTCCATGCTACCCTACCTTGTGAAAGCTTCTTCATCTCTAAGTACCTACTGATACCTACAGCCTTCTGAATCTGCTTAGGGTATTCATCTCTTGGTCTCCCTCTACGATTTTTACCCTCCACGCTGCTCTCCAACACTAAATTGTTGATCCCTTGATGCCTCAGAACATGTCCTACCAACAGATCCTTCTTCAAGCTGCGCCACAAATTCGTCTTCTCACGAGTTCTGTTCAGTTTCCCCTCATTAGTTACATGATCTATCCATCTAATCTTCAGCATTATTATGTAGCACCACATTCCGAAAGCCTCTGATCTCTTCTTGCCCAAACTGTTTATTGTCCATTTTTCATTTCCATACACGGCTACACTCCATACAAATACGTTCAGAAAAGACTTCCTGACACTTAAATCTATACTCGATGTTAACCAATTTCCTCGCTATATATCTACATCTACATCTACATTTATCTCCGCAACCTACCCAACGGTGTGTGGCGGAGGGCACTTTACGTGCCACTGTCATTACCCCCCCTTTCCTGTTCCACTCGCGTATGGTTCGCGGGAAGAACGACTGTCTGAAAACCTCCGTGCGCGTTCTAATCTCTCTAATTTTACATTCGTGATCTCCTCGGGAGGTATAAGTAGGGGGAAGCAATATATTCGATATCTCATCCAGAAACGCACCCTCTCGACACCTGGCGAGCAAGCTACACCGCGATGCAGAGCGCCTCTCTTGCAGATTCTGCCACTTGAGTTTGTTAAACTTCTCCGTAACGCTATCACGGTTACCAAATAACCCTGTGACGAAACGCGCCGCTCTTCTTTGGATCTTCTCTATCTCCTCCGTCAACCCGATCTGGTACGGATCCCACACTGATGAGCAATACTCAAGTATAGGTCGAACGAGTGTTTTGTAAGCCACCTCCTTTGTTGATGGACTACATTTTCTAAGGACTCTCCCAATGAATCTTAACCTGGTACCCGCCTTACCAACAATTAATTTTATATGATCATTCCACTTCAAATCGTTCCGCACGCATACTCCCAGATATTTTACAGAAGTAACTGCTACCAGCGTTTGTTCCGTTATCATATAATCATACAATAAAGGATCCTTCTTTCTATGTGTTCGCAATACATTACATTTGTCTATGTTAAGGGTCAGTTGCCACTCCCTGAACCAAGTGCCTATCCGCTGCAGATCTTCCTGCATTTCGCTACAATTTTCTAATGCTGCAACTTCTCTGTATACTACAGCATCATCCGCGAAAAGCCGCATGGAACTTCCGACACTATCTACTAGGTCATTTATATATATTGTGAAAAGCAATGGTCCCATAACACTCCCCTGTGGCACGCCAGAGGTTACTTTAACGTCTGTAGACGTCTCTCCATTGATAACAACATGCTGTGTTCTGTTTGCTAAAAACTCTTCAATCCAGCCACACAGCTGGTCTGATATTCCGTAGGCTCTTACTTTGTTTATCAGGCGACAGTGCGGAACTGTATCGAACGCCTTCCGGAAGTCAAGAAAAATAGCATCTGCCTGGGAGCCTGTATCTAATATTTTCTGGGTCTCATGAACAAATAAAGCGAGTTGGGTCTCACACGATCGCTGTTTCCGGAATCCATGTTGATTCCTACATAGTAGATTCTAGGTTTCCAAAAACGACATGATACTCGAGCAAAAAACATGTTCTGAAATTCTACAACAGATCGACGTCAGAGATATAGGTCTATAGTTTTGCGCATTTGCTCGACGACCCTTCTTGAAGACTGGGACTACCTGTGCTCTCTTCCAATCATTTGTAACCTTCCGTTCCTCTAGAGACTTGCGGTACACGGCTGTTAGAAGGGGGGCAACTTCTTTCGCGTACTCTGTGTAGAATCGAATTGGTATCCCGTCAGGTCCAGTGGACTTTCCTCTGTTGAGTGATTCCAGTTGCTTTTCTATTCCTTGGACACTTATTTCGATGTCAGCCATTTTTTCGTTTGTGCGTGGATTTAGAGAAGGAACTGCAGTGCGGTTTTCCTCTGTGAAACAGCTTTGGAAAAATGTGTTTAGTATTTCAGCTTTACGCGTGTCATCCTCTGTTTCAATGCCTTCATCATCCCGGAGTGTCTTGATATGCTGTATCGAGCCATTTACTGATTTAACGTAAGACCAGAACTTCCTAGGATTTTCTGTCAAGTCGAAGTAGATCCTCTTTACTTCGAAAGTCATCAGTTATTTTGCTCCCAAATAGCAAAACTCATCTACTTCTTTCAGTGTCTCACTTCCTAATCAAGCCGCGCGGGGTAACCGCCCGGTCTGAGGCGTCTTGTCACCGTCCGCGTGGCTCTCCCCGTCGGAGATCTGAGTCCTCCCTCTGGAATGGCTGTGCGTGTCGTCCTTAGCATAAGTTAGTTGAAGTTAAATTAAATATTATGTAAGCTTATGGACCGTTGAGCTCAGTAGTTTGATCCCATATGTCGTTACCACAAATTTTCAATTTTTTCGCTATTCATACTCCCCCAGCATCACCTGATTTAATTCGACTACATGCCATTATCCTCATTTTGCTGTTGTTGATGTTCATCGTGTACCCTCCTTTCAAGACACAGTCCATTGCGTTCAACTGCTCTTCCAGGTCCTTTGCTGTCTCTGACGGAGTTACAATGTCATCGGTAAACCTCAAAGTTTTTATTTGTTTTCCATTGATTTTAATTCCTACTGCAATTTATTTTTCCTTTACTGCTTGCTCAACATACAAATTGAATAACATCATGGATAGACTACAACCCTGCCTCACTCCCTTCCCAACCACTGCTTTCCTCTCATGCCCCTCGACTCTTATAACTGCCATCTGGTTTCTCTACAAATTCTAAATCGCCTTTCGTTCCCTGTATTTGATCCCTACCACTTTCAGAACATTCCAGTTAACATTGTCAAAAGCTTTCTCTAAGTCTACAAATGCTAGAAAAATAGCTTTGCCTTTCCTTAATCTATCTTCTAAGACAAGTCGTAGGATTTGCCTTACGTGTTCCAACACTTCTACGGAATCCAAAGTGATCTCCCCAGTGTCGGCTTCTACGAGTTTTTCCATTCGTCTGTAAACAATGGGTGCTAGTATTTTGCAGCTGTGATTTATTGAACAGATAGTTCGGTAGTTTTCACACCTGTCAACACCTGCTTTCTTTGGGAATGGAATTATTACACAGGTTGAAGCGAAATTCGCGCACTCGGGCTTCGCAGTGCGAATCCCCACATGCTAGCGATAAAAAAATGTCTGTCACAAAGTCTCGCCCGGCGAGTACATCCGGCAGAAAAAGGGCTTTACAGAATGGCACTCTGGCAACACTGTAACCACATGTATGGTAACACAATTTAGTCGTGCAGCACAGTTGGTGCAGTGGGTAGAGGCTTGGGTTAGCATACAGTAGGTTGAGGTTTAGAGCTTGGGGCGCATTTTTTTATTATTATTTGCTAATTTGATTCTGTCATTTCATACTGTAATATTCACTGTTTCTTAGGTCACTGTATCCTAAATTCACAACAATTTGTAACGCTGGACATAACAAATACGTGGTTTGACAAATAACAAATAAACAGTTGAAAAAAAAAATGACCTGTCACAGAACAGAATAACTACAAAAACAGTATCAGTTTCGAGATGCTAAAGATGATAGCACAGTACTTGTCATTTATACTACATGTGGTACGAGTACTAAGATGTCGCACTTTAGCAACCAGTGTCAAGAAAAATGTCCATATTAATGACCGCATGACCTTCACAACAGAGTACGGTGTAATCAGAGGAACACATGCTCAAAGCGACCTCCCTGAATATCCAAACATGGCGCAACCCGCCGGATCATACAGCACTGGACCCTTCCCAACAAAGCTGCGTCCACAGTAAGAAGAGTAGCGTGAACACATGCTACCAACTGTTTCACATTCGTCGGCGGAGCAGAGTACACCTGCTCCTCTAGGTGACCCCACAGGAAGATATCCAGGGATCTACGTCAGGTGAACGCGGTGGCCATACAACTGAACCTCGACCTCAAAGCCATTTGCCATTTCCCTGGAAATGTTTTGTCCAAATACTGTCGCACATTAATTCCAGAGTGTGGAGGTGCAACCATCATGATGGAACCGTATCCTCAATGACCCGGAACATATAGTGGAACATCTTCCAGCACATCAAGCAGGTAGTTTGAGAGGAACCGGTGAAGCAAAATGTAGGGGTCCAGACACCTGTCGCCCAACACTCCGTCCCTGATGTTGACCAAAGGGAACTTGATATCCACAGTCGCGGATGAAGTTCGGGTTAACCTCACACCAATGGTAGGCATTGTGCATATTGAAGACACCCTCACGACTGAATGCTGCTTCATCTGACCATATCACGGTGTTCACGAAGTCATCGTTAGCTTCCTGTTGTTGTTGGAACCATTCACAGAATTGCGTCCGCTGATGGTGACCTGCAGGATGCATGTGTCGCGTGAAAGCATAATGATATGGGTGCAGCCTATGCCTGTGCAGCGAGATACGCAGCAGCCTTGCTACGCTACGTGTGCTTCGCTAAGGTTCTTGGTGTATGACCTGCAGAACAGTTTCCTCAGTAGCTGGAGTACGACGAGTCCTTGGAAGACCACTGTCACGCGATGGTGGAAGGAGAGAACCTGACTCCTGCAGGCGGAGCTCCAGACGACGAAACACATTTTTATCTGGATGGTGTCGACGAGGATATCTAGCAGCATACTCACGAGCGGCAACACCAGCCCCGTTATCAGATGCACCAAGGACAAGAAGCATATCTGTATATTCATCTTTTGTGTATGCCACACGTTTGCCACACTGGTTTAGAGATTTACAATGAGAAAATTCGATACGTGTACGGATGTGCATTGGAGTCTGTCACGGGCGCGTTACTCCACTCGCAACTAGTCCGTGTCTGGTGTACAGCGCATACAGTATAAACACTACGTCAGTCCTGTGCACCGTTCAACATAAAGAGCATTACCCCTCTGACAGATATTACTCTGCATGATTCATGCCAACATCGCTAATTGTGAAATGTTCGATTTAGAATTACACTGTTTCCCTAACGCTAATAGACGTGATGTTTCCACAATGCAGTCGATAGAATAACAATAATAATAATAATAATGCAACAAGATACGCACTAAACAGCATGCGGTTACCAAATTCAATGTTGAAAGACGTAATTAGTGCGACCATGGTGATAACTCTTATAAATAGTAACTGGGGTTGGACATTATTCTCAAAGCACGTTGCTAGTCCTACTGGTAACGTAATGCCCTAATGAAATGTAATGGACCTGAACGAGGCAAGAATAATAGTTGGTATTAATCCTTGGAATCATTAGAGGAGGGTATAAAGAACACAGGTTTTGGATCTGGTAGATGAATTGGTACAAATAAATTCATGCCCACGAAGTGGAAAGGGTTTCTTTCAAAGGTGATCAAGCCTCCATTTGTACGAGTGTAGTAAGTAAGTGAAAATGTTTTCTAGAAGACCCGCTGCAATCAATGTTGACGATTAAGATGCCAGATACCGTACCACCTGGACTACATTTACCAAATATAAAACATATACCTCAACCCAGCATCCAACCATCGACCTCCTGCATGCTAACTCAAAACTCTATCCACTGCACCGACTGTATAGCACGACTTATATGTATTTAGAGAAGTAGATATCATGAATGTGGTTACGGTGTTGCCAGAGTGCTACTCTTTAACGTCCTTTTTCTGCTGGATGTACTCGCCGGACGAAGTTTCGTGGGAGACATTATTTTATCGCTGGCATGTCGGGAGTCGCGCTGCGAAGCCCGAGTGCGCGAATTACGCTTCACCCTGCATGTTTCTTGAAGTATGAGAGTATTTCGCAAGTCTCATACATCTGGCTCACCCTATGGTTAAGTTTTGTCAGGGCTAGCTCTCCCAAGGCTATCAGTAGTTCTAATGTTATGTTGTCTACTCCCGGGGCCTTGTTTCGACTCAGGTCTGTCAGAAATCTGTCAAACTCGTCTTTCAGTGTCATATATTCCATTTCATCTTCATCTACGTCCTCTTCCATTTCCATAATATTACCTTCCAGTACGTCGCCCTTGTATAGACCCTCTATGTACTCCTGCCACCTTTCTGCTTTCCTTTCTTTACTGGTTTTCCATCTGAGCTCTTCATATTTATACAAGTGGTTCTCTTTTCTCCAAATTTAATTTTCCTGTAGGCAGTATCTATCTAACCCCTAGTGATATATGCCTCTTCTTGCCTACTTCATTTACTGCATTTTTATATTTTCTCCTTTCATCAATTAAATTCAATATCTTGTCTGTTACCCAAGGATGTTTACTAACCCTCATCTTTTTACCTACTTGATCCTCTGCTGCCTTCACTACTTCATCTCTCAAAGCTACCCGTTCTTCTGTTTCTCTATTTCTTTCCCTTTGTCCTGTCAATCGGTCCCTAATGCTCTCTCTGACACTTTCTACAACCTCTGGTTCTTTCAGTTTATCCAGGTCCCATCTCCTTAAATTCCTACCTTTTTCAGTGTCTTAAGTTTTAATCTACAGTTCATATCCAATAGCTTGTGGTCTGAGTCCACATGTGGCCCTGGAAGTGTCTTACAATTTAAAACCTGGTTCCTATATCTCTTTCTTTTGATTATATAATCTATCTAAAACACTCCAGTGTCTACAGGCCTCTTCCACACATACAACCTTCTTTCATGAATCAGATTTATGATCTGTGCAAAATTCTACCAGGCGGCTTCCTCTTTCATTCCTTATCCTCATTCCATAGTCACTTACTACGTTTCCTTCTCTTCCTTTTCCTACTATCGAATTCCAGTCTACCATGACTATCAGATTTTCGTCTCCCTCCATTATCTGAATAATTCCTTTTATCACATCATGCATTTCTTTAATCTCTTTGTCATCTGCGGAGGTTGTTGGCATATAAGCTTGTACCACTGTGGTAGGCGTGGGCTTCGTGTCTATCTTGGCCACAATAATGCGTCCTCTATGCTGTTCGTAGTAGCTGACCCGCTCTTCTATTTTTTTATTCATTATAAATCTACTCCTGCATTACCCCTATTTGATTCTGTATCTATAACTCTGTAGTCACCTGACCGGAAGTTTTGTTCCCCCCCCCCCCCACCCCCCCCCCCCCCCACCGAACTTCACTAATTCCCACTATATCTACCTCTAACCTATCCATTTCCCTTTTTGAATTTTCTAACCTATTTTCTCTACTAAGGGATCTGGCATTCCCGCGCTCCTCTTCGTAGAAAGTTTAGTTTCTCCTGATAATGACGTTCTCCTGAGTAGTCCCCGCCAGGAGATCCGAATGGGGGACTATTTTACCACAGGAGTATTCTACCAAGAGGACGCCATCATTATTTAACCATACAATAAAGCTGAATGCGCTCGGGAAAAATTACGGCTGTAGTTTCCCCTTGCTTTCAGCCGTTCGCAGTACCAGCATAGACAGGCCGTTTAGGGCCACATTATAATTCCGAAATTAGTCGTCGAACTCAATACTTTGCCACTTCACAATGCCTCCTTTTGGTCTCTTGCAAAGCTGTAAGATTTAGAGACATTGTTTGGAAGCTACGAGGAAGTGTCATAAGACCATGGCATTACGATAAAATGAGAGTTGGTCCTGATTAAGCGCTTTTAAATCACAGTGTTTCAGCAGCAGTTAAGTGTGCGGTACAACAATGAACACTTTAAGGCACGCTGCGTTAACTACCTATTTTATACACATCATTTTCCGGTCGTTTAAATTAATGAGCTGGAGCAACAAATGAAGTGCAATGTGTAATCCAGTTGAAGGCAAACCCGCTGACGCTCTGCATTTCCCCACGAGTCTTATTAAGCTATATGCAAATCTGATATGTGAGAAGAGAGGTGGCTGGAAAACATTAGTAGTTCTAGCAACAACCACAGGAATTAAAAGTCCGACTTATCTGCTCACTGTGCTGGCTTTCCGAAGTTACCTTGGAGAAACTATTCAGCATAGTCCGAACACACAACCCATTTCCAGATTCCCACAGTTTCAAGACACTTCTGCGACTTAGTGCTGCGTCACAGTACATCCGTCCCTGTCGCCGTGCAATACAGCTTTCACGTTTCTTATTTCGGAACATAACAATCTGGGTTGTTTCTGAAGAAGAAAAAGACCGTAAAGGCATCAACTTTCAGAAGGTTTCGCCTTTCATAAGATTTCACAAAATTCCTTTCCATTGTTATTTAAAAATTGTGATTGAGCTTTCCATCAGTAAATAGCTAACTTGTTGTTGAAGAAGCACGGAAAACCACTAATAACATCGAACATCTGCTAACTGGCCTATAACACAGGTACGGCTTCGTCTTACTCCTAGCCTGTAACGTCACCAGAACTTCAGCCAGTAACAGACCGTTTTCAATCACGAGATGAAATCTTGAAATTTAATTATGTTTACGCTCTAATTGCATACAAATATCAGATACTTTGTGAGATTATTTACCGAAACTCTTATTTGAGTGATATAATTATTCGGAATAATTTCTCACGTAGGAAAACGGCCTATTGTATTAGTCTGGTACGTGACGAGATTAAAAGGCCTATAATACTTCCCAGTCCAGCACACTGTACAAAAGATTCCAGCTAAACCGTACCTGGATATTATGAGAATTTCCCACAGTCAGTACAAATAGTATGGTTTAAACGAAGTGATGCATTTTGCCCTGAAAGGGGTGTACCGCTTAATAACCGACTGATAGCTGAGAGACGATGCCAGGTTGCGAGTAGTTGACACATTTGAGCTAGGATTTACAGTACTGATCACTATCGACAACCTGTTGTTGATCTGCAGTCTTCCAACAGCTATGTAATACTGAGAACGAACTGATGCAATAGATGGGGTGAGAACGCCAATAGATTACTTGCGCTCCATGGTAACCGCAGTCCGAGGGGCTTTTTGAAGCTAAATCTGTAAGTTTAGCATTCTGAAGTGGAGACTGATCGGAGTGAAAACACAGTGTTGATAGGCCATTGGCTGGCATCGCAAATTGAGGCTACCAATGGCGAAGACATTATTAGGGAAATTCGGCGCCCTGAACGACTGAGTGGAGGGAAATGGAAAACAAGGTGTCGAGAAGGGACAGCCTGGAGTTTGGTGAACAGAGAAGCTTTGCGAGATCACAGTCGAAGACATCCTATGTTTTCAGAAGCGATTTATGGTTATGGGGCCATGTCAAATGTATCGTGTATGTAGAGTCCATTACATACGTGGAGAGAGTGGGGCAGCGTATTCATGCTGCCTTTGACAGCCTGGCCGATGTAAACGTGTGAGCCAGAACACGCTACGGCACGTACACGCATGCGTTGCGGCATATGGAATTCAATTTCAACACATACCGTAACAGTGGCTGCATGTTACAGACCGCGGTCTCTGTAACGATGTATGACTGAATAAATGGTCTTTAGCATGGAAACTATGCATTTCCGGACATGAATTAATTTGAACTTTTGTTCCCTATCCTCTCATCGATCAGTTCCTAGAGTTTGTACAAAGTGGAAAAAATCATCCTGTACTATACAGCACAAGCAAGTTTGAAGGTAGAACTTGTTCTGAATCTATCACAGTCTCGATTAACTTGTAAGAACACATGTGAGAAAGTTTGTATATTTACCACATTGCAGACCTTTCAGTTCACAGTTTCATTGTTCCATTCGGTTGGAACTGACAATTTCAGTATCTGCGATAATCGAAACGTCTAATAATCCATGCTCCGTATTTATTTTAAGACTCTGTCATGGTACGTGTTTTGGCATAAGCATTATTACGATGACCGAACATCATAATTCTAGACACACACGATTCATAAATTCCGTGGTATTGAAATGGAGGTTGTATTCATATTCTTGAGCGAAGTTTCTTTTATGGTACCAAATAAGACTAGTAGCAAGAAGTTGGTCTTATGATAACTTGTCTATTTCCTTTTACCCATATCATTGTGTCAGTTCTGTTTCCTCTCCCCCTACAGTACCGCAGACAAAAAAATAGGTGTATGGACATTTACGCTCTGTCCCCAATGCTCCCGCCGGCCAATCCGGGCAAAATATTTATTCCGTCGCTCTTGCTACTGATAACTGTAACCGAAACAGAAAAAATCCCAGATAACACGGCAAAGTTCAGTCGCTGCGAGGTTTTAATCGAGTTCTTTTAATTACGCAACGTCATGTGTCCCTTATTTAAAAGCAGCACAAATAAATTCTGCAGTCATTTGGTCGTGTGACTGTCACGTAGAGCGATTTTTAGCGCTTTCCGCAGCCGCAGTGTCGATATCCGATACCGCCGGCGGTGGATTCGCTGCGTAATTCTGTCGGCCCCTATGGCCACCTGTGCTGGGCACACAGCCTGCCTGTTTTTCTGTACGTGACGAGGACAACGCTGATTAGAGGACACGGTGCTGCTACTGCTACTACTGGACTGCAACTGTTTATCGCCACTGGCGAACCTCCGTTTTAAACTCGACAAGCGCTGTGGATCAGCAGACTTTGCGGCCTGGAGTGTTTGTGAATCGATCGAGCAGTAATCCATTTATTGGAAAGCTGTTATTGAATACCCAGCTAAACGGCCGACACACGAAAAAAACTTTGTTACAGTTGAATATTTAGAAACTTTGTTATTCACCTTGCTATAATTGTCCAGGAGGAAACAAATCTTACGAGTGCTGTAAGAATTGTAAGCGTTCTATTTGTGACCAACTGTTCAAGACGTTTATTCTGAGATATTAACAGTTATATTTAGAAAGCAACATTCATAATGGCAGGAGAAGGCAGAGAAAAAGAAAGTTTAGAATGAAAATGATCAAACGTTGTTACCACAATCGAAGAATGAACTGCAGTTTACTGAAGACTGGGGTATTTACATCTACATGGATACCCCGCAGATCACATTTAAGTGCCTGGCAGAGGGTTCATCGCACCACTTTCACAATTCTCTATTATTTCAATCTCATATAGCGCGCGGAAAGAATGAACACCTATATTTTTCCGTACGAGCTCTGATTTCCCTTATTTTATCGTGGCGATCGTTCCACCCTATGTATGTCGCTGTCAACAAAATATTTGTTGCATTCGGAGGAGAAGGTTGGTGATTGGAATTTCGTGAGAAGATTCTGTCGCAACGAAAAACGCCTTTTGATGGAGAACAAACAATGTATTTACCTTAATAGTGTTCAAAAGTCATTATATATATATATATATATATATATATATATATATATATATATATATATATATATATATATATATATACTCCTGGAAATTGAAATAAGAACACCGTGAATTCATTGTCCCAGGAAGGGGAAACTTTATTGACACATTCCTGGGGTCAGATACATCACATGATCACACTGACAGAACCACAGGCACATAGACACAGGCAACAGAGCATGCACAATGACGGCACTAGTACAGTGTATATCCACCTTTCGCAGCAATGCAGGTTGCTATCTCCCATGGAGACGATCGTAGAGATGCTGGATGTAGTCCTGTGGATCGGCTTGCCATGCCATTTCCACCTGGCGCCTCAGTTGGACCAGCGTTCGTGCTGAACGTGCAGACCGCGTGAGACGACGCTTCATCCAGACCCAAACATGCTCAATGGGGGACAGATCCGGAGATCTTGCTGGCCAGGGTAGTTGACGTACACCTTCTAGAGCACGTTGGGTGGCACGGGATACATGCGGACGTGCATTGTCCTGTTGGAACAGCAAGTTCCCTTGCCGGTCTAGGAATGGTAGAACGATGGGTTCGATGACGGTTTGGATGTACCGTGCACTATTCAGTGTCCCCTCGACGATCACTAGTGGTGTACGGCCAGTGTAGGAGATCGCTCCCCACACCATGATACCGGGTGTTGGCCCTGTGTGCCTCGGTCGTATGCAGTCCTGATTGTGGCGCTCACCTGCACGGCGCCAAACACGCATACGACCATCATTGGCACCAAGGCAGAAGCGACTCTCATCGCTGAAGACGACACGTCTCCATTCGTCCCTCCATTCACGCCTGTCGCGACACCACTGGAGGCGGGCTGCACGATGTTGGGGCGTGAGCGGAAGACGGCCTAACGGTGTGCGGGACCGTAGCCCAGCTTCATGGAGACGGTTGCGAATGGTCCTTGCCGATACCCCAGGAGCAACAGTGTCCCTAATTTGCTGGGAAGTGGCGGCGTGGTCCCCTACGGCACTGCGTAGGATCCTACGGTCTTGGCGTGCATCCGTGCGTCGCTGCGGTCCGGTCCCAGGTCGACGGGCACGTGCACCTTCCGCCGACCACTGGCGACAACATCGATGTACTGTGGAGACCTCACGCCCCACGTGTTGAGCAATTCGGCGGTACGTCCACCCGGCCTCCCGCATGCCCACTATACGCCCTCGCTCAAAGTCCGTCAACTGCACATACGGTTCACGTGCACGCTGTCGCGGCATGCTACCAGTGTTAAAGACTGCGATGGAGCTCCGTATGCCACGGCAAACTGGCTGACACTGACGGCGGCGGTGCACAAATGCTGCGCAGCTAGCGCCATTCGACGGCCAACACCGCGGTTTCTGGTGTGTCCGCTGTGCCGTGAGTGTGATCATTGCTTGTACAGCCCTCTCGCAGTGTCTGGAGCAAGTATGGTGGGTCTGACACACCGGTGTCAATGTGTTCTTTTTTCCATTTCCAGGAGTGTATATATATCACATCCGGTCTTACGCTCTCATTACTCCGCCATCTCTCTCCCCACATCCACCACTGCTGGCGGCTCACCTCCAATTGCGAACGCTACGCGCTGTTCACATCCAACTGCCCAACACTACAATAGCAAATATTCCAACAACGCAAATCAGCCATAGACTGCACACAGCACAGTCAGTGATTTTCATACAGAGCGCTACCTGGCGTTACCAACATAAAAACCTAAACAGCCTACTTACAGTACGAATTCTTTTGATTCAGTGTCCGGCAGTCCACAGCTTGCCAGTGCCGTTCCCCACAGGGTTTGGTAATCAAAACGATCGGTAATGTGCAGTGCGACACCGATATTCGAATTACTCCGTCAGCCAAAACCTGCTCAACAGCTTTCCTTATTTCTCTCATCTTCGAACGTGCTAAACAGTAGGGTGACCGCCAAATTGCCACCTGAACTGTCACCCATATCTTATACTGAATTTTGTTGGTGACTCCAGCCTCTCGATGGGTACTTCTTTGTACCGCCCCAAGACCTCGAACATAGCCCGTGCCTCCTCCTTACTGAGGTAGGATCTATCAAACGGCGATTGCTCTGCCTCTGCAGAGCAGACCCATTCTCTTGCCAGTGCCTGCATGAATAGTTACTACTCCCCTGGCCTACATTTGAACATAATTGCTTATTCTAACTAATTTATTACTCACCCTCTGTGCACAGGAAATCACAACCTAAGAGCACATCAGTGTTCAGTCCTTCAATAGTAGCGAACGCATCAGACCAAGAGGGCCCTGTATTCCAAGATAAAGTCGCACTTTGCCTGCCACTGGTAATAGCAGGGCACAGGCAATACTCGATTTTTTTGTAACAGGTAATTTACAAATACGTTTTGTACCATTGCCAATTCAACAGTAACACGTTACTACCACAATCTAACAGTGCGCTAACCGGTTCATGAGTCACGAATTTTTTTTTTCTTTTCTTGAGTCATCAGTCTTCTGACTGGTTTGATGTGGCGCGCCACGAACTCCTCTCCTGTGCCCACCTCTTCATCTCAGAGAAGCACTTGCTAGCTACGTCCTCAATAATTTGCTGGATGTATTACATGTTTTGTAGCCCGCCTGGAAGGCGGCGCTTGGGGTCTGCTCCAGTAATTTGGAGGGTAGGCCGAATGTAGGAAGGTAGGAGGAGCAGGTGAGGTAGAAATACGTCATCCTAAAGGAAGTCATTTACAAGATGTGCACGATGGGGGCGCGAATTGTCGTCAGTGAAGACGGATGCCTTGCCAATATGCTGTCGATATGGTTGCACTATTGGTCGGAGGATGGCGGCATTCATGTACCGCACAGCCATTACGGCGCCTTCCATGACAAACAGCGGTGTACGTCGGCCCCATATAATGCCACCCAAAACATCATGGAACTTCCACCTTGCTGCTCTCGCTGTCCAGTGTGTCTAAGGCGTTCAGCCTGACCGGTTTGCCTCCAAACACGTTTCTGATGATTGTCTGGTTGAAGACATATGCGACACTGATCGGAGAAGAGAACGTGATACCAATCCTGAGCGGTCCGTTAGGCATGTCGTTGGGCCCATCTGTACCGCGCTGCATAGTGTGGTTGCAAAGGTGGACCTCGCCATGGACGTCGGGAGTGACGTTGCGCATCGTGCAGCCTATTGCGCAAATTTTGAGTCGTAACACGACGTCCTGTGGCTTCACGAAACGCATTATTCAACATGGTGGCGCTGCTGTCAGGTTTCCTCCGAACCATAATACGTGGGTAGCGGAGATCCAGTGCAGTAGTAGCCCCTGGGGGACCTGAGCGAAACATGTCATAGACAGTTCCTGTCTCTGTATCCCCTCCACGTCCGGACACCATCGCGTTGGTTCACTCCGAGACGCCTGGACACTTTCAAATGGTTCCAATGGCTCTGAGCACTATGGGGCTTAACATCCGATGTCATCAGTCCAGTAGAACTGAGAACTACTTCAGTCTAACTAACTTAAGGACATCACACACATCCATACCCGAGGCAGGATTCCAGCCTGCGACCGTAGCGGTCGTGCGGTTCCAACATGACGCGCCTAGAACCGCTCGGCCACCATGGCCGGCTGGGCACTGTCCTTGTTGGAAGCCCTTCCTGGCACAAAATAACAATGCGGACGGGATCAAACCGCGGTATTGACCGCCTAGGCATGGTTGAACTACAGACAACACGAGCCGTGTGTCTTCTTCTTGGTAGAATGACAAACTAATAGGCTGTGCATGGTTGTTTACATCTTTGGGCGGTTTTAGTGACACCTCTGAACAGTCAAAGGGACTGTGTCCGTGATACAATATCCACAGTCAATGTCTATCTTCAGGAGTTCTGGAAACTGGTGTGATGCAAAGCTTTATTTGATGTGTGTAGTACTGCACATTATATCTGACAAACGGTTTGCCTTATTTGAAAATATTGCAGCGGGATCTATTAGGCGAATATCTGTAAACCTACACCACCGATTCCTTAAACAACAGAGCTCCCATTTATGACACAGCTTTAAATTGAGACGGTAAAGTCTGGGTAAAATGAGCTCCGTTTCAAGACAAACTAGTTTCTCACGCGTGTTAACGGAATCCTGCGCTACATGTACAGTGATACCATTCTGCAGGTACATTCAGTGGCATATGTGGATACTGTATGCAAATACAGTTACTTCTAAAGAAGTAAGTGTCCTCATTCTCAAACACTGAAAACATCCCAGGTAATTTGTGTACCAGGAGTGACTATCTCAAGGCGTATACAACTTCAACAGTTTGTATGCCATGTTAACCTTTTAACTTGAGATTATATCTCTTATCCATTTCGTTGCCACCGACTTGGTCTCTGCATTCCGTCCGATTGCGTTTTATTGTGACAATACTGCTCACCAAATGCTATTACCCTTGCTGAGAAATGGTGCTCCAGCCGGTGTGAAATGCTGATTTTAAGAAAACTGTTCCGTGGAAAAGTTTCATTTTTTCGCATCTTGCAGTCTGATGTCTTCTCTCGATAAAGACTGACCTCCTTTCCGTTATTCGTCATAGTTACAGTGTTGCATGAAATGAAGTGACACGTTGCACTAAAATTAATCAGAGAGAAAAAGCACTGAGAAAAAATTGTGGATGGTTGATTTGGGATCGTAGATTGCTGTGTCTGAAATTTAGATAAGATATCGAAATTTTGTTTATAACTGCGAGCATAACCGTATCTCGGTTTTCTGTAGAGTTATTGGCTTTTGTATCCGGCGGATGGTCATGCGCCATTCGCCCATTTCAGTCCATGTGCATCAGGAATCGTGTGGTATTACCAATCATCATATTTCTTGAACCGTTCAGGATATCTAATCGTGGTTTTTTCCCAAATGATATCACGTATGTTATATGATAAATACTGGAAACATTTTCATTCCCCGTGATATGGAAGTAAGGCATCCGCAGCAGTGAGAGTTTGGAGGAACGGGACGCGTATACACGTCAGTAAACCTTAAAGGAAAACACGGAAGCCGCGTTTAAACACTTCATGAACAACTGGGAAGCAGCGGAGCATTGACCTGGTCCACTGCAGTCAGAGGCTTCCGAGCAGGTTACGACAGCATTTTAAGTCTTGAAATTCAATCAATAATTACGTAAAACACTGCGTATCAAATTACTGTTATACTGGAAGGCGTTAATAAGTAGTAAGACAGGGGAACCAGGTGAATGAGTGACATTTCAGTCGATCATATTATACAAGGTGATTTTCACCAGCGTGTATATACTCTAAGGATTGATAGACGAGAGCATACGGAACAAAAAAGGTCTAATGAACTTATGTCCGGAATCGGGTGGTTTCCTTGCTAGAGACCATTTATTCGATCATACATCGTTACAGAGACTTTGGTATAATATACGCTATACCATGCAGTAATAGTTACAGTATGTGTTGAAAATGGGTTAAATGTGCCTCAACCCACGCGCGTTCGCGTCGTAGCATGTTCTGTCTCATACCTTCACATTGGCTACGCTGCATCCGAATAGTGTCAAAGGCAGCATGAATGCCGTGCTCCAGTGTCTCCACATCTGGGTTGGGCTCTGCCTGCATGGTGCTCTTGAGACGGTCCCATATGAGAAATCACATGGTTTGAGATCCGGTGGACGAGCAGGTCATGCCGCTGGACCCCTCGCCCGATCCGCAGACCAGGGAAGACGCGACTGAGATGCGTCCCGACGTTAACGGTGAAGTGGGCAGTGGCAGCCACATAACCCTTCAAATCATTAGTGGCACTTCTTCCAACAGGGAAGGCGACGTCATCCTCCAGAAATGCCGATATCTCTGGCCTGTTTGGCGACGTGGATGGAAGACTAGTGCCAAAATACGGACGCCAATTATCCCATCCCACACATTCCGGCTGCACCAGTACTGATGATTCGTTGTCACCATACCACGAGGATGAAATAGTTCAAATGGCTCTGAGCACTATGCGACTTAACTTGTGAGGCCATCAGTCGCCTAGAACTTAGAACTAATTAAACCTAACTAACTTAAGAACATCACACACATCCATGCCCGAGGCAGTAGCGGTCGCTCGGCTCCAGACTGTAGCGCCTAGAACCGCACGGCCACTCCGGCCGGCATGCCGCGAGGGTTCTGGGTACTATCCTACAGATGATAGTTATGAAACCACAAGATACCACTGTACGTGAAAGTGGCCTCATATGTGAATAGAATGGAAGACACTAATCCCAGCCCGCATCTCGTGGTCGTGCGGTAGCGTTCTCGCTTCCCACGCCCGGGTTCCCGGCGGAGTCAGGGATTTTCTCTGCCTCGTGATGGCTGGGTGTTGTGTGCTGTCCTTAGGTTAGTTAGGTTTAAGTAGTTCTAAGTTCTAGGGGACTGATGACCATAGATGTTAAGTCCCATAATGCTCAGAGCCATTTGAACCATTTGAACTAATCCCAGAGTCGTGGTTGCCTGGTGAAGAAACCAGTGACAAAGCCGGCCGGAGTGGCCGTGCGGTTCTGGGCGCTACAGTCTGGAACCGACCGATCACCACGGTAGCAGGTCCGAATCCTGCCTCGGGCATGGATGTGTGTAATGTCCTTAGGTTAGTTATGTTTAATCAGTTCTAAGTTCTACGCGACTGATGACCTCAAGTCGCATAGTGCTCAGAGCCATTTGAACCAACCAGTGACAAAACTGCTCCCCACGTGGAAACTCAGTCGCTAGTAAGCCCTGCACACGCAGTTAGTGATAAGGGTAGTAGCAATTGTCAATGAAAATGTTCCATACGGTCGTCAGGGTTACCAGTAATGGTGGGAAAGCTGCCTGGCACTCACACGGCAGTCGCCTTCCACAGTGTTAATCACATTTTCCTCGAAGTATGGTGTACGAACATTTCGGGTACGTCCTTCGTGATTTCCTGCTTCCTGAAACGACCCACTCTCAGACAAAAGTAGACACTCTATTACGATCATTGAATGCTGTGACTGTTGTCGGCGGGGATAGGCCTCCTGATACAACCTCGCTGCCCGCCGCCCGTTGCCATGTGCCTTGCCGTAAGTAAACACTACATCGGCAAGCTCTCGATTCGAATCGGAATCATTGTGCACAACGCTGTATCATATCCAGTACCAGGTGAGTCAGCAGGAGAAGTGAATCGGACACATAATTACGAGTTAGTATGACAAGAGTGAGCGATAGGACATGACGTATGAAGAACAGTACCACCCTCTACGAGGAAACCAATCAAACTGTAAATGATTGAATAAATCGTCTCTAGCGTAAAAATAATGCATTTCCGGACTTAAGTTCATGATAGTTTTTGGGTCCGTATCCTCTCATCGATCAATGCCAAGAGTTGGCGTCCCGGCCGGAGTGACCGAGCGGTTCTAGGCGCTACAGTCTGGAACCACGCGACCGCTACGGTCGCAGGTTCGAAACCTGCCTCGGGCATGGATATGTGTGATGTCCTTAGGTTAGTTAGATTTAAATAGTTCTAAGTTCTAGGGCACTGATGACCTCATACGTTAAGTCCTATAGTTCTCAGAGCCATTTAAACCATTTTTTTAGAGTTGGCACATGGGAGATTCCTCGATCCAGTCACATATTTGGGAATACACTGGGTATGATCATATTTTGTATAGTGGGCGACTATTTGGTACAGCATGGAACAGCCTCTGCCCTCTATCGTATGTGACAGCTGTATATGGAAGAATACGGCTCAGACCCTCAGTGAGGCTGGTAGAGGTAGTACAGTGGCCAGCAGAGCACTCGGGCAGAGGCTTAAGGTGTACCGCCCCCAGTCCGCAGCCCCCAGGCCGGAGGCCGTGCAGTATTTATGAAGCGGGCTGCGAGGTGTGCGGCGATGAGGCAGCAGTCGGCGCGCATGAATACGCAATGAGCCCTCCACCCGGCCCTAACTAAGAAATACGGCGCCCTTTCTGGCGCGCCGCTAACTAGGGACGCCCCGGCGGGAGACAGGCCTTACGGTGTGTTAAGCGACTGACCGCCTCGTACTTCACTGTGCGTGCCTCCGTATTTACGAACACGTAGCGTGTCATCTCGGAACAAGACCCTAGGTGGTGCAGCTAAGGCTGCGGGGCAGTGGTTCCGATATCGGTGGATTCCGCCGACTGCCTGCGTCGGCCGGTGATGGCCGATCTTTTCAAATCTGTACACCGCTACGTGCGCGGTCACATTATAGCCGCTGTTATCCTCCGAATGTAAAGACTGTGAAACTCAAATCAGTTTGTTTTCATCGGTCGAATCGACCGACGTTCTTGGACACGAAATACGTAGCGTGAGAAACTGGTAAGTTTAGTCCAAGAAAGAGTGAGTTTGTGGCATCCTCAGAACGAAAATATCGTAATCGGGAAATAGTTCGGAATCTATGGAGAGGTTTCTCGAAACCTCAAATAGACGCCGGCCGCGGTGGTCTAGCGGATCTAGGCGCTCAGTCCGGAACCGCGCGACTGCTACGGTCGCAGGTTCGAATCCTGCCTCGGGCATGGATGTGTGTCATGTCCTTAGGTTATTTAGGTTTAAGTAGTTCTAAGTTCCAGGGGACTGATGACCACAGATGTTAAGTCCCATAGTGCTCAGAGCCATTTGAACCTCAAATCTCTACTGGAAATTTTAGGCATACATTGTAATCTCAAAAATTAATTTGTTCAAGTGAAAAGTATGGTGGATCATGTATTCTTATAGCTACTGTACTGGATCTTTTTTGTAGTAATTTGTCATTAGTTGTCTACAAATTATTATGTCTGCTTACTAACGTTTTAGGCTAGTAGGGTAGTGATTCCGTTAATATGGAGTGGTTTTCAAATGCGGTGTACCGTATGCACTTCCACTTGTAAGTGCTTTAGATTTTCATAGTATCTTATGCTAAATTTTATGCTTGTCTTCCGCTCGTATGCTAAATGACAGTCATTGAAGGATAACTGACGTATGTCTGCACAACTGTAAATAAATACGGTGAAGGAGAATGTTTGTATCTTGCTTTTCAATGTCACCACGAATTATCTCGATTATGTAACAGAACATTTTTCCGTCATCTCGTATATTCGTAAAACTTGTATGGTTACTCCGATGACTGAGGACAGAGTGTACAGTACTCGCAACGTTCTTTTCGAGACACGAGAGTTCATTCACATTGTAATGCAATAAAATAAAATATGAACCGTGAGTTATATAAAAAAGAACACATATTAATGCAATGGTTCAGCATAAAAGAGAAATAACTAATGTAGGAATACTGTTAACAGTGTAATATGTTGTTTAATTTATCCCGACGTGTATAAGCACTCAGTAAACTAGCTCAGTTCTCAGGGTGGTTACGTAATAGTCGATAATTAATTGTCCTTTTCCCATTTGTCCAACACTAGGCTCGTGAGAAGTCGTGTGCTTATTGCACCAGAGAATATTTGCCAAGTCTGTTCGATATACAATACTGCAATAAGTAACTTAACATCGTGGTTTCGCCTCGATTCCCCAGTTTAAGATAACAAGAGTGGCATCTACAAATGAAATCCTATGATGGAACTGGAATCCTGTGACCAGACCTTTTCAGCCTGGGATGTTATATCGTGATATAAAGAAAATCTGTAAGTAAAATTGTTACATTATTAATAACTGCCTCCGGTCTCGTGGGATCTGAAAGAAAGTTAATTGTCCTAACCGACGGCACGCCCGTAGATGTGCTAAAAGAAAAATGTTAAAGATTTTTCTAAGATGGCTCCTAACAACGAAAATTCTTTGTTAAGGCCCATATCTACTTAAGACAATAAAGGTAACAGATTTACGATTGATTTACCACATACACAAATTCTTTTGACAAAATAACAATTACATTTTTCGTGTTTTAAGTACAACTTACATTATCAGCTGGTACAGCAAGATGAGCATAACACAAGAACGTCCTCTTAGGTCCGAATCCAAGCAGGTAAGATAAGCGAATAACAGAGGAAAAATAGCGTGTGCATAGAAGCGCAAGAGTCCATGGAATAACATTTCCATTGTAGTTCTGTCTCTTCTTCTTTGGCGTACTTGTCGATTATTTATAAAATCTATCGTAATATTTAGTTTACATTTTTGTTTAAAAAACCAAGTCCACCCAGGAGAAACAGTACAACACGCATTCGGCGTCTTTTTAATAGCAGAAGCCGCTTTGCAGCACTCGTATGCAAGCACAGAGGCGTCGTAGTATTCACCTCACCCTAAACTTTAACTTACTTCATTCATAGAATAGATTCTAACCTAACCTAATCTCCTTGACCCTGCCAAAAACTGAAGGAGGAGATCGGACGCCGGTGTTATCGCGAGAACTCTGGCGTCGGTGTCCGATGACCGTTGTCGGTGCCACTGTGAACGAAGCCTAAAAGGAGTAATAACATGTTTACTACTGACTTATAAAGGTCCATTTACACCCGTCTTGTTCATTCCCACACAAACTTGTAATACTTTCTTACTCCTAACTAATTAAGATGAGGCACGAAATGTTGCTTGTGTTACCGCGTCGGACATGCTAACAAACAGTGCAATCGCTCTTTGCGAATTATTGCATGTGAAGGTCCGCAGAGTAGTTATAACTAAACATTCGTAGCTTGACCCATTCACCATATGGGTACCTAGCTTTGTACGAATGATGTTCAGACTGTGCGATGGCAGAACTTGCGTTGTTAGTAGTGCGAATGTCACGATTTGCCGTTAGGCGCCGGTAGTGATACGGCGACGTGGGGTTGAAAAACGAGCATCCACGTGCATTACAGTCGCAGACGAGCAACACGGGTCTGGGCATAGTGAACTGGTCTCCACTCGAACAGCCGTTTTGATGGGTCTGGGCATAGTGAACTGGTCGTTTTATCAAAACAACAGCAATAGCGAAGGATTACGGAGACGTCCTCTTTCCGCTAAAGGGTTCAAGAACACGATTAGAAATTGATTTTCGATTGGAGAATTACTCCCGGGGGCCGCCGACGGCCAACTACGTCAAAAATTGTTGAAATAGCTGCTATTGCCATGGCTCGGAATTTTGGATGTAGGTATGCGATCTGCAGGCCGTGCACGAACTGTGTCACGACTGCTGAACATTTCATTTTCCATCTTTCCAGAAGTACTGCTGTGAAATGTTACCTCTAGTGGGGTCCCAGCCTGTCATAGACGCAGATAAACCTCACAGTGAACAGCGTTGTAGGCTGGAATGTGAACAGCAATTAATAAATGTTACTGTCTCATGTGGAAATCAAAATATCTTTCTTTCAATGGTTTATTCTTTATTTCACTTTTGTATGTCCCTACAAATTTTTCAACAAAGTTTCCTTGTCCTACGATCACTCATTTTTCGTGGCGGCCTTGTGAAGTACTAAAAGTCTAATTGCAACCACCTCAATTTCAATTCAATTGGCTCTGAGCATTATAGGACTTAACATCTGAGGTCATCAGTCCCCTAGAACTTAGAACTACTTAAACCTAACAAACCTAAGGACATCACACACATCCATGCCCGAGGCAGGATTCGAACCTGCGACCGTAGAAGTCGCGCGGTTCCGGACTGAAGCGCCTAGAACCGCTCGGTCAACGAGGCCGGCGCAACCATCCCATTCGTTGACCACTCTGCAATGAAGAAGTCCAACAAGTTTCCTTCTTCCCTGGCTGTGCAGCAGGAGAGGTTACTTACGTCGTATCTTACAAAGTTGTCGCGATGTGGCCACTGATTTTTTTCTTCTAAATAATGGAGTGGGAAATGGGAATTTTTCAATGTCATTGACGTGAAAGTCTCAAAATAAAGGGATATCACCCAATTTTATTGTTCTCAATCACAAAATTAGGCAAATTAATCGTTGTAATAATAATTCCATGACAGCCCGTCTCACAGCAAAGTATGCATCCAAAACCGTGGATTCCAGTTATTGCTCATCGAGCACCGTATAATTTCACAAAGCATCTCCACACGCTTTTGACGACGGTACATAAGTTTTCCGAGCCAATTCGAAGATTAATTCACTTTCATGCGAACTTAAGAATCTTACTCGGTGGACAAGAATTGTCTGCAGGAATACGAGTCGAAAATTGCCTGGTAAGCCTGCAGCAACTTTGTCGCCCCTACACGATCAGGGCACGCTGGTGACTGATTGGCCCAGTCTGCCAATGATCTACTACATTATCTGAAATACTTACTTAAGCTGTTTGTGCGAATTCGATGTCGTCAGTATACTTGAAGGTGTCTTTCAACATTTAGAAAGCAAATATAAATAATCAAAGTTATTCAACTGGCACCAAGCGAGGGAAAATTTTGAAATGATCAAAAAACAAAAAGAAAGAGCATATTTATTTCAAGGCAGTGAGCTCTACAAATAGATGCAGGTGATGTGGAACGTAAAGGCATAAAGTAACAAAAACAGAATCGTGAAGAATCACTACTATAAGGTTTTACTAATGAAACACAGGAAACAGTACCACACAGCTACAAAGGAAGTGGTGGTTAAATAAATTTAGTATTTTAAGGAGTAACTTTCGGAAAGAATTTGAAAGAATAAAGGATAACAGGAAAAGTGGTGCTGGCTCGTGGTATTTCGATGGAGTTCGGTCAGCAGACTTTTAATTTTTACATGAGCTATATGGATCAGTCAGTCGCATAAGTATTTTTTCAGTAGATTTATTATTCTCGTGTCAAACGCACATCACTCGATGATAATACTACGTCAGTTTATTAAATTGGTATTGTGGGGCGGCGGTTAAGTTTGTAAAAAAAATCTAATTGCTGTATAAATGCTTGCATGTTGAATCAGTTTCTGGCTTTTAGAATGTTGTTAATGCTGTCTTTCGCCGTTCTCAACACTGGCTCTCTATTTACTTTTTAGCACCCAGAAAAAGATTTAACAAAACGTGGAGCCAGTAATTAGAGATCCTAGTGCCCACTTCATCTGAGAATACCATTATAGCTGCAGCTTATAGCTCTGAGGAATTAGGAGATTGTCCGGGATTTCTAATCAAAAACGGTTTTCCAAAATAGTTGAGTATATTCTGAAATTCACTGATAAAAAACACAAGTATCCCTACAACCTAACTAACAGAGCAGTTCAGAGTCTAATGCGCTCATGCAACTATAAATGTCCGAATTAAATGTTAAAAAGAATGCTCGCCATAATTTGATGAAATTATTTCATCAAACGCCATGCTAAATATTTGGTAGAATGTCTGTCCCGCGCCGGCACGTGAAAATACGACAATACGCAAACTGAAGCTAGTTAATGAAAATCATCCCAGAATTAACACTTCACTTGAAATGATTTCATGGTTCCGCGTATCTCTAATAACTTAATACGGCACCCGAGGCTGTTTGTAGCAGTGATACCGATGCGACGCGACTCCCGACGCAGATGGCGTGTCATTCAGCGTCTGGAGAGAACTGGGGCCTTCTTCCTCGCGCAGCGTTCTTATATATAAAGCCGCGGTGCGGACGGCTAAGGGAACGCATGATCAAATCGGCTCTCCCGACTAGCCGCTGGGCTAGTAACGCACCACTTCAAGTTACATAATAATTTATAGCTTCTTTTGCTGATGGCCGATGAAGCTCTTAATTTAAACGTGCATTCAGCACGTAGGTAAGTATTGATAATAAAATTTTGACATGGCTAAGTTAAATATTTTGGGCGAGAGAATTAATTAAATTACACTGCACGCAGTAGATGAGCTCTGAACTGGCCCTTTTGAGATCCGCTATCGCTATAATTTTATAGGTATTAAAAAGAAACTTTACACATCTTCATAGTCATAGCGGACCTCCAACCTATTTAAATCTAAACATCCTAGCCTTATTTATTAGCCTACTTAATCTATCTTGCTTCCTTCAGTTTTGAGATGAAAACCAGAAAATCATGAATTTCCACTATAATCTTAATTTGTGAAATCCAAAGTACTGTTTTTATTAAATCATTATGAAAGATGAATCTAAATATAAATTTTGAAGTCTCTAGCTCTTTTCTGTTGCGCCAATGATTTTTTCAGAAAAACGTCCAAATTTCGAAAATGGCTCAAGTTATCGAACTGATATTTAACACACATTAATTTAGTATTATTCCTGACATGCTAGAAAAGTTTTAGGTCATTTGCTTGATTTTTAACGTATTGCGCAACATTTATGACGTCAGAGCTAGTTACAGCAGACTGACTTGCACACAATGGAAACTGATGTGAATTTACTACAGCGTGAGTAGGCTGCTTCCCTACAGTATGTTGCGTTATCAAAAGCCATTCAAGCAATACCAACAAGCTTATCTTCTCAATACACATGGTGATCATAATTACAGTTCCAGTTTCAAAACGCTGTATAGAAGAAACATTACTCAGAGTGACGACAAATTTGAACTGAATATTATTGAAGAAGGGGGAAACGTTATGGGAACAGAAAAAACCCGCAAATTTTCCAATGGAACGGGGCCATAAGCGTTTCACATAAGTAGGTATTCATGTCGAAGTCACACATCTAAAGATAAAGACGTAGCGAAAATGTATGAGGATACTGAAACGGTAAAATAGTATGTGAAGGGAAACGAAAATGCAATAGTCATGAGAGACTGGAATGCAGTTGTAGGGGAAGAGGAAGAGGTTAGAGGAGAATATGGGCTTGCGAAAAGGAATGAGAGAGGAGAAAGACTAATTGAGTCCTGTAACGACTTTCAGCTAGCAATACAGAATACTCTGTATTGGAAGAGATATACTTGGAAAAGGCCGAGTGCTACAGGAAGATTTCAGTTGGACTACATCAGTTCAGACAGAGATTCCGAAATCAGATACTGGATTGCAAGGCGTACCCAGGAGCAGATATAAACTCAGATCACAATACACACTCATGCTCACAAATTAAGGATAATGCTAGTACATGGAGAAACAACGGTCTGGTGGGCAGTTTTCAGGTTTAAATCACCTCAGGGTATGACCATGCGGTGCATTTGACCTGCGGTCGTCGCACGGTGGCGCTGGCAGTAGTCCACATACGCGATGGTTTGTTGGTGCATGTCAGAGTACGGTGCAGTGAGTAAGTGTGCAAACGTTTTCAGACGTGCTAATGGTGACCTTGCGTTGAAAATGGCTCAAAGAACTGATGTTGATGACGTTATGAGGGGTAGAATACTAGGGCGACTGGAGGCTGGTCGTAGCATGGGCACTCCGTGAGCCACAAAGTGTGATATCAAGATTGTGGCAACGATTCCTGCAGATAGGAAATGTGTCCAGGCACTACAGTACGGGGCGTCCACAGTGTACAACACCACAAGAAGACCGATACCTCACCATCAGTGCCCGCAGATGTCCACGGAGTACTGCAGGTAGTCTTGCTCGGGACCTTACCACAGCCACTGGAACAGTTGTCTCCAGACACAAAGTCTACAGGCGACTGAACAGACACGGGTTATTCGCCTGGAGACCTGCAAGGTGCATTCCACTGCACCTTGGGCACAGGAGAGCCCGTAAAGCCTGGTGTCAAGAACACAGCACATGGTCATTGGAACAGTGGTCCCAGGTTATGACGACAGACGAGTCCAGGTATTGTCTGAACAGTCAGTGTCGCCGGGCTTTCATCTGGCGTGAACCAGGAACCAGATACCAACCCCTTAATGTCCTTGAAAGGGACCTGCATGGAGGTCGTGGTTTGATGGTGTGGGGTGGGATTATGATTGGTGCATGTACACCCCTGCATGTCTTTGACAGAGGAACTGTAACAGGTCAGGTGTATCGGGATGACATTTTGCACCAGTATGTCCGCCTTTTCAAGGGTGCAGTGAGTCCCACCTTCCTCCTGATGCATGATAACGCACGAGCCTAACGAGCTGCCATCGTGGAGGAGTACCTTGAAACAGAAGATATCAGGCGAATGGAGTGGCCAGTCTGTTCTCTGTTGTCCAGACCTAAACCCCATCAAGCACGTCTGGGATGCTCTCGGTCGACGTATCGCTGCACGATTTCAAACCCCTACGACACTTCAGGAACTCCGACAGGCACTGGTGCAAGATTGGGAGGCTACACCGCAGTAGATCTCTGACACCTGATCCAGAGTATTCCAACCCGTTGTGCGGCCTGCGTACGTGTGTATGGTGATCATATCCCATATTGATGTCGGGGAACATGTGCAGGAAACAGTGGCGTATTGTAGCACATGTGTTTCGGGACGGTTTTCTCAACTTATCACCAATGTCATGAACTTACAGATCTGTGTCTTGTGTGTTCCCTATGTGCCTATGCTATTAACGCCAGTTTTGTGTAGTGCAACAGAAAGAAGTGGGATACGGAAGTACTAAGGAATGACGAGATGCGCTTGAAGTTCTTTAAGTTTATAGATACATCAATAAGGAATAGCTCAGTAGACAGTACAGTTGAAGAGGAATGGACGTCTCTAAAACGGGCCATCACAGTAGATTGAAAGAAAAACATAGGTACCAAGAAGGTAACTGCGAAGAAACCAGGAGTAACAGAAGAAATACTCCATTTTAACGATGAAAGGAGGAAATACAAAAATTTTCCGGGAAACTCAGGAATGTAGAAATGCAATTAGTTGAGGAATGAAATAAATAGGAAATGCAGGGAAGCTAAACCGAAATGGCTGCATGAAAAATGTGAAGAAATCGAAGAAGAAATGACTGTCGGAATGACAGACTCAGCATACCCTACAGTAAAGTCAAAACAACCTTCGGTGACATTAAAAGTAAGGGTGATAACATTAGAGTTAAACGGGAATTCCACTGCTAAATACAGGGGTGAGAGCGGATAGGTGCAAAGAATACATTAAAATCCTCAATGAAGGGGAAGATTAGTATGATGTGATAGAAGAGGAAACAGGAATCGATTTAGAAGAGATAAGAGATATAGTATTACAATCAGAATTTAAAAGAGCTTTGGATGACGTAAGATCAAATAACGTAAAAGGGATAGATAACATTCCATCAGAATTTCTAAAATCGTTGGGAGAAGTGGCAACAAAACTGATATTCACGTTGGTGTGTAAAATATATCAGTCTGGCGACATACCACCTGACTTTCGGAAAAATATCGTCTACATAATTCCGAAGACTGCAAAAGCTGACAGGTGAAACAATTTTCTCACAATATGCTTAAGATGCATGGAAGTTGCTTACAAGAATAATATACAGAGGAGTGGAAAAGAAAATTGAGGATGTGCTAGATGACTATCAGTTTAGTTTTAGAAAAACTAAAGGCACGAGAGAGGCAATTCTGATTTTGCGGTTGATAATGGAAGCAAGACAAAAAAAAATCAAGACACGCTCATAGGATTTGTCGACCTTAAAAAGCGTTCGACGATATAAAATGGTGCAAGATGTTCGAAAAATGGCTCTGAGCACTATGGGACTTAACATCTATGGTCATCAGTCCCCTAGAACTTAGAACTACTTAAACCTAACTAACCTAAGGACAGCACACAACACCTAGTCATCACGAGGCCGAGAAAATCCCTGACCCCGCCGGGGATCGAACCCGGGAACCCGGGCGTGGGCAGTGAGAATGTTACCGCACAACCACGAGTTGCGTACACGAGATGTTCGAAATTCGCAGCAAAATAGGGGTAAGCTATAGGGCGAGACGGGTAATGTACAGTATGTACAAGAGCCAAGAGGGAATAATGAGAGTGGGCAACCAAGAACGAAGTGCTCGGATTAAAAACGATGTAAGACAGGGAAGTAGTCTTTCTCCCCTACTGTTCAACCTGTACTTCGAAGAAGCAGTGATGGAAATAAAAGACATTGTTATCCTGAGTGAAAGTGAAGAAGAATATTATCTGCTGAACGGAATGAATAACCTAATGAGTATAGAATATGGATTGGCGTAAATCGAAGAAATACGAAAGTAATGAGAAGTAGCAGAAATGAGAACAGCGAGAAACTTAACATCAGGACTGATGGTCACGAAGCAAATGAAGTTAGGGAATTCTACTTCCTAGGCAGTAAAATAACCAATGACGCACGGAGCAAGGAGGACATCGCAGTTCGTGGTCGTGCGGTAGCGTTCTCGCTTCCCACGCCCGGGTTCCCGGGTTCGATTCCCGGCGGGGTCAGGGATTTTCTCTGCCTCGTGATGACTGAATGTTGTGTGTTGTCCTTAGGTTAGTTAGGTTTAAGTAGTTCTAAGTTCTAGGGGACTGATGACCATGGATGTTAAGTCCCATAGTGCTCAGAGCCATTTGGACCATTTTTGAAGGAGGACATCAAAATCAGACTAGCAATGGCAAAAAGGGCATTCCTGGCCAAGAGAATTCTACTGGTACCAAACATAGGCGTTAATTTGAGGAAGAAATTTCTGAGAACCTACGTCTGTACAGCATTGTATGGTGGTGAAACATGGAGTGTGGGAAAAGCGGGACAGAAGAGAATCGAAGCATTTGAGATGTGGTGCTACAGACGAATGTTGAAAATTAGGTGGACTGATAAGGTAAGGAATGAGGAGCGTCTGCACAGAATCGGAAAGGATCGGAATATGAAGAAAACACTGATAAGGAGAAGGGACAGAATGACAGGACATCTGTTAAGACATGAGGGAATGATTTCCATGGTACTAGAGGGAGACAGAGATTGGAATACATCCAGAAAATAATTGAGGAATTGAGGACGTAGGTTGCAAGTGCTACTCAGAGACGAAGAGGCTGGCACAGGAGAGGAATTCTCGACCAAAAAAAAAAAAAAAAAAAAAAAAAGAAAAAAAAAAAAAAAAAAAAAGGAAACAAGTGACACATGAATCCTAGTACAATGGCTATGGTTTGAGTTGCTCATTAAGCCAACACAAGTTTGACATACGACAGCCACGACACTGCTAGGTAACCTCATCAACCACGGGAAGGTCGCAATGTCGCAAAACATCCAATGGGAAAATATATGAAATACCGTCCCGTATGCTATTTGGCCCAGATAGCTACAAAACTGGGTATAGTGTGACGCAGGCACTCGTTCTGGGGCCCACGTACACTCTTTGGTGAAACCCTAATACGTCTGACCTTATTCCGCTTCATTAGACGGTCTTACCGAGCAGAACAACTTCACAACTCAGAGAAGGACTGACCTACAATAGTTGTGAAGCACATATACTCGCCAGCGGTCGAGACACGCGGCACAGCCTCAGTAGTAGAAGCCAGTCACAGCAACCCTTTTTACTCTGCATAGTCACTGTGGTTTCGTCAAAACAAATAGGTATTTGGAACCAGACCGGCTGTGAAGCTCGGCTCCTGATGTTCAGATACGTAATTACGCACCTAAGCACTATCTGTTGTGGCGTAACAAGACAGCTACGCCACACTGAAGTAGCCGACAGGCACGCGTATTTCAAGGAGGCTAGATAGAGGTCTGAAACAGGATACTTATTAGTGTTATAAAGAAAAGTATGTAGCTACTAGAACACTTAACTTTTATATCTTCATTGGTTTACAACGTTCTTGGTGATACAAGTGAGACTCTATCTTGAGGTACATGCAATGTTACAAATGGCGCCTTGCTAGGTCGTAGCCATGTACTTAGCTGAAGGCTATTCTAACTGTCTGCTCGGCTAATGAGCAATGCATGCTAACTATCTGCTCGGCTAATGAGCGATGCTTCGTCCGTGTAATCGCTAGCAATGTCGTCCGTACAACTGGGGCGAGTGCTATTCCGTATCTCGAGACCTGCCTTGTGGTGGCGCTCGGTCTGCGATCATACAGTGGCGACACGCGGGTCCGACATGTACTAAATGGACCGCGGCCGATTTAAGCTACCACCCAGCAAGTGTGGTGTCTGGCGGTGACACCACACTATCACTTGTCTAGTCCTTTTTTTTGCGATTACTCCGTCGTAACAAAGGTGCCAATACCGACCATACCTACAGCCTCGTCAACGGCGATCTGCAGATTCTCCTACCGTTGAGTGCTGACCGTGAGCGAAACCTTCTTGCGACCAGCAAACCCACAGACCATCCCCTATCGTAACGACTCTCAGTCTATATCTGCATCTATATACACATCTACATGACTAATTTGCAATTCACTGGCGTAGTGTTCCTCAAATGACATTCATAGTATTTCTCTACTGTTCTCGAATAGAGCACGGCAAGATGAACACTCTTTCTGTGCTTGATCTTGTTTCTCCAATTTTACAACGATTTATCATCTCTCCCCAAGTAGATGGGTCTCAAGAGTATATTTTCGCACTCAGAGGACGAAGTTGGTGACTGAAATTTAATGAAATTATCTCGCGGCAACGAAAATCACCTTTGTTTTAATGAATTCCATCCCAACTCGGTTATAATTTGCGTGACACTTTGTACCATGTTTCGTGATAGGACAAAATGAGCCGGCCTTGTTTCAAAATATTTCGATGTCCTCTATCAGTGCTATCTCGTATAATCCCACAGAGTATAGAAATACCCCAGAAGAGGACGGACAAGTGTAATGTAGACTGTTTAATTTTTGCGAATTTCTTGCATATTCTAAGCGTTCTACGAATAACACACTGTCTTTGGTTCGCCATACCCGTAACATTATCTATGTCATCGTTCCAGCTTGATTTGTTCTTTCCCGTATCGATAGTTATTTAGTTGAATTGACAACTTTTATATTTAAGCGATTTATCGTATAGCCAAAATTTAACAGATTGCTTTTAGTAGTCGTGTGGACAACGACGACCTCTCACTTTTAATTATTTAGCGTCAACTTCCACTTTTCGCACCATATAGATACACCATCTAAATCTTTTTGCAGTTGGTTTTGTTCCATTTTTGACATCATTAGACAGTGTCATCTCGAAACAGTCAAAGAGGATTGCTCACTTTTTATTCTAAACCATTAACCTAGATACGACGAGCAGAGGACCTGTAACATTTCAATGGGGAACGGCAGATATCACTCTTCTTTTCCGTCAGTGACTGCGAGCTGGGACGTTTCTGACGGTAAATCGCGAATCCAGCAGCACGACTGAGACAACGCTCTGTTGGCCCGCAATTTGATTAGAAGCCGCTTGATGGTATCCAAAGCCATCTGGAAATCTAGATATGTTAATTCGACATGGGATCCCCTGTTGATAGCATTCATTACTTGATGGAATAAAAAGCTAGTTGTATTGCACACGGGAGATGTATTCTGAATCTGTACTGACTATGATCGTCCTCTTCGAAGTAATTTCTACAATATGAACATAGTATAAGTTCCAAAATCCTCTGCAGATCGACGTCACTGATACGATTCTCTTTCTTTCTTATGTACTGATGTGACCTTGTAACTTTCCAGTCTTCAGGGACGGATCTTATGACAAGTTAGTGGTTGTATAGAAAGAAGCACGTTTGCTTGAGTATGGAGATAGCACAACAGCGTTCTCTGAAGGGAACCTAAGTGGTGTGCACTCTGATCTAAAAGACTTTCCTTTACTATGTGATGTGAGTCGTTTCGGTTAAGCGAAGATATCTATTGGTAAGTTATTCATGATGATAGCTGTTCTTGAATAGAATTCTAGAATATTTGTCTTCTTCGGTGAGGGAATTTCCGAAATCTGTCTTTTGTAAGTCCGCTTTACTGGCACTGTCATTCGTCACAATACCATGCCTATTGTGCATTGAATGTACTGACTGCATTCTGCCGATGGTGTAATGTACGTCTACACTCCTGGAAATGGAAAAAAGAACACATTGACACCGGTGTGTCAGACCCACCATACTTGCTCCGGACACTGCGAGAGGGCTGTACAAGCAATGATCACACGCACGACACAGCGGACACACCAGGAACCGCGGTGTTGGCCGTCGAATGGCGCTAGCTGCGCAGCATTTGTGCACCGCCGCCGTCAGTGTCAGCCAGTTTGCCGTGGCATACGGAGCTCCATCGCAGTCTTTAACACTGGTAGCATGCCGCGACAGCGTGGACGTGAACCGTATGTGCAGTTGACGGAGCGGGACTGCTACGGTCGCAGGTTCGAATCCTGCCTCGGGCATGGGTGTGTGTGATGTCCTTAGGTTAGTTAGGTTTAAGTAGTTCTAAGTTCTAGGGGACTTATGACCTAAGATGTTGAGTCCCATAGTGCTCAGAGCCATTTGAACCATTTTTTTTGCAGTTGACGGACTTTGAGCGAGGGCGTATAGCGGGCATGCGGGAGGCCGGGTGGACGTACCGCCGAATTGCTCAACACGTGGGGCGTGAGGTCTCCACAGTACATCGATGTTGTCACCAGTGGTCGGCGGAAGGTGCACGTGCCCGTCGACCTGGGACCGGACCGCAGCGACGCACGGATGCACGCCAAGACCGTAGGATCCTACGCAGTGCCGTAGGGGACCGCACCGCCACTTCCCAGCAAATTAGGGACACTGTTGCTCCTGGGGTATCGGCGAGGACCATTCGCAAACGTCTCCATGAAGCTGGGCTACGGTCCCGCACACTGTTAGGCCGTCTTCCGCTCACGCCCCAACATCGTGCAGCCCGCCTCCAGTGGTGTCGCGACAGGCGTGAATGGAGGGACGAATGGAGACGTGTCGTCTTCAGCGATGAGAGTCGCTTCTGCCTTGGTGCCAATGATGGTCGTATGCGTGTTTGGCGCCGTGCAGGTGAGCGCCACAATCAGGACTGCATACGACCGAGGCACACAGGGCCAACACCCGGCATGATGGTGTGGGGAGCGATCTCCTACACTGGCCGTACACCACTGGTGATCGTCGAGGGGACACTGAATAGTGCACGGTACATCCAAACCGTCATCGAACCCATCGTTCTACCATTCCTAGACCGGCAAGGGAACTTGCTGTTCCAACAGGACAATGCACCCAACGTGCTCTAGAAGGTGTAAGTCAACTACCCTGGCCAGCAAGATCTCCGGATCTGTCCCCCATTGAGCATGTTTGGGACTGGATGAAGCGTCGTCTCACGCGGTCTGCACGTCCAGCACGAACGCTGGTCCAACTGAGGCGCCAGGTGGAAATGGCATGGCAAGCCGTTCCACAGGACTACATCCAGCATCTCTACGATCGTCTCCATTGGAGAATAGCAGCCTGCATTGCTGCGAAAGGTGGATGTACACTGTACTAGTGCCGACATTGTGCATGCTCTGTTGCCTGTGTCTATGTGCCTGTGGTTCTGTTAGTGTGATCATGTGATGTATCTGACCCCAGGAATGTGTCAATAAAGTTTCCCCTTCCTGGGACAATGAATTCACGGTGTTCTTATTTCAATTTCCAGGAGTGTATTTGGGTCTTCCACCAGACATCGAGACAGAATATCATCTGGCATCAAAGTCCGCACTAAATTAATGGCTTCTGCAAAACCTAAGCATCTTGGGGAATTTGCGTTCCGTTATATTCGCCTTGCTTTTTAAGTTGCTTTTCAAACAATGTTCTGATCTATTTTCTGTACCATGGGGGATGAATTCCACCTCTTATTAATTTATTTCGGATAAATCACTCAATTTCTGTCGATATCATTTCCTATAGTTGAAGCCGCGTCGGGTCTGTGCTTGGATCAAACGGAATGGAGACAGTCATTTAGGAAAGTGTGAAGCGAAATTTCACCTGCTTTTTTAAATAAACATACAATACAGGGTGATTCAAAAAGAATACCACAACTTTAGGAATTTAAAACTCTGCAACGACAAAAGGCAGAGCTAAGCACTATCTGTAGGCGAATTAAGGGAGCTATAAAGTTTCATTTAGTTGTACATTTGTTCGCTTGAGGCGCTGTTGACTAGGCGTCAGCGTCAGTTGATGCTAAGATGGCGACCGCTTAACAGAGAGCTTTTTGTGTTATTGAGTACGGCAGAAGTGAATCGACGACAGTTGTTCAGTGTGCATTTCGAACGAAGTATGGTGTTAAACCTCCTGATAGGTGGTGTATTAAACGTTGGTATAAACAGTTTACAGAGAATGGGTGTTTGTGCAAAGGGAAAAGTTCTGGACGGCCGAGAACGAGTGATGAAAATGTAGCACGCATCCAGCAAGCATTTATTCGCAGACCAGGAAAATCGACTCGCAGAGCTAGCAGAGAGCTCCAAATTCCACAATCAACTGTGTGAAGAGTCCTACGAAAACGGTTAGTTATGAAACCTTATCGTCTGAAATTGGTTCAGGCACTGTCTGCAGCTGATAAGATTAAAAGAATCGATTTCTGTGATTTATGGGGGTATGTTAAGGATATGGTGTTTCGGCCACCTCTCCCAGCCACCATTGATGATTTGAAACGAGAAATAACAGCAGCTATCCAAACTGTTACGCCTGATATGCTACAGAGAGTGTGGAACGAGTTGGAGTATCGGGTTGATATTGCTCGAGTGTCTGGAGGGGGCCATATTGAACATCTCTGAACTTGTTTTTGAGTGAAAAAAACCCTTTTAAATGCTCTTTGTAATGATGTATAACAGAAGGTTATATTATGTTTCTTTCATTTTTAAAGTTGTGGTATTCTTTTTGAATCACCCTGTATTTTACATTTAGTTTTGGTGGCTTCGGGTGTTCCGGTATTCAGTCTCTCGATTAGAACCTTGTGGTCACTAATCCCTGTATCCGCCATGGTGCTGCCACAAGAGCATGCTAAATACTAATCGTACTTTATCAGTGTCATATTCAAACTGATTATGGAACAGAAGACTGCCATTCTCAGTTTTGTATGTTCGGCCATCATCAATATGGGATGTGATGACATATACGGTGTTTCAACGGCGATTTGATAGAGTCTGTGTTGAACATAACATTAGGACACGACGATAAATCAATGTGTACAAAGATATCCCCTCCCTTATCTCGTGATGTCGGCGACGGGATGAATTTGGAGATGGAAATCTTGACTTGATGAAGTAGGAACGAATGTTCTCGTGAGAGGTGACCGTGCTGTTCTCGAAAAATTCCGAAAGGCGAGTTCAAATGGCTCTGAGCACTGTGGGACTTAACATCTGAGGTCATCAGTCCCCTAGAACTTAGAACTACTTAAAACTAAATAACCTAAGGACATCACACACAAACATGCCCGAGGCAGGATTCGAACCTGCGACCGTAGCGGTCACGCGGTGCCAAACTGCAGCACCTAGAACCGCTCGGCCACACTGGCCGGCGAAAGGCGAGTGAGTGCTTCACAACACATAAATTCTGCTTCTGAAGCTCCAGTGACAGGTTTATCGTCTGCGCTCAGTCTTAGTAACACCAGCGGCAAGGCAGATGCAACTCATTTTATCATACGTGTTCTCAAGCAAGCTCATGTACGATGACGTGACGCATGAAATGACATTACGTGTGGGTCGAGGCCCGTGAGCCACAGTTTGGTCGTCCCTGGTCAAGATCAATATATGGGTGAACATTAAATGGGAGGATACACTCCAGAAATTAAAAGTTATGTAAATTGAAGAACAAATCCATCCAGTCAGCTGGAGCTTGAGAACAATAATTTTGTATAGTGGCTAAATAACAAATGAATGTCGCACTGCCACACTTCGAACTACGAACACTATAAAATGAAGGTAGTTTAGCCTTTGAGGAAGGAAAGTTTTACATTGCATAATGTAAGTGCAAAAGTTTCTCAACATCGATAAAAACCCAATAAGTGTAAGACACTTGCACACTAAAAGACATCAACAATGTAAATATATTAATTTTCATCCTAGAATGGCTAATCAAACCGTTATTACTTTTAGCAACACTACATCCCAGACGCAAAATAAGGGTCTGATTATATAGATGATAGAGTGACTGCCAACTAAAAGACAGTTAAGTGAACGGTCCCTATGGCTATCAAGCTAAATTTTAGTCAAAAATGTAGACGAAAAGTTGGATTCGACCGTTAAATACGAAATGAACTGACAAACAACAGCAATAACGCTAATAACATGATAAGAAACTGTTAATTCAACAAACGCAGAATTCTAGAACAAAAATGGCAATGCTGCCAAGACAGATACGGGAAGTACAATTCTAATTGTAAACAATAAGCTGAAAATGATATGAATGGGATTCTCAGCTAACTGGTGGTAAAGGCCCCATAAGAGCTGGAAAAGGGATTTATATGAGAATGTTAGTTGGGATGGGACAAGGAAATGATCTGGGGACAATGTGCTGTGGATGGCTAAATCATTAGAGATGGTTGACGAAAGGGGAGAAGAGGAGGTTTGTAATTGAAGTGTTGCCTGGAAGAAAAACATTATGTCCATAAAGTTTTTCATTTTCCCGTTTCCAGCAAATATTGAGTCGGTATTAACAAGTCTTTCTGCCAACAAAATATTCTTACTCTCCAACAGGCGCAAAGCCTGCTGGAAACATTTGAATGCAGTGCTGCGCCAAGTCGATGTTCCACTTCCACGCCGTTTAAACCTGTGTTTCCTACACAGTGTCCTGAGATTTACTGGTATTTTGTTTAATAGTGACGGGATATCTTTAACGTGAAATTTACTTTTGATAACATCACATAGGAAGCTAATAAAAACTACTCTAATCAGCCGAAACGTAATGACCACTGCCCACTCCGACGCTGGATGCCGCATGGTGGCCTTGCGGATACGTGACGCGGTAGCAAAAGTATATAAGCAGAGCGGAGACGGGCGGGGCATCACCCTAGCGAAGATAGGGGCTGCAAATGGGGAAATACGTTGAGATAAGCCACTTTAACAAAGAGGAGATTAACATTACGCTGGGCCTGCGAACGTGTATCTCGAAAACGGCGAAGCTGGTCAGATTTTCACGTGCTACTGTCGTGAGCATCTACCACTAGGAGCTAAATGGTTTGACGTCCACGACTCTTCATCGTACGATGTTGGACCATCCCTACGTGTTCACATGTTGACACAACGACATCGTCAATTACTGAAACTTCCTGGCAGATTAAAACTGTGTGCCGGACCAAGACTCGAACTCGGGATCATTGCCTTTCGCGGGCAAGTGCTCTACCAGCTGAGCTACCCAAGCATGGCTCACACCCCGTACTCACAATTTTAATTCCGCCAGTACCTCGTCTCCTATCGATCGTCAATTACTGTTTCAGTGAGCACAGGACCATCGCGACTCGAACGTCGATTAATGCAAACGTGTCGGCTCTTCGGATGAGACACATCTTTGCTTCACTAGGTCGACGGTCGTCTCCACAAGCGTCGTCATCGAGGTAAATAGTGGCTCGAAATGTACCGCGAGCCACGGACGCAGGCTGGTGGTAGCAGTATTATGTTACGGGAGAGATTCTCCTGCGTTTGCGGGGGATTCTGTGGTAGTAATGGAAGACAAACTAATTACTCCGAATCACCCACATACCTTCAACACTGATATCTTCTCCAATGACTATGCCATGTCCAAACAGTATAATTATCCCTGTCTCGGAGGCAGAACCGAGCTACGGTGGGTTGAGGAGCACTATAGTGACGTCTCGGTGCCCAAATTCGTTTCATGTAAATCCTATGAAATCGGTCTTAGTCGCTATCGGGCGCCATCACCGCATGTTCAAATCAGCAGACCGTTATTAACGCGAATTACATGATCTGGGCGTAGACATATAATACCAAATGCCTCCGAAAACCTGCCAACAAACTATAGGATCCCTGCTGCGCAGAATCAGTGATGTATTTCGTTTCACAGACGGACAAACAAGGTATTAAACAAGTAGTAATTAATGTTTTGGCTCGTCCCTGTATATAAATGTGGGAAGTGATTGTGATACTACTACGGGCACAGACAGGAAATATCAGTACCATACTACTGTATGGGAAAGTAAAATTCAGAAAGCTAACTGGGAGAAAGAGGTTGTGAAGAAGGAGTTAAATTCTAGAAATGTTGTGTTATGCCGACAACCCAGAGGAACTGTAGTTCTATGGTATTTGAAGTGAGATTACTATGTTACGCTAAGGAATATTTTGTAAAAATAAACCCAAACGATCGAGAAGGGATCCGTCAAAGATTTTGGGCTATAGGTGAAAAGAGCACGCAGGATGCATTATAATTAAGTTTAACTGAAAATAAAAAGATATTAGAAACATTTAAAGGAGCTAAGTCTGGTCAGAATCATAACCCTTCATACATTTATCATCTAAAATTCAGCAAGTTAAACCCTAATCCAGAGAGTTTTAAACTTTACCAAGACTCGTTTAAAAACAGTTTTATAGCCTTTGAATGCTGATGCTCCTGTAGCAGAGAATGATATTGGGAAATACAGCAACGGATCGAGTAAAATAGTAACGGAAATATGTGGAATGATCTGAATAATTTTACAACATTTAAATCAGGATTGTCAAAATACTTCCTCTGTGATTTGCGTTGGCTGTAAAGCAATGGTTAGATAGGAAACTGATCTCAGTGATATCGGACCATTCCACATATTTCCGTTACTATTTTTTCTTTCTAAAACAATTTTCATCATGAAACTAAAACAGTACTCCATGTGAAGTATAAGATTTATCGTAAGCGTTATAAGGAGAATAGTATGTATTCATTTCGAAAATCAAGAACTGATATCTCTGTGTTTCAGGGAACGTAGGGTAATATTGAGTATCAACGAAAATGATCCTCATAAAAAGAGTATGTGTGTAACACGAAAGAAAAGTTAGACACTACAGAAACTAAAGGAAATGTGAAGTCGGACAAACTTGAAAATACAGGTACCTCAATACTCGAGTCTGATTACGCACAGAACTTGCCTCTGCCTGAACTGGGCATTAGTGCACTATTCTACAAGAGGCTACTGTGGTTCAGTATAACAATACCAGTGAAGTAATTTTTTTTGTTTTCTACAAGGTGCGGTAAACAAAGATTCAAATTCTGTTTGTTGCTTTTTACCTGAAATCAGAAGCAGTACACTCCAGAATCGAAGTAAAATTGAGGCCGTTATACTTCTATCGGATTCATGCAGAGTGAAAAGTAAAAATATGAGTATGTTGAGGTTTTGCACATTGTTTTCTGAATGAAGAAACGTAATCACGCAATTTGTTTTTCCAAGTAGGGGCACTCATACATTCAATGCAACCGTAACCTCGACCTATACGGAAAAATTCTATGAGATAATGGGAAGACTGAGAATGTGCGCTAAGACATCACAGGGCATCAGAACTGCAGAACGAATCAGCACCGCTTGAAGTGGTAGGTAGAGTGGGCTGGGCATATAGACGTCATGTTCATGGATTACAGATGTAAAGAAGAAAGTGTTTTTTGTAGTACTAAAATACGTTTGAGAAGTAAACGTAGAAATTCCAAAACCGGCTGGAGAAAACTGTGAAACAATATGTATGAAAATAAGTAAAGACTAGTGAAGATCATTTGAAAGGAATTCATTTTCAGCTAATTATTTGTTTATTTAACTGGAAATTCCTTTTATTTCACATTGTCAATGATACGGCAATTAATAGATTTTTCAAGACGAATGTTATTCGTTTCTTTTTTAATTCTTATATGACGGATCTATTTTAGAAACATTTTGTTACTTTGAAAAGTGAAATTTTTGTTCAGTAAAACATATAGTTTTTCTTACATAAGGAGTTTTAACAACTATATAAAAGTAAAATAAGGAAAATGTCATTTTATTTTTCGTGATATACAGTGGTTTGAGTGGAAAGCAACTTAAGTTCCGTACTAAACTGTCACTTCAAATCAGTCAGTAAGTCTTATGTATTACACTATCACGTCATTAACTGTGAAACCACAGCACTTCTTTTCTATTTGACTGAAATTTTGACGGTGTACAAGAGTTTGAAATGAATAAAGAATGTCTTCACTTAAAATTTCCGGGTTGATGGGCCGTGGTCGAAGTATAAAACTGTCTCCTGACGTTTCGTCTCTGACTGTGGGAGACATCCTCGGAGGTAAAACGGGGAACTGCGAAGAGAGCTCGAGGAAGCGCTGATTATATAGGCAGTACAGATGGCACCACTGTGATCACGTGGCTTCGGCTATGAGATTGTCTCTGGTGATGCCAACATTCTCGATTGAAAGTAATCGATCGTCACGCTTGCGGTGCAACGCTGACATCCAAATTTTATCTAGTTTAACACCTTCGTCTTTCCTGTTAAAATTATTACGATGTTTATCAATCTCTATAGCCTCTCTATACAACCGTGCATAATAATGCGAGGTTTTTGATATGACGCTTGTCTCGCTGAATTTCATTTCATGATCACCTTCCTGGTAAACATGTTCCGCTACGGCCGATTTATCCGTGTGACCAGGCGGCAATTCCTCTTATGTTTAACAAGACGGGTGTTCACACTTCTCTTTGTGGTACCGATGTAAACCTGTCCACAACTACGAGGAATTTTATATACCCCCGGTGTAGCCAAAGGGTGTCGTGCATCTTTTGCCGACCTTAAAACTTCTTTTGTTTTCCTAGTGGGTCTCAAAGTAGTTTCCACCCCATACTTGCCTAAAACTTTCCCAATACGATCTGTGACCTTACTAATGAACGGAAGAAAAACTTTTCCCTTGGGCGACTGTTGATCGCCGTTGCTCCTGATTCTCTGCCTAGAGTGAAGTATTCGATCTATATCCTTGCTGGAATAGCCATTCTTCGCGAAAGTTGACCGTAGATGTTCAATCTCATCTTTTAAATAAACAGGTTCACAAAGTTTGTACGCCCTGTCTATCAAAGTTTTCATTACTCCTCTTTTTTGTCTACGGTGGTGGTTTGAATCTTTATGTGGGTAACGATCAGTATGTGTGGGCTTTCTATACACCTTAAGGCCCAACGTTCCGTCCCGTCGTTTAATCACAGACACATCCAGGAAATTCAATTGCCCATTCCTTTCCGTCTCCATAGTGAATTGGATTTTCGTATTAATGCTATTTAAATGTGTCAGGATGGCATCCAACTCCTCAGCTCCGTGTGTCCATACTACGAACGTGTCATCGACATAGCGATACCATCTGGCTGGTTTCTTACTGGCAGCCTGCAACGACCGTTGTTCAAAAGTCTCCATAAATAAATTAGCCACAGCAGGACTGAGAGGACTGCCCATACATCTACATCTACATTTATACTCCGCAAGTCACCCAACGGTGTGTGGCGGAGGGCACTTTACGTGCCACTGTCATTACCTCCCTTTCCTGTTCCAGTCGCGTATGGTTCGCGGGAAGAACGACTGTCTGAAAGCCTCCGTGCGCGCTCTAATCTCTCTAATTTTACATTCGTAATCTCCTCGGGAGGTATAAGTAGGGGGAAGCAATATATTCGATACCTCATCCAGAAACGCACCCTCTCGAAACCTGGCAAGCAAGCTACACCGCGATGCAGAGCGCCTGTCTTGCAGAGTCTGCCACTTGGGTTTATTAAACATCTCCGTAACGCTATCACGGTTACCAAATAACCCTGTGACGAAACGCGTCGCTCTTCTTTGGATCTTCTCTATCTCCTCCGTCAAACCGATCTGGTACGGATCCCACACTGATGAGCAATACTCAAGTATAGGTCGAACGAGTGTTTTGTAAGCCACATCCTTTGTTGATGGACTACATTTTCTAAGCACTCTCCCAATGAATCTCAACCTGGTACCCGCCTTACCAACAATTAATTTTATATGATCATTCCACTTCAAATCGTTCCGCACGCATACTCCCAGATATTTTACAGAAGTAACTGCTACCAGTGTTTGTTCCGCTATCATATAATCATACAACAAAGGATCCTTCTTTCTATGTATTCTCAATACATTACATTTGTCTATGTTAAGGCACAGTTGCCACGCCCTGCACCAAGTGCCTATCCGCTGCGGATCTTCCTGCATTTCGCTGCAATTTTCTAATACTGCAACTTCTCTGTATACTACAGCATCATCCGCGAAAAGCCGCATGGAACTTCCGACACTATCTACTAGGTCATTTATATATATTGTGAAAAGCAATGGTCCCATAACACTCCCCTGTGGCACGCCAGAGGTTACTTTAACGTCTGTAGACGTCTCTCCATTGATAACAACATGCTGTGTTCTGTTTGCTAAAAACTCTTCAATCCAGCCACACAGCAGGTCTGATATTCCGTAGGCTCTTACTTTGTTTATCAGGCGACAGTGCGGAACTGTATCGAAAGCCTTCCGGAAGTCAAGAAAAATAGCATCTACCTGGGAGCCTGTATCTAATATTTTCTGGGTCTCATGAACAAACAAAGCGAGTTGGGTCTCATGCTCACTCATTTGTTACATAGTTTGATTCTTAATTTCTTTGCTTGCTTTTGGTACTTGCATTGTTTAACTCATAAATTTCGGGTGTATTATAGTATTTGAGAGTTGTAGCATCGCGTTTTAGTACCTGAATAGTGTAAATTCGCGTAGTCGTTTGTCTTCTGTTTTTGTTTTGAACGGCCAGTGTCGGTTGGTCACAGTCAGTGTGCTCCCTGCCGCCGTTGGATAAGCAGATGCAGCAGCAAGTCGTATACTCCTAGCTCACTCATTTGTTACATAGTTTAATTCTTAATTTCATTGCGTGTTTTTGGTACTTGCATTGTTTAGTTCATAAATTTCGGGCGTATTATAGTATTTGAGAGTTGTAGCATCGCGTTTTAGTACCTGAATAGTGTAAATTCGCGTAGTCGTTTGTCTTCTGTTTTTGTTTTGAACGGCCAGTGTCGGTTGGTCACAGCCAGTGTGCTCCCTGCCGCCGTTGGATAAGCAGCTGCAGCAGCAAGTCGTATACTCCTAGCTCACTCATTTGTTACATAGTTTAATTCTTAATTTCTTTGCGTGTTTTTGGTACTTGCATTGTTTAATTCTTAAATAGCCACCCCATCAATCTGTTCATAAAAGTCATTATTGTATTGAAAGTAGGTTGTGGTGAGGATGTCTCCCGGAGTCGGAGACGAAACGTCAGGAGACAGTTTTATACTTCGACCACAGCCTATCAGCCCGGAAGTTTTAAGTGAAGACAATACCGGCCGTGGAAACTAGCATTGTATGAATAAAGAATGCTTTAATCTGTTTAGTGCTCCACATCATTCAATTTCAGTATTTTTCAATTAAATTGTTGTCCCAGAGAACGCCTCAATTGTGAATCTTACTGAACTTAGGTTAAGGAAGGAAGATTAGAGTTTAACAACCTGTCAATAGTACGCTCATTAGAGACAGAGTTCAAGTTCGGATTAGGAAAGGACGGGAAGGAATTTTCAAAGGAATGAACCAAGCATTTCTGTGGTAAAATTCAGGGAAATCACGTAAAACCAAACGCTGGATGGTCAGTCGTGGATCTGAACCATCAGCGCCCAGACTGTCAGTCCAGTTTGCTAACTACTGTGCAATTAACTGTGGTTAATATACCAGTGGAAACTCCATAACCATAACTATGCTGTCAGGTCTCATGTTAATACAACTAAATGCCCTACATTTTTGCTTTATTATTTCGTCGAGCATCATGCTTCTATACTCGGTTGATCCCGTAGGTGAAGTGCGTGAAAAAATTTTAAAAAAATTTCTCTAAATACAAAAAGGTTATATGACGGGTGTGTTTTAGAAACATTCTGTAACTTTGAAAAGTGAATACTTTTGTTCAGCAAAAAACATAGTTTTTCTTACATCAGGAGTTTTAACAACCATTTAAAAGTAAAATAAGGAAAATATCATTTTATTTTTCGTGATATACAGTGGTGTGATGGGAGAGCAACTCAAGCTTCGTACAAAAAGGTGTCAATAGGAGATTGAACACTGGTTCTAACTGTGCTGTTTGACAGCTGCTAAGGAACAACTGCCAACTGCTAAGGAAAAAGCACGAGTTGCTACAAAACAAGCAACGGTTGCTAAGAAACACCCAATCAATGGCAATAAGAGGAAATGTTGAGTTAGCAAGTGGATGATGCCTTTTCAAGAATGCTCTCTATACATTCGACAGTTTGTGCAATATGACGTTTGACGAATCTTATTGTCGAACCGATGAGTGTGACATTCCATATGAGATGGCAACATGTCTGCAAGACATCATTGGAGTGCTTAATATGGTGGATGAGCAGCTGGACGGATGAAAGCAAATCAGATTGTCACCACCGTGGCCCACAGTAATGGGTGTTTCCAACAGTGCAATCTCGCGATTAAAAATGGCTTCTGAAGGTGCAAATGCTATGTGAAAGTATGACACCGGTCGACACATAGCCCTGGTGGCTAAAAGGAGCTGACATCCCACGCCTAGGAATGTCATTGCAGATCTTGCAAGCACTACTGTTATACGAGCCCCTGCCAGAACTATTTCGCGCCCATTAAATGATACTGGTTTTATTTCTGGAAACCTGTTAAATGCAACCCACTTGAACCATGCCATCGTCGAGAAAGAATTAGTTGAAGTTATTGAACATGTTGGTTGGGCTCGGCAGCAGTGATCCAGAGTGATGTTCACGGATGAAACTCACCTCACGTGGCAAGTGGTTCTCACCTCCCGTCAGTTAGGGGTTGCACACCACACAGTGTTCATGAACGTCGTCGGTATGGCCTAGACGTTATTGTGTGAACAGGCGTCATGCACAAAGACCGAACACCGCTGCATATCTTTGCACAAGGTACCGTTACAGCACAGTGTTAATGCAGAGATGTTATTCTGTAATGGGTGTGGTCAATTTCCTACTTTCTGTTTATAGACGGCAGTGACCGCCAACGCAGGACCGCTGAGATGTTGGACATACTGCAAAGTGAAACTATTGAACGTATGGAATGGCCTGCATACTGCTCGGACATTAACCTCACAGAGAATGCCAGAGGTACTCTTGGCAGACGTGTTTTCCAATAAACACCGTCTCCTCGAACTGTGCAAGAACTTAAAACCGTCTTGAAACTAGTGGCAAAATGCCCCCTAAGGCCTCATAAAAAGTTTCGTAGAAAAATGAGCATTAGTACCCAAGGAGGGCGTACTCCTAACTGGATTCCGATATCGAACTTTATATTTCTAGTCTAACTTGTTTTTTTGCATCTGTTATTCCGCTTTCTCATGTCGTGAAACCTGCACCGTTCTTTCTTATAAATGTACAACCCCAACTCTATTACATATGTAACGTGTTTCATGTGGGCCATCGTTAGTTGTGATTGTTCCTCTCCAACCATGTCCCTTTCCCTTAGCAAATGTGAAGAATCGCATTATGCAATTAAAGGCAAATTTATTTTCGTGCAAACGGTTTGTCCATATGTTTCAGTATTTTAGGGAGCGAGTCATATAGTTTTGTTACAGATCAACGCCCAGAAGTTTGAAATCGTACCAATATGTTATGGATGTAATTGTACATTTAAAAGAACATTTTTATTAACATATGGAAATCATGACAGAAAATAACTTTAACAAGAGTATAGCATTTACGGTTGAAAATAAGCACTGTTCACTATTCACCTCCATGGTTGAGGTGTGACTTTGGTATTGCTTAATAATAGCCCAGTCAATGAAGATAAAGAGATCGAATATGTGAAGTAATACGTGCTGTCGCAATTTTATGTACAGAGGTAGGAGAGCACGCCATGAATAACATACAAAAATTCCTGGACGTTGGGGACAATGTGTGGAGGTGGGGCTCCCTTTGGATGCCACGTTGGTAAGTTGAAAACAGTTGCTTTAGCGAGAACGACTTCCAGTACAAGCTTAAAATACATTGGCTTTCTTACAAGAAAGGTCCTAGTCTTTTTTATCTAGGTCGATTTGTGTGCAGAGTGCGAGAAAACGTGGAAAATAAAACTACACATATCCAGCATGTGCTTCAGCTTTGTTGGTTATTATAGGGCAATTTGTGGACCACCATTAACACATATGAAACTGTTCATCTCAACCTCCTCTACGTCACTCTAGTACGTTGTAAATAGTAAAGGCTTACATCTGTTTCTTGTTTCGCATTCGCACATTTATTTATAGTTCAGCTAACGGTGCAGTCTCTTAAATAATAACAAATTGAGTTTTGTTGGCTGCTTCCATTTGTCTCTGTGCCCTGCTGTCTTTTGCCAGTTGACGCCTGTGCTTTTCTCCAGTTCTTTATCCCAGACAACGGGACGTCTGTCTGGTGAATCCATCTTTCTCTGGTATTTCATTCTAATAATACCCTTGTCCATATTTAGTCATTTTTTTCGTTTTATATGTCATGTCCATTTCGATTTGAGTCTCTTTACACGTTGCACAACCTGAAGGACGCCTGTTACTTACCTCCCATCTTCATTTCTTTTCTGATCTTTCTTACTGACCACCTTGGGGTAGCCTTCCCATGTCTCTCGTAGCTGTTCGTTCTTTTCAAAGAGCCCTATGTCACAGTGGGAGGAACACACTGAGAAAACAACTTTTTTAAAGGGGCGATGTAACGGAAATTGTTAACATTTATGTAAAAATCATTACAGCGATATTTATTAATTTACAATTCTAAACATTGGCATGTGTAAAGCAAAAGAGCTGTGCTTTAACGGAAAAATATTGTAAAATATGCAGCATTAATATTTTGCCAGAAATTAAAATCTTTAATTTTTAATGTCCTTTTTATAACACACCATAATTCAAATTCTAATCACGCAATTAATCTCAAAATTTTATGGTAGTGTTCTGGAAGTTTATAAGACCACTGAGCTACAGTTATTAATTTGTGGTACAAATTTGATCATTAATAGATTTTTAATTTTGCACATCAAAAACTAACTTTTTTTCTACATACAGTCATCTAAAAATCAGAATGTAGTTGCAGAATGTAGTTCTTTTTATCTCCAGGGAGACAGCTACATGTTGCAAACAGCTACTGAAAATTTCATTGCATTAGCGTATATAAGTTTGAGAAGGCTTCTAATAACGCAAGAAATGTAAAAGTAAATTAGATTCAAAGATTTCCTTCTCATACTTCTACATGTAATAAGCTTATTTGAATTTTAAAATCCTCCATACTGATATTTCTCCTCCTATCAACTGCCTGACCTGTATTTGCAGTTGAGACACAAATCTGTTAGCGTTCTTGACCCTTTGCTCGACGATGTGTAAATGCTTTTCTGGTAAACAGACCAGAACCTATACCAATTCTCTTCAGCACTTCAATTATGCCGTTGTTTCTGTTATTGTAACATAAAACTGCATCATAGACGCCTATTTTGAGTACTTCAAGTCCACAGAATGTCCTTTTTGAGCATATAATCCAAATTAAATTATTAAGGCTTTCATTTGCATTTTATGTCTTTCGGTGGAAACACTTCCGCATTAAATGCCGGCCGACGTGGTCGAGCGGCTCTAGGCCCTTCAGTATGGAACCGCAAGACCGCGGCGGTCGCAGGTTCGAATCCTGCCTCGGGCATGGATGTGTGTGATGCCCTTAGGTTAGTTAGGTTTAAGTAGTTCTAAGTTCTAGGGGACTGATGTCTTCAGATGTTAAGTCCCATAGTCCTCAGAGCCATTTGAACCATTTTCAACCTCATTAAATCAGAGTTTGGAAGAAATCTGAATGTTTGCTTGACTGCATTCATAACAGGTTCTGGTACTGAGTGTTTATGTGAATATGTCTCATTTCTGTTGTTGTACTTAACACCAATCGTCTTTCGGACACAGATTGTGGATTGGTGTTTGGTCACTGGAGAGTTTGTGGGAAAAAGTTGCCCATACAGCATGCCTCATTGCCTCTACATTGTGTATTTTTCCTGATGGCTTTCCTATAAAACATCTGAAGAGAATCAATTTCTTTCATAGTAAGCCTGTCTTTTCCTCCTGTGGCTTTCCATTCTAAAGTACTTCATCTTTCTTCTCTTTCAGCAAGCGACGAAGCCTACCACATAGCCTCTTTTGGATGTGGCCAACACATTCCAATTTCCCTATTGTAGTATTCTACAAATTTTTATCTGTTACAGCACAGAACAAAGAGAAGTCCCCATCACCAAGATAATAGTGTATTTCACACCATACTGCTCCTCAGATCTGGAGAACATCCTAAAACTGCAACAGCCTCCATCCCCCACTTGAAGCACTATAATTTTTAGAGCATGCTAAAGCATGCTTTTATTGCCAGAGATTCTGTTTTCGTTGTTGGACATTTTCCTTGTTGCACAGTGGTGGCAGTATTTAGACATAATTTCTTCGTCTAAAACTTCACCTGAGTCAATACCAATAACACATGCAACTCCATACAGAGATGTGTGACCCCTTTTCATCCAGGTCCCATCTACAGACACATACAGGTCAGTAACATTTGTAGTAGATTCAGGATCGCAAACAGCATCAGTAATTTTTTATCTATATTTTAAAACCTCGCACAAGGTGTAGGCATGTTCAGAAACTCACACAGTAACTTACCTCCTTCCTTGCCCTGTCCAAGGCATGTAAGAGCATATGCTAACCTAAAATTGCTTTCATAGGTATAAGTGTCAGTTTGTTTGGAGGAGGAAAATGAAAATTCATAGCCACACGAATCGAAAATTAGTTTAAAATCACTCTTTTTTCTTCAACAACAATCACGCATTCCGTATTTTTACAGTTAACACATGAACACGAAAAGTTTATAGGTTGGCAGAGAAGCTCAATATCAACAATCCTGAATCCAGCGGAATCTCTATCAACATCATTCACACACCTGAACAATTCTCCTGTCCCAAGTTTCGATGTTTAATGCTGAGAGACTACGTTCTTCATTTAGAGATGCTTCCTCGTTTTTGTTGGTAAACCGATTTCCATGAAACCTCCGTTATCTAAACACAATTTTTCCACCACCCATTATGCATAAATCTTGACTTCCACTTAAAGATTAGCGAATTCAGTATGTGTTAGTATTTTCAAAACATAAATAAACCATATACGAGAAAGTTCTAAGGCAAAGATGTTGATATCAGACAGAGACATAGATGTCAGCAAAAGATATCGAAAGAAAATCTCCTTCACACTGACAAAAATTCCGCTGAAGCAAGCAAATTCCCAAATGTCGGAAACAAATGTCGGAAAACGTGGAAGTGGCCACCAGTGAAGAGGTAATCATTTTAACAATTTAATGGCATTTCTAAAGCTGCTATCATCTAACACGCACAACACATAGATTAAACTGTGTAGATCAGGAAGATAATATTTTTAAAAAATCCCTTTTTTGGACCAAAATCCATTACATCCCACGTTAACGTTTGTTCAATTACGTTTCTCACATAGGCTCTCCAGCCTAGTTTGATCCAACGAATATATCTGACTTTTATCTCTTTGGATCTCATTTTACTGCTCCGAATACTCATGTTCGTTGACGTCTTCTAGACAGCTTCTATCCCAAATTAGTTGTCCTCAATTTATCCAATTTTTGTGCGTAACATTTCTTTTCGACGGATTTAACGTAAGGCCCACTTTTTCGCCTCTATCTGACATGTACTTTACAGATTATTGCAATTCTATTATTGCTTACTAGGACTACTATATTTACTGCAAATCTCTAGTCAGCCTTTTCTCATTTATTCTCCTTTATTTTGAAATAATTTTCGATATAGCCATGTCAAGGACTGCTGTAAATAATTCCATTTATGTAGGGTCACCCCGCTTTACTCCTCTTCCAATGGAAAATTCCATCTTGTGTTTCCCTACGCTGGCAGAATTCATTGAGATATCATAAATGTTACCTATTTATATCATTTACCGCCTTTCTGCACCACATTTGGTTTGTGCCTGTGCAACTGTAGTGTGGCTAACAGAATCAAAAACCTTCCCAAAATCTATAAAATCTACGTGTAGTAGCATTTCATATTCATTAATTCGACTAATTCACGCACGGCGTGTACATGGTCAATTTCTCTATATCACTGCGGAATCCAGCTTGTTCCGTGGGATGTGCGATTTCCGCATTATAATTGATGGGATTTATCAAGACTTACTAAAACTTTTTAGGTAGTAGGGAGTAAACCGATGGGATGGTAATTCTTCAAATTATAAATACTTCCTTTCTGTATAGAAGGTTTTTGGTTCTTTGTTCCAGGAGGCGGGGACACCGCCTTTTTCTGTACACGCAGTAATGATTTTAGCCAGATATTCGTTGTCTGTAACTTCTTTACAGTTCTTTTTATTCTCTGGTGTCACTTTTGTGGATTTCTTGTAGTCATTCTATATCTGCTTTTATTTTCTTGCTTACACATTTACATAGCTCTGAGTATTGTATATTGTCAACTGTTGATTTAGTTTCCATCTATTGTCTCTAACTTTCCATGTTATCCGGAACTTTCATTGATCGCCCTATGGCTTTTGCAGTTTTCTTTGTCTTTTCCTCTAGTTTACCTTCTGTTGACTGTTCCTATCTTGTCCGAAGAGTCATACGGAATTTTCGTTCTTTTTCATTTAATTTATTCACAATCATAGTTTCTTTCTTCACTCATATGAGTTTTCTTCTTTCTTGTTGGAAGTTTATGTCTAGTTTCGCTCTTACCAATCTATGGTCACTTCCAGTATGTAATAGGTTCGAAACTGAAACATTTTGAATACTTGTTTTGCTCTGAAATAACAAAATCTTTTTCATTCAGAGTCTTGTCACTTGGACTTCTCCATTTCTTTTAGAATAGTTTTTAAAAAAGATGTTTGTGATGAAAAAATTACTCCTCTCTTCAGCGAACTGAACGAGGGACAAGCATTTCGCCTCTTTTATTTCTGTCAAAAGTAATTTAATTAATTAATTTTACATATGTATATATAAAATCATTTGTCCCTACAGAAAATTGAAAAAGTAGAATAATAATCCATTCACGAGAGCGATATTGGTATAAGCATGGAGTAAATTAATTACAGGTCTTACCTTCCAGCCCTTGCCCACTTAAGAAAGAGTACAAGAGTGCATACATGTGGAATCTTAAGACATATGTACCCCATTTTTCGCATTATTCTACTATACAGTGCAGTCCGAAAACCATAATTAATTGTATTTCATTCCTCTCAGTTATCTTATTTCCAAGTCACATAGATAGTTCTCCGTGGAAGCTATGGCGTATGACTTATGAACAGTATCAGATTGTAAGAAGTAGTATACCGTTATTGACTGGCAATCGAAGCATGGAATGCCCCTAAAATTAGGTCTGCCTTATTTATGTTTAAACTTAGCTTTGTTGGAGCGATAATCCTCAAGTTAACATAACATTGTCGTGGTAAAAATGAGAAATAGTATTAGGTGTATTCCGAAAGGTCCTAAATTTAATTTTAACAGGGAGGCAGTCGAAATTGTTTACGAGCGGAATTGGAACATTACAAGTATTTTAAAATAAAATGAACTGTTCCGTAAAATATCTCAACTGCTCATACACCAGATTGGAATAGTAATACATTTACAGGAACGAAATTGGTACAAGCACTGCACACGAATTGTTATCGTGGGAGGGATCCGGTCTTTCAATCGAAAATATCGCTCACATTCAGAAACATTCCATCGTCATGTATAAGTTCATTTCGTACTAAATTTCATTGCCGATTTCAGAGCAGTCCAATACGCTTCGGGGAAACAAAAACAGACACGCACCACGATGGGCGTATGAAATCAGATTTTTCTGCAAGTGGAGCGACGCTGTAGTTCGCCTGTCTGACTGTTGACTCCAGAGAATCGCGTTTCTGGAAGACGTGGCCGCATCCTCCAGGGCCACGTGCATCTCTACTGGCGGCTGAAAAAGTACGAGACGAGAGCGGCAATTTCCCGCCAATGTAAATGCAAATACCGGGACCTGCATATCAAAGGCTCTGTTTACAGCCAGTTTTCGATAATGTGTGGGTGCGTTGTGCGACGGCGTAGGGCGCAAAACATCGCACGGTTTGTGCCACAGAGGCTGTGCTACACGCTTTCGCACATTGGGCGTCCCAGCCAAACAAGACCTGAAATTCACAGTGATGTACTCATTCAGTGAAGCTTTGTTGGCGTCATTAAGTACGCCCCTGCAAATTCGATGTTGCTGCGGTCTTCATTCTGATGACTTGTTTGATGGTTATCTTCACGTTAGTCTGTCCTATGCATGACCCGCCACCTCTGTATAACTACTCAACCTACGTCTATTTGAACTTCGTTATCGTACTCATGCCTTGGTGTCTCTCTGCAGTTTTTACATCTCACTCAGCCCTCTATTATCAAATGAACAATTACTTGCTGCCTCACGGTGTGTCCTATAAACTGATTCCTTCCATTAGTCGACTTATGTGTTCAATTTCCTTTCTCCCGAGTTCACTTCAGTATCTCCATGATACATCTCCGATATACCAGTCTAATCGTGTGTATTCTCTTGTAAAAGCACATTTCAAAAGCTTCCATTCTCACCTTGTCTCAGCTGCTCATAGTCCACATTTCAGGTCCGTACAAGGCTACGTTGTAGATAAAAACATTAACGAAAGTGTTCCTAGCACTTAAATGTACATCCGATGTCAACAAATTGCTCTTTTTGAGAAATGTTTCTCTTGCTATTTCCAGTCTCCATTTGAAATCCTCTCCACCTTAAGCACCGTCAGTTATTTTTCTAAGGAGTAGTAAAACTCACCTACTACTTTTCATCGTGATTTCGTAATGTATTAGTTTGGTGCAACAATTGTCATTTTTCATTTGTAGTTCACTGTTGACATTTGAGTTTCAATGTTATATTGTCATTTTGTCGTTTGCAGATAGTGAGTGGAGCTGTGGAGATTAGAAAATGGGAACGCCAAGTGGAGAAATCAGAACATTTCCGACATTTTCTTTTTTCTGTCTGAGTTCAGCAGAGGAGCGACACCGGCAAAGGCAGCCAGAATCATATGCGTAATGTATGAGGACACAGCACGGTAAGAAACTGGATTTCTCGTGTTAAGGAGGATTGTTTTGACGTTAGAGACCCTTCACGTTCAGGAAGACCCCCGGAGTTTGAGAGACAATCTTCACTCAATCCAAATTAATAATATAAGTGTTGACCAGATGTGGCTTAAATTCAAAGAAATAGTATCGGCAGGAATTGAGGGGGTTATGCCAAATAAACTAACAAACGACGGAGCTGATCCTCCTTCGTACACAAAACTGGTTAGAACACTCTTGCGGAAACAGCGAGACAGACATGGCAATTTCAAACAGGCGCAAAATCCCCAAGATTGGCAATCCTTTACAGAAGCTCGAAGCTTAGCGTGGAGCTCAATGCGAGACGCCTATAGCAGTTTCGACAACGAAACTTTGTCTCGAAACCTGGCATAAAATCTAGAAGCATGTCAGCGGCAAGAAATATTCAATGCCTTCTTTGCGCGATAACAAAGGAGATACTATCGAAGACAGTGCTGCCAAAGTAGATTTACTGAACACAGCCTTCCGAAATGTCTTCACGAAAGAAGACGAAGTAAATATTCCAGAATTCGAATCGAGAACAGCTGCCAACATGACAAACGTAGAAGTAAATATCCTCAGAGTAGTGAAGCAACTCGAATCACTTAATAAAAGTAAGTCTTCTGGTCCTTTCGGAGTATGCTGATGCTTTAGATCCATACTTAACAATCGTATACAACCGTTCGCTTGACGAAAGATCCGTACGCAAAGACTGGAACGTTGCACAAGTCACACCAATATTCAAGAAAGGTAGTAGGAGTAATCCACTAAATTACAGGCCCATATCTTTAACGACGATATGCATCAGAATTTTAGGACATACGTCTATTGTGTTCGAACATTATGAATTACCTCAAAGGAAACGGTCTATTGACACACAGTCAACACGGGTTTAGAAAACATCGTTCCTATAAAACACAACTAGCTCTTTATTGACAAGGGATTTCAGATCTATTCCGTATTCCTGGATTTAAGGAAGGCTTCTGACACTGTACCACACAAGCGGCTCGTAGTAAATTTGCGTGCTTCTGGAATATCGTCTCAGTGATGTGACTGGATTTGTGATTTCCTGTCAGAGAGGTCACAGTTCGTAGTAATAGACGTAATGTCATCGAGTAAAACAGAAGTGATTTCAGGCGTTCCCCAAGGTAGTGTTACAGGCCCTTTGCTGTTCCTTACCTCTGTAAAATTCAGTTGTTTGCAGATGACGCTGTCGTTTATCGACTAATAAAGTCATCAGAAGATCAAAACAAACTGCAAAACGATTTAGAAAAAAAAAAAAGAAGTCTGAATGGTGCGAAAAGTGACACTTGACAATAAATAACGGGAAGTGTGAGGTCATCCACATGAGTGTTAAAGGGAACTGGCAAACTTCGGTTACATGATAAATCAGTCTAATCTAAAAGCTGTAAATTCAACAAAATACCTAGGTATCACAATTACGAACAATCTAAATTAGAAAGAACACACAGTAAATGTTGTGGGGAACGCTAACCCTGCGTTTTATTGGCAGGACACATAGAAAATGTAACAGACCTACTAAGGAGACTGCCTACACTATACTTGTTGGTCCCCTTTTAGGATAATACTGGGCCGTGTGGGATCTTTAGCAGGTAGTGTAACGTGCGCGTGGGGCACACAATACTCGTTAAAGCCTGTGCTATGGTAATTGAGCGGGGTTTACCTTATGAGAAAGGATTTTCTTACAGATATCGACCGCGTGTACCTGAATGGTGGCAAATCAGACTTACACCCACTCTGTAATAACAATGATACGTCAGGTAAGTTCGAAATGCAACTACACGGCAGGATGGACAAAAAGCAACACAGAAGATGCTACCAATTTGATAACAATACGGTCGCCAGCCTAATTAGGCATTAACTGAGTTTCTTCCCTGTACAAGGTGGTGTATATTCATGCAAAACAACACTTAGTAACACTATATAATATGGTAAAATTTTAGAACCAGAAAATCTATTGAACTGATAGTTTCACGTTCTGTACTGATATTGAAAAACCATGAATACATAACACTACACTATAATGTATACTACAAAACTTCGTACTGTCTATTGATCTGATTAAAATCGGGCATAAGTTACCCTAGAAATAGGACTTTCGAGCCACACACAAAATGTCAATTTTGATAAAGATAAAACACTGATGAAATTTGATCCACTTTGATTTTTGGCAGTCCCATCTTTTATCTGGCTTGCAGCATTTGCTTTTTCTTTTCAGTCCTGTTTTCCACACATATTTACATTTATAGTACATATGGTAATCTGAAACTAACATAAGTACATTAGCACACTGACACTGGTATAAATACATTTACAAAGATTTGTTACATTTAGAATAAAATAGTTCCAGCATAAGATACAGCACATTTACTGGAGATTGGTTTCTGATTGAACTTAGGTTACTCACTCCTAGGAACATACAGTTACAGGTCCACAACGTTTCTTACACCTAAAGGTCTCTTGGATTTTGGGTAGATTAGGTAGTAAGCATTATCGTGTGGAATGTTCTGTATTATAAGCGGTCCATTATAAATGTATTTAAATTTAGAAATTTTATGGTTCAGTTCACTAGATTTTTCGTGGGTTTTTAAAACAACATAATCCCCAATTTTAAATTTTGAAACTTTCAGGTTTTTATCATCTTTTAAACCTAGAGTCAGCTTTTTGCTTTTCCCTTTTTCTGACTAATTCTTTCTTTTGACTCAACCCCAAGCTTGTACAAGGTGGAAACTCTAGTTTTTTCTCAATTAAACTTTTACTTCTGCTGCCTAACAAAACTTCTTCCGGTGGGAACCCATTAGATTCATGATATAAGGTGTTCATGACATTCTCAAAGTCCGATATAAACCTGCCCCAGGCTCGATGGTTATGACTGCAGTACGTTCTACACAATCTCCTGATTTCTCGCATGTACCTGTCAACTGGGTTGCTAGCTGGGTGGTAGGCTGAGATATATTTAACTTCCACCCCATTTTGCTACATTCCTTCTTTCCAAATTTTGGATATCAACTGGGGTCCATTGACAGATAGTACTGCCTTGGGTTTCCCGATGGTTCTGAAGTATACGACCATCCTATTAAATAGAGTTTTTGCTGTTGCCTTTTTCAAGGGGTATAATTTTACAAATTTTGAGAGTACATCCAAAATTACTAGAATATATGCACAGTTTCCCGAAGTCTTCGGCAGAGGACCATACAAATCTGTTGATAATAATTCTAGGGTGTCTTCAGGTTATGTACTTTGCATTGGACCTCGACTAGTTCTGTTACGTGACAGACATCACACGACTTAATTCGTTCGTTTACCTTCTTACTGACACTACCAGCAATCGCTATTACATTATTCAGTTTATCCAAACATTTATTTGGTCCACTACGCCCCAATGCTAAATGGAAATAGTCTATGACATCAGTATCAAACTGGTGTGGCCAACATACTCTCCATTCCTCAGTGACTAAATCTTTCCTCCTATATAAAATACCTTTAAAGATTTTGTAGTATTTCTTAATTTGAGGATACTGCACACTGTCAAAATTTACCTTCACGGATTTCCATGTCGGATCCTCATTCTGATGGTACCTCATGTTTTTACATATTTGCTCAATTTTCCTTTTTCCTGAAACTTCTTTCATATACCTTACCTGGAAAGTACCCTCTTCACCATTTTCGTCGGGCACTTCACTCATATCATTAGGCAATCGAGATAAAGCATCTGCCACGTAATACTCTGTACCCTTAACAAATATCATAATCAAACTGCTGTAGGTACAAAGCCCAACGAGTTAGCCTGCCATTAAGTAAACGCCAATCTTTAAGAAAAGTTAAAGCTTTGTGGTCAGTATGTATGATGAGCTTATGGCCCCACAGATAATTCCTGAATTTCTTTAATCCCCATATAATTGCTAAAGCTTCCTTTTCCGATATAATGTAGTTTCTCTCGTATTTTGTTTGAGTTCTACTTGCAAACGCGATAGTCCTGTGTTCGATTTCTTTGCCATCAAAAATTTCTTGGAAAACTTCTATACCAATCCCATAAGCACTACTGTCAGTACTCATGTGGAAAGGTTCTGTCAGTATGGGGTGATGCAAAATATTGTCATTCAAGAATTCACTTTTTAAATTTTCAAAATCTCTCATGCACCCTTCAGTCCAAACAAAACCACTATTTTTCTTAAGTAGATTATTCAAATGAGGACTATTAATAGCCTGCCCCTTGACGAATTTCCTATAGCACCCACATAAACCTAAAAAGGCTTCAACTATTTTCTATTTCTAGGAGCTGGACACTCTGCTATTGCACTTAACTTTTACATGTCCTTGCCAATCCCAGTTGTAGTAATAATATGCCCCAAAAACTTTATTTCCGACTTCACGAATTCACATTTATTCCACTTTTGTGTCATGCCCCCTGCTTGTAGAGCAACAAAAACTTTCTGCAATAATTCACAATGCTCTTGCCATTCCTCAGTAGCAATCAGTAAGTCTACATAAATGGTTAGCCGGGAACTCAACTCTCCCTAATACAAAGTCCAGTGCCCTAATAAATACCGCCAGAGAAGTGTTAAACCCAAATGGCACTACTTTATACTGATAGCATTTCCCAGCGAATAAAAAAGCGGTATATTTACGGGATTCTTTGCTCATTGGATTTGCCAGTATCCGACGGTCATGTCCAGACTGGTTAAATACTTCACATTATAAAACTTTTGGAGCATTGTGTCCAGATTTTCAGGTCTGTCTATTTCCTTCTTTACAATTTTGTTCAAAGTCCTGGAGTCGATGACTACTCTTACTCCCCCGTCCGTTTTATTCACGATGATAAGGGGACTATTATGTTCGCTTCTACTCTGTTCAATTACACCCTATTCTATCATTTTATCTATTTCCACTTGAACGGCCTGCCTCTTTGATATGGGTACCGAAAACGGTCTTACAAAGAAAGGTTTATGCTCTAATGTCTCAATCTGGTATTCAAAGTTCTTAACTAGGCCAGGTTTGTCCGAAAATACGGTGCTATTACTTTCTAAAAGATGAAGCAATTCTATTTTCTGATCAGGAGATATCTCCTTCAAATTTTCCATAATTTCTTTAAAATCATTCCCTTCCCTGTCACTCTCATCTATCAACCTCTTGACATGGTACATTTCATACATGTTTGTCAAACCATCATTCACTTGGTCGATCTCCAACAATAAAGAACCAATTTCTGAATCGACCACCTTCCAATTTTCCTCAAATTTTATTTCCAAATTCGTAGATGCATTATTAATTTTGACCACTTCCTGGCTACAATCAATAATAACTTTTTCTTTATCTAACCAATCTATACCCAGAATCATTTACTCCTCAAGTCTGGCACAACCAAAAAATCGTGCTCAAACTTCTGTCCTTTTATACTAAATTCAACCAATATCTGGTTCTTTACTGGCTTGCTAGTCTTGCCAGTAGCACCAATAATTTTTGCACCAGTCACTGACATAATTACTAGTCCAGGCTTATCAGAGATGTGTACGAAAAACGATTGGGAGATAGCACTTATCTGAGATCCAGTATTAAGAAGTACTTGCAATTTCACATTATAAATTTCAACTGGTATTATAGTTTGTTTAACCATCAAATGCTTTTCATTGTTGTGATCTTCCCTAAGCAAATCCGGGTGGACGATAACATCGTCCCAAGATATGCTCTTCACTTGCACATCACCTATTTCTGGCGGTTCCTTTGGTTCTGGGGGTTCAAAGTCATTAATTACTTGAACTCTTTGTAACATTAACACTGAGTCGTCCGATGGCTCCTTTTTTCTGTGTTGAGTCTCAACATCTGGGTTTTGTTTTGAAACTTCGTCATCAGTAGGTACAATATCGCAATTAGCTCTATTCCCATTATTTTCACTAGTACCGAAATACTCGTTATCTGAACTATCGTCAGAATCCGACCATTCTGGATCGCTTTCAGGTTCTAACATAAAAGCTTTTCTGAGGCAGGCACTAAGTTCTTCCTCTGCATTTTCGTCAGGCTTTAGTTTTAACTCAATATCCTCTTTAGGCGAAACGACCTCATTTTCAGCTTTACTCACATCTACTGTTACTTCATATTTAGTGTAGTCCTCCTGGACTTCAATTACTCTTGCTCCTTCCCCACGGTGCCTTTCGGTAACAGCTCCTACTGTTGGCGGATCGTTAACAGAAGTTACTTCCTAGTCAGTGCTTAGGATTTCATCCTCCAATTCCTTCCTATCTTTAATCATTGTCATATCGGCAGCACGCGTACTTTGCGCGGCGCTATTTACTCTCTACTCTTCAAATTCGGGCCACGTCACCTTATCGACGTCTCTACTATTTCCTTTTTCACTAATTAACCTCCTTGCCTCATATTCCTTCGTAAAACCCTCCCACTCGCATTGTTTGAGGCCCTTGTCCAGATCGTCGATCTGCGCACGCCAATCAGTTACTTCTGTTAATTCATTCTCGCCATTTACTTCATTGCCAACACTGCTAACCGCACCTCTCTGTGTATCCACTGTTCCATCTACTATTTCCTTCACCACAGAATTACCACTCGTAATGTATTCACCAGCTCTTACGGCAATGTTTGTACCTAATTCTGCCGCCTTGCTAGCGACTTCTCTCTGAACAGCTGTTCTGCTAGGCTGGGCCGTTGCCCTCTGATGCCCCACTCGCCTGTTAACATGTAGCGCTCTGCGTGACCAACATGGGTCACCTGCGCACGCACCTGACGCTTGTTTCGCAACAACGCGCTGCGTCGTTCCACGCCTATCCCTAATCTGTCTCATAACATTACTTTCAGTCCGGTAATGTTTCTTAAATCGGGGCCGGTATGTTCTGTCCGCTTCCGTTTAGCCCGCAACGCTCGCGGAAATCAGTTTCCCGCGTCGTTATTATTTTGCGCGGTGTACCCTCTACCGCGACCTGGATAACTCCCTCTTCCTCTTCCTCTGCCTCTACCACTCATGTCGACGCGAAAACCATTGCCGTCATTCCTCTCGTCATTATTACGATTATTCCTGTTACTAAAATTCTTATAATTGGCACGACTTTCGCGCCAGTGGTCTTCGTCTTCGACCCTTTCGAGAAATGCTTGGAAGCTGCGATGATTGCTTCCCACATATCTCTTCGAATCTTCTGGATGCTTTTTATATAGCTCCCACACGATTTCAGAATCGGATCTTCTCCCTCTTAAATGTGTCAACTTTCGGAACCAATATTCGCAGAAATCTTTCAAAGAATTCCTGCCCCTGTTATCATGAAGTTTGGCCATGATTAACTCGCGCCACAAACGATCCTGTTTTTGTTCGGACAAGTATTCTTCTGTAAACTTTTGTTTAAACTCTTCGAAAGTCATTAGTTCGGTATTCAAGTTAATTCCCCAGCGCTTAGCGTCACCTGCTAAGGCGCAAATTACTACGTTTATCTTCTCCTGACCAGACAAGTGTTCTTGAAACATCCTCTCGCAATTTTTGATGAAATCCAACAGATGCCATCCGTTGCGTTTCTTGGCGGGATCGGAGCGCTCCTCACATTCCAACAGCTTCGTAAGTGGCGTGCCATTACAGACAACGCCAGGCCTATCTTTGATTTTACTCTAGAGATCGAAAATTTTGCCTTGAATTTTCTATGTATTTTGTTCACACTTTTGTAAACATCCGTAACTTTTTCGCGTAAATCTCTTTCAGTGTCTGAAACTGCCTTTTTCAACTGTGATATTCCGTGTTGACATTCGTTTACGATCTCAGTTTTAAGACCGAAAACTTTTTCGTCTACTTTTGTTTCAACTAGAGGCTCTACTTTCTCTTGGATGTTGAGAATTTCAACATCAAACCTACTGTTAATGTTGTCAATTTCCCGCTGCTTAGTATTCATATTTTTATTAATTGTGTCAATTTCAGACTTCATAGTATTTACTGCAGAACTTAAATTACCCACTTTTTGTTCTACCTGTTCTATTTGTTTGCTAATTTTAATTCCTTGTTCTTCGACCTGTGCTTTAAGCTGACCAACTTGTGTTTTAAACTGCTCGTCAACGTGTGTTTTAAGCTGATCATTCTGTGTTGCAATTTGTTTGCTTAATTGTTCAAATAAATCGTTCATGCTTAAAATTATCACACTGTTTTGTTCTACGGAATCGGTGTATTCTGATCCTATTTCAAAATTTTCTTTCGGTTCTTTCTTTATCTGTGGTGAATCAAACATGTCAGTGGATTCGTTCACGTACCCACTATCATCTTCAAAGTCATCCTCTACTTCCTGTTTTATTCCTTGGTGTGTTCGAGGCAATCTCGACATTTCAATCTGTTCGTTAACGTGTTCGTGGTATTGTATGTACGCCAATTGCCTACCGCTAGCGCCATCTGTTATCTGGCCGCGTAAACTTCTATCATTGCCAGGCGCATCTTCCATTACGCTCGGCACATCTACTGTTTTCACATTCTTGTCCATACTGAACGCAAGTTACACCTCACTACCGTACTTGACATTCACTGCTATTTACTTTACTGAATAATATTGCAGTTCGTGCCACTGAACATCCACTGTTCGGTATTCACGTTAATTAGTGACCGACAACAACTGGATGTCCTGTCACCGGGAGCCACTTGTAACGTGCGCGTGGGGCACACAATACTCGTTAAAGCCTGTGCTATGGTAATTGAGCGGGGTTCACCTTATGAGAAAGGATTTTCTTACAGATATCGACCGCCTGTACCTGAATGGTGGCAAATCAGACTTACACCCACTTTGTAATAACAATGATACGTCAAGTAAGTTCGAAATGCAACTACACGTCAGGATGGACAAAAAGCAACACAGAAGATGCTACCAATTTGATAATAATACAGAAAATCTATTGAACTGATAGTTTCACGTTCTGTACTGATATGGAAAAACCATGAATACATAACACTACACTGTAATGTATACTACAAAACTTCGTAGTGTCTATTGATCTGATTAAAATCGGGCATAGGTTACCCTAGAAATAGCACTTTCGAGCCACACACAAAATGTCAATTTTGATAAAGGTAAAACACTGATGAATTTTGACTTATATATTGACTTTAACTTTTGCTGGTCAAACCAATGTGGAACACTTCAGAATTCAAATGAGTAAAGGGGGGGGCTGAAACTCTTACGATCACTATATTAAAAAAAATTGATTACTGAAATTATCATGCGTTCGAGATTTCCAGTATATGAGTTACTACTCTTTTTATCTTATTTACTTCTCATTTAAATACCTTTATATCTGTCACGAAATAATTAAACTTCATTAGTATATCAATATTAAAGTTATCTTTCAACTTCGTTAGACCTTCGTTATTCATTTACTGCTTCTTTAACAAAACAGTTCTTTAAACACCATTCTAACATAACTAAGTCTGCAAGTAATTATTATTAACACAAAATTTAAATTTTCATTTCGGGACACTCGGATTGCACAACATTTGGAAAGGACCCTGTCTAGGTTAGTTGTGAGGATAATTAAATGATGGGAAAATTCTGGTAAAATTTAGGTTATTATTGAACAGTTCACTCTGTGGTCCATACGAATACAGTACTAAAAGTTTCAACCTGCTAGTATCGATGCGGCGGTTGGCGGGCGGCGAGATGGCGAGGCACAGAGCACACATACAACCACAGCTATGGCTCTTGACGTATCGGCACTTTAATTCTTCTTTGCGTCGCAATACTTTTCCATTTAGAGCCTATGGACTTTTGCCATGCAGTGTGGGCGTTGGAACGGCATACCCGAGGCTCAGTGAAGCTACGTCTTCCAGGAGAGCCTCCTCACTCCAGAAGGTGTTGCTCAGACCAATGCCAAACTCCAACTACTACTGCTGAGCCCGTTGTGCCGTGCAATGCCCGCGCTCGCCTGCCATCCACCTTTTACCTCTCCCTTACAGACAGGGTATTCACCCGAGGTTTTGCATTCTACATACCCTAACACATTGCCTACGTATGGACCAGACGCACAGTTACAATTTTAAACATCTTACAACAGTCTCAACATTTGTTACATTTCAATTCTATTACAATATTGCTTGACATTTGACATAAACATTAATATTCACATTGAAATTTCTTTACAGTGTTCTTAGCACAATGGCATGAAACAAGAAAACAAATGAAAGCAGAACATTAATTACACAAGTTTATCGAAAAATCAGAAGAAAAAAATATTATATGTACAATAGGTCAGAGTCGTTGTTGTTACAGTAGGACTGACGGAGTACATCCAAAAAGTTCAAAGAAAGGCAGCACGTTTTGTATTATCGCGGAATATGGGAGAGAGTGTCACAGAAATGATACGGGATCTGGGCTGGAAATCATTAAAAGAAAGGCCTTTTTCGTAGGGACGGAATCTTCTCACGAAATTCCAATCACCAACTTTTCCTACAAATGCGAAAATATTTTGTTGACACCGACCTACATAGGGCGGAACGATACAGGTGTTCCTTCTTTCCGCGCGCTATAGGAGATTGGAATAATAGAGTATTGTGAAGGTGATTCGATGAACCCTCTGTCATGAACTTAAATGTGATTTGCAGTGTATCCATGTAGATGTAGATGTAGATCGTACATACGCATTAATCGACAGTGATAGTCGTCAGTGTTCTCGCGAACCAGCAGATATGATGAACTGTGATCATTCCACCATCGTGCTACATTTGCATGCAGTGGGAAAAGTTAAAAGAAGTTGAGTGTATGGGTAGTGCAAACTCAACGGATGACCTTATGTGTATCCCTACTAGTTCAGCATCAACTGGCTCTTGAACAACACCGACCATTCTTATCCTGGGGCGTTACCAGTGACGGGAAGTGGTTTCTTTACGCTAACATAAGGAAAAGAAAGGAATGTTTGAGCCCAAACCAGCAACTACCCGTACACGGATCTGCCCGCACCCACGAAAGGTAGTGTTACGCATCTGGTGGAACAGTGACGGTGTGGTGTGCTACAAATCGCTTCTATCACTGCTGACATTTGTAATCAACAACTGAGACGTCTTGCAGACGCAATCGAAGAATAACGACCAGGAAGATTGCCTGACGTGATGCTACTTCACGATAACTCCGCCCTCATCCTGCTACACTGACAAAAAACACTATACGGGAGTTGGATTGGGAAGTCATTTTTCCACCCACCTTACTTGATCGTGCGTCCTGAGATTTTAACTTTTTTTTGCTCTCCATGGAACCTTCAAAGAATCCTCCTTTCCGGATGAAGATGTACTGCAAACATGGATCAACCAGTTCTTCGTCTCAAAACGACGTGGTTTCTACAGTCGCAGAATCGAAAAGATACCCGAGCGTTGGCAGACTGTTGTAAAAAGTGAAGGAGGTGGGAGAGGGGGGGGGGAGGTGATTAGTGTTTAACGTCCCGTCGACAACGAGGTCATTAGAGACGGAGCGCAAGCTCGGATTAGGGAAGGATGGGGAAGGAAATCGGCCGTGCCCTTTGAAAGGAACCATCCCGGCATTTGCCTGAAGCGATTTAGGGAAATCACGAAAAACCTAAATCAGGATGGCCGGAGACGGGATTGAACCGTCGTCCTCCCGAATGCGAGTCCAGTGTGCTAACCACTGCGCCACCTCGCTCGGTGTAAAAAGTGAAGGAGAATATGTTATTGATGACTGAAGTGTCTTTTATGTGTATCTGTTGTGTTTATTAAACTTCAGAATAACACTACGAACATATGAACCAACCCAATAATTCTCTCAGCATAGGTTGAGCTAATCATATCACAGTCAGTAACCCTTGTAACTTCCGGGAAATAACAGACAACCAAATGCAGAATTAAAGGTTTTTTATCTCTTTGTCACGGTTTCGACAAATATAAATTTGTGTTCTTCGAAAGAAAAATGGACTCGTAAAATTACATGTCTACATAAACGGATGTTTAAGTAATGTGCAAAATGGTTCAAATGGCTCTGAGCACTATGGGACTCAACTGCTGAGGTCATTAGTCCCCTAGAACTAAGAACTAGTTAAACCTAACTAACCTAAGGACATCACAAACATCCATGTCCGAGGCAGGATTCGAACCTGCGACCGTAGCGGTCTTGCGGTTCCAGACTGCAGCGCGTTTAAGCGCAAGGCCACTTCGGCCGGCTAAGTAATGTGCATGTCATCCACATTGTACTACCCAAGATCCTTACTGCTTCAACATCCGTTTATAACATATGTGTTTCTACCAGTGCACTTTCCATCTGAAGATGAAAAATTTTTATTTGTCGAAAACAGAGTAAAGTGTTAATTAAGATTTAATGCTGGAACAAGTTGGCTGTTATTTTCCAAAGCTATAAAGTTTCTACGTGCATCGTTGGTAAATGCAGCCACTATTAAAATAAAGTGAAATTTATAATACTTCTTTCTTAACTTTCATTGATGTTCACCTTATAATCTCTTCGTGAGATAGTATACATTCTGTTCAGGAACGCTTCTAGGCCCCTTGCTCTCTCTGACAGAACTACACTGTCATGGGCAAACCCAAAAATTTTAATTTCCTTTCCATGAATTTCAGTTCTTTTTCTGTTTGTTTAATACACTAACATAAGAACAATGTTGGACTACAGATCTCTTTGACTCCTTTCTCAATAACAGCTTCCCTTTCATGTCCTTCGGCTCTCATAGCTGCAGTTTGGCTTCATTCCAATTTTGTAGATAAAATACCGATGTCTATGTTTTATACCTATTACTTTTTTCACTTTCAAAGAGTTCGTTCTTGTCAACGGTGACCAAAGCTCTCTCTAGATTTACAACTGCGATAAGCATAGGTTTGTCTTTCATCGCCCTGCAAGTTGTAGGGTAAGTATCGCCTTGTATGCTCCTGTATTTTGCGATAACTCAAAGTGTTCTTCCTCGAAGTCGAATTCTGTGTACTTCTTCCCATTCTTCTGTAATTAATTCGTGACTGTACTTTGCAACCACGCATTATTAATCTGATATTTCGCTAATGTTCGTTCCTGTTAGTACTTGCCTTGTTTGGAAGTTGAATTATAACGTTATTCTCTAAGTCTGAGGTTATTCTCACTCTTGTATAAGGTAGGTAGTTGTAAAAGTACGCTTGGGGCAAGAGGGCACACGAAGTTTTCAAGTCCGTAAAGCAGAAGTGCACCATTCTTCCCCAGCCATCGCGTACGTCAGCATGACCTAAGTTCTGTTCTTGAACGTCTTGGCAGTCTGATGATTATATCTGGAGAAAATTTCGTAAGTCACTATTGTTCGGTTTCGATGTCAAATTGGAATAGTTTTGATTGTGTGTTAAGCAACTCTAAACGTGTTAAAAATTAGATAAACTCGCTGCCAGAGCGTACTTCTACTTAATGAATAAGTTATTCGAGAACTTTTATCCCATAAAATGTACTTTCACTTGTGTAATCCCTTCTAGCGTACAATAGCATTTTCAACTGTTGTTTATTATCTCAGACGCCCCGTTAATTTTTCTTTTATGGAGTTTTTATTCTCTTGGGTAGTATTTTCTTCCAAAAATCTCTACCTCTCAAAAACAGCTTAATCTTATATCTTCCATAGTGACATTTTTCCTCTAGAAACTGACAAGAAATCAACTCGACAAACATTCAAAGAGCTGCTCTACGATCAAGCTCTTCACTTTCTTAACAGTGGGAGCTGAATAGGACACGCATACAAAGATACTGGGTTTCCAGGAACTGTCTTAATAAATCATTTTAAAATCGGCAAAGTTTGTGAGCACCTCGGCCGATTCACAAAATCGTTTTCATTGGAGGATGAACAAACAAGAGTGTAGCATTACGTATTCTTCGAAAGACGTTTTCTCTGCCTTACTCTCACATCATTATGTAATTTAATTTTTGAATTCACTGAAAAATAAAGAGTTCCTAATTTATTTTTCCATGTGCAGGCTTTGTAGTCCTTTTATTTCCTTTAGTTGATGTAAAAAGTAATGACTGCGTCCTTTCGTCTCAGGTCCGTGAACTCTTAGCCCATACTATGGGGTAAGACTACGTGGAATTTCTATTACGAAAGAAACGTTTATTACCCCTCTGATAATAACTGGATGACAACGAAACTTTTACACAATGATACCAAGATGTGGGTGTCTAATACGTAACTGATATAATACTGCTGCGAGATTTTTAAGTTACTTAGTGAAGCAAAAACTGAATATCTTTAGTCACACCTGCTCTATCGGATAACCGACGGAATGGTTTTGTAACGGTATCTCCTCCTTAGGTCCTTAATAATAATGAGGGAACGTCGCCTACTCCAAGTGCCTTGAACTGAGTTACACCTTACAGTCCTCTGTCAAATTTTTCTCGTTGTATCATTTCAGCCTCCTGCATTTACTTTGTCTTCCCCTTCTATTTATTCATTTTCATTGTATGGGCGTTGTACATATTCCTTCCACCCCTCGGTCTTCCGTTCTTTGTTTGGTCATGGTTTGCCACCTGAGATTCTAATGCTGATGTATTTTCTCCAGGGGTCACTTTCTGCATACTTATACAAGGCGTTGCAAGCTCAGAGTATGTACATTCATGCATATAGTCTCTATATGCAGGCAATAAAAAACCTTCCCTACAACATGCGTCCGAAAATGCTAGGTTTTCGCCTTATGGCGTTATGATATTCACCAGAATGTGAATCGCCATCAGAGGAGATATTAAGGAAACAGTTAATTCCAAGGTGAAAGGAACAATGAGTGCTGAGTTCGACACTCGACATGTGCTCAGAACAGGAACTGAAGGGTTCACAGCAACATTGTGCTGGCTCGTCCTTTGTTACAGGAGAGGTACCCACGACGAAAATTTCTAGATCGACAGACAGTTGAATGTCTCCAGCGCTAACTTTGGTTCCATGAGAAGTGTACATCTATTGGAATTGCAATTGGTGATTGCAATCAAGATCCACAGCTTCGGATGTCGAGGTGGAGCTTCTGCTGTGTCTGTACACAACATTTTCTGTCAGTAGACGAAGATTACGGTTGCAAGTAAACGTTCCTCGTACCACAGTTGTGAGACCAGCAGTTGTTTCCTTATCATTTGTAACGTGTACAGGACCTTTCATCAGCAGTTTAATCTGCACGAGTCACGTTTTGTGAATGATTCTTGCAGCGGTACGGTACAAATTCGAACTTTCCTGCCTTCACAGATGGAACACAGTTCACACAAGATGACAATACGAACTTCATAATCAGCTTGTATTGCCGTGGTGAGCTAGACATCAGGCGCCGACGGCATCACAACTTCCCTGTCGTGCGGTTTGCAGCAAGCTCAGCCCTTACAATGCAAACGAGGTGAGGCAACCCAAGAACTCCATGGCCAGTCCAGTAGCGGTTGTCAGTAGCACACCACTCAGGTCACCATGAGCTCCGGATAGAAGTTTCATCTCAGTAGCTACCGAAATATCTCTACCAAGACATGACAAGGACTGAACCATCGACTTCCGGGCGGCATACCGCCTCCACAGCTGGGACTCTAAGTGATCAGCGACGTCTCGAACTTGGTGTAAATGTGCTGTTGTTCTTATAGCTGGAAAGATAATGTCAGACTGTAAGTGTCTGTGGCTGTTGGACCAAGATAATTCATTTCTGTTGGCTTTCAATACTTTCTTAGTCGAGTACTCCATAAGAGTTTTTAAGTGGTTGTTATTCTTGACTGAGACTTGGATCTGAACTTTGGTTTTAAACACAAAATGAGAAATTTTTTCCCGTTTTAACCTAAAGTTACCAGGACTTCAACGTTCTGCTCACTTAAGTGCACGTGACTACAGAATTTAATTCGCCTTTTTAAGGTAAAACGCTTAAGTGCAAGATAATGTTAAGCTTGTCTACCTGTTAAATATTCCTGAACTTAGTTATTTACTTTGAGATTCGGGAAGTCTAAGTGAAACCGTTATTTACGAAGTATCATTTATTTTATTTCGCTTACTGAAGGACTAACATCTAGTTTGCTTCAATTATTGAAGAATCATCTTTGCTCTTGTTTCTTTGTGGAGAATATTTTTGCTTGTTCCCTATACCTGGGCTATCTACTTGTTCCCGCCAGCGACGGCATACCACGTATTGGCATATGAATGCCCCCATGTCAATGTGGCCGAGCGGTTCTAGGCGCTTCAGTCTGGAACCGCGCTACGGCTACGGTCGCAGGTTCGAATCCTGCCTCGGTCATGGATGTGTGTGATGTCCTTAAGTTAGTTAGGTTTAAGTAGTTCTAAGTTCTAGGGGACTGATAACCTGATGACCTCAGATGTTAAGTCCCATAGAGCTCAGAGCCATTTGAACCAATACCTCCCCTCCCCCCCTCCCCCCTCATCATAAATAAACAAGCTCACGCTTTGCCTGATGGCACTCCTGCTCTCTTTAGTCATATAGCTCGCCGCTGCTTGGATCAAATGTTTCCTTATCGACAGGCAGGTTGAGGTGGCCCAGTTTCCTTGCCTCCGCGCTCACCTAATTTAGTCTATTCGATTACTAGTCCTGAGGGCATTGACTATCATTGGTCTACAGCGCCTGACATGGAATCCCTTCAGAGCTGAATTCAGGTATATTGTCAGGAAATATACAATATTCCTGGAATTTCGGGTCGTAATCTTAGGATCATGAGACAATGCTGTCAGCGCTTTACTCAGGGATGAGGCAGAGGTTTGGAACATCTTCCCTAAGAGCCCTTCTATACTGCCAGTTGTCCTGTTGCGTTCAGAGCGACCTGTGTCTAAGTGATTCATTCATTTAACATCCCCTCTAACTAGCGAGGCGAGAAGACGATAACTATCAGAAGCAGATGCAAGATTTCTCGTATCCTCTCGTTGGAATATGGATGAATTTTCTTGCCTAGATAGGGTATGAGCTATCTTTATTACTTTGTTATTCGATATGAAGCTTATAAATTCTTTAAATGATGGCCATTGGCCTCAGCCCTAAGACAGGTTCCAGCAATAGCGAGTTTCTTGAGAAGAGGCAAATCAGTCATCGATGACCCGTCTCCGCCAAACCAGGCAATCTGTAAGCATTGCTGTGTTCTGCGCTTGGCAGGACGTTCTCCGTGAGAATAGTCACTAGCTGCGTGTCGTTCTTCTTACGGCATAAAGTCAAGCGCCAGCACGCCAGTCGGAAACGATGGAGAACAGATGGCTGTGAGACAATGTCAGTCGATCTCACGCTGACCGGTCCCTCTCAGGGACGACAACACCACAACAGCGGCCCCTATGTGAAAAGGACATAAGTGCCGCGACCGACTGGTTAAAAAATGGCTCTGAGCACTATGGGACATAACATCTGTGGTCATCAGTGCCCTAGAACTTAGAACTACTTAAACCTAATTAACCTAAGGACATCACACACATCCATGCCCGAGGCAGGATTCTAACCTGAGACCGTAGCGGTCACACGGTTCCAGACTGAAGCGCCTAGAACCGCACGGCCACACCGGCCGGTGACCGACTGGTGACGGCCCAGTTGAATAGCAGTTTCAAGATGAGCAAGTTCTATAGCAGGATCAAGTCTGGTTACTTCGCTCATACTCTCGATGTATCATAGACTTGGGAACTGTCTATACTGAAGAAGATAGCTTTGCTGTATGTCGCCTTTTGCTTGCGACACGTTTGTGTAGTTGTAAAAGATAAGTATTGTCTCTTTTATTATTGTAATAAAACTCATTAATACGATTTGTTTGAATGTTTGTCTAGCGAACCGAGTATGCAGGCTTCCTAGTCTCCACAGTTTCCTAGACACCACAGTTCTATTGTCTCGAAACCGAGGAGGAAAGAGATGACAGACTGCCGTTACGCAACCCTTTTTCCGTAAGACGTGGTCCAATGGCGCTATGAGGGTCGAGGCAAAATAAATAACCCCCGCCACCAATAAGCTCTTGCACTGGTCTCGACTCTATTAATGGAAAGATAGACACTCTTCGCAGTTCCGGCGCAAGATATACACACGTTTAAAGTCGGTGGTAGCCATAAACGCCGTCCGAAATCGTGCTGAATGCCTTCGTAGAAAATAATTTTGAACAACTATTTCAGAGTCCACTTGAAGTGCAAATCGTTGCGAAAACGTACTTGACCTATTAACAACAAATAATCTTCGCCAAATAAGCAGAGTCATGACAGATACAGGGATTAATGACTACAAGGTTGTTGTAGCTAGGCAGAAATGCAGATTGATGATGTGTTCATACACTCATGGTTTGGGTTCGATTCCAACTTCTGCTGATGATTTTTGATAAGGAGAGAGAGATTCTATTCTCTTCTGGCTACGCCAAGTGAAGAAGGTATAAAGGCATTGTGGTCTGAAGTTCACGTTAAACATGATATTTCTTCTCTACCAAGTAGACGTTATTTTGAACCACAATAAAGTCAGAGTCGCCTCACGTAGAAACTCTGTCAGCAGTAACCTTTTTTATACTAGGTATTTATTTCTAGTGACGAAGGAAACGCTAAGTAGGGTCACAGGACACTTATTCCATCTTTTATTTGAGCTTCTGTATGTCGATAAAATTGGTTCTGAACAGGGAATGCAACTCAGACCACTCTTAACGCGGAATTTGATCCCTTCGTGACAATACAGCTCGACTACAATTTGTTGTTTATTCAAAAATGCAGATTCGAATCCCTGTCCAACACAATGCTTTACCTCACGGCATTTCAAGTAATAACTTGTGAGGAAGCAATATTTAACATCTCTCGTTGTTCGTGAACAAGGACAATAGATGCTGGGTAGGAATTCGCGTCCTTTAAAAATGTTTACGTTATGTTATTTAAAGTTGATATTTGCTAACTGATACTGTCTAAAATCGAGGTATATCCCTCTCTGTCCGCCTAGTCAGGAATGACTGTTAGTTTCCGTCAGTCACAAAGTCTTTGCTTAGTCTGCATGACCTGGGTTTGAATCCATATGCACAACGAGACGGTTCGTCGTGTCATTTGCAGTTCATACATATTCTCAACTAGCTGCTCGTGAATAACTTAAATTTTTAATGTCATTTTGTGTTAAACAATGAGTACGGTATATTACTTTGAAGAGGAAATCATGAATACGACGAACTTACTACGTGCATTACCTATCTGACGAAATAATGAGAGTGGTAACATTTCAGGTATGTCATTTATTGTGATAAATGTGAGCTTACAAGCCTTAAGGACAGTCTTATCTGTGATAAGGGGCTCCCTGATATTTTTAGTACCTTTGTATTACATTACATCTTGAGTTATTGCGATACAGAGCAGCGTTTACTAGTAGTGACTTGTTGGAACCATTTCCAATAGTCAAACGACTGTACAGAGGAGCGATTAGAGGACCTGCTAGACAACTGCGTTATGTGGGTTGCAAGCGAATCAGGCGAAATACAATTCAGGTCGTTCGTATACTTTTGAGCACGACCGTACGTGAGACCCGTTCATGTAAAGTTGACGATCCTATTAAAATCATCATTTGACAAGGTGTTGTAGATAGTTCAACGTTAAACGAGCTGCTGTGATACTGAACATCCTACTAATAGTAAACGTCCATATATAATGTGGCTTAAGCAAAGTTTGCAGTCATTCTATCTCGACTTACTTTTACTTAAAGAGGATTAACTGCAGAAAGAAAATGTTCCCGTGAGTATCACAATGTTGACGGTCACACAAAATTTGGAAACAGGGCATTTCGGAACACATGTGCTACTCAACTTTTCTGCCTTTTTTTTTTTTTTTTTTTTTTGTTGACCTCTAGTTTTGAAATACGTCTGTAAGCTACAGCATCGTTCCTTCGTCTTATTCCGAGCTTTATTGGGGTGATGGGAGACAGTACAACATAACTGGGATATCAGCCAATGGAGGTAAGAATGGCGTTAACACGGAATTGATATTCTGTGTTGGCTCCTGATAGGTCTAAACAGGCGTCCACTAAGAAGGCTTTTGCAAATGGCGATTGAACATCAGTCGTTAAATCATATTTGCATTACAATTTATTAGATTACAAGATTCCACATCAGCAAACTTAAAAGAATGGCCCACAAATCCAAAGGGTGTAGATATCAATTTCCAAATTGGGAGCCTTGCAAGGCAAAGATATAGGTATGATGGCATTTACCAAATATTCTTTACATCAATAAGCAATTGCGAGTAAAATTACGTAATCTTTACAGTATAGGTTCGAACTAAACTGGAACAACTATAAAAGCTTTTAGCTGTGCGTGAAATAATGTACAGAAATTCACACTAATGTCAGACTGAACCTTAACTGCACATATACAGTGACATTTCAATAAGTTTAACGAATGCTTAAAAAAAAGACAAACAACATGAGTAACAATAAATATGAATGTGAAACGTTTACAGAATTACTCCGAGCAACCTTCTAGTACTGTTACCAGTTCGTACCAGGCTGTAGAACCCGTGACACTCCACAATATCGCGGCCAAGCAGCCGAAATTAACTAGTTCTAAAACACACCGGAGATTATTACTACAAACGCAATGAAATTAACACGCATATGTAGCATGGTCCGAAATAGCTGAATATGATATTCTGAGGATTAGATTTAGGGATTAGCTGCACGTCTTGCTTCAAAACCACTCTGTTTTTCAATACAAGAAACGACAATTAAAACACTTCTGGCACCAGGTGATATGACAGGCAGCCACTAAAGTTAATACAATTTTGCTTCATTTACAAGAAGTAGAAAATTTTTCATTGCAAGACCCAAACTGTTTGTGTTAAATAAAGAATTCCATTAGTACCTAGACAGCCCAGGCTGCGTCAACTCTGTAAGGATGGTCGAAACACAGGCGAGCGTTAAATTTCAGTCCAAAGCTTTACGCTGTTCACAACGGCAAAATTTATTGAATGTAACATCGCAAGTCCTTATTCACTTATCTCACCAAAGGACCAACCCAGTAAACAGCAAGCACGTAATTAGAAGGAAGTTATGCCGCGGGAGGCTGAACCTTATCAAACAGATCAAATGATTTAAATAGTAACATGATAATTAGCGGATACCCGATCCTCTTAGAGGCCCGCTTAGTTAACGAGCATCACCCAAGTTAGGGCTCCTTGCAAGACACCCGGCTGTCATAGCGTGTCGTATCTGCAGTTAGAACAGCGCTGCTGCGCTGCTAAATGCAAGAAACCACTTCAAAGCTCTCTCGTTGTCTCTCTCCACCCTGCGGGCATTACTTGCGCTGCGACGTCCTTCTCTGTGTCATCTTTCCACCGTAGCCGAGGTCGGTGCAATGCTCTTGTTGTTTAGAGAGTGCCTTCAAATGCGTTCTTAGGAATACTGTTGGTTTCCGTTCTAGCTGCACTACTGACCACTAAAATTGCTACACCACGAAGATAACGTGCTACAGACGCGAAATTTAACCGACATGAAAAAGATGCTGTCATATGCAAATGATTAGCTTTTCAGAGCAATCACACAAGGTTGGGGCCGGTGGTGACACCTACAACGTGCTGACATCAGGAAAGTTTCCAACCGATTTCTCATACACAAACAGCAGTTGACCGGCGTTGCCTGGTGAAACGTTGTTGTGATGCCTCGTATAAGAAGGAGAAATGCGTACCATCACGTTTCCGACTTTGACAAAGGTCGGATTGTAGCCAATCGCGATTGCGGTTTACCGTATCGCGACATTGCTGCTCGCGTTGGTTGGGATCCAATGACTTTTAGCAGAATATGGAATCGATGGGTTCAGGAGGGTAATACGGAACGCCGTCCTGGATCCCAACGGCCTCGTATCACTAGCAGTCCAGATGACAGGCATCTTATCCGCATGCCTGTAACGGATAATGCAACCACGTCTCGATCCCTGAGTCAACAGATAGGGACGATTGCAAAACAACAACCATCTGCACGAACAGTTCGATGACGTTTGCAGCAGCGTGGACTATCAGCTCAGAGACTATGGCTGCGGTTACCCTTGACGCTGCATCACAGACAGGAGCGTCTGCGATGGTGTACTCAGCGTCGAACTTCGGTGCACGAATGGCAAAAAATCATTTTTTCGGACGAATCCAGGTTCTGTTTACAGCATCATGATGGTCGCATACGTGTTTAGCGACATCGCGGTGAATGCACATAGGAAGCGTGTATTCGTCATCGCCATACTGGCGTATCACCCGGCGTGATGGTATGGGGTGCCATTGGTTACACGTCTCGGTCACCTCTTGTTAGCATTGACGGCAGTGGACGTTACATTTCAGATGAGTTACGACCCGTGGCTCTACCCTTCATTCAATCCCTGCGAATTCGGCCGGGGTGGCCGAGCGGTTCTAGGCGCTACAGTCTGGAACCGCGCGACCGCTACGGTCGCTGGTTCGAATCATGCCTCGGGCATGGATGTGTGTGATGTCCTTAGGTTAGTTAGGTTTAAGTAGTTCTAAATGCTAGGGGACTGATGACCTCAGAAGTTAAGTCCCATAGCGGTCAGAGCCATTTGAAAATTTTGGTCCCAGCGAAACCCTACATTTCAGCACGATAATGCACGACCGCATGTGGCAGGTCCTGTACGGGCCTTTCTAGATACAGAAAATGTTCGACTGCTGCCCTGGCCAGTACATTCTCCAGATCTCTCACCAACTGAAAACGTCTGGTCAATGGTGGCCGAGCAACTGGCTCTTCACAATACGCCAGTCAATACTCTTGATGAACTGTGTTATCGTGTTGTAGCTGCATGGGCAGCTATACCTGTACACGCCATCCAAGCTCTGTTTGAATCTATGCCCAGGTGTATCAAGGCCGTTATTACGGCCAATGGTGGTTGGTCTGGGTACCGATTTGTCCAGATCTATGCACCCAAATTGCGTGAAAATGTAATCACAAGTCAGTTCTAGTATAATGTATTTGTCCGGTGAATACCCGTTTATCATCTGCATTTCTTCTTAGTGTAGCAATTTTAATGACCATTAGTGTACATGCCCAACCCACTTTTCAATTTCTGGACAATAATGGGTTGCTTCCTTAGCTGATAAACGTCAATTGTTCTTTTCAACTCCCCATATGTCACTGACAGGTCCCCAGATTTTTCTCATCACTTTTCTTTGGAAAACGTTCGGCTCCTCACCGGGTGAGACTTAAACATACGGCTTGTCGTACCGTGGCTGCACGTACAGTAAAACTCTGACGCAGACAGCGGTTTACTGCACCAGTCCTTAGGCAGCGATGGGAAAGGCCCCTCTTCCCATAACACCACCAGCTACGGCGGAAGGCAGCCCACATGCCCATCGTCGAGAGCAGAGGCGCCGACGACCGCCAGTTACTCAGTTCGTCGCATATAGATCAAGGTCCAATAGAAACACAGGATGTAGAATGAGAGCTCGAGGATGCGATAGAGCATGATAGTGAAGAATCATTAAGCATGAGCCACCTATTCTAACGCTTGTCTACACAATATAAAAACCAGAGTACAGCATTAACAGTCAAATCAAAAGGCAAGTAAGTAGCCTCAATAATATCAGATGAAAATACAGGCTGTGAAGATCAGTAACCAGATCACAGTGTCCGTAGTTGCTTTGTAATTCTTAAATGTATTTTTTTGTACTGTCGTTGCAAGTACAGAAATGGGTGACTTTTTTCACCGTACACCTTTCGCTTTATTGAGGTAAAGCGTCATCAGTGGTCTGTAAGTAAGTTATTTGCATTTTGCTTTGCTTATAGATTGAAAAACAGTTCGCCAAGAATTAATTGGTTTGTACTTACCGTGATGGTCAGTTGATCTCTCCCTTGCATCGGGAAATGCCCTCTGCTAGGACATCGTTGTTTTTCTGACAATTTAGGTCCAACTTTTAGTTGTTCTGCAATACTATGCATTTCTTATGTTTTTCACAACACACTTCTAGGCACACCAATGTATTCTGTTTGTTTTTATACTTCTAAGTATGTGTTGTGATCTGTGATTTGTAGTGTTGCCAACATAAGCTTTCCACTACTTTGTCTCTAACCTACAATTTTTTTTCACTTTTGGGATTATTGTATGAGAGCAATTATATTTAATTACGTTTTCGTGTATTTATGTACTGTTTAGAGAAGGAACAGCGATGGAGGTTTGTGTTTGTGTGTGTGTGTGTGTGTGTGTGTGTGTGTGTGTGTGTGTGTGCGTGCGTGTGTGCGTGTGTGTGTTTGCGTTGGGTAGTGAGACACGATGATGAGTGGACATAAGTGTCTAGCAGTGTGATGGAGAGTGAGTTAGAGAAGAAGATGAGGAGCGAGAAGTGAAATGAAATTGTGAGTGGGATGGGGGTTGTGGGAGAGTGGGAATGGGGAAGGATGGACAGGCTCTTTTCTTTTTCATGTAATTTCATCATCTGGTTTCCAATATTTATTTGGCTATATCCATAAGACAAGACAATAATAAATACACATTTGACATGTACAGAAAACCCACGATAAATGTTAACACGGTTCAAAGAGGAAGGGGTGGAGGTCGTGGTAGAGGATTTGCACCGCGACATGACAACGACGGCAACAACGCGGAAAACTGAGGACCGCATATGTTGCGGACCTAACTAAGGCGGACAGGTTCTCATGGCCGAAACGTAAGAAACTATGCCGGCGTAGATGTAGTGGCTAGGACATGAGAGAGCGACTGCGAAGCAACGAATGAGTCAGATCAATCATCTGTCCGTAAGGAACGTGTAGTCACGGAACCAGGGAAGAATGAGGACGTCACAGCAGAATGGATCAACCAGCTTCGATAGGTAACGACAGATAAAGTGAACATGTTTACAGGAGAGGGAGAGAGTGCTGACAACAGATCACATAATGATAAAATTTGCAAAAATAAGTTGTGCGGAACTGCACGTTAGCGTGAACAGTTCGATAAGCTGTACTAAGGGCTAAAGCTGTGTGAGTGGGAGGATTTAGAAAGGAATTACTTGACTGGAAGGTTAGGTGGTAGTGAAAGGAGGAAAAGAAGCGTCGAGAATATTATGTGGCCTGACGTTAAGGAGGAAATGGACGTATTTAGCGCCACGAAAAGCTCGCGAGCAGCAATTAGTAAAGAGGTGGCAAATAGTGAGGAAAAAGGCGCAGCGCGAAGTGCGCAAGCCACCATTAATATTGAGATTAAGAGCGAGAAAAGAAATTCAGTCGCATTGAGCAGAATGGAAGAAGATTAAGTCCTCGGCAATGAATCGCCAGCAGAACAAACAGTTCTCAGTAGACAGAAAGAGGTAGATACAGACGATTGTTTAGGAGTTATTGAAGTTCTCGACAACTACACAAAATACGAAGTAAAAGTAAACGTCATTAGAGACGATGTAAATGTCAGCTCGGACGAAGAATCTGCTGTCACAGAGGAAAAAGCTAATAACATTAGCAGAAAACAGTGGTCCTCAGTATTTAAGACGCGGCAAAAGATAGTTCGAGCATGCTAACACATGTCTAAGAAAAGCGTTTCTGTTAGAACCGAACAATGACCCACGGTGTCAGATGTAGAAGACAACTTGAATGAAGATTGTATTGAAGTGACAAAATTACAGGACCTTAGTCCAGAACAGAAATCTGAACTGTTCGACATAGTAGAAAGAAACCTGAATGTATTTTCTGGCAAAACTGGGCTAGTTAAGAGCTTTGAGTAAGATATCGAAGCAATGGCACATGAAGAATTTTTCATCAGAACGTTTCCAGTCCCCTCTCTAGGAAACAAACAGCGCAGGCAGAAAGTGATGAAACGGCTGTATTGGGTAACTGAACGCAACAATGGTGAATACAATAGTCCTTTAATTATTGTAAATAAGGAAAACGGGGGCGTGCAAGTGGCCACTGAGACACGAGCCTTAAACAAAGTTATCAAAAAGGAAGTAAGCTGTCCAGAAAATTTATATGATATGTTGCAATTATTTCATAATGTGCAGTGCATAGCCAACTGTGATTTGACTGCTGGGCACTGGGTGATTCCGCAGAATACAGACGCTCGCAAATATACCACATTTTTATTTTCTGGAATATGTTACCAGTTGTTCCTTTTGGTCTTAATACAGCTGTTTCGGTGTCCTTCATGGCTTTAATTTCATCACCAGGATGGGAAGTAAGTACGAGAATGACATAACATATAAAGAACTTGTTGATCACCACAGAAGAGCATTGCATCCTGAAAAGATACTTTGCATTATTTGGCAAGCTTGGTTAACTTTAGTACATTATTTTACAGAAATTAATGTGTTCTTAAATTTATAGTGTCCAGTGCTACACTAGCCATGAACACAGTTTCTTTTGAAATGGGACACTGAACTACTGTTTTATCACAGCTTTATTTAAGAGCGGTTTTATTTATGTTCTACACTGAAGAGCAAAAAAAAAAAAAACTGGTGCAACTGCTTAAAACATGTAGTGCCCACGCGAGCACGCAGAAGTGCCGCAGCAAGACGTGGCATGGACTCGACTAATGTCTGAAGTAATTCTGGAGGGAACTGATACCATGAATCGTGCAGGGCTGTCCATAAATCTGTGAGAGGACGAGGGGGTGGACATCAGAACACCGCGTTGCAAGACTTCCAAGATATGCTCAACAATGTTCACGTCTGGGGAGTTGGCTGGCCATCGGAAGTGTTTAAACTCAAAAGAGTGTTACGGGAGCCACTCTGTATTAATTCTGGACCTGAGTGGTGTTGCATTATCCTACTGGAATTGGCCAACTCCGTCATAATGCACAGTGGACATGAATGGATGCAGGTGATCAGACAGGATGCATACGTATGTGTCACCTGTCAGAGTCGTATATAGAAGTGTCAGGGGTCCCATATCACACCAACTGCACAGCTTGAAGAATACGCTGCTGACGTGCAGGGTCCTTGGTTTCATGAGGTTGTCTTTATACCTGTACACTTCCATCCGCTGGATGCATTTTGCAACGAGACTTGTCCGACCAGGCAATATGTTTCAGGCATCAACAGTCCAATGTCGGTGTTGACGGGCCCAGCCGAGGCATAAATCTTTGTGCCATGCTATTATCAAGGGTACACGAGTGGGCCTTAGGCTCCAAAAGCCCATATCGATAATGTTTCGTTGAACGGTTCGCACGTTGACACTGTTGAAATCTGCAGCGATTTGTAGAAGAGTTGCACTTCTGTCACGTTGAACGATTCTCTTCAGTCGTCGTCGGTCCCGTTCTTGTATGGTTCTTTCCCGGCAACAGCGATTTCTGAGATCTGATGTATTGCTGGATTTCTGATATTCACGGTACACTTGTGAAATGGTCTTCCGGGAAAATCCGCACTTCAGCGCTACCTCACAGATGATGTGTCCCATTCCTCGTGCACCGACTGTAACACAGCGTTCAAACTCACTTAAATCTTGATAACCTGCCATTGTTGCAGCAGTAACTGATCTAACAACAGAGCCAGACACTTGCTACCTTATATATGGGTTGCCGACCGAAACTGGCACTAGCTGGCTCCACGCAGGCAGAAATACTCGCGTGGAGGAAGGTTACAATTTTCCTATGGCTATCGAAGTTACAATGGATGCAGCAAGAGGTACATGTCTGCAGCGGCCCCTTCTGCAATCTTTGGCTTCCACTGGCTGATCGCAGGGATGTCATCTAGAGGCTTAGCCGGCTGCTGTGGGAACCAGCCTGAACGCAGGGATTGAGACGACGATAACCTGCTAAGAACAGATGCGTTGCGGGTTGGTGGTGACGAAGGCGTAGCCGAACCATTTATTGATTCGGTCTTAAGAAATCTCTTTGAATTACGTGTTTTGCCTGAAATTTTTGAAGCATGAAGAATATATATATATATATATATATGTAACAGCGTTTTAATAAGAAGAGATTCAATGCATAATGCAGGTAAATTCCTTTTGTAATGCTTTTGGAACGTAATTGAAGTTTGGTTTCTTAGTCAAGATGAGCTTTGCTGCACTGTTTTACTAAAAAAGGGAAGGGATTTAATGCCTGAAACTAGAAAACTGCTTCTTGTAACACTTTTGAACATAACGCAACATTTGCTTTTCTATGTAGTTGAACTTACATTTATTACACCACAAGGCAACTACAGATCTTAATACGCCTTGATACGCCTACCCGTTCCTGGGAAAAAGGGGTCTTCACAGACGCACGTAACAGACAAACACGCAGACAACAAAGCCATCCTATGAGGATTCCGTTTTCACCAGCTGAGGTATGGAAATCTAAAAACGGAGAAAACGGTAGATTTTGAGTGGCATTACAAGAGAGACGAATTAGGGATCTTCTTCGCCCTTGTTTATTGGTGAAAGGAACTCGTAATTTGTAACTAATATTATTTATTTATTTCTATGGCAAGGCTGAGAGACATGCCATTTATTGGTTGTAGATTAAGGAATCTCTCTGAGTAAATTGTTTTGGCTGAAATTTTTGAAGCAATCAGAATACGTATAGGTCGTAATGTTTGAATAAGAAAAGATTTAATGTCTGAAGCTAGTAAACTGCTTTTTAAATGGTTTTGCAACATAACGCAAAATTGGTTTTTTAATGAAAATAGATCATGTTGTGAGTTGCACTCTTTGAGGAAATAAATATCTAATGCCTGAAAGTAATAAACTGCTTCAAAATGGTTCAAATGGCTCTGAGCACTATGGAACTTAACTTCTAAGGTCATCAGACCCCTAGAACTTAGAACTAATTAAAACTAACTAACCTAAGGACATCACGCACATCCATGCCCGAGGCCGGATTCGAGCCTGCGACCATAGCGGTCGTGCGGTTCCAGACTGTAGCACCTAGATAAACTGCTTATTGTAATAATTTTGGAAGATAAAGAAAAAATTATGTTCTCAATGTAGATGAACTTTTCTTAATGTAAGTAATGGGTGCAGTTTTTAAATGGTTTGTTGTCAAAAGAAAGAAACTTATAAATCTTTATTGTATATTAGTAAACTGCTTTATGGTAACAAATTTTGTGAAGGTAATATTTAAAAGAAACATACGGTGTTCAGCTTGTTACCCAGTCCTTCAGCTAGGACCTGTTGAATGTGTCTTCTCATTAATTAACGTCCTTGTTGAGCTATTTAATAAGCTCTATAAGTGTTAATCAGAGACATTTCTTGCAAAAACGGTTAATATTCCATCTCTACTGTTCATTTCAAACTACTGGTACATTTCTTACAAAAGTATACTACTGTCTCAACTCCCATAAGCAAAAATACTATGCCGAGCCACGTGAGGAAAGTACCAACAATTAACTTCCTTTACGAACTGTGGCAGCACTTGCTATAACCTTGCCCAATTAGGTTGGTAAGCGTTCTCCTTCTACGTAGTTACATTTTATCCATAAATTATATAACCTTGTTTAGAATCCCATTTGTTTTGCTTTTTGAGAAACTAAAAGTAGTCAGATGCATGGTTCATATCACACAGGTACGGGTAGAATTGAAATCCTTTCACAGGAGCAACATTATCGGCGTGTTGCTACTTTAGAAGTAGCAAGTTGTGTTGTAAAAGTACGGTGCTGCTGCAGGTGCCAGTGTTTTCGAGCACACCGTTCAACTCGTGTTACTCATCACGGGATTGCGCAGCAGAAGACTCCCATGTGTTCACTCAAAGACATCATCAGTTACGATTGCAGTGGGCACGGACTCATTTTGTGGACCGTGGATCGATGGAAACCTGTCGACTGCTCAGATGAATCACATTTCTTCTTACGCCAGGGAGATGGTCGCGTGCGGAAGCGCAGTAATCTATGCGAACGGCTGCACGTGCCATTGACTCAAGCCAATGGGAGCAGTATTACGCTATGGGAGACATCCACCTAGGCCTCCATGAGACCTGTAGTTGTACCAAAAGGGACCATGAAAGCTGTGGATTAAGTATACATTATTACGTACCACTTGCATTTTCCACCAGTTTAACTGCCCACGTGGGAGTGCCAGAAACATGATACAGTAATTTGAGAAGCATGATAGTGAACTTACGTTGATGTCTTGGCCAGAAAACTGAGCAGTCCTGACCCCAAAAATACATCAGGGACGCTATCGGGCACTATGTCCACATCCCCAAAGCAACAGACAATATTTTGCGGGAATTGGGTGACTTGTGCGTGGACATCGGGTGACATGTTTATCCAGAAACCTACCAAAAATTTTCGAATCCATGCGAAGCTGAATCGTTGCTGTATTACGTTCCAAAGGAGTAGAGAGGCGCTACTAGGCTGGTGGTAGTAATATCTTGGGTCGTAAGTTTATACTGTGTACGCAAAGCAACAGTAGAGCAGGGGAACGTACTAAGACAATAAATGAACATCCAAACTGAAGCACTATCTACAGTACTCAAAGTTGCAGCTAAATGACACGGATCAAGAAATACACAGATGCCGTCTCACACGCTCTCAATCACTCACGCACACCATCACAGACACGCACATATGCGGGAAGAAAGTGGGAGGAGTGAGTGGAAAACTGAAATATGTGCTACAATGAAAAAAAAATTAAATGTCCTGAAGTATTCGAACACTTTTATACCGAAATATAATTTCAATTGATTCGTGATTTATATGTTGAACCGTGTATCAGCTCACAAATGAGTACTCTTCATTAAGTCTCTTCGCACACGCCCAGCTCCTTGTTGTAGAGAAATATATCTTTTAACAAGGTCAGTGGAAAAAGGAAATGATAACTGTCTAGATATTTTTTTTTACCTTACGTTACTTCCTAACTAATGTTCTCCAGCTACGTATATTTACTTCACTGCCATAATCGCAATCGCAACGCACATGTTTCAGTCAAATACATAACAACAACACCTGTAGAATGTTTCATCTTTCTCGAAAAGTTGCTGTCACTAGAGTTGTTATGCCATTCGTAGAAATGATTATGTTGGTGCTAAAAATTTTTTAGCACTAACGTAATATTGTTGCCAACCCTGTTGAAGCGGAACATGTAGACTCGAACCATAGTAAAGGTATTGGCCAGATGTGGGTAGGACGCGCGATCTGTGGGTTCCCAACAAGCTTAAAAATGTCCGCACACAATTCATCCATTTCGGGAATCCGGAATAGCGAGGATCTTTACCTGTTATCGACAATGAACTGGCAAGATATCAATTCTGACGATCGTATGACTTTAGAGACTGTTTTAATTTCCAGTTTTAAGACACATAACGACTCATAAATGAAAAATGTTCTTCGTGAGATTCAATAACAGATTAACAAAGTTTCCGTTCTTTTTTCGTTTACTTGTAATGTGAAAACTTGGTTACCTCCAAACTTCATGATTCCAAGTCAGCGGGAAGCAACTTGTAGGGTGTATCCAAGGTTCTCGGGTGTCCAACCGGATCCGATCGTCGAAGTTCCACGATATTTCGGCGAATAACCGATCCGCCATCATCAGGTGGTGCTGATGGGATGGTCTGTCTGCGCTGTGTCCGTGGTACTTATGTCCGCGGGGTCGTGGGTCGTAACCCGGCGCGGGCGGCCGGCGGGGCGCCGCCCGGTGAGAGGGGTAGGGGAAGCTGCAGCCACGCCCGGTAGTAGGCGCAGTTCATCTCCGTCCGCCGAGGCGGAAGGATCTCGCGTCCGCTCGCGGCGTTGCTCTTTGATGGTGTTTAATAATGGTTTCCAGGCCTTGCTAAGTAGAAAACCGGTGTCCCTGTTGATGAGGTTATCTGTTACTCGAATTTCTATGCCCTCCTTGTAGATACTGTCCCAGTAGGCACTTGTGGCCGTCAGGATTTTTGTCTCTTCGAATTTCGCTGTGTGTCCGGTTTCAATGCAGTGTTCTGCTAGGGTCGAACGGCTGGGTTGGGGTAAGTGGGTGTGACGTTCGTGTTCCTTGCATCGGTCCTCGACCGTGCGAACTGTCTGGCCGATATAGGATTTGCCACAGCCGCACGGGATTTTGTATACGCCCGCTTTCTTAAGGCCTACGTCATCTTTTGCCGTTCCTAGTAGGTCACGAATCTTTGTTGGTGGCCGGAAGACTGGGTCAATCTTGTGTCGCCTTAACAGTCTCCCTATTTTTGACGACACGTTGCCAGCAAATGGCAGAAAGGCCAGAGATAGCTTCTCTTCTTAGGGTTGTTCTTCATCTCGGTTCTTGCTGCACTTCTTTTGTCGGAAGGCCCTTTGGATTTGGCGGTTGCCATACCTATTATTGCGGAACACGGCCTCCAGGTGTTTGAGCTCCGTTGTCAAGTTCTGTTCATCAGAGATCGAGTGTGCTCTAGGTACCAAGGTGTTGAGCATTCCATTAAGCTGCGCCGGATGGTGGCAGCTGGAGGCATGTAGTTACAGGTCAGTATGTGTAGGCTTTCGGTACACACTGTGGCCCAGTGAGCCATCAGACCTACGTTCCACTAGGACATCAAGAAAGGGTAGCTTCCCATCTTTCTCAGTCTGCATGGTGAACTGAATGTTACTGTGGAACGAATTTAGATGCTGTAGAATAATCTGTAACTGTCCCTGTCCATGTGGCCAGATGACGAACGTGTCGTCCACGTAGCGAAAGAAGCAAACAGGTTTCAGTTCGGCGGCTTCGTGCTTCCTCTTCGAAACTCTCCATGAACAGGTTGGCCACCACTGGGGAGAAATTCGAGTAACAGATAACCTCATCAACAGGGACACCGGGTCTCAACTTAGCAAGGCCTGGAAACCATTATTAAACATCATCAACGAGCAACGCCGTGAGAGGACGCGAGATCCTTCCGCCACGGCGGACGGAGATGAACTGCGCCTACCACCGGGCGTGGCTGCGTGGCGACGCCCCGCCGGCCGCCCGCGCCGGGGTACGACTCGCGACCACGCGGACGTAAGTTCTACGGACACGGCGCAGACAGATCATTTCATCAGCGCCACCTTATGATGGCGGAACGGTTATTCGCCGAAATATCGTGGAACTTCGACGACCGGATACGGCTGGACACCCGAGAACCTCGCGTACAGCACATTCACCGGGAAAGCCTCAGATCACATGTGTAGGGTCTTATAATTGAGTTTGCGGTATCAAAATGTGGTATATACTTGACGGTGTCTTTTGACAGCACTGATTTAGACGCTTATATTTACTACAACGCCAGGTAACCATGGTCCTTAGTATGTGACATAAATTTCAACTCGATACGTCCGCCCGTTCATGGCAAAAAAGTCTTCTTAACAAACAGATAAACAGTCTAAAAACAAATGTCAAAGAAAATATTATTTGTTCCGTGTGATGTAAGAACAAATTAATACTTTTCACACTTTTTTACTTTCCTCATACTTTAAAAGTTGCTTCCTGTTAAATTTCATGATTCTACGTCAACGAGAAGTACGCTACAGATTTTGATCAAGGAGATTCCGTGTATCAAAATATGTAACATCAATTTCCGTAAAATTTGGCTGCATTGGGTTAGAATCTTACGTGTATCGCAATGCCAAGGGACTATAGACCTAACTACGTCACATTAATTTCAATCTGATACGCGTTCATCTATATCTACGTCTACATGGTCAGTCTGCAAGTCATACTTAAGTGCCTGGCAGAGGGTTGATCGAACCATTTCATACTACCTCCCTGCCATTCCACTGTCGAATGGCACGTGGGAAAAAGGAACATCTAAATCTTTCCGTTACAACTCTGATTTCTCTTATTTTATTATGATGATCATTTCTCCCTACATAGGTGGGTGTCAACAAAATATTTACGCATTCGGCAGAGAGAGTAGGTGAATGAAATTTCGTAAATAGATCTCGCCGCAAAGAAAACCTCATTTGCTTCAGTGACTGCCAGCCCAGCTCGCGCATCACATCAGTGACACTCTCACCCCTATTGCGTGATAACACGAAACGAGCTGCCCTTTTTTGCACGTTTTCGATATCCTCCGTCAGTCCTGCCTGGTAAGGATCCCATACTGCGTAGCAATATTGCAGCAGAGGACGGGTAAGAGTAATGTAGGCTGTCTCTTAAGTGGGTTTGTCGCATCTTCTAAGTGTTTTGACAACAAAGCGCAGTCTTTGATTCGCCATCCCCACAATATTATCTGCGTGGTTTTTCCAAATTAAGTTGCTCATAATTGTAATTCCCAGGTATTTAGTCGAACTGATAGCCCTTAGATTTGTGCCATTTATCGTATACCCAAAATTTATCGGAATTCTTTTAGTACCCATGTGGATGCACTCGCACTTTTCTTTGTTTAGTGCAAATTGCCACTTTTCGCACCATACAGAAATTCTCTCTAGATCATTTTGTAATTGGAATTGATCGTCTGATGATTTTACTAGACGGTAAATTACAGTGTCATCTGCAATCAATTTAAGGGGGCTGCTCAGATTATCACCTAGATCATTTATATAAATCAGGAACAGCAGAGGTCCTATGACACTACCTTGCTAAACGCCAGATATGACTTCTGTTCTACTTGGTGATTTACCGTCTATCACTGCGAACTGTAACGAATCCACTCGCACAACTGAGACGATACTCCAAATGCACGCAATTTGATTAATAATCGCTTGTGAGGAACGGTATCAAAAGCCTTCTGGAGAGAAAGGTTTCTTAACATGCTGACGGAAGAAGGTGCAGTCAGGTAACAAAAGACGAATAAATTGTCATGTGATATGATTACAAACTCGGAGTTTTCGGATGTTTTCCTTTAGTCGTCCAGTGAAACCTTGCTTATCGCCAAATTCCACAGTTCTGCGTCAACGCGAATCCTATAGGTTTTGATGAGTGAGTTTGCGAGTATCAAAATATGACACAATTGGCTGTATATTTTGATTACATTGATTTAGAATCCTACATTTAGTGCACCTCAAGGGGACTATATACCCTAGTACTTGACATAATTTCAACTTTCTTAACAGACGAACGGACAGACAGACAGGCAGGGAACAAAGTGATCCTATAAGGGTTCTGTTTTTACCGACTGAGGTACGGAAATCGAGAAACGAAGAAAATTGTATGATTTAGAGTAGTACTGTAGCAGAGACGAATTTTGACCCTTCTTTGCCCTTATTTATTCGTGACGAGAACACGAAATTTATAACTCACTTATTTATTCTATACTGGCTGATAAACCCGTCATTACCCGGATATTCATTTTTCCAATTTTCTATGTGAAACGATTTTCTGTACGTACACCTGCCGTGAGCTCGGTGTGAAATTATCCTGTACAGTTTCCGTACGCCGGTGCAACTGTTTCGCGTGTCTACAACGCGATTTTGTAAACGTCTCTATGGCAACGTCTTTCATGGCTCTATCGATGGCTTTTGTTTTCGCTTGCAGGAGGTTGCGCTTCGCAGTTAAAGGGGCTACTAGGTGTTAAGGATACCTCTAAGTTGACTTTATTTATGTAGTGATATAGTGGTAAATAATAATAGTATTAAAACTTCATGCATGATGTGACTTTTTTCACAGATTGCAATGTTTTTCACGTCATATCTCTTGATCTATGTGATGATGTAGTTTTGTAGTCACATTCAGCGGCATCTGTGTATACTGTCTGGAAAATGTAATACGAATATATTTAGTAGCAATAATTTTAAACGCCATTCTTGATGCAGTAGGTTTTCACGTATCTCATTATTTATGACATCATATCCCCTGAACAATGGTAGGTAGATGGTTCTTATCCGACAGAAACTGTTCCCCGGCGGTAAGTGATACACGTACCAGGTTTGGTTGAAATCGGTTCAGTGATTAAGGAAGAGAAGTGGAACACACACACACATACACACACGCACACACACACACACACACACACACACACACACACACACACACACACACACACACACACACACATACGTACATGTAGACGTTGTTACGTGTATGAATTTATTACAGTGTAAGCGCTGAGCAAATGAAGTTTTTCGTCTTTCGGCTCCACCACCACGCATCTCACACTGCAATCTCCCACTCAGCCATCCTTACCTTAGATCTGTCAGTGCTTTGTAATGAGTACTGTGGTACTTAATCTCCAATGCTGAAATATAAAAAAATGCCCAACAACTTCAAATCATTCTGTGTTCTTAAACACTTCTACTTACTAGAGCTGTTTTGTCAAAGTGAAGCGTTTTAGCCACAGTCGTCTGTCAACCACTGTTTAACGAATATGGACTTGAAATAATTCTCAGTTTCTGTCAGTATCCTGGTCGCTAACGATGCGCGTTAGCTCACGTTCGTGGTACCACTGACAGTATGACGTAGCTGTAATGAATGCATTATTTGTTAGCATAAGGTATGAAAGTGTTTGTATGTCTATCGTATGATTGCCAGTGTCGAATGATGTATGCCTGTAGCAGTTATTATTTTGAATGCAAGTTGAAACAGTGAAATGTATTTGTCTTATAATGAATCACACCCGTGTGCCTGAACACCAGAGTAGCACCACTGTCTGCCGGAAGGCCAGCTGATGGGTTTGTAAACCGTCGTTGTGACGTGTTGCACAATGGTGCGCGACCCGGCTGCCGAGACTCGAAATGTGCGATGCTCTTTAGTTTTGTTCCTGATTCAGGCGTAGATGTAATCGCTTGATGAAACCACGTATTGTGTCGGAGTTACAGGATACATGCGGTGTGTCATAGTATTTGAAGATATAAAGATGCATGAATGACTGCTTGGATTAAACTGTTTCATGTCTGCTGTGTTCTTGATGAGAACTGGTCGCATGACTGTGGGTTTTAGGAAATTACTCTGTCGGATCGCATACAGTAATTTTTAATATTTTGTGGTTGGAAGTAGTTACAAGGGTGTAAATTACTACCCAACGATGTTTTATGGTGTAAACATTTCTACAGAATGAATTTTTGATAGTAGAAATGTTACTAGTTAATACACACGACATTTAGCCGTATGCCGGCAGACTAGGGTGATTCGAGCACAACATGAATACGTACTTCAGTATTCGATGACGTAGTTCATCTTTTCTTTCTGTACATTGTTTACGACATAGGAACTGTCAAGAGCATAGACATATCGTCATATGAACAGGAGTCTGCAATTTGTTAGGCAGCGGATGTTAATGTAGATCCGATAATAATTGTATTTGATCGGTGTTCACTATTTTATGAGTGACATGCATGTCAGACTTTTCATACGTATTATTCTGTTACAAAAATGTAAATACAGGAGCATTTATTTTTCAGTAAATTTTTGTTATTTTCACTAACTATTAGTGATAAATAAATATTACTGAATTATATGATTTGGAATTACGCTACCGTATATTGTTTAATGCTAATGTAGCATAATTTATATATATTTATGTTACTGTAAAGGTGAGATGATTGTTAAATCCTAGAACTTACCAGTAAAACCCAACATTTACCATTACATTGTGGTAATGGTCCAAAAGTTCTTATTGTAAGCATAGATTTCGAACTTTGACCAAGACACATTGATAAATCTTAGGATATACACATGCAAAGCGAACGAACAGTATTAATTAAAAAAAAGAGTTTAACACATATTGAAATAGGCGGTATTGATTGTAAAATTATGTTATTTAAGTATTTTTGTATTCCAATGTAATTATAGTTAACTATTAAAATGTTAAACAAAAATGTTCCCTTGAGACTGTTAATTTTTGTTACAACAAGATTAACTATTGTGGGATTTAAAATTACATAACTTGGAAGAGAATCTGCACAAGCTTCTTTTAGCTGGACAATTTTTGAAAGAATGGCAGTTTTGAAGCCTTGTCCTCCAATGAAAGATAGTTTGGCGGCTACTTCTCATACTCTGATTTCTTCTCTTCCTACTACTTCAACGTTAATAAAATTTTCCTTTGACAGCCTAAACTAGTGCCTAGTTTAAAGTGACTTCAGTTTGCCAGCTTTGGTAACAAGTTGATAAAATTTGCCATCCTGTATATTTATGATCACTGGTATTATTCATTCTGCATCAGTTTTTGCCTAGTTTACACCGGTACTTTAATTCTCACATTCTGTCCAACTGAAGGATTTGGAATTTTCTTATACGAAGCTGCTTTCATTTTCTTTGCTTGCAATTGAAGACCTTCTTTGACAGTCTCTTAACTTTATTAACACTGTTGGAAGTTAGGCGTCTCGTCACTATTATCAGTTGGTACCGATGTCTTGATGCTTCTTCTCCTGCTGCAACCGCACTTTCTCCCTGTGTTCCTTCCAGTATTTGGTTCACTGGAATCATTTCCTTCACCGTATCTTCCCTTTTTCTTGAGTGAGGCATAGTAATGTTTAAAATTGTTTCCAGATCTTCTTCAGTGTCTACATTATTTATTACATCACGTGAAATAACTAAGCTGGCGATGTTCATTTTCACTGGAACACCAAAACATAGCTACATATGATGAACATATCCCTTCGTGATAAGCAATAATTTTCATTCCTTGCACAAATCTTAACACTTCAGACCATTTTTGATTTGGTCCTTTGACTGATCCCTGAGAGTGATTTCGCCTCGGCTTCCCATCTTTACATCATTGCACAATCCACGTAAATTTTGTGTGCTTTCATTACAAAACTACCTGTTATTATCAGAATGAAGGATTTTTGGGTCATAAAAGGAGGTGAAAATACCCAAAAGATGTAATGCTACATGAGCCCGTTTTGAAGCTAGCGCTCAGAGGATAATAAATTTTGTCAGATGATTCTGGTATACAAGTATGAACTTCGAGTCAGTGTCTGAGTTTGCCTGCATGTCAAACAAGTCAGTTTCGCATCGTGAATTCATTGCACTGTTTGTGATATGTTTCTTTGCAACACCCCATTTCAGTGTTTATTGTTTTTTCTGACGTGGTCCACATAACCTCAAATAAGTAACTAATCATCATGGTTTGGCTGCTATGGCCTATAGGAACATGGGTCTCTGTACTTCATTAAATAATACATCAAAACAAACGTAATAATAAATTTCTTCTTTTCTAGCAGACGCCGGTGCCATAAGTTTCTCTTCACCTCCGATGTTGAGAACATGATATCACTTCAAAAGTCTGTAGCGAACAGGTGTTTTATTGGCCGCGGTATTAACATTTTTTACTTCACTTAACAGAATATGGAGCTGCTCAGTAGTTAGATTTAAAGTGTTGACCTACTTCTTATTATTCACTGATGCACTTAAAAGTTCGTTAAGTCTGTAACACATAACATCACTCATTGTGATGCAAAGCCCCAAATGGCCCCAGATGAAAAACAACACCACTAAAATGAATCAGAAAGATGACCATACTTGCACACACAATACAGACTGAAGCTACACACCAGTGAGACAAAAAAATTGCCAGCAGAGGAACATTTCTCAACCTGCATGGTGGAATTGGTAGTCTTCATTCCTTTTTACCGTTTCGCATGAGTAAATCTTAAGATTTACCAATGTGTTCTGGTAAAAGTTCAAAATCTGTCCATAGAGTAAGAAATTTTGCACTGTTACCAAACCGCTATGGAAACTTTTAGGTTTCACCGGTAAATTCTAGGATTTGCCAATTATCTTACTTTCACGGTAATATGTAGACAGACGGAAAAAATTGCCAGGAAAAAAAAACATTAATGTAGAGTAGTGACATTTAGCGAATTCATTTGTGTTTAACACTGCATGGTCACTGGTTAGTGCAGAAACGAGATAAGCCATTGAAATTGTAAAAGGCTGGCACCTAATAACAAGTGTATCCGCCAGAATGTTGGATGCAAGCATGCAGACGTGCATGAATTTTATTGTACAAGTGCTGGATGCCAGTTTGTGACATGGAGTTCCATGTCTGAACCGTGCGCAGCTCGCGGTCATACCGTTTACTGCTCATCATCTTCTTTTTCTGGTTCTGTCACCTAGTTTTTATTTTCATTAGATTTACTGGTGTCACTAGGTTGCTGGTTTGCTTGCCCGTGAGTGGCAGCAGCAGCGGTTATCGATAAGTGCATTGTCATACTATCTCTGGAGTGACAGTTGCTGGTATTTCCGGGTCGTCGTGTGTCTGGAGTTCTGGGGGGACAGAGCAGGGGGGGGGGGGCGAAAGTGTCGGGGGACGGAGCGCCAGTGAGGCGCGGAAAGCCAGTACTTGACGACCGCTCGCCACACACATGAACTGTCCGACAGAAGGAGATTGGAGCGGGAACGACCGCCGGTTGTTCGTTCGGTTGGTCGTCTCACTGGGCGACTTGTATTTGGTCTTTTAACCGTTTCTGGGCCTCGTCAGTAGGTCATCTTCCCGGACGTGGGTCGATTCCCTCCTCGTGCAAAGATGTCGTCGCCGATGGGCAAGAGTTATCTCTGCATGGTTAGATCAGAGCCAGTGTACCCGGGTCTCCGAGTTCCGAACGGACATCAAGGAGTCGGTATGAAGCAGCAGTGAGGTCCGGACAGCCAAGAGCCGCCCGACGGTTGCCGACACACGTGACTTCGGTGGGGAGAAACGTGGTTGGTCGTTCGGTCGGTCGACTCATCCGAAACTCATCGGAAGACGTGTATTTGGTCGCCGAAGACGTGTATTTGGTCGCCGACCGCTTGTGGAAACTCTGTGTGTGTGTGACTTGTCATTTCTCCCTGTTGTTTCATGGTGATTGGTTTTAGGATTGTCGGAGTTCTTGGTGTAAGTGTTTACGTTGAACTGTGTGTAGCTTCTGTGATTTCCGTTGAGCAGATGAATGCTGTCTGCGTGTTGGAGGAGTCAGTCAGTCGGTTGCGACAGAGGGAATTGATTAGGTTGTTGGTGGTTCGTCAGCCGTCACTGGGTTGTGCTGCCACGCGATTATTTAACGTTACTCTTGGCTGCCCGTCTCACCTAACCTGTTGTCAGAGTTTCCTCCCCAGGCCGACCCTTGTAGCACTTCTGAGCACCACTGTTCCGTTGTTCGTGATTGTGATTTTCTTTTGTCACAAGTACTGTGCCAGGCCTTTCGCCATGTATTAATTTTGTCTGTTCCATGTTCAGTATGTGGCCTTCAGCCGAACCTTATGTAAAGTATTTTAAGATTAGACCTTCAACTGTGTTTTATTTAAAATTCTTGTTTGCTCTGTATTTAGGCCTTCAGCCGCGTTTGTTTTAAAATCTGTGGCTTTCAGCCGCAATGAGTAAATTCCTGTCCGTATGTGAGACGCCCTGCTAAACCCACAGGACAGAACAGGTAGTTGGAATTGTGGAATGGGGCCCTAATGAGCGGCTGTCAGTTACACTCGAACACATAACTTTATTTATTTGACCAAAAATTAGAGTACAAATTCTTGAACTTAGTTATTGGCTAAATACGCCACACTCTCTTATGCCTTAATGGCACAACCACTCTAATTTTAAAAAGCCGCTCATTAACTCAAAATACAGACGCCAAAATGAATATTTAGAAGGCAGAAGGCCTCACTTTTAGATATTTTTATAATTTGGCTGAAGACCCAAAATTCTAACACTTGAAAAGCAACAACCTTAATTTAAAGATGGCTGAAGGCCGATAATTTAAGACTCAAGGTAAAATTAAATAAAAAAACACAAGGCAGAAGGCCTTATCTTCAATTAGGCTGAAGGCCCCAAACAGCCTGATGCTCGAAAGACAAAGATCCTTGGCTTAAAAACGGCTGAAGGCCTCGTGACTTAAAACTCAAGGTAAAATAAATTTAAACAACAAAGCTGTATCATAAATTAGGCTGAAGGCCCGAAACAATGTAACACTTGACAAGCCAGGAACTTTAATTTCAAAATGGCTGAAGGCCCCTGACTTAAAACACAACTAAAATAACTTTTACTAGGCAGAAGGTCCTAGGCTCTACCTTTAAACAATATATTAATCAGGCTGAAATCCCACACTATCTAACAAGCAAGAAAGGAATTTTAATTCTAATTTTAAAACGACTGAAGGCCCATGATTGAAAACACAACTAAAATAATTTATAGTAGGCAGAAGGCCCAAGGCTTTATCTTTAAACAATAGTTTAATCTGCCTGAAGGCCCAAGCAATCTAACACTTCAAAAGCCAGGAACTTTAATTTTAAAGCGGCTGAAGGACCATGACTTAAAACGTCACTAAAAACAATTCAACTTTAACTCAAAACCATCGGCTATGAGCTATACAAATACACACAACACAAAATAAGGAAAGGAAGTGCAGCTAACGGCGCTCAGAAGTTTCGGGGGTCGGCCAGCACTTGAAATACTAACGTTCACTTAGGTGAGACAGGCAGTCGGCCCAATCATTCTCTATCCGACGACAACCCAAACCAACAGACAGTCAACGGACCCACCGACAAGGTAACTTGCACTCCACTCGACCAGCAAACAACCGGGAATTCAATGGAAACGTAAAAGGTATGGATGCCCACAACCAAGTATACATGAAGCTGTCGAACTACATACTTTGCTGGACAGTGACAACACGGTGAGGAAAGGACACTGTCTATATTTATGTCAACAGCCAGGTCAGGTACCTGGAACGTTAACGGCCAGAAGGCAGAAAATTCCGCTGGTGCACTTCAATTGCAAATAACCAAATAACGTTAGATTCCACCGGACGGTGGCTAAACCTTCGCCAACTCCAACACACACGTTTTTGCTCACGGGAATGTCCCAGCAGCCAACAACGAGAACCAAACGGCACAATGTGAACATTCTTGACTTGCTGGTAAATTGAATCCAAACTCAACTTTCGGTGACCCACGGACCTTGCAGCAATAGGAACAGCCCCACACACTTCGTAGAGACAGGGGCGGGCCCGGCCAAACTACGCCCCGCAGAGATTTCCTCGTTGACGCCAACCGACCGACTGCCACACATCAGCACGGAGACAGCACTAAAATAATTGAGCAGTAGATATAAGAAGCTACACACAATTTCACAAACACTAGGACGAAGAAGGCAACCAATGCTAAAAGCAGTGACCGAGCAATGACACCGCCCACCCATAAGTTAACGACGAGCTAATACACGTCGTCCGGTAAGACGACCAGCCAACGATCAACCAAGACAGTCCCCAGTTCAAGTCATGTGTGCCGGCGACTGTCGGGCGAGTCACGGCTATCCAAGCCTCACTCCTGCTCCAACCCGACCGACTTCCACCGCGTCCCAACTCTACGACTGCTAGGTCTGAACTGCATTGCAGGTGCATTCCAACTCTCTGGCAGATCCGAAATAACTCCGAACACACGACAGCCGGGAAGTAATAGCAAGCAGTAAAGTTAATTCGCCAGGGCTTATACCTATAAGCACCGTTGCTGCCGCTCACGGGCAGGCAAGGCGGCAACTCAGTGACACTGTAAGTAGGCTGTTTAGGTTTTTATATTGGTAACGCCACGTAGCGATCTGTATGAAAATACTGGCTGTGCTGTGTGCAGTCTGTGGCTAGTTTGCATTGTTGTCTGCCATTGTAGTGTTGGGCAGCGGTAGCTGGATGTGAACAGCGCGTAGCGTTGTGCAGTTGGAGGTGAGCCGCCTGCAGTGGTGGATGTGGGGAGAGAGATGGCGGAGTTTTGAAATTTATAAGACTGGATGTAACTGATATATATATTATGACTATTAAGGTAAATACATTGTTTGTTCTCTAGTAGAATCTTTCATTTGCTAACTATGCCTATCAGTAGTTAGTGCCTTCCGTAGTTTGAATCTTTTATTTAGCTGGCAGTAGTGGCGCTCGCTGTATTGCAGTAGTTCCAGGAACGAAGATTTTTGTGAGGTAAGTGATTTGTGAAAGGTATAGGTTAATGTTAGTCAGGGCCATTCTTTTGTAGGGATTTTTTGAAAGTCAGATTGCGTTGTGCTGAAAATATTGTGTCAGGATAAGCACAGTCATGTATAAATTATTCTAAGGGGACGTTTCATAACACCAGTAATTGAAATTAACGTAACGAGGCGGTAGTACAATAAAAACAGGATGTCAAATGAGATATGGCACGAACACCAGCCACGTACGGCTCAGTGAGGTTTCTCTTTAATTATGTTGAAGTTTTTAAATGGTCTTCAGCCGTACTGTATAAATGCTTATCTTAAGGTTTGTCTCTAGTTATTTTGAATAATTATTTGGGCCTTCAGCCGTCAAGATATTTCAAGTTTTCTTAAGTTTTTCTGTTGTACTGTGTAAATGCTTGACTTTCAAGGTTGCATTTTATTATGTTGAAAAATTATTGGGTTTTCAGCCTAGGAATTAATTTGAATTTTCCTTTTATCCAAGATTTGTAAATGCTTTCCTTTCCTTATCTGAGATATTACTTGGACCTTTAGCCGTGGAGATATTTTAATTAATTAAGGTCTTCAGCCGTTTGTCTAAATTCTTGTGCCTTAAAAGAAATTACTTAAGGATATTTTAATTTGGTTCGGGCATAGTGGAATCCACGCTAAGAGGCGTCTGGCTCGGAGCTGTTCTTGAAGCAACCAATTTGTATCAGTTCGATGAGTCACTGGGATGCCAACTGCTGCTGAAATTGCTGCTGCAGATGCAGTAAGATGCGCCAGAGCCATACGCTGAATACGATGGTCTTCCCACTCGGTGGTGCCACGTGGCCGCTCGGAGCTAGGGTTTCTTACGACCATACATTCCATGACCACCACTGTCAGCAATCATGTAGAATGGCTACATTCTTTGCAAGTCCTTCTGCAATATCTCAGAACGAACATACAGTTCTCGTAGCACTATTTCAAGGTCTCGTTCAAACTCAGGGAGGTGTGTTGATGATGGCGACTTTGTCGCCTTAAAGGTATTGTTGAGTAATATCAACTCACCGTGTCCAACCCTAAAGGTAACTAACGCCCACGACCGTTACATCGTGTATTTAAAACAAACCTGATTTTCATCCTCACAGCGACGCTCTAGCGCCACTCTTATGCGACGAGCGCGAAAATTGAATACACGTCATCTTTAGATGTGACAAAATGCATAATATTTTCGTTTATATCTCAGAAATTCTTCTTGGTATTTCTCTTTTTTCTTGCCAATGTGTATAGAGTATTGTTAATTTTACAATGGAGCAAAATATTGCGATTTGTTATTTGTCATGAAAGAATTGTGATGCTCTATACAAAAATCAAATTTTATTGATTATAAACTGCAAATTAAATCTGAAGAAACTGCAAAAAGATAGGAAATTAAAGAGATTAGCTCTGAATAAATTGAAAGATCTAGAGGTTGAGAGTTTCAGAGGGATTATTAAAAGGCGAATGGATAGCACTTAACAGATGAAATAGCGAAGGAAGCAAAGGTCAAATATGTAAAAAGACAACACCTACTAGAAATCCTAGGATATCAGAGGAGACATTGAATTTGATTCATGAAAGGAGAAGAGGTAAATGTGCAGCAAACATAGCAGGCGAAAGGAAATCAAACATGTAAAAAAAATGACATTAATAGACAGCGCAATCTGGCTAACCACGAAAAGTTAGAGAAGATATGTAATAATTTAGAAGCATATTTCAGTAGGGTGGAGATAGATACCGCCTACAGGAAAATTGAAGACGTCTTTGGAGGAAAAACAAACGCCCTTAGGAATATTAAGAACTCAGATGGAAAACGAGTACCTGGCAAAGAAGGGAAAGCTGAAAGGGCGAAAGAGTATATAGAGAGTCTAGACAATAGGAATGAATCTGAAGGCATTATTATAGAAACGAAAGAGGACGTAGATAAAAATGAAATGGAAGTTACTGCGAGGGGAATTCGACGTAGCACTGAAAGACCTAACTCGAAAAAGGCCAGTGGAGTAGACGACATTCCGTCAGAACTACTGCTACCCATGGGAGAGTCAACAATGACAAAAGTGTTCCATCTGGTTAGCAATATGTGTGAGACAAGTGAAATACCCTCAGACTTCATGAAGAATTTAATAATACCAATTCCAAAAAAGCAGATGCCGACATGTGTGAAGTTTGAAAAGTTCAATGTTGGAACATACTAAAACGATTTATTTAGAGCAGGGCTTCCCAACGTGTGGTCCGCGGACCACTTAGGAGTCCGCCGGCTCTTTCTAGGGAGTCCGCGGCCAGCTCTCACCAAATCGTGTAAAATAATGAGTAATATTATTGAATAAAAATGTGAAAATAAGATTCATCACTATTGTTTTTTTCGTCTGAAAAACATGTGTACTTTTACTTCAGGTCGTATTCCCAAACAGCCTTTGCGGTTCCTAAGTGAGAACGCATATACAGTTTAGTGCCGGAGAATGTGGCCTCTCTGATCGACTGTTTAGCAGCAATACGGGGGTCGTTTGTGCGCCGGCTCACGGCGCTAGATAAGCTGAAACCTTTTACGCATGCGCGGAGCGGGCTTTGTCCACCAATCACAGCACTCGGTGGCACGTATGCGGCCCCAGGCATCATTAAATGTTAAACTTGCTTTCTCAGTGCACTACCTATTTCATAAGTCGATTTTTGACCAGTTTGTTACTTCTAACATAGATCGGTGGCTGAACTCAGGATCATTGAAGAAGGCTGCTGTTTCTCCATCGCCTTCACAACAAGGGAAGTTTCCAGTTGAAATGAATCAGGAGGGAGGACGACCAAAGGAAGACTTTACATACATTTGAACATTTTTCTTCGGATTTCACGAAAAACCACACACACACACACACACACACACACACACACACACGACTGTTACGAAATATGCATGGTCCTTACACAACAGTAGCCAAATAGTGGAAATGAACAGACCATAAGCGACAGCTTGTCAACAGCGGACAGTTCGGACGTGACGTTGATTGCTCTTGGAGGAAGAAAGCTCCATAGTGTGAAATTTCAATTACCAAGTAATTTTAATCAGGCTACAGTGTGTTGAACAAAGGGAGTAAATTCACTAGTAAGTGTCTGGATACAGTGGGAATTCAAATTGGATCGTTAATTTCAAGTTGTTTTCATTCATCTATAAACCAAAAACTATTGATACTTCGAGGGGGGGGGGGGGGGGAAGGGGGTCATTGGGAACATGGCACTTGCATTAAGAAGCTTTCAGTTCCCATGGGTTTCGCTCTGAAATTTAAAATTTACTGTGTTCTTGACCGACTAGGGGTCCGCCATGGATTTTCGACTGAAGAAGGGATCCGCCAGCTGAAAAGGTTGGGAAGCCCTGATTTAGAGAATAACGGAAAAACTGGTATACGTTGATATCTTGGAGAAGATCAGTTTGGGTTCCGGATAAATGTTGGAACACGCGACAAAATACTGACCTTACGACTTCACTTAGAGTTGGGTAAAGGAGAAGTAAACGTATTTTATAGTATCTGTACACTTAAAGAAATCCATTCACAATATTGACTAGAAAACTCTCTTTGAAGTTCTGATAATAGCAGTGTTAAAATAAAGAGACCAAAAGGCTAATACAACTTGCTCAGAAACCAGATGGCAGTTATAGGAGTCGATGGACATGAAAGAGAATTAGTGGCTGAGAAGGAAGTGAGACAGGGTAGCAGCATGACCCCGATATTATTTAATCTTACTGAGCAAGCAGTGAAGTAAACAAAGAAAAATTGGTAGTAGAAGTTAAAATTCAGGGGAAATAAATGGGAAGTTGAGGCTTGTCGATGATGTTGTAATTCTGCCCGAGACAGCAAGGAACTTGGAAGAACATTTTATAATAATGGACAATGTCTTGATGCGAGTATATAAGATGAACGTCAAAAAAACCAAAACAAGGATAATGGAATGTGATCGAATTAGGTCAGGCTACGCTGAGGTAACTAGATTAGGAAACGGGACACTTAAAGTAGCAGATGAGTTCTGTTATTTGGGCAGCAAAGTAACTGATGATGGCCGAGGTAGAGAGGATATAAAATATAGACTTCCAATGACAATAAAAGCTTTTGCGATAAAGAGAAATTTGTTAACATCGATCTAGATTCAAGTCTTTTCTGAGCGTATTTGTCTGGAGTGTAATTTTGTATGGAAGTGAAACATGAACGATAAACAGTTTAGACAAGAAGAGAATAATGGCTTTTGAATTGTGGCGCTACAGAAGGTCATGTAACTAAGGACGAGACACTGAATAAAATTGGGAGGACAAGAAATCTGTAGCACTGCCTGACTAGAAGAAGAGATCGTTTGGTAGGACACATTGTGCGACATTAAGAGATCTCTAACACAGAACTTGAGGGAAGCGTGGCGGGTATAAATCGCACACGGAGTCCAAGAGATGAACACATTAAGCAGATTCAGAAGGGTGTAGATTGTAGTGGTTACCCGGAGACGAAGAGGCTTGTACAGGATAGAGTAACATGGAGAGTTGCATCAAGCCACGCTTCGAACTGAAGACGACAACAGAATACTAAAACGCGCGTTAATACTTTGGATTTGAGACGCGATGCGCCCACGCATACTGAACGACACATTAGCGACATCTGCAGCTTTCCTATGGAACTGTCTTCAATGCTGGACGTTAGTCTAATTCTGCTGTACTATTTGAACATATCTACTCAGTGAAATTGGTGTGATACTCTATATGACTCTGTATTCTGTATATATTACTTACGTTCCCATTGACTATCGCGTGGCCGCACTGTTAGTGCTGGTACATGATAATTCAGTAAATAAGTAATGCAGTTTGAAGAACCGTAATTTTATGTTTCCTAGTTTTTATTTGTCTTATAAGGTTTTGTATTGAAGTTTTAAAGGTCCAGCTTAAAAATTAACTTTGTCGTTCGAAACTAGTCTCCAGCACAACAAAACGCAACTGTGACGGAATTACAATAAAGAATTAGTGTTATCCTCGTTGTTGGTCTCGTACTGACTTCATGGTGTAAATAAATGACGATTTTATGATGGAAATGTGCTTATCCATTACTTAAAGACAAATGATCACAAGCAACAATATTTTGTCCACTACATTAACACGTGTTTCTAGACATAAGCGTTTTGTGTCTGGGGATTTGAGTACAGTTACAGGAAACCTATTGTCTAGGAGCTGTAGGCACAACCTATATTTGTTCTCAACGTCAGCAACACTCACTATTTCACAGTGGACGTCTTTTAAGTCCGTCCATGAGTAACTTTGTATACAACATCCGAAACAGTACAGATTTATCTAATCCACTGCGGCAGTTTTCCGCTATATTGATAAAAAGATTCTATTCTAAAGAAGCGCACAAGCCAAATTCCGTTACTTTTACCTAGTAGTTTAATGTTGAAGGAGCTCATAGCTAAAGACGAGCCCCCCCCCCCCCCTCCCCCCTGGTCTAAATGTCTTCTTTGTGTGACTTACGTGTTTCTTACGCAAACACCCCTCTTCGTTTTCAGCAACCATCCCTTTAAGTTAATGGACTTTTCCTATTCTGATTTGTAAATTTGTGTGGAATTATATTTTCTCCGAAGTCCCAAACTCGCGGTCACTTATCCCTTCAAGCAGTGTAGCACAACGAGGAAAATCACTACAGTGTCCACTGTGCAGCATGAAAGACGCCCTTCGCCACGGCAACAATTACGAGAAATTCAGTGTCTGAAGCTCTTAGTCAATCGAAAGAGCTACCTGCTGGAAACTGAGAATTCTGTTTCATTCCCGAATGCGCAGAGGCGAGAAGCGATAGTTTAATCTTGTTATGTGCTTCTCACGCGAAGCCAAGACATAGGGACATCGTCACAGCAATGACGATGGATGACTGCGCTCCTAACCAGTTACGAATTACCTGCAGGAAAGGGTAAAATTAAGGTCAGTTCCGTCGATTTTAAAAAAAAGGAGATTCTGAAGTTTAACAACGAACCAAAATTTCAGCAGTTGATGTGCAAAAAAATTAATAAATAACAAAATCTACTACTAAAGAAATAGACATGTCACTAGGACTAACACATACTAGAGTTAACAGTTCTCTCAAACTATAGACTCTACAGAATAACTATGTATATCAGTTTTCCTAGTAATTTCATCCACACGAATGCTTCTAAAATAATTTAATTAAATAAATATGAAGAATAAGTCTTTTATAGGTATATTAGTTCAAAATATGAGTCTTAACGCTTTGTATGAACTGTCTTTATTTTTGGTACATTTGTACTGTTTATATTTTCCGTAGCCAAAGATATACGTTAATATGTCCAGTATGGTGACTCCTCCTCAGTATTACGTAATTTGTCGCTAAAATTATTGCGAAGCTAAATGACTGATGGATCGCTGTAATAGAAGCGTTTCTGGAAATCCTATAATAGTAGAAATACTTTTGGTGGTAACTCCACTTGGGATGGAGATTAAATTCTCTTTTCATATAATACTGCCTCTTGATGGCTTTAATCCGCTACTCTGTACCTTCGCACTGTCTTTATTTGGATATGGTGAAGCGAAATCCGTGCAAACGAGCTTAAATGCCAGCGATAAAAAATGTTGTTTCATAACATTTCGTCTGCGAGTGCATCCGACAGAAAAGGACGTTATACAGTGGCAATCTGGCAACACTGTAACCAATTGTATGGTAACTACCTCTATATGCACGAGTTATTTGTGCTGTAGAGTTGATGCAGTAGACAGGGTTTTGGGTTATCACCCAGGACGTCGATGGTTCGAAACTCGTTTGAGGCATATGCTTTTTATTTGGTAAATGTAGTCAAGGTGGTACGGTATCTGGCGTCTTAACCGTCAACAGAGACTGCAGCGGGTCCTCTAGAAAACATTTTCACTTACGTACTACAATCGTAGAAAAGGAAGATTGATAAGCTTTGAAAGAAGCCCTCTCCACGTCGTGGGCATGAATTTATTTGCACCATTGATGTAAAACCTGTTTTCTTTGTACACTCCTTCAGTGGTACCGTAGATTAGTACCAATTATTATTCTTGAATCGTTCACGTCCATTACATGCATTAGTGCCCTACGTTTCCTGTAGGACTAGCAACGTGCTTTGCGAATAATATCCATACTCGGTTACTATTTGTAGCTATGTGTTATGACCATAGTCCCACTAATAATGCCTTTCTGGTAACCGCATTCTGTGTAGTACTTATCTCATTGAATTATTATTATTATTATGTCTATGGGGTTGTGGAAACATCGCGTCTGTTACCGTTAAAGAAACAGTGTAATTCGAAACCGAACATTTCACAATTAGTGGTGTCGGGATGAATCACGCAGAACAGAGGGATAATGCGCGTTAGGTGGAACAATGCACAGAACTGACCGCGTGTTTATACTTTATGAGCTGTCCACCAGACAGGGACTAGTTCGAGCAGAGTAACGCATCTATGACAGGCTCCAATGTACATGCGTACATGTTGTCGAATTTTCTCATTGTAAACACCTGAACCAGTGTGGCAGATGTTTGGCGCACACAAATGATGAATATGCTGATATGCTTCTTGTTCTTGGTGCATCTGACAACCGGGCTGGCGTTACCACTCTTGAACATGCTGCTAGACATCCTCGTCGACGCCATCGAGATACAAATGTGTTTCCTTGTCTGGTGTTGTGCCTTCGGGAGTCATGTTCTCTCCTTCTACCATCGCGTGACAGAGGTCGTCCGTGGACTCGAAGTACTCCGGCTAATGGGGAAGTTATTCTGGAGGTCGTACATCAAGAACCTTAGCGAAGGACACGTAGCGTAGCAAGGCAGCTGCGTGTGTCGCAACCCACGGGCGTTAACGTGGGTAGGACGTCAAACGGGCCGACTTGGAGGAGAAGAGGCCCCACAGGACATTTTAATTTCCACTGTCTATACTTTTACAAATAAATTCGTATAACTTTAACAGCATGACCAGGAAGGATTCAGGATTCATACTCATATCAGCGGAAGCTCAAAAACGTAAGAAAACACATATTCTTTAGATGTGAAACTTCATCATTTTTTCACTTACTACTGGCTGCATTTGTTGCAATAGGTACACTTTTCTTTCTGAGTAAGAGAGGTTCTTCGATGACTTTTGCACAGCATACAAACCATAGTTGCAGGTGTATGAAACTTTAGAAGTTATTTAATTTATGAAAAAATGAATGAACTGTTACATTTTAAACTTCATGTTTAGAAAAAACTGAATTCATCGAAGAATCTCTCTTACTTAGGAAGGAAAGTGTACCTATAGCAACAAATGCAGCCATTAATAAGTGAAAAAATGGTGAAATTTCACACGTAAAACAATGTGTTTTGTTACGTTTTTGAACTTCCACTGCGATGAGTGCGAGTCCTCAATCCTTCCTGGTCATGGTGACAAAGTGTTATGAATTTATTTGCAAAAGTATAGACAGTAGAAATTAAAATGTCCTGTGGTGACTCTCCTGCTTGAAGTCGGCCCGTTTGACGTCCTACCCCCCTTAACGTGCTGCACCCCAATCATCATGCTTGCACGCAACAGCTGCAACCTGCAGATCGCCATCAGCGGTTACAATTCTGTGAATGGTTCCTACAACAAGAGGAAGCCAATGATAACCTCGTGAACATCGTAATATGGTCGGATGAAGAGGCATTCACTCGTGAGGGTGCCTTCGATATGCACAATGCTCACCATTGTCGTGAGGTTAACCCGAACGTCACCCGCGACCGTGGATATCAAGTTCGCTTTGGTAACAACGTCTGGGCCAGAATATTAGATGACAGGTGTTTGGGCCTCTACATGTTGCCTGACCGGTTGACTGCACGATTGTATCATGCATTCCTCTCAACCATCTGCGCTGGAAGATGTTCCATTACATGTTCAGCAGAAGATATGGTTCAAATATTATAGTGCACCTCCACACTCTGGAATTAATGTGCGACGGTATTTGGACAGAACATTTTCGGGGAAATGGTTAGACGTGTAGGTCCAGTTGTATGGCCACCGCGTTAGGTTGACCTAAATCCCTTGCGTTTCTTCCTGTGGCGATACCTGAAGGAGAACCTGTACTCTGCTCCTCCGAAGAATGTGGAGGAGTTGGTAGCACGTATTGATGATGCTCTTGTTATTGTGGACGCCGATTTCCTGCGAAGGATCCACAGCTGTATGACCCAGCGGGTCGCGCAATGTTAGGACGTGCAGGGTGCTCGCTTTGAGCATCATTTGTTCTGAGGACAACGTATTCTGTTGTGAAGGTCATTCGGTCATTAATTCGGACATTGTTATTGCGACTAGTTGCTAAAGACAGACATCTGAGCGCTCATATTACATGTAGTATAAACGGCAAGTACATGTTGTGTTGTTGTACTGTGCTATCATGTTTAGCTTCTCGAAATTGATATTGTTTTTGTAGTTATTCTATCATATGACAGGTCATTTGTTTCCTCTCTATTTCTAATTTGTCTAACCACAAATTTGTCATGTTCAGCGTTATAAAATGTTTCAAATATAGCATACAAGTGATCTAAGAAACGGTGTGTATTGCAGTATGAATAGTCAGAATGAAAGTAGCAAATAAAAAATTGCGGACCAACCAAGGATTGAACCCTCGACTACCTGCATGCTAGCCCAAAACTGTATCCACTGCACCTACTGCATGCGGACAAATAAGGTGTGCTATCTAAGATACCTACCGTACATGTTGTTAAAGTGTTGTTAGATTGCCACACTTTACCGTCCTTTTTCTGTAGTCTCCGGACGAAATTTCGTGAGAGACTTTTTTTTATCGCTGGCATGCGAGGAGTCGCGCTGCGAAGCTCGAGTGCGCGAATTTCGCTTCAGCCTGTTTATGCCTGCTTCCCAAGCTCTATCTACATAAAACACATTCCGAGACGTAAAATTATCTCTACGTATAATTGTAGCACACTACATACACGCTCTGCATGAATTACTTCTGAATACTACAGTTTTCACTCACTTTACACGACTTTCCACAACGGTATTTCATTATTAATTTCAATTACAGTACCTTTCTGAGCCTCTTGGATATCCTGGCACAATCGTCCGACAAACACCATTACTCTTCTCACCGACGTTCCACTGTCTCCGTTCTCTATTCCTGTGATTTTACATTAATTTTAATTTCTTTAGGCATAATACTTACACAGCACGAAATATACACTTTATAACATTTTATACATAAGCTTATCAGCATCTTGCAATATAGGTGGCATCATTGAAAGAAGAAGTAAAACGTGTGATATACTGCGAACTATGGATGAAGAGTGACAGGCAAATTCCGTATTTCCAAATTTCTGGAAAGCATTTGACACGGTGCTCCATTGCAAAGCCTTTTACCGAAGTTACGGGCATATGGCATAAGTTCACAGATATGTGAGTGGCTCGAAGACTTGTTACACAATAGAACTCAGTATGCTGTCATCGATAAGGACATCCCCAGGAGTGCCCCAGAGAAATGTGACAGGCCCGCTGTTGTTCTCTACAGAGGGGTCCAAAAAATGTATCCACTGTTTAAAAGTCCATAACTGGAAAACTAATTGACGGAGTTGTCTCATCTTTGGTAGTGTAAGAGTTTGTAGTTCCGCAATCACCATACAAGCGTTGTATTACGTTGTTTTATTTAGTCAGATGACAGTCTCCAGATAGTGTTTTGTTCTTAGTTGCACCTAGTTACTCGAGTAAACATGGCTGGCGCAAGGCTTACATTCGATGAAAGGAAGTCAGTTTTGAAGTGGTACTTTAAGTACGAAAACATTAATGATGTTCAACGGCAATGGCGAAATGAGTATCAAACAGAGCCACCAACACGTATAACGATTGGAGACAAATTTGAAGCCGAACGCTGTGTTAGAGATGTACACAAATAACGATCTGGACGACCTGTAACAGTAACAAGTCCAGCTAACTCCCGTCGAGTGTTACAACAATTCACTCGCTCGCCACAGAAATCTGTGAGACAGTGTGCCCGTGAAACTGGGGTGAGTCCTTCAAGTGTTCGAGTAATTTTGAAGACAGCAAAGTGGAAGTGCTATATCCCACGATTGCTACACGCAATGAACGAGGACGACCCAGATCGTAGAATGGAGTACTGCAAGTGGTTTACTAACATGGTACGCAACGATGAAGAGAGTGCAGAGATGATTGTGTGGCCTGATGAGGCACAGTTTACACTCAATGGTACAGTATATCGCCACAATTGCATCTACAGGGCCGCCGAAAATCCGAACGTCCATAAAGAGACAGCTGCGAATTTACAAGGAGTAAATGTGTGGTGTGGGGTGCGTTACCGAGGCTTGATTTGGCCATTCTTCTTTGACGGCACAGTTACCGGTGAGGTGTACCTCCAGAAGCGTCAGACATCCATTTTACCTGCCATCCGAGACTTATATGGAGACGGAAGATATTACTTTCAACAAGATTGTGCCCCAGCCCACTACCAAAATCGTCTTAGGGCTTACCTCGACGAAAATCTACCAGGAAGATAGATAGACCGTAGAGGTGCTGTGGAGTATCCACCACGTTCCCCAGACCTAACTCCTCTGGACTTTCACCTGTGGGGAACACTAAAGGACGTCGTTTATCGACAAAAGGCACGCACATTGAATTAACTTCGAGAATCCAAATATCCAACGTAACACGCTGCAGTCAGTAGTTGGTGCTGCAGTTCGGTGGCATCGTTTGAGTGTGGATGTTAATGGTGACCATTTCGAACACCTACAGTGATACCTTTAAGTTGGACTTTAAGCTACACTTTCACCAAAAATGAGACAACTCCGTCAATTAGTTTGCAAGTTATATATGATTTGGCCGACAGGGTGGGTAACAATATGCGGTTGTTTGCTTCTGATGACATTGCGTACGGTAAAATATCGAAGTTGTTTGACTGTAGGAGGATAAACGATGACTTAGACAAAATTACCAGTTAGTGTGATGATTGACAGCTTGCTATAAATAGAAAAGAATGTAAACACGAATCAGTAGGAAGATGAAACCTGTAATGTTCGGATACAGTACTACTAGTGTCCTGCTTGACACAGTCAAGTCGTTTACATATCTGGGTGTAGCGTTGTAAAGCCATTTGAGATGGAACGAGCATTTGAGAACTGTGGTGGGGAAGGCGAATCGTCGACTTTGGTTTATTGCGAGAATTTTAGCAAAGGAGACCGCATATAAGACGCTGGTGCGATCTATTCTTGAGAACTGATCGGGATCCATACCAGGTCGGATTGAAAGAAGGTACACATGGAAGAACTTCAGAGGCGGGCTGCTCTGTTTGTTAGCGATAGGTTCGAACAACACGTAAGTGTCACGGGATGCTTCAGGAACTCAAATGGGAATCCCTGGTGGAAACACGACGTTCTTTCCGAGAAACACTACTGGAAAAATTTAGAGAACCAGCATCTGAATTGTATCTATGTAGATGTAGAATCATAGCTAAGCAACCAAAGAAAATTCCGTCACAAAATTACCAACACCATCTCTCAAATATGTTTTAGGATATAGAATTTATATATTTTTGAACAGCGCAGTCATCTTGTATGTTCATAATGAGCCAACATATTCAGTTTTTCTTCCAGAATAATGTTTGCTTCATCGACAACGCGCCTGCTGAAGTGTATATGTGGAATTTTGGAAGCTCCATATTAAAATACGTGCTCTTCATTTCTTCTGAAACGTCGTCTTAATTAATGTAGCGTCTGCGGAAAATATTGTTGAGTTCTATGAGACTCATAATCAGATGTTCGCACTTGTAACCACGAACGCAGTTCCGGCACGAATTTTGAAATATTATGTTCGACGAAATCCGAGTGCGTGGTCGGATCTATGACCAACAGCATTACGGCCGTGAAACACAATGCATCAGCGTCGCATTTGCAGCAATGACGGTTATCACGTGGATCTAGTTTGCGCATATAAAGTCAATTAACTGCTGCAGTAATAAGCCAGATGAAGGGCTTCCGTGCTTTTATGCGACCTAAACTACATTTCTGTTTATTATTCGAGATAGTGCACTGGCGTAATTTCTGTGAAAACTAAAGCAATAGAAACCTTTGACCTGCTCCAGAACCCAGACCACCCCTAATGTCCTATTTGTTATCGCGTGTCAATTCATCCACATCTAAAAGAGCAGTTCAAATATTATTTTCAAGATTCTTTATCGATAAATCTGAATTCGAACAGAATATAATCCTTTTTCGTGTGTAGTGAAGGCGCAACACTATTTCCGTCGTTCAAGTTTAAGAAGTAACAGCTATTTACTTTAAACAACTTTCGCTACGGTGGCCGTAAACACTGAAATTATAAAATTCTAATGGTTGTTCTTGACATTTGAACAGACTCTGTCTAAGTTAGAAGCCAATCTAATTTAACATCAAATACGGTTAGTGAAACATAACAGGGATGATTCAATGAATATACTAAAACCAGAGCCGGCCGCGGTGGTCTAGCGGTTCTAGGCGCTCAGTCCGGAACCGCACGACTGCTACGGTAGCCGGTTCGAATCCTGCCTCGAGCATGGATGTGTGTGATGGCCTTAGGTTAGTTAGGTTTAAGTAGTTCTAAGTTCTAGGGGACTGATGACCACCGATGTTAAGTACCATAGTGCTCAGAGCCATTTGAACCATATGAACCAAAACCAGATGGTAACTTATAAAAAGTACAGAAATATAAATAACACAAGAAAATAAATATGTTTAAAACATGCGTCTTTCTAATACCGCTACCAGTCACAATTTGTTGATACGCTCCTTAAATCTTATGAAAGTGATACTGTTCTTCTTCACAGGTGAAACAAAAGGAAAAATTGTTAGCTGTTTCCATAAGTACGTTGGTTGTCATTGACTAGAAACCTACCAATCTCTTCTATCAAATGTATGAATCGGGTAATAAGGATGTCATAGCAGAAGACAGTTTTCAGAAATTTTACTCATTAAAGATGAAACAAACATTAATAACTTAAGATATATGGAAATCATATACCTACGAACATTATTGTAAGAATGGATTTAGAAACTTCCAGTCCTTCTCTCTTTTTGATTCAGTTCCGTTGAAGTAAAATAAAGAATTTGCTGAATGTAATTATATTTAAAACTATATCTCCACAATTTCACGTTACTGTCAATCATTAAATATTACGACCGTTCGCAAATTATGGACATTTAGTAGCTTCATAATGAACACTAACTGATAACACAAGACACCGCTGAATGAACTTCATAATATATGTAACTTATTCTTGTGGATTTTGGTGTACTGAATCCTAATGTGCCAAGGTTGGTTGGTTAGTTTAAAAGAGGGGTGGGGAGGGGGGGGGGGGGGGTGGACCAAACTGCTAGGTCATCGGTCCAGTATGATAAGCGAAACTGTGTCACCCACCATTATCTTAAAAGTACCACGGAATCTTTAAAAAATGCGTTGTTACGGATTTTAATGAAAAATATTTTATATGATAAGTTTCTTATGTGATGCTAACTGGGATACTATAGCAATGAATCAATATCGGTCCAGTATAAACAACGTTTCGTGCAAGAGCGTCGAGGGCTGCAGGAACTTCTATTTTCACATATTCATGTCAAACTGGGCTTAACATAACATTCTGTGGAAGATTTACCCAAAGAGGGTGAATGTTTCAAGCATCTCTGTGAAAATTTTCCTCTGTTGCAAGAAATAAAAATGAAAGAAGACGTGTTGACAGTCAAAAAATGATGCTCGATTTCAGCTTTGAATAAAATACTGCTGGAAGTGACACAGAAGCTTTAGTAAATTTCAAAGATGTCTATTTTCCCAGAAAACGAGATGCACGTTACATTTGTGTTGTAGCAAACGTGCTGGAAACTTTTAAGTCGATAGGCTGCTGCGTCTTCATTGAGACTTACTGTTTGAACGTGTACCTGGAATTTTCCTTGGATTTTTGGTTGATCTCACTGAGAATTAGGGTAAGCATTTTCATCAAGGCATCTAAGTAATAGAAAGTCTGTACCAGATCCAGTGACGCATCAACATGACGGGACACTACTGTCCATCACTTTGCCGAGACATACAACAGGTAACTAATCAGAAAAGAGCTGTATCAGATATTTTAATGGGAGAAAAAACAGGATAAATGAGAAACTGGATAAGTAACCCGTTAGTACTAAAAACGGATATTTTCAGATTTTTCGTTGTACTATGTCTCTACTGCAGACTTCGCCCATGTAACCGAACGTCCTATACATCTCATCTTCTTTCCCTCTCTCTCTGTTCATCTACTCGTCCCCCTTCTCTCTTTCCTCCTATCCCATCTCTCTACCTTCCTCATCTGCCCCTTTCTCTCTGTTCATCTCTTCTTCCCACCTCTCTCTGTGCATCTCCTTACTCTCCATCCGTCTCTGCCACAACCTCCCACTCTCGATCCACCCCCTCATCTCGCTTCTCGCTTCCCTCTATGTATCCCACCACTCCCTGCTCTCTGTCCCCCTCTTCCTCTTCCACACCTCTGTTCAGCTCCTCCTCTCACCTGTCTCTGTCCGTCTCTCGATCCTTCTCCTCTCTCTCTCACCTCTCTCTTCTGCTCTCCTCCTCCATCCTCTTGGTCCATCTCATCTCCCCCGCCCCCCTGTCTCTCTGTACCCATCTCCCACCTATTCTTCCCCCTCTCTGTCCATATCCCCCTAGCCCTCTCTGATCATCTGTGCATCTACTCCTCCCTCGCTCTCTGTGAACCCCTCCTACACACTCACTCTGTCCGCCTTATCCTTCACCCTCTCTCTGGTAATCTGCTACATCACCACATTGTGATCCTCACCTCCACCCCTATGGGAGGCTGCCAACAGAATTTGTATGAAATCGATCGAACGGTTTAGACGGAGGTGTACAACATACATACACACATACATCCATTGTCGTAATATCAAACATTTATACCTCAGTCTTCTACGTTCGTAAACAACATACGCTATAACTTTATCTTGGAACTCTTCCACTTGGTCCGTGTTCGCATAGAAAATCAACAACATGGGATTTGTGGGTATACCTTGATGCAGTAAACAAATAAGAAAGCGTTTTGCATCAAGGTGGACGCACAATTCCCATATTGTTGTTCAACCTACGCTAGTAACTTTCATAAGCCTACAAAGGGCGGTTTAAAGGCTACCTGTTTCAGCTAACACAGTAGAAAAGCCTTTTTCCAGCCAACTACGTATGTGGAAGTATATGAAGTGACAGGTGGGTGTGATAGAGTAAATAATGATGGAATGGCGTTAAAGAGCACGAACATATTTAGGGACAAAGGTAAAACCACAGTTAGCGGGACACCAAGAAGAATGCGACCAGGTTATGGACATAGAGAAATACGTGTGACCGCCAGAGAAAGTAATATTTGTAGAAGGATAGTTCGTGTAGCAGTCGAAATATTGAAGTTTGAGGTCAATTTTAGTAGAGGTGGTAACTTAAGGATTCCGTCTTCGTGCCTACCCACTATCACGGAAATAAGCACCCCGCTACGGATGAGCGAGGAACATAAACAACTACCAGGAAACAACCGCGGTGGCACAGCAACAACAATAATATTGTGGGTTCCCCCTCTCAGTCAGTATCTGCTTTCAACATTTATCCACCACTCTAGCACATCAGTTATTGAAACCCGAAGAATTTTACTCCATAACATAACTTCTCCGAAATAGCGCGTTGAAATAAGCTTTAATAAGTGAACACTGCACACTCTTTCGACGGTGTTCAGATATCCGAGGACACTAATGGTATAATGAAGAAAGTCCCAGAGACAGATCTAAACGTCAACCGGTGAAGAAATTTGAAGAGAAACGTGAGGCAGCCTAACGACTCAAAATATTTTACCATCTAGGCCCGTGAATACCTGCTGTGACAGTATTCAGTACAATGCAACCGAGAAATTTTAATTGAACCTGCAATATGTAGTATCCTTAACCAAGCCAAAGCCATGGCCTCAAAAGACCACAGTGGTAATGACAAAATGGCAGTTACCGCGTAAGAAAAAAGAAAAAAAAACTATGCAATTTCATGGTCTAAATGATGTCCTCTCCAATATTTACAACCTTCATCTCTACATGGAGCAACATAATGCTACATGCTGTTATGTACGAGGGCAGTTCAATAAGTAATGCAACACATTTTTTTTCTGAAACAAGGGTTGTTTTATTCAGCATTGAAATACACCAGGTTATTCCCCAATCTTTTAGCTACACAACACTATTTTTCAACGTAATCTCCATTCAATGCTACGGCCTTACGCCACCTTGAAGTGAGGGCCTGTATGCCTGCACGGTACCATTCCACTGGTCGATGTCGGAGCCAACGTCGTACTGCATCAATAACTTCTTCATCATCCGCGTAGTGCCTCCCACGGATTGCGTCCTTCATTGGGCCAAACATATTGAAATCCGACGGTGCGAGATCGGGGCTGTAGGGTGCATGAGGAAGAACAGTCCACTGAAGCTTTGTGAGCTCCTCTCGGGTCCGAAGACTTGTGTGAGGTCTTGCGTTGTCATGAAGAAGGAGAAGTTCGTTCAGATTTTTGTGCCTACGAACACGCTGAAGTCGTTTCTTCAATTTCTGAAGAGTAGCACAATACACTTCAGAGTTGATCGTTTGACCATGGGGAAGGACATCGAACAGAATAACCCCTTCAGCGTCCCAGAAGACTGTAACCATGACTTTACCGGCTGACGGTATGGCTTTAAACTTTTTCTTGCTAGGGGAGTGGGTGTGGCGCCACTCCATTGATTGCCGTTTTGTTTCAGGTTCGAAGTGATGAACCCATGTTTCATCGCCTGTAACAATCTTTGACAAGAAATTGTCACCCTCAGCCACATGACGAGCAAGCAATTCCGCACAGATGGTTCTCCTTTGCTCTTTATGGTGTTTGGTTAGACAACGAGGGACCCAGCGGGAACAAACCTTTGAATATCCCAACTGGTGAACAATTGTGACAGCACTACCAACAGAGATGTCAAGTTGAGCACTGAGTTGTTTGATTGTGATCTGTCGATCATCTCGAACGAGTGTGTTCGCACGCTCCGCCATTGCAGGAGTCACAGCTGTGCACGGCCGGCCCGCACGCGGGAGATCAGACAGTCTTGCTTGACCTTGCGGCGATGATGACACACGCTTTGCCCAAAGACTAACCGTGCTTTTGTCCACTGCCAGATCACCGTAGACATTCTGCAAGCGCCTATGAATATCTGAGATGCCCGTTGTTTGCAACGCACATCCGTTACAGACGCCATTTTAACAGCTCCGTACAGCGCTGCCACCTGTCGGAAGTCAATGAAACTATACGAGACAAAGCGGGAATGTTTGAAAATATTCCACAAGAAATTTCCGGTTTTTTCAACCAAAATTGTCCGAGAAAAAAAATGTGTTGCATTACTTATTGAACTGCCCTCGTAGATATGAATAATTCGTCGTAGCTGAATAATAAGGTGTCGAGATTGGAAGATCGTTAGCGCTCTGGCTCATACTTAGACTGCTTAGTGTCGGTTCTAAAGGGCAATTTGGTAGCTTCGGGAAGTGTCCTCGTACATTTGTCTAGTTGAACGACGGAACTGGAATACATTTTAAACAAACTATCTTGTGTAACGCATTTGGTTAAGTTTTAATTGTGATAGTCGATATTTCAATAAGAAAAAAGGATTGTACGAAAATAGTACAAGAAATCTATTAACTTTATAGGACGTGAAGATTTATAGGAAAAATAAGTATCTTACATTGGATGGACAGTGAATAAGGGATTCTTTGTGATTACATTCTTTATTTGTATTTTAAGGAGTATTAACCAATGACATCTCGTTACAGTTTCTCTAATTTTGTTCTAAAGTTCAAAAGAATTTAGCATTTCTGTTCATTATTCAATTTCAGGCTTCGAATGTTTGGTCAACCAGTTACGCTTGACTGAATCCTATAAAGATGTAGTTCATGAATACCATTTCAAACTAGATGGCCAAAATAATGATTTTAATGAAATAGTATCATGTTATTTGCATAATCTAATGAAATACTGTTCCCTCTTACGTATCAAAGTAATTTACTTAAAGGAAAGTGAATGTACGACTATCACTCCCCAGGTTCTTTCGATATTAAAATGCCGTATAATTCTTCACATTAGACAATTGTATTATAAATCATTTAATAAATAGTTTGGCTCATTGTCATAAGAACATACGCTCGACGTTTTTTCATATATTTCCCTACCCTTTCCAGTCTGGTGGTTTTTCTTTTGGAGGACTGTCTCGGATATGAAATTGCAACGTTAAAAAGAAATCTTTGCTAAAATATGTTTTAATAGCACAGTGAATTATTGTAAACGTTGACTGAAGTACGTAAAAATTCAAAGTTACCACGTCATGAGGAAATGACTCAAACAAACGAAATTTCGTAATGAAGTTATGTTAAAATTCTGAACAGAGTAGACCTACATCACAAAGTTAATTTAACCTTCGGTGAAACATTCAGCACATGTAAAGTAAGGACTCTTCAGCTCTATGTGGGAGCAAGTATTATAGGCCCAAACCTCATAAAATGGGCACTGTATCCAGTCTTATTCTAAGGTTTCAGTGATCGTAGCGTACAGTATTGTTCCCTATTCATCGCTGATTGTTCTTGGAAAAACCATGTACGCACTGACAGTTGCCAGTATTTCGCTAAGCACTACGATTGTAATCAGTGATCAACAATCTGTCACTGTATGAGCCTATAATAAATGGAATTGCTGTTTCTATTCGGCGTAGCACACCTATGGGGAGTTAGATATTTTTTTCTTTCCGAGAGTCTTATACTTCCAATCATACTTTAAGTCTGCCATTTCTACCGCACACTCATTTTCGAGATTTAGGTTCCACGCTACTTTATATTCAAACAGTCAATTGTGACGTTCGGAAACAGATATACAGGGTGTAATCATAAATTGACAGTAGCGAAAAAGAAATAGTCCGATAAATAAAGCATCGAACACTGCAAAACAAACTGCACCAAGCATTACCAGAAGGAAATTTCATAAAACAAAAGGGGATTAAAGAAGTAGCATTACAGTCACTGTCGGTTATTATGGATCTGACAGCGTAACATAAGCATCGTGTGTAATATGGAATTGAAATAAACGTGTGGCGCACGAGTGTCCCAGGAGAGTGTGATGGTGCAGAGGGGCCAAGCGCAGACACGTCTAAGTGAAGTCAGGATAACAGTTGGTACCTTCGAAACGTCTTTGACACTAGTGAAACGTTGTCGAAGTACAGTTATTAATTAATCACGTTTACAGTCGTCTTGTTCCATACCGGTCTTGCAGCAGATGTCTAACTCAGCTGCCTGTTGGATTGATTTTTAAAGCTGCCGAGTCGACTCTTTGTCTGCTGGCATACGCGAAAAGTGAGTGACCTCTCGCCGCCGTGATATGCTGCGAGTGATCTCGTACTAGCTGCTGGAGTGTGCTCGACCCCGCTCCGAATTCAATGTAGACACTCGATGACCAAGTCGCGATGTGGTGTTGTCGGAAGTCGGGTGGTCGATCGACCTCTCTCCTACAGGCAAGGTAGGTTTCAGCACTGGGAGGCGCCTAAGTGTTGAACAGGAACGTGGCCCCATTGCCGTTTGCTTCGCTGAAGTTCGGTGCTGTCAGCACGGAGCGATGTGGTGTTGTCCGAAGACGGTCAGTTCTCCTTCAGAAATGGTAGGTGGCGAACAGTATAAAGTTCATCAGGCGAGGACAGTCATCTCACATACATTTTCGAATGATTCATAGACAGTGGTTGTGTATCTATGACATAGAGTCACTACAGCATCGTTATCACGGAAGTGAGTGTTATTACTGTGAATCCCATCGATCCTAATGATAATCAAAGCTGTAGAGCTCGTAGGTAGCACACCGCAGCTAGTACACGTCCTCCTCGACGCTTGGGGGTCACAGGACGAAGTTATGTCACCTAAAGATGGGATTATGTGAACCCGAAACCGACGATGTCACAATAACCAAAAATTAAAAAATGGTTCAATTGGCTCTGAGCACTATTGGACTTAACTTCTGAGGTCATCACTCCTAGAACTTAGAACTACTTAAATCTAACTAACCTAAGGACATCACATACATCCATGCCCGAGGCAGGATTCGAACCTGCGTCCGTAGCGGTCGCGCGGTTGCAGACTGTTGCGCCTAGAACCGCTCGATCATTCCGGCCGGTTAAAAATTACAGCTGAAGTGGTGTTCACAACCACTGATATAATGCTCAGTTGAGCTAATGTGAGGTTATGATAAATTACTTGGTTCGTAATGACCATATATGTCCTTATTCTGCTATAATCGCTAAACAGGCCCTTTACTGCTGTAGGTTCTCTGATACTGGTTCTTATGAGATACGTACACTTTATTTCGACATCTGTTACGAGTTAACGAATATGCGTCCCACATTTCTGTTGTTTTTCTGCCCCTTGCTATTTTCTGCTGATCTCGTCCTCTCTCTCTCTTTCTTTCTCTCTCTCTCTCTCTCTCTCTCTCTCTCTCTCTCTCTTGGCGTAGTGTTGCAACGTGCCGAGGCCTCACCCAGTTCCGATATACTGGGTAGTTTCTGGTTCTCTTTCTGTCTCTGCCTCTTGCACGACCGCACTTTGGTTATAGCGAGGTGGATGAATTTTAATTAATTTTCTCGTATTTTGAAACAATATCACTGCTGTTACTTTCTTCATGCATAGATGATCACACAGACAGGATACGGAGCGGCCGGTGGCTGTTTACTGCCGATGCTGTGGTGTATGGGAATGTATCATTGTTGAGTGACTGTAAGAATATAAAAGATTTGAGCTGGTGCGATGAATGGCAGCTAGCTTCAAATGTACAAAAATGCAAGTTAATGCACGTGATTAGGAGAAACAAACCCATAATGTTCGACTATATCATTAGTAGTGTGCGCCTGACATAGTCGCGTCCATGTAAGGATTGTAATAAGGAAGATGAATGGTGGATCCCAGTTTATTGGGAGAATTTTGTGAAAGTGTGATACATTTTAAAGGAGAACGCTTATAGAACACACATGCAATTCATTGTTGATTATTGCTCAAATGTTTGGTATCCGTACCAGGTCGAATTGAGGGAAGATATCAAAGCAATTCAGAGAAGGGATCCTACATTTGTTACAGGTAAGTTCGAACAATACGTGAATACTAAAGAAATGCTTCAGGAACTCAAATAGGACTCACTGGAAGGAAGGCTGTTTTCGAAGAAGGCTATTGAGTAAAATTAGAGAAGTGGCATTTAAGGCCGACTGCAGATCGATTCTACCCCCGCCAATGTACATTTCGCGTAAGGACCATGAAGATAAGAATATAGAGATTAGGGCCCGTACAGAGGCATATAGACAGTCGATTTTCCCTTGATCTATTTCTTGCATGTAGAACAGGAAAGGAAATAACTTGTATTGGTACAGGTAACCCATCCCCATGCGCCATATGTTGTCTTGCGGAGTACGCATGTAGATGTTGACTATTGGCCGGAGATCCCATCTGGGGTTGTTTGGCCACCTAGTACTACTCTGGCGACTAGTATGTCAACGAAGATGGAGAGGTGATGAGATAACACAACATCCAGTCCAAGAGTGGATGAATTCTCCAACGAAGCATGAATCAAAACCAAGTCTGCTGCAGAGACGGGCACTATGTTTAATGCTGCCTCAAGCGAGACGGACCCAGTGCGATGTTACCAGATGCAAGGGTGAACATATTGAAAAATAACATTCTCATACACAATCTAGTCCCAATAATGTGACAACCTGTGAAAATCCAATTTTTTTTTCGAAGACCCACCTACTCTACGAGTTGTGTGACATGTTGCATTGTCCCGCTGGTAGATGCGGTCGCACTTATGAAAAAAGCAAACGGCATGTAGGGTTGGATAGAGCCCCCAAGGTCAGATGCATACTTGCGTTGACCCATTGTACCTTCCAGAAGGACGAGATCATCCAACAAATGCAATGAAATTTTTCCCCAGACCATAACGCTCCTTTCTCCGGCCTGGACCCTTCCGACCATTGTTGCAGGGCCATACATGCCAATAGCCATATAGCTAATGAAGCATAAATCTTGAGTCATCTGAAAATGCCGCCTATTGCCATTCAGCTGACGTGCAGTTGCGGTATTGGCGGGTAATTCAGCATTAGTTGCCGATGAACGGCAGTCAGCTTGGGTATACGAACAAGGTCTACATCTACATCTACATTTATACTCCGCAAGCCACCCAACGGTGTGTGGCGGAGGGCACTTTACGTGCCACTGTCATTACCTCCCTTTCCTGTTCCAGTCGCGTATGGTTCGCGGGAAGAACGACTGTCTGAAAGCCTCCGTGCGCGCTCTAATCTCTCTAATTTTACATTCGTGATCTCCTCGGGAGGTATAAGTAGGGGGAAGCAATATATTCGATACCTCATCCAGAAATGCACCCTCTCGAAACCTGGCTAGCAAGCTACACCGCTATGCAGAGCGCCTCTCTTGCAGAGTCTGCCACTTGAGTTTATTAAACATCTCCGTAACGCTATCACGGTTACCAAATAACCCTGTGACGAAACGCGACGCTCTTCTTTGGATCTTCTCTATCTCCTCCGTCAGACCGATCTGGTACGGATCCCACACTGATGAGCAATACTCAAGTATAGGTCGAACGAGTGTTTTGTAAGCCACCTCCTTTGTTGATGGACTACATTTTCTAAGCACTCTCCCAATGAATCTCAACCTGGTACCCGCCTTACCAACAATTAATTTTATATCATTACTCCACTTCAAATCGTTCCGCATGCATACTCCCAGATATTTTACAGAAGTAACTGCTACCAGTGTTTGTTCCGCTATCATATAATCATACAATAAAGGATCCTTCTTTCTATGTATTCGCAATACATTACATTTGTCTATGTTAAGGGTCAGTTGCCACTCCCTGCACCAAGTGCCTATCCGCTGCAGATCTTCCTGCATCTCGCTACAATTTTCTAATGCTGCAACTTTCTGTATACTACAGCATCATCCGCGAAAAGCCGCATGGAACTTCCGACACTATCTACTAGGTCATTTATATATATTGTGAAAAGCAATGGTCCCATAACACTCCCCTGTGGCACGCCAGAGGTTACTTTAACGTCTGTAGACGTCTCTCCATTGATAACAACATGCTGTGTTCTGTTTGCTAAAAACTCTTCAATCCAGCCACACAGCTGGTCTGATATTCCGTAGGCCCTTACTTTGTTTATCAGGCGACAGTGCGGAACTGTATCGAAGCCTTCCGGAAGTCAAGAAAAATAGCATCTACCTGGGAGCCTGTATCTAATATTTTCTGGGTCTCATGAACAAATAAAGCGAGTTGGGTCTCACACGATCGCTGTTTCCGGAATCCATGTTGATTCCTACATAGTAGATTCTGGGTTTCCAAAAACGACATGATACTCGAGCAAAAAACATGTTCTAAAATTCTACAACAGATCGACGTCAGAGATATAGGTCTATAGTTTCGGGCATCTGCTCGACGACCCTTCTTGAAGACTGGGACTATCTGTGCTCTTTTCCAATCATTTGGAACCCTCCGTTCCTCTAGAGACTTGCGGTACACGGCTGTTAGAAGGGGGGCAAGTTCTTTCGCGTACTCTGTGTAGAATCGAACTGGTATCCCGTCAGGTCCAGTGGACTTTCCTCTATTGAGTGATTCCAGGTGCTTGCTTCACAGGCCCATCAACGTTTGCTCAACAGTTATTGAGGAAACACTATTCGTAGCCTCTAGGTTCTGCTGGGTAGCTAGTTGCTCAACAATTGCACGACTATTCGCCCGTACGCATCCCCGCAGCAGTCGTTCACCCACGTTATCCACGCCCCATGGTGCAGCACACGCTTCGGATAGTGGCGTTTCACCATACACATCATACTTTAACTATTGTGGCGTGTGAACAGTTTACAAATTAGCCGTTCATAAAATACTTCCAACCTTGGAACGATAGATAATGATATTCCTCTTTTGGACGTCATGTTCGCATTACGAGAACAGCTGAACAAATGCTCTTTTTCCGTACCCAGTGGCGTGTTTTATATACCCTCCGCCCGCCGTCTGTGATTTGGTATTACACGTTGAACGTGAACATAGCTGGGGGTAACATTAATGTGACTGGGAGGTGTATAATTCCAAAGAACCTAAGGGAATGACAATGTGAGAAAGTACCAAGCAAAACAGAACGGAGAATAGTGCTTTAACATCCCACTGACGAGAAGTTCATTAGATACGGAACACAATTCGGTTTCTGAAAGGGCCGGAAAGGCTATCAGCAGTAACTCTACGAAAAGAAGCATCCCAGCATCTACTTTAAGTGATTTATGTAAACAACAGAAGATGACTAAAATGAACAAGGAACTACAGAGGTAAATGAACTGTAAAAATTGTACTGGACTACATTTGCCGTGAAATGAGGTACACATAAATTTATCCACAACGAGAATCGAATCATTGTTGTCTTAACGTTGTTACGGCAAAATGGATTCCGGCAAAGCGCAAGCAATTGGCGAGTGTGTGTTGAAGAATAATGAAAGTCTCGGTACTAGATGTTCCATATTCAAAGGGTGCTTTGCCCGCGTTCTTCGCCGTATGCGAAAGGCATGCCGTTAAACACAGTGCTGTATATTTCACTTGGCGTGAGTACTCCAAAAGCTACACCAGTTTTGCTGCGAAATGTAACACGAAGAAGTGCTGCTCTCGCCCTCCCTTCGCCCTATGCTTGCTTGAACCACACTTTAGACCAGAATTTGTCCGACAGGCGAAATAACTGGCAGCAAACTAGGTGACTATGCAAGCACGATCTGTGTCCAAGCACGAAGCAGAATAACGGTGACGCTTTAGAAGTTAAAAATACGCCGTCGACGTACATTTTGTGCGTAAACAGTTCTTAACGTAGCTAAAACCTCTTTATCGTGCCACCGAAACTGATTCCAGCCCATCGAACGTAGTTATTAGGAAGACTAAGAACAGATTCTGTACTCTCCTGCAAGCAGACTGGTAATATTTTTTATTTACTTGTTTGTTTATATTCCATCTATCTGAAAACGAGCTGGGAGATGTGTGGCTGCCTATTCTCAGTTATTTGTTAAAAATAAGGTTATTGTATGTATTGTATGGTATGTTAACCGGGGACCTAGAAACGACAGAGAGGCTCCGTCCCCGCCGCAGCCGCAGTGGTCCACAACCCCACACAACGACTACCGCAGTCCACTTCGCCCCACACCGAACCCAGGGTTATTGTGCGGTTCGGCCCCCGGTGGACCCCCAGGGAACGTCTCACACCAGACGAGTGTAACCCCTATGTTTGCGTGGTAGAGTAATGGTGGTGTACGCGTACGTGGAAAACTTGTTTGCGCAGCAATCACCGACATAGTGTAACTGAGGCGGAAAAAGGAGAACCAGCCCACATTCGTCGAGGCAGATGGAAAACCGCCTAAAAACCAACCACAGACTGGTCAGTTCACCGGACCTCGACACAAATCCGCCCGGCAGATTCGTGCCGGGGACCAGGCGCTCCTTCCCGCCCGGAAAGCCGTGCGTTAGACCGCACGGTGAACCGGGTAGTCCAAAATAAGGTTAACTTACGTATTATCATATATTTAGAGCTTAGATTAATGATCAGACGCTTAACAGATGTTTATGATGAGCTTGAATATACCACCTATCGCAATGCTTTTGCTATCGGCTGTGGGTAAATAAAATCATTTTACATCAAATTTTTGCGGAGATTGATCCGTAATATAGCTCACAGAGGTACACTGGGATGACGAGTCAAGGGATACCTCCTAATATCGTGTTTTACCTTCTTTCTCCCGGTGTGGTGCAGCAACTCGACGTGGCACGGACTCAACAAATCTTTGGAAGTCCCCTGTAGAAATATTGAGCCTTTAGGTCCCTGTAGCCGCCATAAATGCGAAAGTGTCGCGGTGCAGGATTTTGTGCACGAACTGACCTCTCGAGTGCGTCCCATAAAAGTTCGATGGGGTTCATGTCGGGTGATCTGGTTGGCCAAATCATTCCCTCGAATTGTGCAGAATCTTCACGAAATCAGTCGCGAACAACTACGGTCGGGTGATATGACACGACGTCGTCCGCAAAAATTCCATCGTTGTTTGTGGACCTGAAGCACATGAATGACTGAAGATGGTCGGGCAACAGAACCCAGTCAATTAGCTGTAAAGACATCCCACACCACTATGGAGCAACTACGAGCTTCCATATTTCCTTGTTGAAAATTGTAATCCATGGCTTCGTATGGTCCGTGCGACACTCGAACTTACCATCAGCTCTAGTTCTATGAGTATTCAGCTAAATATGATAGCTGTGCGGTTAAACTACTAGGAGGGATAATTTGAAATGGAATAGGAGCAACAAAGCGACTGGCAGTTCACTCAAGTTTCAGTGGTGTGGCGGTTTGATGGAATACAATTTTCAAAGAAAATCGAAGGCAGAATGAGAATTTCCCTCTACAGCGGAGTGTGCGCTGATATGAAACTTCCTGGCAGTTCAAACCTGTGTACCGGACCGAGACTCGAACGCGGGACCTTTGCCTTTCGCTGGCAAGTGCTCTACCAACTTAGCTACCCAAGCACGACTCACGCTCCGTCCTCACAGGTTTACTTCTGCCAGTACCTCGTCTCCTACTTTCCAAACTTCACAGAAGCTCTTCTGCGAAGAAGGTATTCACTGGAATACTACTGAGAATCTGAAGTTTGTGTTAGAAATTTTATTTGAAGCACAGCCTAGCCTTAAATAATGACCAAGTGTGTAGCATTGGCATTCGCTAGCGTGGAAGATCTTTTGGATGGATGGTTGGCTGTAGAGTACAGTGGATACAATATTTAAGATGAAGTTGGAAACATCTGAAGAAGTGGACTATAACCTAGCGAAAATTAAATAGTCCAAGATTCGGGGCTCAGTACTGATTCCATGCATAATTTTAAATCCTTTACTCGTCAGTCAATAAGGACACTTTGTTATGTACAAACTAGTTTCGGTAATAACACCCCATTATCAGTCGGTGGAATTTGTTACATAGCTTATGGTAATAACGTGATTTGCTACATGCTAATGTTCCAGTATAATATCCTTCATTTAATCCATACATATTAAAACATTAAACACTTGTTTATCAAATAGTATATTAGCTGAAACATCAGAGAGTTGGACATTTATGTTGCAAGATCCCCTCGCTTCTAAACTGATACTGTTATTACTCAGCTTTGCCGCGAGTCCGTAGAGGGTGGTATATGTGACGTACAGTGTAACTGATCAGCATTCCCACCCGGAATTTGCGAGTGTAAGTCGGACCTTCCTTGATCCGCCTTGGTGGGTCGTGTCGTCAGATTTCCTCCTACCCGTGCGCGGTGCAGCTCTCGTAAATGTCGTCCGGTGTATATTCTTCATTGGCGCATTGGATGTCTCTGTCGGTGGAAGCTAATTATCTGAAATTGCTGTCGATCAACTTTGGGGTATCTATTTACTCGAAATTAATATTCAGAATGCCGTAATATCACTTTTATGAAACACTCACGTCACGAACTACTCGTAACCGATAGCATGGTTACCGTCGAACAAGACAGGAAGAGCTCTTAACGCTGACTGCCGACTTTGGCGCGCAGTCCGTATCGCTTACTAGTTTCGTCACAGTTAGTGGATTTCCGATCAAGTTCGTACTTCCTAAGATATGCATGTGTTAATGAACGGGTGTGAATCTTAACGAGGCAAAATTATGATAAATAGTTTTAAACATTCAGAGGCTCCTCTTAGTGTTCATGTTGTCACAAATGACTTTCGTTATTAAATATAAATAAACAAAATCGCTGACTTTGGCACCAAGATGACGGTACTTCCCGTCATGTATATTTCCCAGGCTGACGCTTGTTGCTACGGTCCAGCGCCGAGCCCCACCCCACTACGCGCGACACATGGTCGCTTCGTCACCTAGCCAGCCAGCGTGGGAAATGCTCTCCGACTCATGGCCGGCTACGGATTACAGCACTTCCTAACTATCGTTAATAGATCAATAAGAGACAATAACTCATTAAAACTGGTAAAAATGTCTTCCTCACGTAAGAGGCACCTTACAACCTTCATGTTATTAATCTGAAAATTTACAACAATGATGTGATGATGAGTTCAGACTTCAGTATTAAGTGTAGGCTCCTATTTACTAGATAAATTTTAGAAAATTCATGTTTTTGCACAAAAGAATAGTTAATCAATCCACTGTAAAGGAATGTTGTAATTACTGATCATGTAGCCATTATCTGTTTGTGGATTATACTAATTTACTAACGTTTTATCCATGGGTTCGTCTGCGTAAATGTACAGTAATTACGCTGCTCACATCTACTGCTTTGTCTTCCCTGTGTCCATCTTCTCCTTCACCCTCTCTCTTTCCATCTCCTTCTTCAACCACTTCTCTGTACATCTCGCCCCAAATACCTCTATCTGTCTCCTAGTCCCCCCCCCCTCTCTGACCACATCTCCCTCTTCTCCCACACTCAATCTCCTTCTCCCCCTCAATCTAACCATTTACGTTTCCATCTATAAACTTCCCATCTCCATCTTACACCTGCTCTTGCACTTCCACCCTCCATCCCTCTCTCACCCTGTCCTCCTTCTTTCTCAGACCATCGCCTCCTCTGTCAGTCTCTTCGTTCTCCTCTCTCTGTCCGCCTTCTCCTCGTCCTGTCTGTGTCCACCTCCCATTCTGTCTGTCCTTCTTCTGCTCCCCCTCTCTGATACCAAATCCTTCGCCAGCTGCCTCTTTCCACACTTTCCTCCTTCCTACTATCTCAAACCATCTCATCCTTTCCCATTCTCTGTCCATCTCCTCCTCTCTATGATCAATACATCCTTGATACTCTGTCCATCTCTTCCCCCCCCCCTTTTCCTTTTGAATCTCCCCACTACCACACTACAACTTCCACCTCCCCTGCACACCTCCCCTCCTCCCCTTCTCCATCTCCATCTTATCACTCTCTGACCATAATATCATTCCATATCTAATTGTCTATCTCCTCTTCTCATTATCTGTCTGTCGAGTTTCTCCTGTCCCTGTTTCTCTGTCCACATCTTCCTCCCCGTTTTCTGTCAGTCCACGTTCCCCTTTCTCTTTTACTTGTTCCCCTGCATTCCCCCTCTCGCTATCGAACTCCTCCTCGCTCTCTCTCTCATCAGGTGTACCTATCTGCACATATGTCTGAGGGGATACATTCCCATAAAACCAGCACATTGTCCCTGTAATGCAGGGCTCCTTATATTTGAGAGATTTCCAATACGTTTTATACCCAACCCTCCTGTTTTGGGTTCCAAGTGGTCCTTACCAGCAAAGCGTCCCAGACAAAATTAATGTGTATAACACATTTTGCTGAAATCGATCCAGCGGATTAGGAAGTGATATGGAACATATACACACGCATACAGACATGTACATGTACTATAGCTCTCGTGGGTGCCTGCAAGTGCGTTGATACCATACTTGTGCCTAGTGTTGCATACCACACTGTAACATTCGAAAATGGCAATGCTGAGCATCAGTAATTGCATAGTTCGAGCGCCAGTACAACATCAGTAAGGAGATGGTGTGTAGATGCGTCGGGTTTCTGAACGATTTCAACAAGATGCACTTTGAGTGCAAGAAGAAGGTGACTGCAAAAGACAATTGAGCTTCGGCAGCAAAGGAAATCAGTAATCCACAGTAGCCATAAATTTTAAAACATGTTGTAGACAGTGATAGTGAAGTGTCAGCATTTACGTGCACGCTCTTTAGCGGAGATTTACGGGAAGTAGACACAGTCTATAGCGATGATGTCAGGAAACCCTGTGATATGTTACCGAAAAATCAATCATTCAAAGAAAAAATCGTGATAACGTACAGACTATTTGTACATCTGCTTGTGGCGTCGGTTTAAGAACTATCCACAGTGCGTGCCGTGAAAGAACATCAAAAATGTCAATTATCCCAGGAAAAATACTAAACAACACAGCTCTTAACCAAGCTAAATGAATTTGATAATTTCATTGTTAAATGGACTGCCTATAAATTTTACGACAATGGCGAATACCCAACTCAGAAAAATTGAGAAAGAATTAATCGCAAGAAAGAAATTTTACTGAAGTCAGCTAGATCTGTGGAACGCATATTAAACCATCTAGGATTTAAATACAAACGTCAGAATGACGGCGTCAAATTATTACTTGAACAAAACGACATAGTGCCGTCCAGATTTGAATTTTTTCGGACGATGAATTCGCTGGGTAGGGCGGTAATGTGCTGCTTCCTTGATTCGGGTTAGGCGCACCTGCCCCTGATCGAATCTGCCTTGTGGATTAACGACGAGGGTTGGTGTGCTGGTCAGCCTGGATATGGTTTTTAGGCGGTTTTCCACATCCTACTAGGTGAATATCAGGCTGTTTCCCACTTCCAGCCTCAGTTACACGACTTGCAGACATTTGAAAACGTTTTCACTATTTCATGGCTTACACTAGATGCAGACAGCTGGGGTGCACTAATTTCATTCAGGGGGCTACAGGGTGGCGACAAGAAGGGCATCCAGCATCTAACATCACCAAATCCATAGTAACAAGGCCGACTCCGTGTTGAAGTGGTACAAAGGCCCACAACAACAACAATGATGATGAGGATGATGAATTCGCCGTATACTTCAGGTGACATGCGACCTATATTCTGTTTGCATAAAACTTTGGTTACATAAGACCAGTGACTAAGGTAGACATGGAAGAATTCAAACCGAAGTGGATGCCTTAAGGTGCCTGCTGGGAAAGGAGCAGTCTGATGGTTGTGCAGGTGGGGGAGCGAAGACTGGTTTTCTTAATGAAAGTAGATTAGTTTACAGATGTAAGGAAACAAATAAGTCAGAATGTTATCATCCAGAAATGAACATGGTTAAGTGTAAACAACTACGCATTTTCGTTAACGAACTAATTTGCTTGAAATTCCAGTAGCTATATTGTTTTCACCCTGATATGCCTGTTGCCATGATTTGTGTGCTTCGACACTTCATATAAGCATATAATATGTAATGTTGTCCCGTGTGGTTCTGGCGCTACAGTCTGGAACCGCGCGACCGCTACGGTCGCAGGTTCGAATCCTGCCTCGGGCATGGATGTGTGTGTTGTCCTTAGTTTACTTAGGTTTAAGTAGTTCTAAGTTCTAGGGGACTTATGACCTCAGCAGTTGAGTCCCATCGTGCTCAGAGCCATTTGAACCATTTTTGTAATGTTGTCTGTAATAATTTTACATTGACTTTATATGACGAATTGAATATTGATGCTTTTATAATGACATGGACATTGCTTCCATAATGATATGACCAACATAGCTTAAATCAATATTTCACCACGAAAACGTAATTATTTTGATTCTGATCAAAGCGGCATCTATTACAACGAGTAACAGAGGTGCATGTGGCTATCAAGTGATTGAGACTCACAGTCTGGCAACAGTGCACTAACATCAATTCAACAATACACCGGACAGAAGCTACAGCTGAACACCTGGCGTTGTCTGGGTATTTATACATTGCAGCCTTCCACTGGTCCACCTCATTTATTCCCCTCTCTCTTTCCACAGCCTCATTTGGCCCCTCACTCCTCTACACCCTCTCTCTGTCCACCTTCCCACCATCCTACTATCTGCCGTTCTCCTCCTGCCCCTGTCTCTGTTCACCTGTTTCTATCCCCTCTCTATCTCCAATTACAACATCTGTCTATCTGTTCTCACCCTTTCTGTCAACCTCCTCCACCCTCAGATTAATTTCCATTTCACCTCCCGTCAGTGTCTGTCAATCTCCTCCTTCTATCTGTCCTTCTCCACCCCTCCCCTCACTTTGTCCATCTTCTCCTCCTCCCTTCCTCTGCCACTTCCTTCTGTCTGTTTCTGCCCTTCACCTCTTCTTCCCCTAATTCTCCCATTTATCTCTCCTTGTTGTGATCCCCAACCCGATAGGAAGCTGGTGTTACTTACCCCAGACTGGTTCCAGTTCTTACCTAATACATGTATCAAATAAGACTGAAATCGTTCCAGGGGATTAGGAAGAGCTTCTTACTTGTGGCTTTGCCAGCGTAAACACATACGAAATCCACTGCAGGAAAAAAATAGTACATGTACTGATAATGGTTTCATCGTTATCCTCCAAGTAATAGCACAGTGGCCTAGCTACCAGAGCGCCATCTGCGTCTACCCTTAAATAGGGAATGCTCACAGCCAGACGGCGCAGTGTAGTGTACATGTGTGAAGTAAGCAGACAACTGTTGATAAGCACATGCTTCCTACAGCCAACTGGGCATGTGGAAAGGGTTAGATTGTGGCCTTTCAAGTGGCAGGATGGTCCTTTCGGAGAATTTGCACACATATTGGACGTGCTGATTCAGTTGTGCAACGATGCCTGTTTCAGTGGTCACATGACCATTCTGACACCCGTAGACGAGGTTCTGGACGTCCACGCTGCACACACACCTGCCAGGATCGTTGCACTGTAAGAGCAGCAATGACAGGTCGTGCAGCTACCACAGCACAGGTAAGAGGGGTTGTGAGCCCAGACATGTCAACATGAACTTTTACGAACAGGCTATTAGCAGTGCGACTTCAGATACGCACACTTCTAACCCGCCTTCCATTGACGCCACAGTAGTGGCATCCATGGCTCGATTGGTGCCATCAGAGTATCGCTTTAAAGGTGGAATGAACCGCCGTGGTCTTTGGCGATGAAAGCAGATTCTGCATGCAACCAAGTTATGGACTCTCTCGCGTATCTACATCTACAGGTACATGGTTACTCTGCAATTCACACTTAAGTGCCTGGCCGAGGGTTCATTGAACCATTTTCGTACTACTTATCTACCATTCCACTCTCGAATGGCGCGTGGGAAAAAGGAACACCTAAATCTTTCCGTTAGAGCTCTGATTTCTCTTATTTTATTATGATGATCATTTCTCCCTACGTAGGTGAGTGTCAACAAAAGATTTAAACATTCGAAAGAGAAAGTTGGTGATTGAAATTTCAAAAACAGATCTCGCCGCAAAGAAAACCTCCTTGTTTCAATGACTGCCACCCCAACTCGCGTATGATATCAGTGACACTCTCATCCTTTGAGCTGGTGCGTTTCTGGCGCCAGTTTCCATCGATCGTCATTTTGATCTTCGAGTCGGCTTCGATGCTTATTTGTCTTCTGCTCATCTTTGGCGACGCGGATTTAACGGCAGCGCGTGCGCACTGCTAGAGGTGTGCTGGGATCGGCGGTGAGCGAGAGTCACGTGGGACTGTGTGCTAGGCAGGACGTCAAGAGGACGAGTCGGACAACGAAGGAGCGGGGCCAGCGGCTACGGCGTGTAGATTTCCTAGAAGTCGAAAGAGCAAGTTCCTTCGAGTCTGTTATAAGCTACGCCAGCCGATTGAATTGGAGACACCGAGTTGCTACGGAGGAGTTGCGTGCGGCTTAATTGAAGATGACAGTGTACTAAAAATCCTCTGGAATTGTTTTCGTTGTTTATTACTTACCTTGGTGTCGTGACTAACTGTCTTGACGGCCGTTAAGGAAGTGTGGCTACGCACAACCAACCGACATGATGCGTGTTTAAAGACGTAGCTAGTAAGTCCAGCTCTGGCTTTTCAAGACACTCCGAGATACGTCCTCTATTCTACCTTTAATTCATTTTATAGTTTGTCATGTAAATGTGCGCCGAGATAATTCTTGTCATCTTAACTGTAGGGCATGATTTTTAGCGAACTTATTAATAAGAGTTTAAGGGCTGACACTGGCCAAGTAACTCACGGAAGCTAATTTGTTTCTATTCGGTTGTATTGATCACCTGTTCTCTAGATAAGATTGTGCGGTTTATTTCTCAGAATATTGTCTGCCGTTGATGTGTGTTGTGTTAGAGATAACTGGCAGCGGTCGACGCGAGCATACTGGGAGCAGAGCACCACGGGGGCAGAGAGATATTTGAGGCCCTGCCCTCTCCTTTACATCTTGGGTTATGTTGTCACTGTTGCGTGATTCCATCTTTCCGGTGGTGAATTATAGCGTCTGAAGTTCAATTGCAGTGCAAAGTTGAGTACACTTCTATGTAATTTCCTGTGTCTTGGATCTCTCGTATTGATTTGAATCCTTGGTCTTCTCACGTCTGTCGCTAATTCACACGCAATATTGAAGCATCCTCATTTTAGGTATATTGTCATATGGTCATGTTCTAGTTGTAATCACTCTAAGAATATTGTTGATTAATCAACTGAGTAAGTAAATTTGAAGATTTGTTTGGTCAAAATTAAAGCACTTCCATAATTGTTTTAGTCATTTGTATATATTTTTGTTTAGGAAAGTTGGCTAGCCAAACCTTAAAAGATCTGTGTTCTTACCCTTAATTTGTTCCTCAGCTGATTGGAAGTAATAAGAGATCTGATGGGAATTGTATGGACATTTGTACTGTTTAAGTAAAGCTTTACCTGAGTATATTTACCTAGTCATATTCAAATTTCAAGTTTTATGGGTCGTGTTCCTGTTAAATAAATTTATTTGTTATTTGTCCAAGAGATCTGGCCTTGTAAGGCAGTCTCCTGTATTATTTTGATTGTGATTTTATAATTCTTTTGATTGTAATAAAATACGTAGCAACTACAACGGATTACTATTGTGATTTTGGTGTGTCACTACCATTACACATTTCACCCCTACTGCGCGATAACACGAAACGAGCTGCCCTTCTTTGCACTCTTTCTATGTCCTCCGTCAATCCTATCTGGTAACTATCCCATACCGCGCAGCATGACGTAGACCTGGTGATCGCAGACCCATAGAGTGTTTCGGCCAAGACACAAGGCCCCGTCCAGGGCCGTATGGTCTGGTGTGCAGTAACCTATAAACCTCGTTCAACTCTGGTGTTTCTGGGGAGGGGGGGGGGGGGGGGGTACGCTAACCAGCGCTCAGTACGTCCAGAATGTTGTTAGAGCCGCTCTTTTGCCTTTCTCGCAAACTGGTGTATTGTTTCAATAGAGTAATGCTCGTCCACACAAGACATGCAGCAAGTTCGCTGGCCAGTACTGTCTCTGGACTTGAACCAATCTAACACATATGTGATATGGTGCGACGAGAAGTGACTCGTGCTACTCGTCAACAAACAACTCTTACGTAACTACGTCAACAGGTCGAGCAGGTGTGCCATATCATATCCCAGTACAGAATCTATCGAGAGAGAAGTCCATCGTGTTCAGCGTATGGCTCTGGCGCATGGTACTGCATCTGCAGCAGAAATTTGATCAGCAGTTGGCACCAGAGTGAAGCACAAAATTGTTGCAAATCGGCCACTTCAAGCACAGCTCCGAAGCAGACGCCCTGGAATGCGCATTCCACTGATTCCAAACCACTGCCATTCGTCACTTCTGTTGTGTCAAGCTAGAGCTCATTGGATGGCAAGGTGGAAGTCTGTTGTGTTCTCTCATGAAAGCTGGTTCTACGTGGGTGTCAGTGACGGCCATGTGTTGGTTAGAAGGAGGCTAGGTGAGGGCCTGTAACCAACCTGTCTGCTTGTTAGACAGACTGGACCAACGCCAGGAGTTACTGTCTGGGGTGCGGCGCACTGTCGTGGTTATCCCACGCACCCTGCCCGTGAAACCGTACACCAATCTGGTCATTCAACCTGTTGTGTTGCCATTCAACAGTAGTGCAGAGGGTCTTTTTCAACAGGATAACACTCGCTCAGATATTGGTGTTGTAACTTGACATGCTCTAGAGTGTCGACATGTTGCCTTGGACTACCCTATCACCAAATCTGTCTCCAGTCGAGCACATATGGGGCATCATCGGACGATATCTCCAGCGTCTATCCCATCCTGCAATGCCGTTTATGTTCGCGATCCTGGTGTTGATTGACTGCCCCATCACTCCAACATAAGCTTTTCATCATATGCATGATATTCTGTATACTCCCGACATTACTATTGGGTCTCTTTGCTCCTTTGTTGATCTGGGACACTTCTTGATTTTCCTTGTCAGTTTATAAAAACTAGTCTTTTCTCCTGCTTGTGCAATATTTGGCCAATTCTATCAATCACTGTGGGTATGTATGGCACAAAGGCCATACCCAACATTTCTTTCTCCAATGTGCCACTTTGTCACGTGTTTGGTTTTATGGCACTTGATATGCAAGTGGGGGAATGCGTGTTACTCCTCAAAGCCCATTGTAGTTTGTGTATTTCGTGTCTGAGGTGTTGCCGCTCACATATTCGTCTTGTTCACGTTACGAGTGTGTTATCCACGCTCCTTTTCTGGCACGGGAGGTGAGTTGACAGTTGTGCATATATCGGTTCGTGTGTGTTAGTTTTCGATACATACTGACCAGCACATCTAAAAAATGTAGCTGTTCGTTCTTTTCTATGTCCATTGTAAATTTTATGTTGGCAAGGAGACTCTTCATGTATCTTAGGAAGTCACCAAGCTGTTCATCACCATGACTCTCCACAACTTCGGTATCGCAACAGATCTACACCACAACTTAGGTTTACAAGGTGCCAAGTCCAGCGCCTGTCGCTCGAAATGTTGCGTGACGAATTGTAAAAACACCATCCCAGCCAGAAAAGGGGATGATTAATACGATGATAACGCAAGCAAAAAGAATATCTGAGCCACAGCACCTCGTATGTGAGACGCAACAACACAACACGTAACACTTAGAAAGAGCTGTGAGGAGCAATGGGTATTCCACCACTTACAAAAGAGATATCACATATTAAAAAACTTGGCAAAGTGACACATCGGAAAAATAAATGTGAGGTGCAGCCTTTCTGCAATACGTTGCCAAAAATGACGAACAGACTAGGCCAAATAGTACCTAAACGTGGCGTAAAGACTATTTATAAGCAGACAAAAAAGGTCAAAAAGTGTCTCAGACCAGCGAAGAAGAAAAGGACCCACTTACAGAGTCAGGAGCATTTCGCATACCATGTACTTGTATGTGGAAAGATCTATGTCGGAACGTCTGGACGATCAATCAGCACCAGGATCACCGAGTAAAAGCTGCATTGACGGTTGTTCAGACTGAGATGTCGCCCGTGGGTCAGTACGTCCTGTGTGAGACCGACCGTATAGCGAAATTCGCCGACACGGAAGTTCTTGCTGTAGATAAGACTACCATACCAGCTTGTTCAGGGAAGCTATAGAAATACACAAAGATGACAGTAGGTTCAAGAAGAAAGGAAAATGCCTCGAGGTGAACGGATCCTGGATTCCCATGCTGCAGCGAACGGCTGCTCCACGTAGCAAGGAGATACGTGCAGCTGTAATGACCGTGGGAAAGCTCTTCGGCCTTCATGAGCCAGTTACGAGTGCATATAGTCTGCGCCCGCCACCTTGATTGCAATCCATCGCTAGCAATGTAGTATGAATCTTTGACAATGCTTCTAGCGAAACGTCAGACAAATCAGTTCATGTCCTGAAATATACCCACAGACACAGAGTATAATCGACTCTGAGCAATATGGGACTTAACATCTGTGTTCATGAGTCCCCTAGAACTTAGAACTACTTAAACCTAACTAACCTGAGGACATTACACACATCCATGCCCGAGGCAGGATTCGAACCTGCGACCGTAGCGGTCATGCGGTTCCAGACTGAAGCGCCTTGAACCGCACGGCCACACCGGCCGGCGAAATGCGATCTCTTAGGTAGCGATTGGAGATGACCAGCTACACAATGTACAAACAAAACAGGCCGAAAGTTACTTACAAGTAAAACTATTGAGCACTGCACATGTATAAAAACTGTGAAGAAGATACAACACAACCTCAAAATGCAGTAAATCGTATTTTATAGATCCGTTTTGAGTAAGGACAAATAGTTTAGTTGTCTGTTTCCCTGTGTTGTCTAATAACCTGAAAACATCGAACCTGAGTGGTTATTGTGATGAAGTGCAATTACGTCTCAGTGGAAGGGTATCTACGAGAACTGCATCAGCGTCAGTTTAGATGGATTGCTCAATATCTTTGATATAACCACATGCACATGTAGGGCACTCACGTACCATGTTACTCCTACTCGAAATGCAACAAAAATGTAAGGAACACGCTTGCACAATTCTAAAATTACGGTAAATACACATGGCGTTTAATGGCACTAAAAGAAGGGTGTGATCTAATGAGCTCATGAATTTGAAATTTATTAGAGATCCAATACAATTTACAAGTACGTTATTTGAACAGTTCCGCGGTGGTGGCTATGAACAAACATCGAACTGAGGTATCCAACATACCTTCCGCACAACACCTCAGAATCACGAACTAAATGCCGGCCGCTTCAGTCCGGAACCGCGATGCTGCAGCGGTCGCAGTTTCGAATCCTGCCTTGGGCATGGATGTGTGTGATGTCCTTAGTTTCGTTAGGTTTAGGAAGTTCTAAGGCTATGGGACTGATGACCTCAGATGTTAAGTCCCATAGTGCTTTGAGCCATTGGAACTAAATAAATAAAATCGTTGTGAGATGCAGTGGAGAGTGGGCAAAGCTGCTTGTAAGGCTCTTGTATTTAAGATGCCTAGCATAGAGACAGATTCAGACCACCAAGTGTTCTGAAGCAATTGAAAACGCGAAAAATGGCCAAGTATTGTGAATGCGAAATCCATATTCAGAAAATAGAGTGAAAAAGACGCTACTTAACCTGAGCGAAATGATATTATGCAACCCAGTCGTATGGATGCAACTGAAATGCTCGTGACTTGCTGCTTTTCACCATTACACCGAAGGTTGATAGTCGAACGCATCCATCTCGAATACAAAAACAACGTCTCAAATACTGCGTGCTTCAGCATGCTGCTCAGGGATGAAGACGGAGAAGACAGAAAAGACTAGAATATGTTTTACTTCAGAGCATGATGTAGCCGAAACGGACTTTGCCAGCCAGCGTTCTTAGTCACTGTCTACTGTCAAGACTCTTGGCCTAGTGGTGAGATAAGGTAGGTCGTCATTGTTTCTGGCATCTGGCAAAGGTGAGACCCTCTCATGGTTGGAGGCGGCTCATGACTCTCTGTGGATAAACATGTGACTTTCCATGGGTGTGCTTCAGTTCTGCCATGCAAAACTAATTCACCGAACGATCACCATAATCAGTTTAAGGAAAACGCTGATAACCGGAATCTGTATAGGAAGGCATTCAGCTGAAATGTACCCGTACCGGGTCTTGCTAACAGTACTGATTACTAAACTCTGAGAGTAAATTAAAAAGAAAAGTATTGTTGATGACACTTTGAAGCATGTCTAGGGGCACACGATGAAACAGTATTCTTGTAGTGTACATTTCATACTCTGCCTCCACTGTAGAGTCAGCATCTTTCCAACCAAATTTAAGGCAAGTTCTTTTTGGGTCATGAGGAGTCCGTACTGGGAATATGTGTGTGGGAATTTCTAGGTAGAGAATTTGCCTTGTAACGAAGGATAACCTCCCGGAATTCTTTGTCCGAATCAGAGGGAAGGAATAAGTATTTAGTTTACCTCGGACAATGCGTCCTACATCAATGGGTCATATGCTGGATTGGGGCAGAGAACTCCCTACCCCTTCCCCTAGGAAAAAAAAATGTAATCGCACATATGGATTCAGTATCAGCTATAACATTTAATAAATGTTGACTGGTAGCATGTGTAACCAGAGCCGTTTGTCACACAAAACTTTCCTCCTAGAAACGAAAAAAAAAAAAAAAGCTTAATGGCTCTGGATTCTTAAATCTTCCAGCAGTGCTGCCGCTTTAGTGCGCAATATTTATGCCAGTTGTACAGAAAGCTGGAAGTTATGGATAAAGGTCTGCTATCACTTAAAAAATCGTAACATGGAAAGCATTAGGGAATCGTGGTTTTTGGCAACAAAATTAGTTGCTATCTAATCTTTTATTTTAAATGCCATAATTTCACTGTGTTTCCCACTCGTACCTCGTAGATCATCAAGACCATTGTCGTGTTCTGCTCTTGTACGGGTCAGCATTGTAGCATCAACAGTTCTCATTGCGTCATTGATACGTGAACGATGGGTAGAGGTCACTCTCTCTTGTTTTGTGTGCATACGTTCCTTGATGTAATCCTCAAAATAAATAAATCTAACTGTGTCCCATCGGAAGAATGCTGTGGCCAAGCAACGGAGCCATCACGGCCCGTCCACTTCTGAAAAAAATATGTTATTCAGCGCACCTCACACATATTGGAAGGTGAAGGATTGCTGCTGAACTTGGATCTGTGATAGCAGGAACTGCTACTGCATGTCCAGGTCATCATTGCCCGATACGGTTTTCTCTGCAAAAAGAAATTGGCCCACCACACTATCGTGCATTAGGCCGCCACGAAACATCAACGTTCGGGCTATCACGAATGTGTTCACTTGAGTTGTATGGGGGTTTAAAGCGTCAAATACTAATTTTGTAGCGATCGGCATGTCCAAAAAATTTTCGTCTGCAAACAGGCACTTTTTCAGAGGGTCATTGTTAGCCGGAGCAGCAATGGAGGCCAGCTTGGAACAAGCAAATGTATACCGCAGCGGACGATCGCTTGGCTGGAATGCTTGGGCAATTCTGCACTTTTTACGCAAAAAGCAGTAACCGCTGATGTAACAGTTTTAAAAAAGTTCATCTTGCGCGAATTGACTTCTGGCGGCTGCGTTGGAATACGGCTTGCACTCTGTCAACTTGGTTCAGACTCAAGCATACATCCGGTTAGAAGTAGGTCGTTAACACTGGCTCTATCTTCAAAGCCGGCGCTCGCCTCTCACAGAGTTGGTTTCTTCGTACTGTATCAAACATCGGGCCTTCTCCTGCTGTGTAGGCATTTTGACGTGGTTCGAGTCATATGTGCAACAAATAACAATGGAAAATAGATCTGAGAGATAGCAAACGTTTTAGCACGAATCTCCGTGTCAAGCACTGCCCCCTTAGCTGAGTGGTCAGCGGGTTTTCACTGTCCTGCATGTTGTATGGGTTCAATTCCCGGCCAGGGTGGAGAGGCTGCTGAACGTCGCCGGGCCGTGGGCTTGCAGCTATCAATGCCATACATCATTTCATTTACACTTCTGTCTCTAACAATACTTGGAAATTACAGTGGCGCTGAGTGGAAATAGTGATTACAATCATGAGTAGAGAACGCATTCTTTTTTAAGTGACCATTATCTGCTTGATACGAAAATAACACCTACAAAAGTTATCCAAATGATGCTCTTTTAGTGGGGTACATATAACTTTAACCCTAGGACGGCTAAGCGGGGAGGGGGGGGGGGGGGCGTTCGTTGAACCCACAATTTTTTTATATCCCCTGCTTTTGCCCAACATATAACATATTCCCTTTGTCATATAACATAATCCCTTTGAGTTATTGTTTGTTGGCTATTTTATGAAACGTTAGTGTCAATATATTTTATAGAAAATTCCTGCTTTGAAAGAAAAAATAAATAAACTTATTATGGATCCAACAAACCAGCCCCCCTCCCCTTAGGCTTCCATGCTATAGAAAATTTCCCTTAGTAGGATTTCGTATTTCTCATCTCTACAACAAGGCAAGTTAGTTTCTTGTTGGTTAGTATTCTTGATATTCACAACAATCGGTTTACTTTTATAGGAAGTGATTGTTGATGTCAGTCAGCTGTTATTTGTCATGTAAACTTGCAGTGAGTTAGTGCAGTTTCCTACTGTTCACACCCAGGCTTAGAAATGACGAAAAGAATAAGTGACTCGTCTTTAGAAAGAGTTCTGAATGAAATTTTAGATGAAAATTCTGACTCGGGGAGTGAAAGTAAATATGAGATTGGTGTTATGGAGTATGATTCAGGTCGGGAAAGTAATGTGGATGTTAAGGAAGATGAAGATAGCGCAGCTTCAGGCAGTGACCATCAGGATGTTATTGTGGCCAAGTCTGGAAGAAGGTACGTAACCACACAGCCTAGAATTCCTCGGAGGTCTGTTGCTAATATAGTAAGAGAACAGGCAGGAGTAACTCCAGCTGGTGTTTGCCACTCACCTGGAGAAGCCTTGAAGTTACTTCTTATGCCTGACATCATGGAGGTTATAGTAAAACATTCAAATGAAGAGGCAGTTAGGCAAAATGTTACTTTGACTAAAGAGAAAGAATTGTGTGGCTTTATAGGAATCTTGATACTTACGGGGGCAATTAAGGACAATTCTGTCAGTGTACACGATCTTTGGTCAGTCCTAATGGGTCAACCAGTTTACAAGGGTATTATGACAAGAGAACGTTTCAAGGAACTTATTGCAATCATAAGGTATGATGACAAAAGTACCCGCCAGCTAAGAAGGGAAGCAGACAAGTTCACAGCAATCCGTGATGTTTTCAACAAAGTAGGTTTGTACTACTGTATAAACCAGGGGTCCACCTCACCATTGATGAGATGCTCAGCTTGTTTAGAGGGCGCTGCCCCTTCAAAGTATTTATGAAGGCTAAACCGGGCAAGTATGGCATCCTTATATGCATGATGTCCGATGCAGTTGACAGATACGTCTTGAATATGGAACCCTATGCAGGTAATGTAGAGAATTTGTCGAAAGAAGAACGGGGTTCAGCAGTTTTTGTCAAATGTCTGATAGAACCTGTGGAAAAATGCTGGTCGAAGTATTACTACTGACCGATACTATATATCGGTGGATTTGGCGGAAGAGTTATACCAAGACTACAAAGTTATTACAGTAGGAACTCTCGAGTCAAACAGGAAGCATATTCTAGACATAATGAAGAACACGTCAAATCGAGAGCTATATTCATCAATGTTCTTGTTCACAGACCCATCAACAGGTAGGCCTCCAGTAACTTGTGTCCTACATAACAGAAACGAAACCGAGCAAAAACTTATTGATGTTGTCAACAATGCACCAAGATAAAGGCACTGTTGGAGGAGAGAAGACTAAATCCCAGATAACCGCATATTATAATTCCACTAAAGGTGGAATTGATACCATTGATCAAATGGTGCATATGCACACCTACAAGAGGGGAACAAAGAGATGGCCTTTATCTGTATTTTATTCTCTCATCGACATTTGTGCTATCAATGCAACCACCATATTTATCTAGTAACATCCAAGATGAAATGAAAAGAAACACAACAAACTGAAACTTTATCCTCTGCAAGCTGGGATGGAACTAGTGAAATTGCAGGTAGAAGAAAGAAGTACCAGTGCAAGAGGGTTATCTAACCAAATTGTTCAATCAATGGAGACTATTCTACAAAAGAAAATCAAAGAAGTGACAACAGAAACACGTCAGCCTCCTGCAAGGAAAGGTCGGTGCCATATTTGTGTAAGAGAAGCTAAAACAAAGAAGCAGAAGTACAACAATCTAAATAAACCAAAATAGTATTGTGGACAGTGTCATAAACATGTGTCTAACACACATTCAGAAAAAATTGTGAAGTGTGTCTCTTACCTTGAAGTTGATGACTGAGAGTAGTGTATTGCATATCAACACATCTGTATTTTGTACCGTAATATGTCAATTTTTTATTCACTCAATCCAATATTTATAACAATTTACAACATTTATAAACCGATGCCTTAGTTAAAATACATAAACCATTTTGAAAAGTGTAATTTTTCGTCAGTAAACTTATTTAATACCTGTGGGCTCGCCGAACCCCCCTCTTAGTCATCCAAGTTAGAAAAAAAGGCTTGGGTGTCCTAGGGTTAAACTACTCTGTCCAAACAGGCCTCGAAAGATCCAACAGTACCAACCGACTTTTATTTCATCCACATCCAATAAGCATCACTGGATGTGGATATGGAGGGGCATGTGGTCGGCCCACTGATCTCCGGGTTGTTGTCAGTTTTCGTGACTGGAGAGCTGCGACTTCTCAATCAAGCAGCTCCTCAATTGGCACCCCACTCGCGATCAGCACTCAGTACACCAAGACATAATCCATCCAAGTGCTATCCAAGCCCGACATGTGTAACTTTGGTCATCTGAAGGGAACTAGTGTTAACCACAGCAGAAACGCCACTAACAAGTACTTATAGCCAAGTACATATTATAAAGTGGTAGCATTAGTAATTTTTACTGTGTGATGTATTGTTCCTTATTTCTCCACACCCTCTCTCTCACAAAACTAATAAGAGGTGGCTCCCTCCGCTCCTCCATCCCCGTCACTTTCCTTTATGTACGCTATTCTCTGAGACAAAACAATGAAAGCCAATGTATGCGTAAATATCTTTCTTTATATACATAGTGACATGTTCGGCATGGTTGATGTAGCTGTATTTCTGCCGAGGCGATCACTGGCAAGTGGTAGCTTACTGTGAACGCACAAAGTAATAGAAAAGTTCCTGAGTACAGATTTGTGCGGATGTCGTTGTAGAAAAAAGGACTGAAAAACAAACGGCGTTGAGGACTTCACTCAACTGACGTTTGGGCGGCGTGGCTAACTGTAACGTGGCACGAAAGCGGTAGCCAGGGCCAGTTTTATTTTGACGAGGAATGTAATTGACAACAAAGGACGCGGCCATTTCAGCGGGGGCGCACACACGTTTAAGCCCTGGCCGTGAGAGGGCGACTGTACAGCGCAGGGGCTGCGGCGACGGCAGCGACGCCCGTGGGCCAGCGGCGAAAATATCCCATCCATTAGGCGCGCAGTGGCCGGCGTTAATAATGCAGGGGCTGCCCCGGCGGCAGGGCTGCCTGTGATTAGCGCGCAGGGCTGCCAACGCCAACGCCGCACCAGTGCTACCGCCCGTGCCTTGCGCGCATTAATTCCTCGGTGGCGCCCGGTAGTTTTGGCGGGAGGGAGGGTGGCAGGCAGCGAAGAGGAGAGGGGTAGGGAGAGGGGGCGGGCAATAGAAGAGCTGGGGGATTTTCGCATGATTGCAGGATTTAAATTAACATGTTGCTGCTGGTGGCGAAGCGTTTGCGCATTTAAATGGACCGGAGGCGACGGCGGCGGCGGCCTCGGTGTCGGTAAATACTGGTATCCGCCAGTACAGTGCACTGTGTGGCGAAGCGCGTTCTGTTGTGTTGTGCATCTGTCCTGCAGGCTGCTACGATCCCTCCTACCGTTGCACGCCACTGTGGTAGCAGAAACTGTCACGTAACAATCGCAATTTAGCACGTTGTGCGATTCAGTATGCAGCACAAGAGACGCATCATTGAGATAAAAGCGAGTGAAAGTTTATTACAGTCTGCACAACTTCCCTCTCATCAATATGTACTGCAATGTGCGTTTAGATAAGTCATATGTTATAGAAAGATTTGGCCGCAGTAGCGTTGCCGACAACATTGCAGCAATGTGGTTGCTATACACACCAATTTAGCATCATAGCCTGGCAGTATTGCTATGTTGCAGGTAGCTGCCGTCATACTGCCGAAGGGCTGCCGCCGTTGTCCACCATGGGTGGACAACATTTTGTATTGCAGGGTAATATCTATCTCTGTCCATGTCTGTAAATGTTTCCCTCTGGATGTCGCCTTTGTTTCCTACTTGTCTCACCGAAAGCACTGCAGTCACGTTGTGAGCTTTCTGAAAAAATATTGTCTGTGTGAGAGAAAACTGAATGTATTGATATTAAAAATACTTTCTTCTCACGTAACGTGCACCTTCAGAACTTGTGGAATTGCTGTGCAGAACTGACTATTGGTTGCAGACGTGAACAGGGCCCTGAAATAAAACTTTAAACTTCATGAAATGCAAAATTTGAAGTAACGGAAATGAATCAAATTAAACGCTGAAGGAAAATAATTGTGTGCTCAATGAAAACTACGTAACTAAAACTCAGTAACGAAGTATGGTATGAAATTTGAGTGATATGAAATGCAGCGTTGGACTAGGAATATCCACAAACATAAATTCCTGCTTTACTCAGAAGAAAATATCTGTTTGAAATTACAAACACTGTTCACTGAAAATTAATGTCCTAGCTACCACGACACCTGGCAATCCTAACTACACATTGTTTGCTCAGTCACGAAGGATGAGATCAGTCCGGAAACGAAAGTGACTTACATGTTGCGTAGCATGTTGTTTTTGTGTCTAGAGTACTGTCGTTCTGGACAGCAAATACAAATCAGCAGATGCAGCAGCTAATGATAAATAATCTACACTAAACTTTTTTTTGTCAGAAACAATCTGTGATTTCGTATGGAGTAAGGAGCAATGCACAGACGACAAAATCTTCACTACATTACTATGTATCATGGAGGTAGGTTTTACCTTAAGCAAAACCGTTTTAAGAGATCAAACTCTGATTACTGACGAAATGAGTGTACAACAAAAGAATATTCTAACAATTGCAAAACTCTCTTTGCAACGAAACTACAAACATCTCTTTAAAATTCCTCCAAAATTTTCTTCATCAGTATAAATAACAACAAAGTATTATTAACGAGATTTCATCTCCATAATAAACTGTTTCAGATAGTTTCTCCCACATTCGCAAACAACAGCTCTTTGTCATTGAAATACTCAATTGCTTCACAACAGACTGACTAACATGTTAACCACAGATAAAGCTGAACACAGAGTCAAGAATCTTATTCAAAACTTATGCAGTGCGCTCATTTATCTCTGTCCCAGTACAGTAAAGGCGAATTATTTACAGTAGCATAAAACATATGAGCACCTTACAACGAGTCTCACCTGCAAGAACATACTTCCGCTTTTGTTCGAAAGATTTTGTGCACAAGTTTTGTAATTTGCTGTATGTTTGTTGTGTTCAGCAATGGACAAGGGGACAAACGAGAAAACTACGAGTTTTATAAATTCCATTGATCTACGAGCAGAATTATGGTACATCGAAAGTAATGTATAAAAGATCGCAACCTGGAAAAAAGACAATTGGCAGGCAGCCTGTTGCCTATGACTTTTGTATAACGTATGATGAAGCATAAAAAAACTCCTAAGTCTTCAGACCTATCCCAAATACGAGGCAAAACAGTTACATAGGAAGACTGCAAGTGCAGGAGGCTCTACATCCACATGGTTTTCATTGAATGCTTTCAGACCTGTATTGGATGATTATAACTGATATGTAGCTACTCACAGAGGTGCAGTACGGGCTGGTAATTATCGAATGGCAGCGAAATTTGGTATGTATTCTAATGTGTTGATGGAGAACCGATTTACACTGAAAAGTAATGTCCAGTTTTGGCCAACAGGCGCAAATCTGGCACTGTGAATGCAAGAAAGCGGTATAAAAATATTTCCATTAGTAAGGGATCACCGCGCGGTATAGACGTGCGGTCTGAGTCTTCTTGTCACGATTCTCGCGTCTCCCTCGGTCAGAAGTTCGAGTTCTCCCTCGGGCATGGGTGTGTGTGTTGTCCTTAGCGTCAGTTAGTTTTAGTTGGATTGAGTAGTGCGTAAGCTTAGGGACTGATGACCTCATCAGTTTTGTCCCATTGTCGCTACCACAAATTTCCAGTTTTGTAAGGGATCTGGAGTGGGATGTGGGCAGAAATGGTCAAGCAGGTGAGAGAGATTTCGTATTGATTTAATTAATAACCGCCACTTACACAATTTGTTCAGTATGAGCACCAGAGACGGCGGTGAGAAGCTGTAATTCGGCAGATTTGTACCTGGTGACGAATATTAGAACTAATTTTGTTCCAGCGTAAGTCGGTTCTGAATTAACCCAATAGAATATCTACCAAGTTTCTTTCATCATTACAGCCGACACTGACCGAGAGAAGCTACATTATAATTAGGGTCACCTGGCACTATCTCTAAATGTACTTGAAGCAGTAACTGATGGTGTAAACAGCAGGTTATACAGGCGAATAAAAATTCAATAAGAATTATATTCTTATTTCAGACTTGCCGTAATGAAATCTTCCCGTTCTTCTCCCAAAGAGCAGCGTATATCTGGTGTCAGGAGACTTACTGATGAATAGCAAAATTTAAACAGGTAAGATACATTAAACTTCTGAACGAAGCAACAGTATCTACACTACTGGCCATCAAAATTGCTACACCAAGAAGAAATGCAGATGATAAACGGGTATTCATTGGACAAATATATTATACTAGAACTGACATGTGATTACATTTTCACGCAATTTGAGTACATAGATCTTCAGAAATCAGTACCCAGAACAACCACCTCTGTCCGTAATAACGGCCTTGATACGCCTGGAAATTCAGTCAAACAGAGCTTGGATGGCGTGTACAGGTACAGCTGCCCATGGAGCTTCAGAACGATACCACAGTTCATCAAGTGTAGTGATTGGCATATTGTGACGAGCCAGTTGCTCGGCCAGCATTGACCAGATGTTTTCAATTGGTGAGAGATCTGGAGAATGTGGTGGCCAGGAATCCAGAAGGCCCGTAAAGGATCTGCAACATGCGATCGTGCATTATCCTGCTGAAATGTAGGGTTTTGCAGAGATCGAATGAAGGGTAGGGCCATTGGTCGTAACACATCTGAAATGTAACGTCCACTGTTCAAAGTGCCGTCAATGCGAACAAGAGGTGACCGAGACGTGTAACCAATGGCACCCCATACCATCACGCCGGGTTATACGCCAGTATGGCTATGACGAATACACGCTTCCAATGTGCATTCACCGCGATGTGGCCAAAAACGGGTGAGACCATCATGATGCTGTAAACAGAACCTGGATTCATCCGAAAAAATGACGTTTTGCCATTCGTGCACCCAGGTTCGTCGTTGAGTACACCATCGCAGGTGCTCCTGTCTGTGATGCAGCGTTAAGGGTAATCGCAGCCATGGTCTCCGAGCTGGTAGTCCATGCTGCTGCAAACGTCGTCGAACTGTTCGTGCAGTTGGTGGTTGTCTTGCAAACTTCCCCATCTGTTGACTCAGGGATCGAGACGTGGCTGCACGATCCGTTACAGCCATGCGGATAAGATGCCTGTCATCTCGGCTGCTAGTAATACGAGACCGTTGGGATCCAGCACGGCGTTCCGTATTACCCTCCGGAACCCACCGATCAAAATCGGAAACGTGATGGTACGCATTTCTCCCCCTTACACGAGGCATCACAACAACGGTTCACCAGGCAACGCCGGTCAACTGCTGTTTGTGTATGAGAAATCGTTTGGAAACTTTCCTCATGTCAGCACGTTGTAGGTGTCGTCACCCTCGTGTGAATGCTCTGAAAAGCTAATCTATCGCACATCACAGCATCTTCTTCCTGTCGGTTAAATTACGCGTCTGTAGAACGTCATCTTCGTGGTGTAGCAATTTTAATGGCCAGTAGTGTATAAAGGAAAGGGTGGTCGCGCGTCAGGTTGTGATTTGTATGCACTCTCTGATACTTGTGTGTGTTGAAAGGATTATACACAGAGCGTTTCAGCTGCCCCTACCGATGTCATTTCATGCAGCCTGCACAAGAATTGAGTCAGGAGCTCTTTGCTGAGTGACGACGGCCCTGTAATCGATATAAGTTCCCTCTCCGAGGTTTTGGTGACTTCACAAACAGAATCATACAGTAAAAAATATGAACAAAGGCTGGCCATGAGTTACATGGTATTTTGCACCAAGATATACCATACTTATGCATACTTATCTAAGTGTCTCCAATATTTCTCTGCGTAGTTTTACATGTTGCCACGCGGGATTAGCCGAGCGGTCTGAGGCGTTGCAATTATGGACTGTACGGCTCGTCCCGGCGGGGGTTAGAGTCCTCCCTCGGGCATGGGTGTGTGTCCTTATGGTAAATTAAGTTAAGTAGTGTGTAAGCATAGGGACCGATGACCTTAGCAGTTTAGTCTCATAAGATTTCACACACAATTTTTTTTCTTACATGTTTTGAACGTCTCGTGCGCTTATTTCCTTTATAGTACTTATTCTTTCGTATATGATTTTGAAACTTTGTCTTGTAAAGAGTGTTCACCGTCGGAAACTACGAAGCTGAATGGAATTATCAAAATGGGGAGTATGGAAGAATCAAGGCAATGAAAATATGAGTATGTGACTTGTCGCATTGATTTGCTAAAGTAGTTTCATAAACAAAATTTGTACGATTGGTCTAAGATGTCTTCGTGTACTTTACCAGTTATTCTGTGACATTTTGACAATGTGATTTACATCTCCAGAGCGAACTGACCGTCATCATAATTCTGTCATATGGGACTGCATAAAACTAAATTGGTAGGGGCAGCTGAATCACCTTTTGTAATGAGAAATTGCTGTTTGTTTAGGATGCTGGCCATTATGTGCGTCCTTGGACGCCCAAAGACGTGAATGTTTTCCTCTTTGGCTAGCAGTCATCGTCAGTGTTCTGCCAAAAGGCAGGTTTTCATATGGCAGCTCTCCAGGTTGTCCGGTCTTCTGCCATCCTCTTCAGGTCTGCATAATTTCCTCCTCCCTTTATGTCGTCTGTCATCTTGTATCTCCTTCTTCCTCTCAGTCTTCTCCCACAAACCAATCCTTCCAAAGCATCTGATGGCAAGCACTTCCTTCTCAATGAATGTCCCAACCAGTTCTTTTTCCTTTCTCTTACAACCTTCGGCAGACATCTTCTGGCACCAACCCTTTCTAATACTCTCTCATTACTCACTCTTTCCATCCAGCTCATTCTCTCCATTCCCCTCCACATCCACATCTCAAGTGCTTCTAACCTCTTCAGTGGTTCTTCTGCTAGAGTACCATCGGCTCCTTCTATTTCCATGTTATTCATCTTTATTTTACGTTCAGAAACTATCTCAGTAGCCAGTGTATACATCATATCATACTTTTCCTCTTTCTCCATTTCTGTTTCATTCTTTTTCCCTTGCTTTTTAAGTTTATCTTCTTAATTCATTATTCAGTTTCCTGTACCTATTTTTGCCTTCTGCAGTTTCTATATTTTTCCACTTTCCCTGCTCTTCCATATTTTTCAACATGTTTTCTGTTATCCATTCTTTCCTGTTACTTTGGGCTAGTAGTACTAGATGACAGAGAGAGTGAATCGGCTGAGAGAGAGTGTGTGCTTTTAGTCGTCAGCGAGTGAGAAGCCTTGATGACAAACGTGTTCATGAGAGAATGCATTTTGAGATGCCCCATAGTGTGTGACTATGGATAAAGGGTGATTTCCGACATGATTTCTTAGAGGGACAACACATTTCGAAAAAGTTAACATGAATTTAGATCTTATTTGCCGCCAGCACTAGCCGACGATTTATTCTAGTGTAAAGATTCCATTTTGTTCGACAGTATCTACATTTCGGTACCCAGGTAGAATTAGCAGTCATGTGTACACAATATTAATTACTATTTGTCACGATCCCCATCTAGTCATAAGTATTTTATGGGAAAAGCAAAGAGAAAATTAGTAACTTAAGTACCGTGTGTGTGAATCATTGATCATTTGTTATGATAACGCAAGAGAAGATAATAGTCTCATGTTAAAATGATTCATTTTCGTCTTATTGAAAGGATCTTAACATCAGTTTAATTCAAAGTAAACTTTTCGTTCATTTGCAAATACGCCACATAGGTTTATTGCCACAGTTTGAATACAAATCGCAACATCAGTGCACAGCCACGCCCTGCACTATTGCGTTGAAAGTGAGTTGCATTTTGGGAACTAGAATGAAATTACGAACTAACGCAATTGGCACCGCTGTGATTTCTTCCAAGATCACGCACTTTAGCACTACATGTTCTTACAGGTAAACAAGATACAGCAGAGCTGAGTTATCGTTCCACGTAAGAAACATTTGTAGGGCCTAAATGTTCTTAGATGAAATAGCAGACAGTATTCCTTTGCAAACTTTTTAAATAATTCAGTGGGTGTCCTTTCTAATAGAACACAGTCTGAATACGTAACACTTCGTATGACGTAATTGTTCGCGGAGGAAGCCATCCTGCGTATCATTGATAGCATATCATTGAATTGTATTTCATTTACAGATAGTTAGATCCAGTTTAGAGCAATTGGCTCCACACACATCGAAAGCAATTTGCGTAATTAATGTTCATGTCCAAAAGAAGGGTAGAAAAGGATATGCAAGAGCAGGATATATATGGGCGACTCTGTAATCGGAACTTAGGAAACTTGACTTCACATTGCTAGCGGTATATTGAGATACTGCATTCTTGTAGAAATACAAAAATAGAAGTTCGTATTACTGCTGAAGTGTACAAACTGTACAGTCATCATAATAAAAAAGTAGTAAGTAGGGGTTTTTGTCACACCAAGTTTAAGATGATTAGTTTCAAGATTTTAGCAATTCTCAGGTGAACTGATAGTACGATATGTTGAAATTCTGAAACAGGTATGTACATTGCGTAAGATCAGTCGTTAAAATTTCTGAACCGTTCCGGTTACTTAAAAAAGAGCGCATCCAGAAACTGCAATTTCCCTTGCTCTTTGTAACCTGATTCCTTATGTGATGTAAAGCTGTAGAGCCGCACTCATTTCCACTGGATCGCGTTCGCTCATTTTGTAGCAATAGAGTGGCCACTTGTAAACACTTCTGGCCCGAAACGCATTGCCGCAAAAATTGCCGGGCTATAATGGTCGGTAATGACATAATACATCTAGCTAAAATTCGTATGGCCGCAATGTTGCAGGACAACACTGTCGGGATGTATACTCAGCAACAATTCATTTTCATGGCACCTGTAAACGCACCTTAACGTCCACAGGGGAGGATCATTTCCATTTGCACTGTAATAATCAAGAAAACTGCTTTATAAATAATTATTTTTAATGATGTTCAAAATTTCTCGCTTAGATTTTTTTAGGAACTAAGATTGTAAAAGACAAATACAAACAGACCAGAAAGAACATTACGACCACCTACTTAAAAGCCGGTATGTCCACCTTTGGCACGGATAGCAACGGCGACGTGTCGCGGCTTGGAAGCAATGAGGCCTTCGTAAGTCGCTGGAGGAAGTTGACCCCACTTCTGCAAACACAAGTCACCTGTGAAACTTACTGGGAGATTAAAACTGTGTTCCGGACGGAGACTCGAACTCGGGATTTTTGAGTAAAATCTGTGAGTAAAGCTGTGAGGACGGGGCGTGAGACGTGCTTGTGTAGCTTAGATGGTAGAGCCCTTGCCCGCGAAAGGCAACAGGTCCCGAGTTGTAGCATCGGTCCGGCACACAGTTTTAATCTGCCAGGAAGTTTCATCTCATCACACACTCCACTGCAGAGTGAAAATCTCGTTCTGGAAACTGAAGTGTTGGCAGAAGAGCCAACACTGTGTTGCTGGAGGAGGCCGAAATGCACGCTTTTAAGCTCACGTAGATTGGCGTGAGGTCTGGAACAAGGTAAAGTAATTATCCTACAAAGAAAAGAACGTAGTTCTTGGAATACTTAACTTTAGTCCACAATTGGAGAACATCGCTCTTGTTTAGACATTAATATAATCTCAATATAACTGGCAATGGCGCCTTACTAGGTCGTAGCAAATGACGTAGCTGAAGGCTATGCTAACTATCGTCTTGGCAAATGAGAGCGTATTTGTCAGTGTAGCATCGCTAGCAAAGTCGGCTGTACAACTGGGGCGAGTGCTAGAACGTCTCTCTAGACCTGCCGTGTGGTGGCGCTCGGTCTGCAATCACTGACAGTGGCGACACGCGGGTCTGACGTATACTACCGGACCGCGGCCGATTTAAAGGCTACCACCTAGCAAGTGTGGTATCTGGTGGTGGCAGCACAGAAACAAGTCACCTGTTTCCCATAAATTTGGGGGCGGGGTGGGATGACGCCATATTCAGTCACATCCCATATGTGTTCGGTCGCGTTCAGATCGGACGAGTTTCGGGGGGGGGGGGGGGGGGAGGGGGGGGCACATCGTCAATTGGAACACGCTACTTTGTCCCTCGAACCATTCCATCACATTCCTGATCTCGTGACATGGCGCATTATCATTTCTGAAAAATACCATTGCAGTCGGGAGACATGATCGTTATGAAGGGGTGTACCTGGTCTACAGCCAGTGTATGATACTCCTTGAACGTCATGAGCTCCACTGGATCCGTGGATGCCTACGTGAATGTTCCCCGGAACATAATGTAGCCGCCGGAAGATTGTCTCCGTCCTGCTGTACGGGTTTCAAAGAGCTATTCCCCTGGAAGACGACGGTTTCGCGCTCTCCCACTGGAGTGATGAAGAAGATATCGGTATTCATCATGCCGTGCAACTCCCTCACTCTCCGCTAACGTCCAGTGGCGACGGTGACGTGCTCACTTGAATGGTAGTTGCCGATGTCGGGGATTTAACATTGGCACATGCATGGGCTGCAGAGGCCCATCCTTAGGAGTGTTGTGTACATTGCGTGTTGAGACGCACTTGTACTCTTCCCAGCTATAGTTCCACCACAGTTCACCGCCTGTCCTATTTTACTAGTCTGCTCAGCCTACGACCTCCGATAACTGTAATGAGGAATGGTCCACCCGTCCGCACGACTTCTGGGTGTGGTTTCACGTACTGAAGACACTACATCACTCGTCGATCACCCGACAATTCGTTAAGTTTCCGAAATGCTCGAGCCGAGCCTCCGGGCCATCACAATCTGCCCACCGTCAAACTCAGATAGATTACGCGCCTTCCCCACTCTACACACGGACAACATTTTCACCGTTACTACACGCACTGTGCGTGTGTTTAACTAGCAGTCATTCCTCCCAAGGTGACGCTGCTATCATTTGATCAGGTTTGATTCGGTAGTAGATCGGTGTTGATAATTTTCTGGCTGGTCGGGGTGTCGCTCTCTGGTATTCTGTTTGTGGCAGTGTGTGTGTTCCAGCAATTGGTGATACATTATTAGTGTGAGGTAGCATTTATGTCCTTCATATGAACAGAGAAATACTGAAAAAGTATCATTTATTAGTCACAAATGCTACGATATACGAGTTACGTGAGGTTCTGCTGTCCTAATATTTGAGTCCTTAAGTTTTACCATCAGCAACCCTATCGGATGTTTCCTTCCGAGAACAACGCGACTGCAGCGAGACGAGAAACGAAACATTAACTCATTTCCACCGAAGTCTGACTGCCTTCATGCAGAATAGCAATCCAGAGTCGCGTGGTTCCCGACTGAAGCGCCTAGAACCGCTCGGCCTCACCGGCCGGCTGATCGACAATCATCTGAGATTTAGGCAAGTAGCTGATCTCATGATATCTATCAAGTCGCCTTAAAAGTAATTATTTTTCTAAAGTGACGATATGCTAACAACCTAATGATGGATTACAAAGGAGAGAAATTGTACCGAAGATCGAATGTTGCTGTGCAAGAGATATTATTGTTTTTCTTCCCCCCGGGTTTAAAGGTTACAAACCAAATAACAGACGTACTTACAGAGACTCAGGTGACCTTCAAGATCTAGACAGCGCCGTTAAAAAGGTGCGTCGGTTTTGAATCGCCAAACAGTTCGAGTCTGCTTCAGTCTCAATTTTTTTCATTTGTTAGTTGTGTATCTAACTATGTGGCAGCTTACTACTGATCTACCTCTGATAACCGTGAGAATATTTTATGAACGCAAAGAAAGTGTATGCAGTATTTGATGTCTTAGAACGATTCTATGGCGCACTAAAACACCGAATGAATCAACAGTTTGCACACATATTGAAAAGTTCAATGAAATTGATTTAACAGTGAAAATTAAGAGTTCTGGTTGCCTCCGCTTTGGCCTATTTGATTAAAAAATTGCTGTTCTTCATCCCATTTTCGCTGTTTATCTATTCTTCGTCGTTTCCAACAATTGGGTATAGGATATTCTTCAGTATGGAGGATGGGCTGTTTCCGTATGTCAAAAATATGGTTCGGATAGTTGTTATTTCGAATAATTATAATATTCAAATAGCACTGCTAATCAATATTCTCCCTGTTATTTTTGTGTAATTAAAGTTTAAAAATCATTCAATTTCAAGGTTTGATTAAGTGATCTAAAATGCCCTATTATTGGCTAAGGCTTTGGTGACGTCACAAGCTAGGACTAAGAGGACGCTATTTATTTTTACAGGAGTGTTAGCCGAAATTACTAGTGTTTTCCGTTCTTTCTCTGCGTACAGCTTGGTTATTTAGTGCTATAACATGCAGGTACAAAAATGGAGAGGAATTTTGTAAATGGTGGTAGTGGAAACCTTCCGAAGGTTATTCCTTTCGTGGTTTCTTCGTTCTTGTTCCAGAAACAAGAAACTCGAAAGGTGCATTGCATGGATACTCGAGCGATAGTACTGTGATACAGCAATAACTTTCTGAATTATCTTCATTCTGAGGAAATCTGGGACTGGATTATGTGCTCGGACCATGCTGAAGAAGTTGTCCGGGAAAATTTGTGAACGTCTGTAGAATAAAACAAGGAGGAAATTTCTTCATTTAGAAGATAATTTCGTTTGCTTGTTGCCAGATCTCCTGCTGTTTTCGTGGCACATCTTTTCTCAATTTTCAGATTTTCAAACTGCGTAATAACTCTCGTGCGGAACTGTAGCGCGTCAGCATGTTAGTTTTCAGTTGCTTTACACACGACAGATTTTCTGTTCCTCTCAGTCATTAATATAAACCACCGCAAATTATGTCTATAGAATACGCAGCTGTCGCAGCGGAACCATAAAGTCCCTGTTGTTCCACTGCTTACTTAACTGCTGCTGAAATACTATGACTTAGAAGTCGCTATGCCAGGCCAACTTTCATTTTATCGTATTGTCTTCGTCTGGTTATATTTCTTCTTAGGTTCCAAGCAATGTTAAATTTTCCTCTTTATCAAAATCTTACAGATTTACAACAGGCTCAGTGTAGACAGCTGGAAGTGGCAAGCCATGGCTTCAACGACTCGTTAGGGAAGAATAACGTGGTCGGCAATTGTTAAATGGTTTCTCATATTCTTCAAAATAAGAGCTACATCATGCATCAAAAACAGGTTCATAATACTATCCTTGAGAATCATCCTAAGCTGATCAGGTGTAAAATGCAGATAATAAACGAAGATACATCTTAAAATGCAACGTGACGTAGAATTTAAAGCCCTTAGGTTGTTGTGTTAGAAATAGAGGAAACATAAAGAGACAACAGCATTAAGCTAAGAGAACGACATAGAAGGTAAAAACCTTGCTCCAAATGAGGATCGATCACGCAATCATTGCGTTAGATGTCCAGCACGCCACCCATTGTGCAACACGCGACAACGCATTCGTGTGAAGTGTTAACTCACATTTAATGATCCTCGCAAAAATAAACGCCTGTAGCGACCACTGTCTCACTTCGACCTCTGTGGACGAGTCGCAACCACATTTTATGTATCCTCTCATGCATTCGATAATAATTTTTTCAGAAGTTTTTACAGATGTGTTTGTACAATGTATATATCGTTTGTAACCCATTTCTCGAAACGTAAATTCCTAACCAAAATATACTTGAATTAGCTTCAAGGAAGTAGGAACAGCGTGCTAGCCACTGACGACAAAGGTATCACATGACTCAAATGCTACGTTTTGGAGGGCTTTCAGATTATTTGACTTTCATTACGGTTTTTTAATACTGTAATTCATGAGCGAAAAACGCATGTTATGAGCGTGAAATGACGTATTAACTGTTTAAGATGATATTCAGAAAACAGTCAAATCTCATTTAGCAGCCTTACAGAATTCAGCTAACGCAGCAACTGAAGGAAGCCCATCAGGAGAGAAGGCGACACATGCTGACTGGTTTCCGAGAAGACGGCAGGAAGACGACGGTTTTGCGTGGAACTTCATCTTTGTTGACGAAGCACATTTCCAATCAAATGGGTTTTTCAACCCACAGAACTGGTGTACCTGGGGATCAGAAAATTCTAACTTTTTTCAACAGAGGAGAATGCTCTCACAGCAAGTGATGGCTCTGTATAGGCAGCATTATCGACTGTGTCAGTAATGGTAACCGATACCACCCGATGAGAGGTTCTTCTTTTTTGTGGCCAAATTTGAGAGGAATTGATGTTCTGGAGTTGTAGCTTCAGCAGGATAGTGTCATCTGGTAAAGTTCCCACGAAACTATTGAGTTACCCATGAGCGATTTCCTGATCGCCTTCATCCGCTGTAACTAGGAGCAACAGTGGCTACCAAAGTCACGTAACTTAACCTCTTGCGCTTTCTCTTCGTGGCTACGTTACATTATTAGTGTATGTCAATAAACCCCGATACATCCGAGAGTTGAAGGAGGAAATTCGCCATGTTGTTTGTGAAATGCAAGTGTAGTATTGTTAGGTAGACATAGCGAACTTCACGGTCAGATTCTTGGATGATAGCACAGCGGAGGAAATCATATGCCGCACATAATTTTCTGTACCCGAAAGGGGAATGTGTGATCAAGGTATAAATGAATTTTGTAAACGTGTTTTGGAAAAATCAAGTCCATAATTTATAAGAACTAAATTGTATCAGTCAGCTCTGAGAAAGTATGGGAAAAATTTCATATTATCGTAGAGCATAACCAGTCATGTAGTTGTAAGTGTTAAGAGGCGCCACTCAGACTATTGAAACGAAAGGAAATCGTGCAGTCTTCACCACTTCTTTTTACAGGGAGACAGGGACACTTAAACGTTTGCATTTCTCAAGTTTATTTAGTTCAAATGCATAACGACATAATGACACATAAAATATCGAGGAAATAATGCCATGTTTAAAAGCGCATTGCGTGACTATCCATGAATTATTTTACTGTGTTATTTATCCTCCTTCTTAGGGTGTAATACGCCTGTAACATTATTTCTTAATTCTAACACTGAAACATTAAGTTTGCGGTTACCAGCCACCCTTTTCTTTATCTCCACGACGCGTTTCAAAGGTTTAAATCTCCATCATCAGGTGGATTTACATTAGTTACTATGACATTTGTGTGTGTGTAAACAAATATGACAGTATACATGTGATGTGTTATGACAGAGAAAGGAACCTGTGACCACTGGAGTATCGTGTTTCTCCACTAAACAGTGCCACAAGTTCCTCCAAAAAATCGTAACACAAATGGTTCAGATGGCACTGAGCACTATGGGACTTAACATATGTGGTCATCAGTCCCCTGGAACTTAGAACTACTTAAACCTAACTAACCTAGGGACATCACACACATCCATGCCCGAGGCAGGATTCGAACCTGCGACCGTAGCGGTCACGCGGTTCCAGACTGAAACGCCTAGAACCGCACGGCCAATCGTAACACAACACACACACACACACACACACACACACACACACACACACACACACACACACACACACGCAAATGTCATACTAACTTAAGTCCACCTGATGATGGAGGTTTAAACCTTTGAAATGCGGTGAACGTAGCTGCCGCCGCTAACCGACCGCGTGGTGAAGAGATTCCAGGGCTGGACTTCTGATAAGTAGTTTTAATTCGACATGGTACCACGGTTTATTAGGTTTTTATTTTAATGTTGACGGTGCCTTACTCTGGCATGTTATAGTAATTTTATGCTTCTGAAGAAGGCTAGATTAATTCAGCCGAAACCTGGCAAAGACCAGAAAATTTGCGCAACTGATCCTGAGTCTTCAAAATATTAGTCTATCACAGTTTCTGATGGGACTGTAATATGCTAGAAATTCTTAGATTCATACGAACACCTAAATGTGCCAAGGAGGTATATCTCACTCACTCGCCAGGCGTACAAATTAGGTCCTTTCATATGACACACGCACTGTAACTAAGGCCGTGTGTGACACACCAGACCTGCTCCCCCGTGGAGGACTCGGTTGGCTTGCCGCCTTGTCATCAAACGTTTGCTGCTCCCATCCGAAAGTCATTTGTTTTCTGCTGCTAATAGAGTAGTTGTGCAGAATCAACGTTCATTATAGAGCCCTTTTTACACCTTGCTGTTGCAAACGGACGTTACGCCCCGTCACGGACACAAATTTGAATTCAGTGAACAGCGAAGAAAATAATAAATAAAAAAGCACGAGAGAGCTTTGAACACGTCTCCTCCGCTTTTCAGTCCACCACCATGACCACTTAACCACGACGCCGTCGCTTTTCGCTTTCCCTTAATGTTTCACTTCTGAAGCTCGGAACGTTCACTGTTTCTACGAGGCTCGTTCAAAAACTAGTGTTCCACACTTTAAAAAAAAAAAAAAAAAACCATTAACGTGCAACGACAAACGTGCTTATTGGTGCTTTACATTTGCTGTTTGTTCTGTGCGCCGGTGAAGTTTCGATTCGTTCTGGCGGATGACAGAGCCGTAGTACAGCGCCAAAATGGAGTCTACATACGACTCACGTTACAAGCAGCATGCTGTTATTGAATTCTTGTATACACAAAAGGAAACCATGGTGAACATGCATAACCGTTTCTGTGCAGCATTATGGTGATGTTGCAGTTCAGACTAGTACAGTTGGGCTATGGGTAAAGAAAGATACAGCTTCAGGAAACGCAGAAACAGAGCCCCATGACCAGCCACGATCGGGACGTCCTGTCACAGACACTGCTTCAGACATGCTGAATCGTGCGAATGCCATTATTCAAGCCGACTGGCGCATCATAACTCGAAAGTTGGCTCTACAGTTGTCGGTCAGTATTGGAAGTGCGTCTGCAATGATCGAGACCCTCAGATATTTAAAGAGGAGCTCATGATGAATTCTACGAATGCTCACAGCGGACCACACGATTCAAAGAAAGGCCATTTCATCTGAATGGTTGGAGCGTTTTGAGACTGACGGAGAGGCCTTTCCTGTCAGGGATCGTTATGGGGGACGAAAGCTGAATGCATCACTTTGCGCCTGAAATAAAAAGGCAGTCGCTGGAGTGACATGATCCACATTCACCAAAAAATAAGATATTCAAGACAACCCCTCTGCCGGTACGATGACATGATACTACAATCCTGAAATGCTGTCTCATTGATAACCGGCGTAACCGGTTGAATGCAAGCATGCAAACGTGGGTGAATTGCGTTGCTCAGGTGGCGGATGTCAGTTTGTGGGGTGGAGTTAAATGCCTTTTGAACTTGGTCAGTCAATAAGGGAACGATTCATGCTGTCTGTGGATGACTTTGCATTTGTCGTCCCATAATGTGACATATGTGATCGATTGGAGACAGATCTGGTGACCGAGCAGGTCACGGCAACATATCACCGATCAGCAGATCATGCTGGGCTACAACAGTGGTATGCGGGCGACGGTTATCCTGGAAACACTCCCTGAAATGCTGTTCCTAAATAGCAGCACAGCAGGGCAACAGTTCGAATCACCAGACTGACATACATATTTTCAGTGAATGGGGGGGCGGTGCTTTAACCACGAAAGTGTCTCCCGCTGTCATACGACAGCAGATCTCAGACGAAAACTCTAGGTGTCGGTACAGCACGTCTAGCACGCAGACGAGGTGTTGGCATGCCCTCAAATAACCTCCTAACCAGCACACGGCCATTATTGGCACCGAGGTACAATCAGCTTTTATCAGAAAATACAGCAGACCACTACACTACCTTCCAATGAGTTCCCACTTGACACCACTGTGTTAGCAAAGGGAGTTGGTTTCGAGTCAGCGGAATGCACGTCACAGGGCGTCTTGCTCGGAGCTGTCCTTGAAATAACACATTAGTAAGAGTTCGTCGTGTCACTGTGGAGCCAGAGGCTGCTCAAAGTGCTGCTGCAGATGCAGTGGGATGCGCTAGAGCAACACGCCGAATACCATTTTTCTTCTCTTCTGCCGCCGGTCGTGTCACGTCGCCGTCCGGAGCACAATTTTCTTGTGAGCGTACATTCTCGTGACCACTGCTTCCAGCAGTTGTTTACGGCGGCCACGTTCCTGCCAGATCTTTCTGCAATCTCGCAGAAGGAACATCAAGCTTTTCGTAGCCCGATTACACCACCTCGTTCAAACTCAGTGAAGCGTTGATAATAGCCTCTTTCCCTGCTCAAAGGCATTCTTGACTAGCAGCTACTCACTACATTCAATATCGAAGGTTACTTGTTCCCACGAACTGTTACAGTTAAACCAAAGCTGATAAGCATCTTCATAGTGCCGCTAATACGCAAAATCTGAATAGACATCATTTTCCAGATACAGAAACACTGCCTCCAACTGTCTTTCACGTCGGAGAATGGCATCTTTGTCTTGCAATTTTCTTACGTCAGTCTATTTCTATGTGGGATTGAAGGAGCTTGCTATCGCTTTCTTTATCTGAACGTTTCATATTTCCGTACGGAGCAAAGGTCCTACTCATGATCGTGAGACGCTGATTTAATTATTCGCCCCTCGTTCTGAGCTACTAGACAGGACTGCCCCCTGATCACAGCAGTGGGCGCTCTTTAGAAGTCGCCAGGGCCGGCGATCCACTTTTCCGTAAAATCATCTCAGCAGTTGAGACGCAACGGTGTCAACGCCACTCCACGAGAGTGCATTCGGCTTGCTGTAGGTTTTTCATACTGTGGCATAGGATCACCTTTGCCCACAGGGTGCTCATGCTTGCCACGGCAGAGCACACCTGTCGAGTAGTCGTCCCTTGGCGTCACACCATCGCGTATTTCAGCTGTTGCATACTGGCGTTCATCTCAAATGAAGGCTTTGGCATGGTGACATGTCTACTGGCAGGCGGTCGATCGTAAAACTGGGCATCTTCTCGTTATCTGGAAGGTAATACCAGCGCTCACAAAATAACAAACGCTGCCAGCAACATGTTCGCCATCGCCTTTGGGTCAACTGTGGAATCCTATACTCCAGATGATACATGACAAAATCAATCCCAGCTACTACATATCGATACCACCCAACAGCCATCACAGCAACAGGATTGCAAGGATTGGCTACACGCTGATGGTGCTCGCGCAGAATCTGGCGGATCCATTGGAGCGCACCTGCTGAATCACACCGGTACTGGCTCTGTAACACGAGCGCCCTCTGTCGCCACAACATATAATGGCCATCGGCAGCGATACAGCCCCACTCATGCATGTTGCCACTTAGCAATGTGATGCTATGCAGAAGCCGCCTGGTCGCAGCTCCATCTTCACTGTTCATGCTTTTGTGCAGAGAGACTTTTGCTTGTAGACATTGGGATATCTGGACTCTGTTTCTTGCTGCGTTGCTTGTAATGAGTCTTTGGTCGTTTGGAGAAGATCATGTGAAATACGTACATCCTCTGTTTGTTGTGTTAATTTGTTCGCTAATCGTCTCTGCTCCTGTTCAGCTTTCCTACACTACTGGCCATTAAAATTGCTACACCAAGAAGAAATGCAGATGATTAACGGGTATTCATTGGACAAATATATTATACTATAACTTACATGTGTTTATGTTTTCACGCAATTTGGGTGCATAAATCCTGAGAAATCAGTTCCCAGAATAACGACCTCTGGCCGTAATAACGGCATTGATACGCCTGGGCATTGCGTGAAACAGAGCTTGGACGGCGTGTACAGGTACATTTTCCCATGCAGCTTCAACACGATACCACAGTTCATCAAGAGTAGTGACTGGTGTATTGTGATGAGCCAGTTGCTCGGCCACCATTGACCAGACGATTTCAGTTGGTGAGAGATCTGGAGAATGTGCTGGCCAGGGCAGAAGTCGAACATTTTCTGAATCCAGAAAGGGCCGTACAGGACCTGCAACATGTGGTGGTGCCTTATGCTGCTGAAATGTAGGGTTTCGCAGGGATCGAATGAAGGGTAGAGCCAAAATGGCTCTGAGCACTATGGGACTCAACTGCTGTGGTCATTAGTCCCCTAGAACTTAGAACTACTTAAACCTAACTAACCTAAGGACATCACACACATCCATGCCCGAGGCAGGATTCGAACCTGCGACCGTAGCAGTCGCACGGTTCCGGACTGCGCGCCTAGAACCGCGAGACCACCGCGGCCGGCTGGTAGAGCCACGGGTCGTAACACATCTGAAATGTAGCGTCCACTGTTCAAAGTACCGTCAATGCGAACAAGAGGTGACCGAGACGTGTAACCAATTGCACCCCATACCATCAAGCCAGGTGATACGCCAGTATGGCGATGACGAATACACGCTTCCAATGTGCGTTCACCGCGATGTCGCCAAACACGGATGCGACCATCATGATGCTGTAAACAGAACCTGGGTTCATCCGAAAAAATGATGTTTTGCCATTCGTGCACCCAGGTTCGCCGTTGAGTACACCATCGCAGGCACTCCTGTCTGTAATGCAGCGTCAAGGGTAACCTGAGCCACGGTCTCCGAGCTGATAGTCCATGCTACTGCAAACGACGTCGAACTCTTCGTACAGATGGTGTTTGTCTTGTAAACGTCTCCTTCATTTGACTCAGGGATCCGTTACAGCCATGCGGATAAGATGCCTGTCATCTCGACTGCTGGTGATACGAGGCTGTTGGGATCCAGCACCGAGTTCCGCATTACCCTACTGAACCCACCGATTCCATAATCTACTAACAGTTATTGGATCATAACCAACGCGTGCAGCAAAGTCGAGATCCGATAAACCGCATTCGCGACAGGCTACAATCCGACGTCTATCAACGTCGGAACCGTGATGGTACGCATTTCTCCCCCTTACACGAGGCATCACAACAACGTTTCACCAGGCAACGCCGGTCAACTGCTGTTTGTGTATGAGAAATCGGTTGGAAACTTTTCTCATGTCAGCAAGTTGTACGTGTCGCCACCGGCGCCAACCTTGTGTGAATGCTCTGAAAAGCTAATCATTTGCATATCACAGCATCGTCTTCCTGTCGGTTAAATTTCGCGTCTGTAGCACGTCATCTTCATGGTGTAGCAATTTTAATGGCCAATAGTGTACATTTGGATCACTTGGAGGCCCTTATAGTTAGTTAGTTGGTACCGTTCTCCATATGGCAAGCGTGAAGGTAATTCCTAAACGTTTTAGCCTGTCTATGGAATGCAATGGAGGCACACTCCCATCCGGAAAACCCCTGTCAAGATTAAAGCACCAGGCCACTTCGGCTATCTGGACATGCATTCTGTCGGAGCCCAAATTTCCACACGTCACACACTACAGTTGCCCTATCCATTAACCTCACTGCTCAAAGCTTCGCTTAATTTCTGCAAGAGGTCGAACGACACGCGAATCAAAGGTATCATCCTTTTCCGACAACGTGCATATACGCTGAGATGACAAAAGTTATCGGCTAGCGATGAGAACACGTACAGTTGGTGGTAGTGTCGCGTGCACAACGTATAAAAGGGCAGTGCACAGGTGAAGAAGTAATTTATGGTCGGGTGCCTCTATCGCGATTTCGGCCACACAACGGAAATCAACAGACTTTGAACGCGGAATGGTAGTTGGAGTTGGACGCATGTTGTTAGGGACTTCAATATTTCGAGATCCACAGTGTCAATAGTATGCAGCGGATACCAAATTTCAGGCATTACTTCTCACCACGGACAACGCAGTGCCAACGGCCTTCACTTAACGACCGAGAGCAGCGGCGTTTGCCTAGAGGTTTCGGTACTAACAGTGCGTGAAATAACCGCCGGAATTAATGTGGGATGTACGACGAACTTATCTGTTAAGACAGTGCGGCGAAATTTGGCGTTAATTGGCCTTGGCAACAGACCACCGACGACAGTGCCTTTCCTAATGGTTTGGTTCAAATGGTTCTGAGCATTATGGGACTTAACATCTGTGGTCATCAGTCCCCTAGAACTTAGAACTACGTAAACCTTACTAACCTAAGGACATCACACACATCCATACCCGAGGCAGGATTCGAACCTGCGACCGTAGCATTCGCGCGGTTCCGGACTGAGCGCCTAGAACCGCGAGACCACCGCGGCCGTCGCCTTTCCTAACAGCAAGACTTCGATTGGGCCGCTCCTGTTGCGCTCGTCACTGCATCAGTTGGACCCTTGACGGCTGGGAAACCGTGGCCTAGTCACATGGGTTTCCAAAATCTTGTACATGGCTGCACGTTCAGAGACCGTGAAGAGTTACAACTGAAAGAAAATCAGCCCTCGGTCACTATTTTTAACAAATTAGCCTGATTTCGACACTGCTAGGAGCGTCTTCCTCATAATTTAAAACGAAGAATGCTTTGTACTCTATAACATGGTCGCAGAATTATGACATATAGGTACTGCCAGTCTTTCACGACTATTCCGTACTTATACTATATCACACATTTTTAGTCATAATTCTGTGACCATGTTATAGAATACAGACCATTCTGAGGAAGACACTCCTAGCAGTGTCGAAACCAGGATAATTTGTTAAAAATAGTGACCGACGGCTGATTTTCTTTCAGTTGTAACATGGGTTTCCATTTCGTTGGTAAGAGCTTATGGTAGGGTGGCGTGGACCCCACGAAGCCACAGACCCACGTTGTCAACAAGGCACTGTGCAAACTGGTGGTGGCTACATAACGGAATGGGGAGAGTTTACATAGAGTGGACTGGGCCGTCTGGTACAACTGAACCGATCAGTGACTGGAAATGGTTATGTTCGATTATGTTGGAAACCATTTGCAGCCAATCATGAACTTCACGTTCCCAGACAACCATGGAATTTTTACGAATGACAATGTGTCATGTCACCGGACTACAATCGCTACCGACTAGTTTGAAGAAGAATCCGGCAGTTCGAGCGAATGGTTCGGGCATCCAGATTGGTCGACATGAATCTTATCCAATATTTGTGGGAAACAATCATTAGGTCAGTTCGTACCCCCAATCCTGCACCAGCAATACCTTCGCAATTATGGACGGCTATAGAGGCAACATGGCTCAATTTTTCTACAGGGAATTTCCAACGACTTGCTACACTATACCGGGAAGAAGAAGGTCCCACACGCTATTAGGAAGTATCCGATGAGATTTTTCACCTCAGTGTATTCCATGTGTGTAGTGTTTGTTCCTTCGGACATGTCCGAAAGAAAAAACACCACTTATATACAAACTTAATAAAAGGTTATATAATGAAAACTGCTTCTTAATTTCTTATTTGTAGACAGTGTAGGTGACCGCTCTGTTAAGTTATTGTAAAACCTAAATTTTTTCGCGTTCAGATATCGGGGCCTCTCTTGTGTGAGAAAACTTAAATGAAAATATATCCAGGTCGACATGGAATGTTTGTAGTTTGTCAGGAATAGAAAGCAAACAAATAAATGCACTACTGTGACGTGAGTGAACGCGCAAAAAATTAGGTAAGCTTCCGATGATAGTACAGGACGACACAGTACCCCGCCCCTCTCCCCCCCCCCCCCTTAAGAACATCAAAACTTTCTTCTCGAGAAACTTTCACGGTGACGTCGCAGTTGGTTCCCTTCCGTGCCCTTGACGGCGTCTGTGAATGCTGCCATTTGAAATGCACTGCGGAATTTTTGATGTTCCGTTCCATCAAGTGTGAATTGGCCTTGACGCATCGTATTAGCTGAAATAGTGGAATTATCGTGCTTGAGAGGTACCGGAACGTCGTGATAGGCACATTTCCGAGATTAATGCTTCCAAACTACACCATAAGCGAAAACCGACGTAAATGTCGATCCTGGGCCTCGAGTAACCGCTAATTGCACAATGCGTGCAAGGTTCGTAAACAGCAAGCAAGTGAGAAAACTAATATTTGGTGGCATTGCCTTGTTACGTCCGGTTCGTGAAGCTTTGTAGCATAGCGTGTGTTCTTTTTTTGTGTGTGTTTCGTCTAAAGCGATCCGCCTTATGGCTTCAGAATAAACAGTCCTACATGCATGCAATCGTGTACCACGTGACAAAGCGCTCGTAAGATTAATTAATAACTGCACGCCAGGACTGCGACTTTGTTTGACACAAAGCGTTAACAGGTGTTGCCTCGCCTACCGTTTTGTGAAACGGTGTATTTTTATGCCCCTTTGACGTTTATAAAAATATTCTTTAGAGTAAAAAAACTGCAGTAGGTACGCTTTTCAAACAAGCTTTGTTGGTGTTATATTGTTACTCTGCAGGTAATTTTCTCACGAGGGCGCACAGTTTTCGTCATGTTGACGTTTAGAAATAAACCACGCAAAGCCTACAGAGCTATGCATGAGAAACAAAGCATTAAGTTTCACAGCAGGGAAACCGTCACACGCCAAACGAAATTTTTCGATATGCATAAGCCTCGAACTAACAGAGAGACGTATTTGGAAACCATTTTTAGCGTCGAATAGCAACTATCACAATATTATGAAAATTTGCGCAGATTCCCTCTGGACCATCCAGTGTGATACGTAGTTATGGATGGTATAAGTGAGCGAATGGGGTGAATATGACATTGTGACCCGTTAGGTACGATCCCAGAAATTGCCTGAAGCGGTATGAGCAAAAGTTTGACAGATTTGTAAATGGGTATCAGACGCCTAACTCTACGCCGTTCCTTTCAAATACGAATGTGATTACTGTCCCTTAATAACTGTGCCCCAAATCGTCCGTCTCCTGTTACTCTCGATGAATATTTCAAGGCTACGACCCCAGTACATAATCCAAGTGCACCTTCTAAGGCTATTTATAATGATATCCTTGTCCCAAAAGATTTTTTAATCCACCTGAACGACTACACTCTAAGGTAGCGACTTTCTGTGTGTGAACTTGTTTATCGTCCGCCACATACTTATATTGTTACTTAGTTATATCTTCATTATCACCATCTTTATTCTAACGTTGTCCTGTGTTTTTGGCGATCGCATTTTACGTATATTTATGGCATGGGAAAATGTATGAGACAGATGAAACTGCCCCAGACATATGTATGAGACAGACGAAACTGCTCCGGGATCAGTTCCATACAAGGCAGGTGCGAATATTACTGAACATCTGTTTTGTACGTCATGGTAGCAAAATGGTAACACTAATTATATACAGAAGATTGGATAGAGAGGTACAGGCTGATCTCACAGAAAATCAGTTAGATTTTCGGTGAAATGTAAAACTAGCAAGGAAATATTAACCATAGTACTTAACTGCGATTGGGAAAATGCGAACTTATATTTACATAATATGTGGAGTTAGATAAACCTCTTGACTAGAACACAATATTCGAAATTGTATGTATGAAATTGGGGGAGCGAAACGTTTTCTACAACAAGTACAGAAACAAGACTGCACTTGTAAGAGTTAGCAACCATTTAATGGATGCAGTAATCTTCCTAGCTTTACATTGATGAAGCTTTGGGGTAATCAAGCAGAAATCACGAAGCGAACTAAAATTTAGAAAGAAGAAATATAAACTTTGCCTCTTGCTGATGACATTGTATTTCTGTCAGAGACAGCAAAGTACTTGGAGGAGCAATTGAAATCAATTTGCAACATGTTTTTATAAGTTTTAGATCCTATGATGACAGCGTAGATCTGGCGAAATCAATTGCTAACCATCTTACTAAACTTGATTCTTCAGAAATAATACTATTTTCATAAGACTGTCTTTTCCTTTCAGTGGGAGGTTACAAAGACACTCTAAATTTTTAAATTACCTTTTCGTACAGGCATGGTTACGATTACCAATACAGATACATAGAAGAATTGCATGTATCGTGAACAGTTTTTAAGATTCAGTTTGTTCTAAAATAGTCGTTTTGACTTCGATACATACATAAAGTTCAGTTCTCTTTTTTTAAACGCTACCATACCACAAAATTAATTATTTTTCATTCACTTCAGTGTTTCATCAAGTGTGAGTGTACAACTTTTTTCAGTATTTGTAACCCTACTGATTTGGCTACTCCCGCTCTCAAGGATGGATAGTATTTACCTCTCAGTTAGTTGTTTGTTTAATTGGTGGCACTATAATACTGAAGTGCAGCCTCGTATTTTGCCTATTATGTTTGTTGTAAATATGATGTACTCGTTTTATTCAGTAAGCATATAGATATTATGTGTTAATTAGAAATGATGTGTGTTCAGTAACCTGTATAAATTACTTTGCGTTCTGGTGTATTATTCTGGGTTAATGCTGGTAGGGAAAGTCAAGAAAAGCAATATCGTTGCTAAAGAGTAGGGGCGCTTTCTGTGGACGCTAGTGTGACGTCACAGCAGAGAGCGCATGGGACTTACTCGGTTGTGAGACGTAAGAGTGAACACATGCAAGCGGCGTGCACAGTCGGGACAGTGTAAGGTCCAGTTGTTACTAGCGAGACACCAAGAACATTACGTTTTCTGTTTTTACTGCAACTATAACTGTGTGTCGTCGTTGCCGTCACTGTTGTTCTAGCTTCTGTAGTTACCTCATCCTGTCTGGCGCCTCGCCCTCCTGTTTCGTGCTTCAGTCTGTTCTCAGCGCTCTTGAAGTAACCTTGTCTTCCAGTTACATGTATTCTAACAAAACATCGAGGGAAAAGCGAGAAGAATTACTGAGTCCGAGTCTCACAAGATACACAAAGAGTCAATAGATCTACGCACCCCGTTCCACACTCAACACGTGTCTTTACCAGATGCATAATGACACAACAAGAAGCATCAACTAACACCTTTCCAAAATACAGTGTCTTGACTTATAGTCAAAAAATTATGCTCCTGCTAAATTAAGACTTCTAATTTCAGAACTGTATAAAATACACAAAAATCTTCACCCATCAGCTTATTAGTATTTTAACTATCCTTCAATTTAGTAAGCAAACACTTACACGGATTCTAAATGTATGAAAACTAAGTAAACAACAATGTTGACATGATGACACATTTTAAACTACAACTTATTGTTGCGTGGCCCCGTGGACCACATTAATAACATTTTCAGGTACGAAGATATATTAAGCTTAAAAAAAAAAGCGAGAAATACATCAATATTCGCCAACCTACTCCCTTCTTTGTTAATATAATACAAAGCACATGAAAATGATATAAAAGCAGCCGTGTATTCGCAAATCACATATGCCTTTACAAAACATTTACTTTTCTTACAATGCTAGCTTATCCACTCCCACACATCATAACATGGTGTACATTCAGCTGAAAGAACTTCAAACTACATAGACTAGTACATTCAAATACCCGAAAAATCAAACAAAACATTGTTATTGTAACAACGTAAACACAGACATTCCAGCGCTGCTAAGTCACTACCTGACAGCCAGACGAACATATTTCTTCCATAATGCCTTTTGTTTCAATTAGTGTCTCCCGAATTTTTATCTCAATATCTTTCTCCTACACTTCCTGCATTTCACTATGAAGATACGATACCAAAACATTACCTGCAATCACCAACATTTTTTTCTGCCATCTCCAGTAATAGTGTCTAGATCTTGTAGGGAATGTACACAGTATTTGTGTATAAGAAAGTGAAAGTTTGTACCCATAGTCATGTTTTTGGAGAGACCTAGATTTACCAGAAAGACTTGTTTCACTACTTCTTCACCCATATTTACGTCTAATACATATGCAGTTTTGTGTAATTATTTTACTGTAACAGTATTAATATACGACCAGTGCCTTTTGTGGTAATGTGCAGAATGAAACAATCTTCTGTGATGAAGAAGGATAGATTATATAAAGTAGGTGGTGGTGTGTTTGTGTCTGTTGATAGCGGTTTATCTTGTAGTGAAGCTATGGGTAGAGGTTATACTCAACAGCTGTAACAAAATAATAATTGGCTCCTTCTACCGACACCCCGACTCAGCTGAACGGTTCAAAGAAAACTTGAATCTCATTACAAGTAAGTACCCAACTCATACAGTTATAACTGGTGGAGACTTCAACCTCCCCTCGATTTCTAGACGAAAATACACGTTCAAAGCCGGTGGTAGACAGAAAACATCTTCCGAAATTACACTAAATGCTTTCTCTGAGAATTACTTTGAACAATTAGTTCATGAGCCCACACGAATTGTAAATGGTTGCGAAAACACACTTGACCTCTTAGCCACAAATAATCTTGTTCTAATAGAGAGCGTCACAGCGGATACAGGGATTAGTGAACACAAGGTCATTGTAGCGAGGCTCAAAACTATATCATCCAAAACCACTAAAAATAAACGCATAATACATCTATTTAAAACAGCAAATAAAAATTCGTTTGATGCCTCCTTAAGAGAGAGTCTCCACTCTTTCCAAGCTACTTATGTCAATGTAAACCAGATATGGCTCAAATTCAGTGAAACAGTATCGACAGCAACAATTATATTAATACCACATAACTTAATAAGAGATGGGACTGATCCACCGTCGTACACAAAATACGTCAGAGCACTGTTGTGGAAGGAACGAAAAAAGCGTGCCAAATTCAGAAGAACGCAAAATCCCCAAGACTGGCAATGTTTCAAGGAGGCTCGAAATTTAGTGCGGACGTCAATGCGAGAAGATTTTAATACTTTCCACAATGAAATATTTTCTCAAAATATGGTAGAAAACCCAAAGAGATTCTGGCCTTATGTGAAGTACGCCAGTGGCAAAAAACGGTCAATAACGTCACTGCGCGATAGCGATGGAAATGTTATCGATGATGATGCCACTCAACCGGGGTTACTAAATACTGTTTTCCGTAATTCCTTCACGAAAGAAGACGAAGTAAATATTCCAGAATTCGAAACCAGAACAGCTGTTAGCATGAGTGACATAAAAGTAGATATCTTAGGTGTTGCGAAACAACGCGAATCAATATCGTCTTTCTTAGCAACCATATACAACCGCTCACTTGACGAAAGGTCTGCTCCTAAAGACTGGAAAGTCGCACAGGTCACACAAAGATTCAAGAAAGGAAATAGGAGTAACCCACTGAATTACAGACGTATTTCACTGATCTCAACTTGCAGTAGAATTTTTGTAGTATATACTGTACTTGAACATAATGAATCACATTAAAGAAAATGATTTATTGATACATAACAAACACGGATTCAGAAAATATCGTTCTTGTGCAACACAGCAAGCTCTTTACTTCCGTGAAGTAATGAGTGCTGACGACAAGGGACCTCAGATCGATTCCATATTCCTAGATTTCCAGAAGGCTTTTGATAGCGTTCGTCACGAGCGACTATTAATCAAATTGCGTGCATGTGGAGTATCGTCTCAGTTGTGTGACTGGATTCGTGATTTCCTCTGAGAGAGGTCACAGTTTGTGGTGATAGACGGTAAATCATCGTGTAGAACAGAAGTGAAAATTGGCTTTCCGCTAAGTAGTGTCATAGGCCCTCTGCTGTTCCAGATTTACATAAATGATCTAGGTGATAATCTGAGCAGCCCCCTTAGATTGTTTGCAGATGACGCTGTAATTTACTGTCAACTAAAATCATCGGACGATCAATTCCAATTTCAAAATGACCTATAGGGAAATTCTGTGTGGTGCGAAAAGTCACAGTTGGCGCTAAACAAAGAAAAGTGAGAGATACTAAAAGAAATCCGATAAATTTTGGGTATACGATAAATCGCACAAATCTAAGGGCTGTCATTTCGACTAAATACCTAGGAATTACAATTGCGAGAAACTTAAATTGGAATGACCACATAGATAATTTTGTGGGGAGGGCGAAACAGACACTGCGCTTTGTTGGCAGAACACTTAGAAGGTGCAACAAACCAACTAAAGAGACAGCCTACACTACACTTGTCCGCCCTCTGCCCGAATTTTGCTGCGCGGTATGGGGTCGTTGCCAGGTAGGATTGACGGAAGATATCGAAAAAGTGCAAAGACGGGCAGCTCGTTTCGTGTTATCGCGCAACAGGGCTGAGAGTGTCACTGATATGATACGCGAGTTGGGCTTACAGACACTCAAGCAAAGGAGGGTTTCCTTGCGGCGAGATCTATTTACGAAATTTCCATCACCAGCTTTCTCTTCCGAAGACGAAAATATTATGTTGACACCCACCTAAGTAGGGAGAATTGATCATCATAATAAAATAAGAGAAATTAGAGCTCGAACGGAAAGATTTAGGTGTTCCTTTTTCCCACGATCCACTCGAGAGTGGAATGGTAGAGAAGTAGAATGAAAATGGTTCGATTAACCCTCTGCCAGGCACTTAAGTGTGAATTGCAGGGTAACCATGTAGATTTAGAAGTCCTGTTGTCCTACAACAGGTGAAGAAACCACAGACTCTTTTCCTATAGACGAACAGTTACGATACTGCTTGTGCGCCCACCTAGCTGCAGGCCCGTGGAAAAACGTATTTAACGAGTGGTCTCTTCAGATTAAAACACGCACTCTTGGGTACTCTGAACTATTTTCAGTGCATGAGACTTATAAGGTAGGTAGGGGTAAAGCCCCACAATTTTCAGTTTTTCAAATATTGTGGTAAATGTGGGGTTCATTTTCCAGGGATTTCAAATGGAAGTCATCGGTTGGGATGTTACCTATAACCCATCCGTATTCTATGTCTGTCTGATTATTAATTACAGCCACATTTAGCTAAAGTGAAAACTGGCGTAAAGGCCAATAGTGCCGTTCTTTTCTCCATCTGGGATAAATATTGATAAAAATGGATGCCTGCATAACGAAAACATTTGAAATAACCCGTTGTAAAATTGTTGCTTTGTACCCCAGTTACCCAACACAACACTGGAAATGTCTCGTAAATTTGAGCACAATGCCTAAAAGTACTTGTACAAAATTAATACTTTCTTCTCAGCGAAGGAAAGATTAGTATACTGAAGCTAGGTTATCTAGGTACGTAGTAAATAGTGTACATTGTTATTTTCTCTGAGCCTTCCTTGATGTCTCACGGTCTTCTTCTTCTTCTTCTTCTTCTTCGGATATTTATTTTCCAAATAGTATGTCCATATCATAATCTGAGGTGCTTCCACAATGTGAGATGTTTGACTTGTTTTAAAGAATAGTCGGCTGGCTGTTTTCACTGTTTTCTTCCTTTTATTGGCAGTGTTGTAATAAAATCTAGTTCACGTCGTTTTGTTCCTATAGCACAAATCTTTTCTTTCTTTGTCACGGTTTTCCTTCTTAGTAACAAGCTTTTAGTTTCCCATGCATCCGTCTTCCATTCTTTATTTATTAGGTGCCGACGTTAGAAGCTCAGATTTCAGCGCTTTCTCAGAACGTTTTCCCTAAATCTTTATTTTAGACAACAGATTATATCTTCAAATGAGACAATCTTACGTAGTGTGTCTTCACTACCCCTTTTGCTGAGTTTGTCATGAAGAATTTCCGTCACATTGTTTTAGCGGTGGGGATTTAATACCTGCGTGGATTTGCCCCATTTCGCCATTTTCTGACAAATGTGCCATTGCTGATTTTGGAAAGCAATTCGAACAGTTATTTTTATGGGAAGCTGAAGATTTAATGCAGTAGTCTCAACGAGTAATTTGTCGATTCTTTGTTTCAAACACTAAATTATGCAATTCTGAAATAAAGTATTAGGGAAGATGCATGTAATTTGTAAGAAACTGACTTACCTCATATTCTCACACCTCTGGATCGACCTGCCGAATTTTCCTGGAACAATAAGACAAACCTACCACCTAGTACTCAACTCCTGAAAAGCTGGCCGTCAGTCCAGAAACTCCGTACAGGATTTTGTCCTACGTGGCGATGTACCCCCAACCAACCCTATTTCGATACTGCAAAACATCCAAGGTGCCAACTATATTAACCACATTCATGTTCGATAATACAGAGTGATCCATATGTGTGGAAGAAACCTTGTAAAACAAAGTAGTATGACTTGGTACAGAGGAGTACCTGTGAGTCTCTGTTGCCAATACGGCAGCCATCTAGGAAGCCGCCACCTTGGACGCAAATCGTAATATTCAAATGGGAAAAGGGGCATGTTACTTATTAAACGTACAGATAATTACACGTGGATCACAATGTTTCGATTCACTTGAAGATAGTGATGTTCACTGTCAATTGAAGATTGATGTTTCTTCTTTAGAACTGAAGTGGAAGCAGGTGGCATGAACATAATATGGACACAGCACTGAGGTCGGCCTGATATCAGAGGAGGAAATCACCCAGAGTTATTGCATGAGATATCAACCAACGTCAGTGAGACACGCCACTAATAACCCACAGTGCGGTGGTGAATATGTAGGACTATATGAGAATAAATTCAGACCAAATGAAACGCACATGTCACAGTTTTGGGGGGTCTAAGCAGTCGCATCAGCAGACAGTGTACCGCCTCTTTGGCGGCAACGCAGGCGTCTATTTTCACATGCAGGCCATCGCAGTGGTGGTGAATGGCATTATGCGACAGACTGTCCAAAGCAGACAGCACATATTGTTGCAATTCGGCAGTGGTTCTTGCAAACCTTAGAGAATCACAGAAGTTCCCACTTCATCCATATGCGTTCTTTTGGGATGCTATGTAGTGCGATTGCTGTCCAGGGCAGTTGTTGTACGCTACGAAGAGGGTGTACCGTCGCAGGAGCAGTGTCCTGCTGAAAAAGTGCATCACCCTCCTGTCGAAGAAATGGATAGAAAAGGTGGGGCGGAATGGACTCCCTGATATGATGGGTGAATTTCAAAAAGCCATCAAAGAAGATTAAATCAGGTTTTTGTTCCTGAGAACTGCATTCAACGCCATTTTATTTTCATTAGGTTTTGAAGATTATATCATCCAGGTGAAAATGGCAAGCGTGCCACATATTGAGTCGCTCAATCAAGTGTTCGAAAACTTTACTCAGCATATCCTGCTTTCGTGCAGCGATGGCATCTTTTAAGTGTCCGCTTAAGAGCTTCCAAGTTTCTTGGTCGAACTTTGCAAACCTCTGCTTTGAGTAATCCCGAAAGAAAAATGTCTTAGGGGCTCAAATCCGGGGAGCGAGGAGGCCATGGAACATCCAATCGTAAGGAGATAAGGCGGCCTGGAAACCCTTTTTACAGAATTTGGCATGGACGACGGGCAGTGTGAGCCATAGCACCAGTCTGTTGAAACCATAAATCTTCTGTATCATATTGCTCACCATAACCTTCCATTTTTGGGAGTAAAAATCACCCAGGAACTCACAATAGCGCACACAGTTCACAACAATAGATGCACTTCTAGATTCAAAAAGTGAGGCCCAGTAATGCCTATAGAGGTAACATGCACCAAATTGTCACACTGGGGCTGTGCGGAGGTCTTTGGTGAAGCTGACTAGAGTTTACAGTTGCCCAGTAACGAAAATTTTGCTTATTTACTGAGCCAGATAGGTGAAAATGTGCTTCATCGCTAGACCACGAAAGAGTGTCGGGTTGCACAGAGGCTAAGATTGCATTGCAAGCATATGTAACTTTCACCCAGTCTTCAGCACGACGTTCTTGAACAATAGCCAACTTGTAGGGGTGTAAATGAAGGTCAGAGTGTACAATTCGCCTTACTATTCTGGACGATATTTCAAGAGCAATAGCACGTTTCCGCGTAGTGCACGATGGAGACTGTTCAGTGGACGCTCTCACTTCCACAATGTTCTCAGGTATCGTCACACATTTAGGTCGACCAACTGGTTTTCTAGAAAGTGCACATCCTTTCACCCTAACACTAGTGATCACTTTCGTAATGGTTTTAACACCAGGAGCCCTGTTATCACGATTCATATCAAACAGTCCACGACACGCACTCTGCGTCGCCACCACACTATCATATCGTTTAAAGAACATTTCTGTGCAAAAGCCTCGATGCTCACCAGACCGTGGCATGGTGACTACTGAAAATGGTCGTTTCCCCCACATAATGCCACTACTTCCACCCCGCTACTGCACGTGCGCGATCTTCAGTGATTGTTTGAACCTAGAGAGTCCATTCTGACCCACCTTGTAATACGGGGATAACAGCGTGTGCCATGTACCCTGCTGAAACACTGCATGCAACAGCTAGTTGCATATGATGGCCCCCAACACTATGAAGTTTGTCATTTGGCAGTGGAAAGTGTTGTGTCTTGACAAGACAGCCTAGACACAATGAGAGGAAGCCGAAAGGCACGCGCTACGCTCACGCAGATGGGCGTGAGGTCTGAAACAGGATACGTAATGAATGCTATAAAGAAAAGTACGTAGCTGCTGGAATACTTAACTTTAATCCATCCTTGTGGTACATCTGGAGATTGTGGCGATACAAGTGAGACTCTTTAGATACATGCAATGTTACTAATGGCGCCATGCTAGGTCGTAGCCATTGACTTAGCTGAAGGCTATTCTAACTATCTGCTCTGCAAATGAGCGAGGCTTCGTCAGTGTAGTCGCTAGCAAAGTCGTCCGTACAACTGGGGCGAGTGCTATTCCGTATGTCGAGACCTGCCTTGAGGTGGCGCTCGGTCTGCGATCCCTGACAGTGGCGACACGCGGGTCCGACATGTACTAGTGGACCGCGGCCGATTTAAAGCTACCCTTAGCAAGTGTGGTGTCCGGCGGTGACACCACAGAAAGTATATATATCATTAAAGACGGCAGTTTTGTTCGAAATTTTTGCCATTACGTGTGTCCTTGAATGCCTGAACGCATTAATAGTATGTTGCTCTTTGGCTACCAGAGGTTGTAATAGGTGCAGACGCCAGAGACAGCGGGAGTCTGTTGCGAGAAAGTGTGCTGAGTTGTCGGTGAGCGAGGAGATCTGACGGCGGACGTGCTGAATATAGATTGAATTTTCTTTGAGTTGCTCCCTTCTATGCCTCAGGATACAGGATGATTTCAAGATGATTTCATAGAAGGACGACACATTTTGGAAAAAAGGTTGATTACTTGCTGGAAGTGACAACTGCGAACTATTGGAGCAAAAAGATTACATTTGTTCAACAGTATCTAGGTTTTGGTATCCAGAGTGAATTATCAGCCAAGCGTTCAGTATCTTGATTACTATCCGTCGCCGTCCATTTTTAAACGCATTTTGTGGGAAAAGTAAACAGAAAATTTGCAGCTTACGTGCAGTTTGTCTTACTTAGTGTTCACCGTTTACGATAACGCAAAGGATGATCATAGTCTCACGTTATATGAGTGCTATCTACTTCTGTGTCATCAAAAGGATCTCAGCCTTACGTCAGTCTCAAGTCTACTTCTCACTCATTTGCTAATATTTCACTGACGTTTAATCTCGTAACTTGAATAGAAATTGCAGCATTACTGAAATGTCACGCTTTGCACTATAGCGTGGGCTGTTAGCTGCGTACTTGGAAAGATAACAAAATTCTCATTCCGAAGGCAACTTCAGATAAATGACTAGGCAGTCAGCTGCAGAGAGGTTTATTTCAGGATGATGCAGTTCAGCACTTCACACTCTTACAACTGAACAAGAGAGACCAGGGCTAACTTATCCATTCCATGTAAAAAACAACCGTAGGGCATAAACGAACTTTCTGAAATGGAATTTGGAACAGTATTCATTTGCAAAATTTTCATATAACTCAGTATACGCATTTTATAACAGGTCATCATTTCAGTACGTGACACTTAACCAGTGTGTTTTGATTTTTTGATGACGAAGCCGTTCTGCGTAGTTGATTGCCATTCTTTGTATTCAGTTTCATTAGCATATAGATACAGTTTGTCGGCCGCAGTGGCCGAGCGATTCTAGGCTCTTCAGTCTGGAACCGCGTGACCGCTACGGTCGCAGGTTCGAATGCTGCCTCGGGCATGGATGTGTGTGTTGTCCTTAGGTTAGTTAGGTTTAAGTAGTTATAAGTTCTAGGGGACTGAAGGCCTCAGAAGTAAAGTCCCATAGTGCTCAGAGCCATTTGAACCATTTAGATACAGTTTAGAGTGATTGGCACGACAGACGTTGAAAGCAATTCACACAGTTAAAGTTTGTACTCATTAATAGGGCAGCAAAGGCTACTCTAGATCACATGTGGTTTTGTAATCGGAATTTAGAACCACTGCTTTCGTATTGCTAGCAGTACCTTGAGACGCTGTATTCTTGTAGAAACATTAAAATGAAAGTTTATACTACTGCTAAATCATATTAGCATATTGTACTGTAATGGTAATAACAAACATTTTGAAGTAAGGGTCCTAAGGCGTAAAGTCAGCGCCAGCGTGATAGTCGTGAACGACAGAGAAGAGAAGGCTGTGAGAATAGGTCAGCCAATCGCACACTGACCGACCTCCCTCCAGGTCGACAACGCGACAGCAGTGGCCCTTACGTGAAGACGACATAAGCGCCGCCCCCGACTGGTGGCAGCCCACTTCGACAGCAGCTTCAACATTATCTACTTCGCTAGCCGACGCGTCGTAGCCACTTCATTAGCGCTCTCTACGGAGCACAGTCACTGCTGTTCAGTTGACAGACTTTTATTAGAAGCGGTCGCAAGGACCAGAAGTGATACTTGTGTTTGTCTATTCTTAAAAAGACTAATTGTTTTGTATGTCGCCCTTTAGCTGTGACGCATCTTGGTAATTGCGCTTGTGGATGATCATGTCTAAAGGACTACAAGAATTCTCAGATCAAAGTTAAGTATTTGTAACTGACTTTTTGTAATAAATCTCAATAATACGAGTTATTCGATTCCTAGGCACAACAAAGAGGTACTGTGACATTCAGTTATCTAGTTTCGGCATGTAACTTTCAACCTGTGCGTCGTGAGTGAATGCACTCTGGAGCAGACAAACCACGAGGTCTACCCTATACACTTGTACGTCTAAACTCCCATACTGACAGAACCTCCTGTCACCACTAAAGATGGTCGAGTGCACATTCCGCTTTCCAGTCAAGTGTTTCACGATACCAGACTAGCCTTGCTCTGGCGGCATCGTGGTGTCGCCGGTAGGGTAGCCAGAGGCAAGTCGTGATCTGAAACTCGCTGCAGACAGTCGGTGCCCAGTAGTTTCTAATGACACAGAAGATGCAACACGCGTCCATATTTTGCCCCAGTATGAGGTTACGTGAGTCACCATCGCTCTCACGATCCATCGCTGATGATAATGATGATGTTTGGATTGTGGAGCGCTCAAACTGCGCGGTCCTCATCGCCCGTACAAAGTCAGAATTTTTACAAAGTCCAATTTTTACTCAGTCCAATCTAGCCACTGTCACGAACGGTGAAGATAATGGTGAAATGATGACAACAACACAAACATCCAGTCCCTGAGCAGAGGAAGTCCCCACCAGGCCAGGACTCGAAACCGAGGCCCCGTGACCCAGAGGCACGATGCATCGCTCTTCGTGTGTGTCTTTACTACGCAGCATATATGCATATATCATACACTGTTGCCACCTAACACAGCACTTGAGAGTGTTGCGTTTTGTTATTTCCGCAGTATGTATTATCATCAGCGTTTTCCTTGTCCTGTGCATAATGGGAATGAACAAAGCTTTGCTCGATTGAAAGACACCACTGTTTTCATCGTGCAATTCTCTGTCAGTTGGATACGTCACTTGAGCCTCTTTCCATTGGAGATACACGAGTTGCGCACAACGTGGCGGCTTCCGAATAGCCAACTATGTCGGTAACATAGTTCAACAGGTTGTCCACGTGGCGTTACCGCAAGGAACCACACTTGCCAGGTTGCAGGCTTCAAATCGGCCGCGGTCCGTCAGTACACATCAGACCCGCGAGTCGCCACTGTCGACGCTAGCAGACCGAGCACCGCCACTCGGCTGGTCTTACGAGACAAGCTAACGCACTGGCCAGTTCTATACCCGACTTTAATAGGAATGGTTCACTTGTTATAGCTTCAGAGATCTCATTTGCAGAGACCCTTGTTAGCATAGCCTTCAGCTAAGTCAGTAGCTACGACCTAGCCAGGCGCCACATGCAGTTTATGCATTGACAAGCAATCAGAATTGTAAAGAAGTATTCGCAGTTCGGTCTATGACTGCACTTGTTAATATTATTGTACAAAGTCAAGATCGACGTTCACTGCTGATGCAGAATTAAAACTAAGTATTTAGTTGTATTCCTGTGTACTACTTTCTAATGACTTAAGATGTTCCAGACACATTCCGTGAAGTATAGTTCATTGATACTCACGTCAGCCTAGTTGATCAATGGGTGCAATTAATGGCCACACCTCCTGATCAGACTAAGAGGCAATTTGCGTGACTCATCCGGGTCACCTTTTTTCCATGGGGCCCATAGATCCGCCTCATACATAAAAGTCCACATCGGCATCTCATAAGTCTTGAACTTAAATTTATATTCATATATTTATTTTCAGATGTGCGGTTTCACACCTACGGAGCACACTGTAAAGGCTTTAAAAAGTATGATATTTTTCTACATGAACTAGTATTGTTGAATACTTGAAGCAAAGTTCCAATAATTATGTGTCCGGAAACAAGACCTCATGATGTATAGGTCGTTTTGTCGGTGAGGGACATACACTTTGATAAACACATTAACAAATAGTGTATATTATCAATTTCTTCAGGATGAAATGCGGTCATTGTTGGAGAACATTACCTTTGCAAAGACACATTGACTGTGTTTTATGCGCGATGTTTTCTACGGACCGTGCGGCCGTATCTCGCTGCAGCGTTTCATGGGGGATATGTTGGTCCAGGGAGTTCGGTAGTATGGCCTGCCCGTTCACCGAACTTGAATCTATAACATTTCTGGCTGTGGGCTCAGTTAGAAGAATTGCTGTTTGCTCTAACCCATCGACAATACGCAAACATTACAAACGCAGGTGTCAGGCTGTGGGCTCACTTAGAAGAACTGCTGTATGCCCAAATCCATCGACAATGTGCAGACATTACAGACTCGCGTGACCAACACATGTGTCGCAATCCGAATGGAGGCAGGTATCTCTGAAAGAGTGCGTGATTCACCACGTACAAGTGCCGTACGATGTGTTGGGATGCGTGACAACCACATACAACGTTTCCTGTAGTGTCTACTTCTTCGTAACAGACATATGTGAAAGGGACGACATATTGGCCCATATCTCAGCATGTACTAGTTGCCGGACATACAGGGTGAATTAAAATTCCTGTCAGAGGCTTTTCGGGGGATTGTAGAGAGACTTAGCAGATCAAGTTTCGGCAAGGACGTCATGTCCAGAAATGGATCGCTTGGATGTAAAAGAAATTTAAGGGTCGGATCCCTTTCAAACATCCCGTCTCACGGCACTCACACAGCGGAGACAACGGACTCTGAGATGTGTGCTGTAGGAACTCAAGTCACTGTCAATGTCTCGTGTGCTTGTCCTCGGATTCAACGTGACGAAGGACGCCCTCCTCAAAATCGAGAGTGCATCGCGCCCGTGGAGTACCACATCCAACTCTCCTACTTTCGAACGTACCGGTTCCTCGCCGCCGCCGTTGCAGACGGAAATGGCGTGTGATGTTACGATTACAACACGAACTGTCGGCGGCGACCTGCCCTCGGTTCGTGTGTGTATTGCGAAGCGGGATATTTGAAAGTGATCCGATCACCAAACTTATTTTATATCCAAATGGTACATTTTCGTAAACGGGTTGCTTATCAAAACTTCATCTACTAAGTCACCTCTAAGACTCGTAAACTCCTATAAGTTTGTAACAGGAATTCTGGGTCACCCAGTACAAAATACAAACCTTTTTCCAGATTTGACCAGTATTCCAACCTGAAAGAATTTTTATATCCCTCTGTAAAAAAGGAATTCTTAGACAATCACTTTGTCATCCGTCCATCTAACAGTGTACCCCTTTTGCTCAGGAGCGACTTAAGTTATCAAGCTGAAATTTATGTAAAATATTGAGATCTGCGGGTCCCTTGACGGTGTGGGAACCTTGTGCTTCTAAGTCAGTGGAATCAAGATATACGGTCAGTTATATCAGCTATTTAGACATTCACCAACTCACTCATGAAAACCTATAGGGACCACCTGCAGTTGACCCAGAGTAGTGAAGTTTGGCAAGAAGCTACGTTTCACAGTACATGTAAAGGAAAAATCAGAAAACGCTAGTTTTTTGTTATTTCACGTAAAAAGGTTTTGCCGTTTGTTGCTTGTCTGTCCGTCTGTTAAGTCCCCTTTTCCTCAGAAATGGATAAAGGTATCAAGTTGAAATTTATGTCGAATACATTGCTTTACGGTCCCTTGGCGGTGTAAAATAATTAAGGTTCTAAGTCAATGCAATCACGAGACACAGCCATTTACGTCATATATTCTGATATTCGCAAACCCACTCACCAAAACTTGCGGTTGAACTATCTATATACAGCGTGACAAAGATTTAGGTTGTGACATGTTCGATATGTCTGCCATCGTTGGCGATGATGTGACGCAGACGAATAGCGAAATTCTGCATGACCCTCTGAAATGTCGGAACATTCAAATCAGCAGTGGTTTTGGGGTTACTGCTGTACACCTTGTCTTTAATATAACTCACAAAAATGAGTCGCATTTGTTCAGATCCAAAGAAAATGGCGGCCAATCGAGGTGGTTCCCAAAGTGCTCCTCCAGGACGTCAAACACTCTCCTGCTTCGATGTGGTCGAGCTCCGTCTTGCGTGAACCACATCTTGTCGAAATCAGGATCACTTTGGATAATAGAGATGAAATCTTCTTCCAAAACGTACCGTTCGGTAAGCACCGTGCCATCAAGGCATATCGCGCCGATTATTCCATGACTGGACACTGCACACCACACAGTCATCCGCTGAGAGTGAAGAGACTTCTCGATCGCGAAATGCAGATTCTCAGTCCCCCAATGCACCAATTTCGCTTATTGACGAACACATCCAAGTGAAAGTGGGATCTGTCGCTAAACCAAGCCATACACGCGCATACTGATTCCCATCATGCCCTGCGGCACAACCGTGCAGTTTGAAAGTCCTAACGCAAACTGTCCAGAAGTTCAGACGGATTTATTTCATATAAGTTAAAATCTTCTGGGTTATTAGGCCGCGTCATGTTTCTTCTAAAATGTTCGACGTTTCGACCCCTCTGCTGGGATCTTACTCAGGATCTTTTGGTGTCCACTACTGCTAAAACACTTTCAGAGACGAGTGTCGCGTCCACTTATAAAGGGAGAGTCTTCTGGCGTTCGTGCTGGAGAAGTGATAGTATTGGTTAAAAAACACTCTAATATATCGCGGTATATACCGCAAATAAGAATGACGAGGAACCGTCTTCTCACTCCGTCAGCTTACCGTTAATTTCTGGGGTTACTGACCGCATAAGCAGAATTTTAAAGAAAAATGGTATTCAGACATCTTTCTCTTGTCAAAACAAAATAAAAGCCTTTTTCCGACGGTAAACGAATGCACCCGATTACCTGCACAATGCAGGCGTCTACCAAGTGTCATGTGGCTGCGGCAAAGTGTATATAGGTGAAACGGGAACAACCTTTAAAGAACGCATTACGGAACACGAACGGCACATGCGGCTAAAACAAAGTGCAACATCGGCAGTAGTGGAACATCACGAGAGCAGTAGCTCTGACATCGATTTTAATAACGTATGTGTACTGGCTAAAGAAACAAACATTCGTAGAAGAAAGGTCCGAGAAGCGGTTGAAATTTCTAAGAATGCATCTAATTTCAACACAGAGGACGGCTATAGGCTTCCGGCATCGTTGCTCCCCGCCATCAAGAAATACGCGACCGCGGGATGAGTGGCATAAACAACGCACTGCTAGTCACTTCGGCGGACAATAATATTTTGGTTACACAATCCCCCTCTCTTGCTCTGTCCGTTTAGAATGTAGCCACTGATGACGCCCAACCAATGGCGTTAGCAGACATTTCAACCAATAAACCTTCTCCAGCATAAGTTTGGACTAGTGCCTTTCTATCCAATGACAATGGACGGCCAATGGTATCCACAGGAGATGAGCTACCAACGTCCCTTCTTCTGAATCAGAGCGGGAATGCTAGCTTATGACTATGGCCCAACAATGGTAGCCATATGAAATTTGCCCAATACTTTCATATCTTCAGAAAACTCTCACATTATAAGTGGACGCGACACTCGTCTCTGTCAGTGTTCTAGCAGTAGTGGACACCAAAAGATCCTGAGGAAGATCCCACCAGAGGGGTCGAAACGTCGAACATTTTAGAAGAAGCATGACGCGGGCTAATAACCCACAAGATTTTAACTTCAGTGACAACGGCCACGAAAGCCTGCAGACTTACATTATTTCATATAGTTAATTAATTGCCACCCAGTACGTAAGGCCTAGTCAGACTTGTCTGGTTTTGTTACTTAAGCACACTTACAGACTCGATCACAATAACAATAAATGGCGACGTAAAACACATTATACACTGCAGTGTAAAAAGGTTGGTTACGACTACTTGTGAGTTGACCGCGAAATCGACTGCGAACTGCTCCTTGCTGGTCTAGAGCGCAGCGCAGCCCAATGCAGATTCTCGCACACCAGTAGGCAAATTGACTTGTCTGAGGCACGGCGCATCGCCAGCCGGCGCCTGATAAAGAGGAATTTGCGAACCAGCCTCTGCCCCTCCTGCCCTTCCCTCCCCACAACCGCCGGAAGAGCCAGCACTCTAATTACTTAACGTCAGCCGCACCTCAGCGGTGAGCAGCCGAGCCGAAGTTTGCACTACACTGAAAATAAACTTCCGCGGTTTCAACTTCCGAGTTGTAATCTTCAGCAAACAAAATTTTTAATTAGTTTCCCCTCCTTTGTGCAATGAGGCGCGCTAAAATGCAGATACAGGCTATAAACTTTCAGGACTCCGCACCGACTAGTTGCCACCTTAGCGCCGCAAAAAATTTATCACTAAAATTCTATTGCTTTCGAAATTGTCCAGGAACAGGTACATAATTCAGGGTGTCATGGTGGAATCAGTACGACAGATAAATAGAGTCTGCAATGGTCGAGTATTGATTATATAGCACTCTTCTCAGATCTACAAACCTGGGGAATTGAAATTAATCTAACAATTAACATCCAGCTACAACTGTTTGACGGAAAGCGATACATCGATTATCAGCGTTGATGACTGCAATCTACTTTAGATTCCTAGTACTGCTAAAAGCTTTTCGCTGATGGCAAGTCTGGTATGGAATGCATTCAGCCTGGTGATGCCAACTGGTGAGCTACTTCACCGATTAGTAACGGCTCCATGGTCTGGAAAGTTGGTAAAACAGCCGGAAGAGCAATGTGCTGTCCCCATGCTCCCTCCATACCACACCAGCGTGCCACTGGAAGATAACTCAACATCTTCCAAACCATTGGATTGGTCCTATCGGCCATGACACCTAATTCCGCATTTGGGCACCTACAAAATCAGTTGTGACACACATGGATTTCATTTTGTAGGATTACGTGAAGGACTTTCTGTATGTGCAATCTTCCCAAGTCCTGAACTCAAGATACGCATTTCAAAAACACTCGCACTGGTCACACATAGTTGGTCGGTCGGTCGGTTGGTTGGTTGATTTGGGTTCATTGGGCCAAATAGTGAAGTCATCAGTTCCATCGGATTAGGGAAGGATGGGGATGGAAGTCAGCCCCGCCATTTCAAAGGAATCATTTTGGCATTTACCTGAAACGAGTCAGGGAAATCACGGCAAACCTAAATGACGGTGGCCGGACGCGGAGTTGAACCATCGTCTTTCTGAATACAATTCCGGTGTGCTAACAACTGCGACGCCTCTCTCGGTCCAACATATGCTCCAGAATGTGTCCGTCTGACAAAGGAGGTCAATGTGGAACATCTATAACATATGCAGAAAAACTGGAGCATTCTCTTACATTTACAATTATTACCAGCCCAAGGTGCCCTAGAAATGTTGCTAGAAACGTTGAAGCGTTGTAGAGGGTCTCTTGACGAACAAATCGAGGAAATGAAGCCATGTTTGGAGACGACATTCAAAGATGCTACGGAGCGTCGAAGTTACAGGCGCTGGCCCATGCCACTATGCCACCCGTTTGGCAGCAAAAATGACTTCCTACGCAGCTGTACTATAGGCGGAAAACCTCGCAATGTTGTTTGTTATTCAGTGACACCGACTGACTGCCACGATCACCAGTGGAGAAGACAGAGTTAACTGCTGCGTAGACAGGCCTTGTCTCCTATAAATGAGATGATCAGATGCCTTGGTGTATGACACTTTCAAACAAAGGCTTTCATCTGTATTTTATTTCTCTGCTGTGTACCGAGAAGCACTGGAGGTTTTAGGGGCTTCCAGGAGAAAAATAAATTTTACATAAAAACCTGTGTCTGAGACTGTCATCCACCAACGCAACTGAACATTTCTTTTATATGAAACAAAGCCTGCCTACGCAGCAGGTGGCTTCATCTCCTCTACAGGCGATCGTGGCAACGAGTCGCGGTTACTGAATAACAAACAACTTTGCGAGACCTTTCGCTTACGGTTCGTCAGCGTACGAAGTCACGTTTGCTGGTGAACGGGTGGCATACAGACAGGCGCCAGCGCCCATAACTTCGATACTCTATAGCTTCCCTGGATGACGGTTACCTGACAGAGGTTCCTATCCTCGAATTGATCCTCAAGACATCCTTTACAATCCTTTGCAGTTTGTCAGTAGATTCCTGGGGTAGCTGTCCTGTACAGTGACCGTTTGGAAAAATTATTGCCTCACATTCAGACAAGGGCGAAATCAAGAAGACAAAAGTCTGACGAGCTCATGACCGATTCCAAATTGTATTAAGAAGCGGACAATTTCTTAAGTCCCTTGGTAATGATTCTCATGCCCGATGGTGGTCCCAAATCAGATGTATATTATGAAGACTCCGTTAAACGTTCTGTTGTGGACTGACAAGACAGCCAGTCCACAGTGACGGGTAACCGAAAGGCACGCGCTTAAACTCACGCAGGCTGGCGTGAGGTCTGAAACAGGATACGTAATGAATGCTATAAAGAAAAGTACGTAGCTGCTGGAATACTTAACTTTAATCCATCATTTTGTATACATCGTTTTGATGAGACATGCTTCATACGATAACTATCAATTGCTATGGCGCCTTGCTAGGTCGTAGCCATTGACTTAGCTGAAGGCTATGCTATCTATATTCTCGGCAAATGAGAGAGTCTCCGTCCGTGTAGTCGCTAGCAAAGTCGTCCGTACAACTGGGGCGAGTGCTAGTAAGTCTCTCTAGACCTGCCGTGTGGCGGCGCTCGGTCTGCTATCACTGATAGTGGCGACACACGGGTCCGACGTACACTAACGGACCGCGGCCGATTTAACGGCTACCACCTAGCAAGTGTGGTGTCTGGCGGTGACACCACACGTTCAGCTGACTGTGACAGTGCCCTGCGTAGCCTCGAAAGTCATCCATCTAGATGAAAACGGTATTGCCAGTTCGCCAGCCAAACTGCTTATATTTCCTCCTCGTAATATGCGTTCGCAGAAATTTGTGCTTGGTTGGATAAGACACTAAAATTGCAATTTCTTATATAACCGATTTCATAGGCCTGAAAATAATTCTGTATACCGAGAACAACATGTGACAGGAACATTAAAAAAAATACTGTGACTCAAGTGACTGAAAAGTAGGCGTGTCGATTCAATGTTTTCAATGTAGATTGTTTTGATACCTGAATGATAATATTTCATTAGTATGTATTGTATTGACCTCTTATGTTATTACTATGAATATCCCACGAGTTATCCACAAAATATATTTATTCAAATATCAAAAAGATGAGATTTACAGAGTAAATTAAAAATCTGAAACAGAAAACTAATATCTGAATCTTCGAGAAAATACTGTTTGATACCAACAAAAGCAACCAGCAGAAAGAATTCCTCATTACTTCTGTTGAAGTAAGATAAAACTTCTACGCGTATTCAACTGTGATGCCATCTACAACAACGTGCTTGTTACTACGTATTGTAGTGTCTGTTCTACCGGGCATGTCTGAAGGAACAGACAACATTCAACGGCCGTACATACACGAATACATGATGTGAGAGAAAGTCAGACGTCAGCCACAATCTGGGTTGAAATAAATACAGTGGCGACCCGTGGAAATCTGTGCCAGACTGGGGCGATACAGTATTTCCTACATTCTGCGAGCAGTCGCCTTGACTGCTTAGGCTATCCGAGAATGCTTCAAGTCAAACCAAAATTCTCAACTTGTCGCACACTATACATGTAGCGCCCTCTGCCTACTATCATTTTCCTCATAGCTTCAGCTGATTACAGCAAAAGTACAAACGTAATGTGCATTCGAACTGGAGATGTCACTATTCGCCGTCAGGTGCGTGCATATTATTAAGTATGTGGTGTCTGGTCTTTGCGACATATCCGAAAGAACTGATACCATCTTGATGGACAGTGAAGCTACGTTTGTAGTGTATGAAAAATTGAGAATTTGGGTTGCACGTGAAGCATGCTAAAAATGTGTTTGCTTACAGAACTTCACATCTGACCACGTAAATGCATGTATTACAACATTTTCATGCTTTCTGCTGTTTAATGTTAACCAGTGTAATTAAAATTGAACAAAATTTGTTTTGAAAGCAGCATTTTTATTATTTCTTTCGGTAAAGTTTAGCCGAGCACCAGTTTTGAAGCAGATAAATGTGGGGAACCTCCTAAAACTACCCAGCCATTAGCGAGCAGAGGCGACTCTGAACAGTTTAGGGTTCACACTAATACACACTGTCGGGCAGCCGTAGAATGTTGACTGCGGGTTTCGTAAAAATGTGACTGCATGTGACGCTGCGTTGCACCTCACATTCTTTCAGAAGGATCTTACATAAGGAGAAGATATCTTTTCAACCGTAAAATTTCACACTTCCTTCCTCTCTTTTTGAAAAATGCTTGTCTGTGCCAGACGCATTAACACACATATATTATATAGCATGGCCGTGTTCTTCAGAGACAGTCAAATGAAAACTAGATTGATGGAAAGAAAGTAAACAAACTGCTTTTTAAAAGTAATCGTCGTAACTGTTAATACATTTGTCCCACTGCACGACGATATGGGCATTGCCTTTATGGATAATTGTTTTCGGTTGCCTACATAACCACGATAGTACTCAGGCTGATTCTTATTATAAACAGTCACATTCAGTATTGTCTGGAGATACGCTGCTTCGTGGTACCTGTAAAGTCCGGGATAACGATTAAGTTTTTCTTCTTCTTTCCATTTCATGCCGCGTCCTAAAGTTTCTTCAGATCTTCCCTTTTCTCTTTCTTCATCACACTTGACAACGCTAGTATAGATCCTTTAATAGTTGAGAACATCTGACATCCACGTTTTGCCAATGTTGTCAATGATTTAGGGGGGTCATCGAAGTGGTAATCAGTTTCTGTTTTAAATTTTGACACTCTTCAGTTTTGACTTTTTTGAAATTATTCTTTTTGCTTAACTGATACTAGCTATCTTTTTCCATTCCTTTGAGAGTTCTTTATAGTTCTTAAGCTGCCAGTCTTTTCCAATTACCTGCGTTTCCCCAATTTCATTATAGATCTGTACATACTTTTCTAGATTCGTAATTTCTAGAATTTGCCGCAGTATTCTCGCAACTCATCCAAACACGCTACCTGTTGGTAAAAAGGAATGCCCTCAAAGTGAAAAATATATATATACACATACCTTGTATATAATGGGGAGCTTTGCAGTAACCAGAATACAACAGCATGAATGAGATGCTGATTTTTATTCTTGCCGTCATACCCATCAGAAAAGTGTCTGAGAGCTATGGTGATCTGGTCAAAGGATGCTTTAGAAAGAAAATCTTTGATGCCTGATGCTATTTCTTCTGGTCCTCTTCCAGCCTGAGCTACATTCCATACATAGGAATCGGGATGTGTGGTTCCTATATTTGTTACTTATAAGCAATAAAATGCAAATTTTCGCCCGTAGTACCAATCTCCAATAGTTTTGGCACAGGCTGCAAGTCAAATGCAAAGTCAAATGGCGATTGCTTCATTAATTTACGAAAAGCTCGAGCATTCAGCCTTTGAGCACAAAATTCAGTCATTAACTTCTTCTTTTGATTTATATCTACAGCACTTTGAATCATTCTAAGGTAATAAGTGCAACTATCATTGGCAGAGGAGCCAAAACCCAAACTGAATTTGGAGTTGTCAAGTCTGGTGAAGAATGATTTTTTAACTTTGAGATCAGTTGGTGCTAAGTCGTTGTATGACTTCAAAAATTTGTTTATATTTAATTCACTCGACAGATAGTCTTTAGCTTTGTTCCTATTGTAATGACTTTCGGTGGCTTTCAATTTTGATAAGAATTCTGCCACATGCAATCTTTCAGTTTTATACTTTCAGTCTTATGTTCACTCCCTCTTTTGTCTATTAGTCCTCCCCCCATATGCAATTCCTTTCGCAGTGGCATTTAATGTTAACTATCCAATACCAAAAAGTTTCCGAAAAAATGCAGCACATGCAGGAATTTTCTCAGCCCCTGATTTCACCTGCACATTACAAAAACCCATGTTGGCATGCGACAGTTCCTTACTTCGGTTTGTGAAATAATAATGTTCTTTGTTTAGATTGGCACGTTGGAGCATTAACTGCATTGGTTCCGGAGTCTGCTTATCATTTCTTGTTTATTATCGCATAAAGATATACTTCATTAAGAAGAAAAATGAAAATGAAAAATTGTGCGAATCTGTATTAGATCCACATCTTACGTGTTGTTTCGCTGTGACAGCTGTTAGTTTTACTTTGACACTTTCTACGTTAATGCGACGACGCTCAGAACTGCTTACATGCAGAAGATAGGATATTTTTTTAACCTTCGTGTTTTTTATTTGGTCTAGAAAACACATTTTTTTTGGTTCTACATAGAACGTTTACTGTGATAGAGCAGCAATTTAAATGACCCTCTCTATGTTGGCAAGGAAGATCAAAATTCACTAAATATGGAACTAGGACAAAAAGAATAAGAAAGTGCTATTTATCGTGGCATTATTTACTGATGAATGTCACGGAAACAAATTCTATTTGCCTAATAAGAAGGTATAAACAGAAGATTTACCTGATTTCAGTCTGCACTTCCCTTTTTGATTTCTTCATTATTCTTTTTCTTGCAACACGATCTTTACGCTCCTCCCCTGTAGTCACACTTTCCTCTTCTAAATCCACTGGACGCAGTAACACAAAGCACAACAGAATTCAGCTGCTAAGCAGTACTAACAATAGCGATGTAGCTAAAACGAAGTCAAACAATACCAGAAGCAACAATGGCGACTAAAGCTTTGAACAGCCGCAGCATTGACAAAAATTAGACCCGACAGTACTGCCAAAGTAGATGAAACAAAAGCAAACTGAAACGTAAATGGTGAACATTATACATTCTGATTCATTCAGTCATGTTGGCAGTATACGATTTGTTTTGGCCTTTCATTTCCAAAATACTTTTTCGGTGTTACAGTATACAGATAGACGCAATCTGATTGGTAGGTCATGTAGAGCACATAAAATACCACCAGAAACTATGTCAAACTCAATTTTGTCCACAGATCGACCACATACGTTTAGACTGGTTGCTTCTCATATCTCGTGAACAAAGTGAAACAAATGGAAATTACACGGCAGGCTTGGCCAAACAGCGCTCCGGCCGCCCTCCTGTCCAGCGCTCCGTGCGTAACGGGCAGTGGGTCCGAGGAGTGAGGAGGAAGAGGAAAACGAGGGTTGCAGTCCGACGCCTTGCCTGCCGAGAAGGCATTTTGCTGACAATACTACCTGCGTTACGTTAGAATTACGTTCTGTCTATGGAGTCTACGCACTTGTCTAAAAAAGAAAAAGGGCAGTAGCGGTATCAGTTAATGCTGCGTGGAAATTGCCTTACTTTTTGTATCGTTTAATGGTCAAGCAGAGTGCTTAATATGCCATCCCACTATTATGAGCTGAAATAACAATTACTGAAACGCCATTACGACACCAGCCACAAAGACTATATGATGCACTTGGTTTGCGACGAACGACTGTGAATGATGGATGAAACTGACGTGGCCATTAGGGAAATAATTGAGTTAATGATAAGCAGAGCGGTGACAAATCTTTTACGGTCGACGTAACCGATTAATAGAAATCACTAAGTACTTAAAGCAAAGGTAGAATCATTTGGGAAGAGATATGGTGGACAAGATTGATGCTATTAAACAAAAGAAAATCCTATAGAAAAATCAGCTTTGAGTTCGTGACATGATACATTTCCTGGAACTCAGCGGAGCCACTAGTGGACCAGACATGACTACGTGGCAGTAACTGAAACATTTCATCATATTTTATCGAAGACATTCCAGTGCATTGCATGACTGTAGCTGGATTTCGATTTATTTGTCAAATCTTTCTAGCTTTTGGTTGCTAACGTACCTCATTACTTCCATCTTTAGCTGACAGACGTGCAGTGTGGCATCCAGCTAAGCATTTTGTAAAATGTTACCCTAAGTGCGAAATCATAGATTGCACAGACAAGTCACAAAAGTACTTTCAGTATTTTGTGGAATACATGTATGTGGACTTTTTTCTGTTATAACATTGACAAAGTCCAGCCGACACTCAGGTTTAACAGATTTTAATTGGTGTAACTACACGTAATTATATTATGAACCACAGTTCCATGTGTACTACATATTCTAAAATTAAAATGTGTATAAATATATGAAGACCCTCATTTAATGTTGAATGCCTGAATATAAAGTGTTTTGTAAGTCTGCTCACCATATTACCACTGTCTAACGCACTTATTTCATCAGGCAATAACAGTTATTGCTTTGGCAGAAAATTTGAAAGTTGAAAATAAATACAGACGAAAATTCCAGCTTATAAAAGTATGCTGCAATGTTCGACCCTTAGAAGTAGTTGTACTCTGTGGCGTAAATGTCTCCGTAAGTTTCCTGTGTGCGCAGCTTCCACATATAGCCATGTCATTCACACACATTCTTCAACTGGAGTAGTGGTGGGTGATGCTGGAGCACTAAGTAGACACATCTGTGCTCGAGGAGCCCAAACACTCTTCAGGAACGTAAATCTTGGCCAGACCTGGGATAACAAGAACAGAATGGGTTTGAGATGGGGAAGATGTAGCTTGGACAGTGATTTTCCAGTCTGACAAATTATTGAAAAACATAGAGAATACTATAGTCTCATAAACATAGCCTTTGTTGACTACGAGAAAGCTTTTGATGAAGTTGACAGAGATAAATTACGGGAAATTTTAGAAAAGAATGGTATAACCCAACATCTAAAAAGTGTAATTCCAACTACATTTACATACATATAACAAAATCAAAGTGCAAAAAGGAAGTCTATTTGCAAGAGACATTTATCTGTGAGTAAGACAAGTGTGTCCTTTATCACGCACATTATTTAATATATACGTAGACGACGTCATAAAGACGTGGCAGAATAGAGTAGTGCACTGTTATCAGCTTAACAATTAACGAGTAAATACACTCCTGCGTGAAAATGATTAAATGATTTAGTGCGTCAAGAAGATGAATTGCAGAGAGAAATTTTGTTCTTGCACTTGGTGGTAAATGATCATGACATGGCAATACCTGAAAGCAGATCGAAGATAATGACAATCCGTCGTAAGAACTGTAACACTACGCTACTGCGCACGATACTTATTAAAGCCTGTACTATGGTAAGTTGACGGGCTTCACCTTATAAGAAAGGATTTTGGTATATATGTTGACCGCGTGTACCAGAATGGAGGCAAAATCAGACTTTCACCCACTCAGTAACAACAATGATTCGTCAAGCAAGTCTAAAGTGCAACTACACGTTAGGACGGACAAGAAACGACACATCAGATGCTACCAAATTGTTAATAATACGGTCGCCAGCCTAATTAGGCATTAACTGAGTTTCTCCCCAGTACAAGTTGATGTACGTTCATACAAAACAACACGTAGTAACACTGCATACTATGGTAAATTTTAAAACCAGAAAATTTACTGAACTAATGATTTCACTTTCTGTACTAATATGGACAAGCCATAAATACACAACAATACACTATAATGTTTACTACAAACTTCGTACTGTCTATTGATCTGATTGAAATCGGGCATAAGTTACCCTGGAAATAGCACTTTCGAAACACACATACAATATCAATTTTGAAAAAGGTAAAACACTAATAAATTTCGGTTTTATATTGACTTTAATTTTGCTGGTCAAATCAGTTCAGTACACTTCAGAATTTAAATGAATAGAAAAGAAAAAAAAAGGGGTGGGGGGGGGGGAAGACCCTGAAACTGTTATGATCACTGTATTGAAAATATTGATTAAAGGATTCATTAAGCACTCAAGATTTCCAATAGGTGAGTTACTACTCTTTTTAGCCTATTTCCTGCTCATTTAATTACCATTTTATCTGCCTCAAATAATTAAACTTCATTACTAAACCAATTTCGACATTATCTTCCAACTTTGCCAGACCTATATATTCATTAACAACAAAGTTCTTTAAACATCATTCTAACATAGATAGGTCTGCAGGTAAGTATTATTGACATAAACTTTAAATCTTCATTTCGGGACACTCGGATTGCACAACATGTGGAAAGGACCCTGTCTAGGTTAGTGATGAGGATGATTAAATGATAGGACAGTTCTGATAAAAGTTAAGTTGTTATTGAACAGTCAGGAACAAAAGTAACACTGGTCCACACGAATACAGTACTAAAAGATTCAACCTGTTCGTATCGATGCGGTGGTTGGCGGGCGGCGAGATGGCGAGGCGCAAAGCACACATACAATCACAGCTTTGGCTCTTGATGTATCGGCACTTTGCTTCTTCTTAGCGTCGCAATACTTTTCCATTTAGTGCCTATGGAACATAGCCATGCTGTATAGTCGTCGGAAACGGCACATCCGAGGCTCAATGAAATCACGTTTTCCAGGAGAGCCTCCTCGATCCAGAGCGTGTTTCTCAGACCGATGCCCAACTTCGACTACTACTGCTGAGCCCGTTATGCCGTGCAGCGCCCGTGTGCATTTTCCCGCGCTCGCCTGCCATCTACCTTTTACCGCTCCCCTACAGACAGGGTATTCACCAAAGGTTTTGCATTCTACATATCCTAATACATTGCGTACGTATGGACCAGGCGCACAATTACAACTTTAACATCTTACAACAGTTTCAACATTTCTTACATTTCCATTTTGTTATAATATTGCTTGCAATTTGACATAAACATTAATATTCACATCGAAAATTGGTTAAAGTTCCTTTAACATCATGGCATGAAAAGAAAAAGAAATGAAATCAGAACATTGATTACACTAATTTAACGAAAATCAGAAGAAAAAAAAAATTATATGTACGGTTGTTGTTGTTACACATGCCCCTGTTTGCAGTAAATTTCACCAAGTGCAAATTTGAGGGGAACACTAATTTTTATATTTATACAGTGGTTCTGAATCTTTGTGTGAATTTCCCATCCAAAAAAATTTATACCACAAGCTTCCTTTCACTCACATTATATAGGTCTACACTTTTAAACATATCAAGAACATTTACTTATCATTTACTTAAGTGCCTTTGGCACAGTCCAATCTCCTATCACAACATTATTTAAATAGCAAATTACTTATTTTTACTAAGTTTCTCAGAGAAATAATTTCAAAATCTGGAACACAAACATTTAACTACAAAAGCAAATGCGAATATCTATATACACCATAAGACAATTTATTGCTGCTTGCATTGAATGGCAGTCCATTTCCTTACTTACAAAAAAAAAAAAAAAGAAGAAACACAATAATATTTAGAAAAATCACTACATATATTTGCTGCCTATTATTCAGATTTTGGGCAGTCCATTTCGCATCATTTTACCACATCACCTGTACCACACTCACAATTCTCCATTGACCATTTATCTGCCCTCGTTGGTGTTTGGCAGTCCTTTATGTTATGGCTCATACACTGCCCACTTTAATTTTTTTACAGTCCCATCGTTTATTTGGCTTGCAGCATTTACCCTTTCTTTTCAGTAAATTTCTCCATACATCTTTACATTTACAGTACATTCGGTAATCTGAAACTCACATAAGTACATTAGCACACTGTCATTGGTATACATACATTTACAAAGATTAGTTACATTTGGAATAAATTAGTTTCAGCATAAGATACAGCATATTTAACGCAAATTGCTCTCTGAGAGTACTTAGGTCACTCACTCCTAGGAACATACAGTGTCAGGTCCACAACATTTCTTACACCTAAAGGTCTCTTGGATTTTGCGTAGATCACGTAGTAAGCATTATCGTGTGGAATGTTCTGTATTATATACGGTCCATTATAAATGAATTTAAATTTGGAAATTTCATGGTTCAGTTCACTAGACTTTTCGTGGGTTCTTAAAAGAACATAATCCCCAATTTTAAATTTTGAAACTTTCAGATTTTTATCATTTCTTTCAGATCTAGATTCAGCTTTTTGCTTTGTCCTTTTTCTGACTAATTCTTTCTTTTGACTCAACCCCAAACTTGTACAAGGTGGAAACTCTAGTTTTTCCTCAATTAAACTTTTACTTCTGCTGCCTAACAAAATTTCTTCCGGTGGGAACCCAGTAGATTCATAATGTAAGGTGTTCATGACATTCTCAAAATCCGATGTAAATCTACCCCAGGCTCTATGGTTATGACTGCAGTACGTTCTACACAATCTCCCGATTTCTCGCATGTACCTTTCAACCGGGTTGCTAGTAGGATGGTAGGCTGCGATATATTTAACCTCCACTTCGTTTTGCTCCATTCCTTCTTTCCAAATTTTGGATATGAACTGAGGACCATTGTCAGATAGTACTGCCTTGGGTTTCCCAATGGTTCTGAAGTATTCAACCATCCTACTAAATAGAGCTTTGGCTGTTGCTTTTTTCAAGGGGTATAATTTCACAAACTTCGAGAATACTTCCAAAATTACTAAAATATATGCACAATTTCCCGAAGTCTTTGGGAGGGGACCATACAAATCTACAGATAATAATTCTAGGGTGTCTTCAGGTAATGTACTTTGCATTGGACCTCTACTAGTTCTGTTCGGTACTTTGGCCTTTTGACAGACATCACACGACTTAATCCGTTCCTTTACCTTCTTTCTGACACTACCAGCAATCACTACTACATTATTCAATTTATCCAAACATTTCTTTGGCCCACTATGCCCCAATGCTAAATGAAAATAATCTACGACATCAGTATCAAACTGGTGTGGCCACCATACTCTCCATTCCTCAGTGACTAAATCTTTCCTCCTATATAAAATGCCTTTAAAAATTTTGTAATATTTCTTAATTTGAGGATACTGCACACTGTCAAAATTTACCTTCACAGATTTCCATGTCGGATCCTCATTCTGATGGTATCTCATATTTTTACATATTTGCTCAATTTTCCGTTTTCCTGAAACCTCTTCCATATACCCGATCTGAAAAGTACCCTCTTCACCATTTTCATTGGGCACTTCACTCATACCACTAGGCAATCGAGATAAAGCATCTGCCACATAATTCTCAGTACCCTTAACATAGCAAATCTCGTAATCAAATTGTTGCAGGTACAAAGCCCAACGAGTTAGCCTACCATTAAGTAAACGACAATCTTTTAGAAAAGTTAAAACTTTGTGGTCAGTATGTATGATGAGCTTATGGCCCCACAGATAATTTCTGAATTTCTTTAACCTCCATATAATGGCTAAAGCTTCCTTTTCCGATATAGTGTAGTTTCTCTCGTATTTTGTTAGAGTTCTACTTGCAAACGCGATAGTCCTGTGTTCGATTTCTTTGCCATCACAGATTTCTTGGAAAACTTCTATACCAATTCCATAAGCACTGCTGTCAGTACTCATGTGGAGAGGTTTTGACAGTATGGGGTGATGCAAAATATTGTCATTCAAAAGTTCACTTTTTAAATTTTCAAAATCTCTCATACACCCTTCAGTCCACACAAAAGCACTATTTTTCTTAAGTAGATTATTCAAATGAGGACTATTAAAAACTTGCCCCTTGACGAATTTTCTATAGAAACCACATAAACCTAAAAAGGCTTTCAACAGTTTTCTATTTCTACGAGCTGGACACCCTGCTATTGCACTTAACTTTTCCGGGTCCTTGCCAATACCGGTTGTAGTAATAATGTGCCTCAGAAACTTTATTTCCGACTTCACAAATTCACATTTCTTCCACTTAAGTGTCATGCCCCCTGCTTGTAGAGCAACAAAAACTTTCTGCAATAATTCACAATGCTCTTGCCATTCTTCTGAAGCAATCAGTAAATCATCTACATAAATGGTTAGCCGGGAACTCAATTCTCTCCCCAATCCCCTGCATGTAGAGCAACAAAAACTTTCTGCAATAATTCACAATGCTCTTGCCATTCTTCTGTAGCAATCAGTAAATCATCTACATAAATGGTTAGCCGGGAACTCAATTCTCTATCCGATACAAAGTCCAGTGTCCTAATAAATACTGCTGCAGAAGTGCTAAGCCCAAATGGCACTACTTTATACTGATAGCATTTCCCAGCGAATAGAAAAGCGGTATATTTACGGGATTCTTTACTCAATGGGATTTGCCAGTATCCGGCGGTCATGTCCAGACTGGTTAAATACATCACGTTATAAAATTTTTGGAGCATTTCGTCCAGATTTTCAGGTCTGTCTATTTCCTTCTTTACAATTTTGTTCAAAGTCCTGGCGTCAATAACTACTCTCACCCCCCCATCCCTTTTATTCACGATGATAAGGGGATATTCGCTGCTACTCCGTTCGATTACATCCCATTGTATCATTTTATCTATTTCCACTTGCACAGCCTGCCTCTTTGATATGGGTACCGAAAACGGCCTTACAAAGAAAGGTTTATGCTCTATTGTCTCAATCTGGTATTCGAAGTTCTCAAGTAGGCCAGGTTTGTCCGAAAATACGGTGTTATTACTTTCTAAAATATCAAGCAATTCTGTTTTCTGATCAGGAGACATCTCCTTCAAATTTTCTACAATTTCTTTAAAATTATGCCCCAGCTTGTCACTCTCATCTATTAACCTCTGGACATGGTACACCTCATACATGTTTGTCAAACCACCATTCCCTTGGTCGATCTCCAACAATAAAGAATCAATTTCTGAATCGAACACCTTCCCGTTTTCCTCAAATTTTAATTCCAAATTTCTAGATGCATTATTAATTTTGATCACTTCCTGGCTACAATCAATAATAACCTTTTCTTTATCCAACCAATCTATTCCCAGAATCATTTCAGTACTCAAGTCTGGCACAACCAAAAAATTGTGTTCAAATTTTTGTCCTTTTATACTAAATTCAACCAAAAACTGGTTCTTTACCGGCTTGCTAGTTTTGCGAGCAGCACCAACAATTTTTACACCCGTCACTGACATAATTACTAGTCCAGGCTTATCACAAATGTGTTCGAAAAACGACTAGGAGATTGCGCTTATCTGAGATCCAGTATCAAGAAGTACTTGCAATTTCACATTATACATTTCAACTGGTATTACAGTTTGTTTAACCGTCGAATGTTTTTCATTATTGTGGTCTTCCCTAAGCAAATCCGGGTCGACGATAACATCGTCCCAAGATATGCTTTTAACATTCACCTCACCTATATCTGGCGGTTTCTTTGGTTCCGGGAGTTCAAAGTCATTAATTACTTGAACTCTTTGTTAAATAGACCCTGAGTCGTCAGGTGGCTCTTTCTTTCTTTGTTCAGTCTCAACATCTGGGTTTTGTTTTGAAACTTCATCATCAATATATACAATATCGCAATTAACTGTATTTCCATTATTTCCACTATTACCGAAGTATTCTTCATCTGAACTATCGTCAGAATCCGACCATTCTGGATCGCCTTCAGGTTCTAACATAAAAGCTTTTCTGAAACAGGCATTAAGTTCTCCCTCTGCATTTTCGTCAGGCTTTGATTTTAATTTAATATCCTCTTTTGGCAAAACGGCCTCATTATCAGCTTTACTCACATCCACTGTTACTTCATATCCTCGTGGACTTCAATTATTTTCATGTAATCACCTGCTTCTTCCCCACGGTGCCTTTCGGTAGCAGCTTGTACTGTTGGCGAATCATTAACGGAAGTTACTTCCTCGTCTATGCTATGGATTTCATTCTCCAATTCCTTTCTATCTTTAACCTTCGACCTATCGGCAGCACGTGTACTTTGCGCGGCGCTATTTACTCTCTCCTCTTTAAATTCGGGCCACGTCACCTTATAGACGTCCCTACTATCTTCTTTTCCACTACCTAACTTCCTTGTCTCATACTCCTTCTTAAAATCCTCCCACTCACATTGCTTTAGGCCCTTGTACAGATCGTCGAACTGCACACGCCAATCAGTTACTTCTGCTAATTCATTCTCGCCATTTACTTCATTGCTAACCCTGCTAACCGCACCTCACTGTGTATCCACAGTTTCATCTATTATCTCCTTCGCCACGGAATTACCACTCGTAATGTATTCACCAGTTCTTACGGCAATGTTCGTACCTAATACTGCCGCATTGCTAGCGGCTTCTCTCTGAACAGCTGCTCCGCTAGGCTGGGCATGCTCCACTCGCCTGTTAACAAGTATCGCTTTGCGCTGCAAAAGATGACTCATTCGCGCTCGCACCTGACGCTTGTTTCGCAACAACACGTTGCGTCGTTCCACGCCTGTCTCTGTCTCAGAACTTTACTGTCGGTCCGGTAACATTTCTTAAATCGGGGCCGGTATATACTGTCCGCTTCCGTTTGGCCCGCAACGCTCGCGGAAATCAGTTTCCCGCGTCGTTATTATTTTGCGCGGTGTACCCTCTACCGCGACCTGGATAACTTCCTCTTCCTCTACCTCTACCTCTCTGTATCATATTGACGCCAAACCCATCGCCGTCATTTCTCTCGTCATTATTACAGTTATTCCTGTTACTAAAATTTTGATGATTGGCACGACTTTCGCGCCAATGGTCATCGTCTTCGACCCTTTCGATAAACGCTTGGAAGCTGCGATGATTGCTTCCCACGTATCTCTTCGAATCTTCTGGAAGCTTGTAATATAGCTCCCATATGATTTCCGAATCGGATATTCTCCCTCTTAAATGCGTCAACTTCCGGTACCAATATTCGCAGAAATCTTTCAAAGAATTCCTGCCCCTGTTATCATGAAGCGTGGCCATGATAAACTCGCGCCATAAATGATCCTGTTTTTGTTTGGACCAGTATTCTTCCGTAAACTTTTGCTGAAATTCTTCGAACGTCATTCGTTCGGTATTCAAATTAATTCCCCAGCGCTTAGCATCACCTGCTAAGGCGCTAATTACTACGTTTATCTTTTCCTGATCAGACAAGTGTTCAGGAAATATCCTCTCGCAATTTTTGATGAAATCTAACGGATGCCATGCGTTATGTTTCTTGGCGGGATCGAAGCGTTCCTCACCTTCTAACAGCTTCGTAAGTGGTGTGCCACTACAGACGACACCAGGTCTATCTTTAATTTTACTCTCAAGATCGAAAATTTTGCCTTGAAATTTCGAAGTATTTTGTCCACATTTTTGTACACATCCGGTAACTTTCTCATCTAAATCTCTTTCAGTGTCTGCAACTGCCTTTTTCAATTGTGAGATTCCGTGTTGACATTCGTTTACGATCTCAGTTTTAAGACCGAAAACTTTTTCGTCTACTTTTGTTTCAACCAGAAGTATCCATATTCTTGTTAATTGTGTCAATTTCAGATTTCATAGTATTTACTACAGAGCTTAAATTACCCACTTTTTGTTCTACCTGTTCTATTTGTTTACTAATTTTAATTCCTTGTTCTTCGACCTGTGCTTTAAGCTGACCAACGTGTGTTTTAAGCTGCTCGTTCTGCGTTTTGAGCTGATTACTTTGTGTTTTGAGCTGCTTGGCAACGTGTGTTTTAAGCTGATTATTCTGCCCTGCAATTTGTTTGGTTAATTGTTCAAATAAATCGTTCATGCTTAAAATTTTCACACTATTTTGTTCTACGGAATCGGTGTGTTCCGATCCTACTTCAAAAGTTTCTTTCGGTTCTTTCTTTATCTGTGGAGAATCAAACATGTCACTGGATTCGTTCACGTACCCACTATCATCTACAAAGTCATCCTCTACTTCCTGTTTTATCCCTTGCTGTGTTCGAGGCACTCTCGACATCTCAATCTGTTCGTTAACATGTTCGTGATATTGTATGTACGCCAATTGTCTACTGCCAACGCCATCTGTTATCTGGCTGCGTACACTCCTGTCATTGCCAGCCGCATTTTCCATTACGCTCGGCACACCTACTGTGTCTACGCTCCTGTCCATACTGAATGCAAATTACACCCCACTCCACCGTACTTGACGTTCACTGCTATTTACTTAACTAAATATTATTGCAATTCGTGCCACTGAACATCCACTGTTCGGTATTCACATTAATTCGTGACCGATAACAACTGGATGTCCTGTCATCGGGAAGCCACTTGTAACACTACGCTACTGCGCACGATACTTATTAAAAATGGTTCAAATGCCTCTGAGCACTATGGGACCCAACATCTTAGGTCATAAGTCCCCTAGAACTTAGAACTACTTAAACCTAACTAACCTAAGGACATGACACACACCCATGCCCGAGGCAGGATTCGAACCTGCGACCGTAGCAGTCCCGCGGTTCCGGACTGCAGCGCCAGAACCGCTAGACCACTGCGGCTGGCTGATACTTATTAAAGCCTGTACTATGGTAAGTTGACGGGCTTCACCTTATAAGAAAGGATTTTGGTATATATGTTGACCGCGTGTACCAGAATGGAGGCAAAATCAGACTTTCACCCACTCAGTAACAACAACGATACGTCAAGCAAGTCTAAAGTGCAACTACACGTTAGGACGGACAAGAAACGACACATCAGATGCTACCAAATTGTTAATAATACGGTCGCCAGCCTAATTAGGCATTAACTGAGTTTCTCCCCAGTACAAGTTGATGTACGTTCATACAAAACAACACGTAATAACACTGCATACTATGGTAAATTTTAAAACCAGAAAATTTACTGAACTAATGATTTCACTTTCTGTACTAATATGGACAAGCCATAAATACACAACAATACACTATAATGTTTACTACAAACTTCGTACTGTCTATTGATCTGATTGAAATCGGGCATAAGTTACCCTGGAAATAGCACTTTCGAAACACACATACAATATCAATTTTGAAAAAGGTAAAACACTAATAAATTTCGGTTTTATATTGACTTTAATTTTGCTGGTCAAATCAGTTCAGTACACTTCAGAATTTAAATGAATAGAAAAGAAAAAAAAAGGGGTGGGGGGGGGGGAAGACCCTGAAACTGTTATGATCACTGTATTGAAAATATTGATTAAAGGATTCATTAAGCACTCAAGATTTCCAATAGGTGAGTTACTACTCTTTTTAGCCTATTTCCTGCTCATTTAATTACCATTTTATCTGCCTCAAATAATTAAACTTCATTACTAAACCAATTTCGACATTATCTTCCAACTTTGCCAGACCTATATATTCATTAACAACAAAGTTCTTTAAACATCATTCTAACATAGATAGGTCTGCAGGTAAGTATTATTGACACAAACTTCAAATCTTCGTTTCGGGACACTCGGATTGCACAACATGTGGAAAGAACCCTGTCTAGGTTAGTGATGAGGATGATTAAATGATAGGACAGTTCTGGTAAAAGTTAAGTTGTTATTGAACAGTCAGGAACAAAAGTAACACTGGTCCACACGAATACAGTACTAAAAGATTCAACCTGTTCGTATCGATGCGGTGGTTGGCGGGCGGCGAGATGGCGAGGCGCAAAGCACACATACAATCACAGCTTTGGCTCTTGATGTATCGGCACTTTGCTTCTTCTTAGCGTCGCAATACTTTTCCATTTAGTGCCTATGGAATATAGCCATGCTGTATAGTCGTCGGAAACGGCACATCCGAGGCTCAATGAAATCACGTTTTCCAGGAGAGCCTCCTCGATCCAGAGCGTGTTTCTCAGACCGATGCCCAACTCCGACTACTACTGCTGAGCCCGTTATGCCGTGCAGCGCCGGTGTGCATTTCCCCGCGCTCGCCTGCCATCCACCTTTTACCGCTCCCCTACAGACAGGGTATTCACCAAAGGTTTTGCATTCTACATATCCTAATACATTGCCTACGTATGGACCAGGCGCACAATTACAACTTTAACATCTTACAACAGTTTCAACATTTCTTACATTTCCATTTTGTTATAATATTGCTTGCAATTTGACATAAACATTAATATTCACATCGAAAATTGGTTAAAGTTCCTTTAACATCATGGCATGAAAAGAAAAAGAAACGAAATCAGAACATCGATTACACTAATTTAACGAAAATCAGAAGAAAAAAATTATTATATGTACAGTTATTGTTGTTACAGAACCATTTAAGAGAAAAATAAGAAATAATGATTAACCGCTAGAATACTCTTAAATACCTGGGACGTGAGGCCTCATACATTAAACACAATGATCAAGAAATCAAACTGCAAAAATGCCAGCAATTGTTAGGTACTATAAATCGCACTCTAATCAAAACAGTTAGAAAAGAGAAGGTACTAAAATTTTATGTCATGGCAGTGCCAGTTCAAATGTATGGGTGAGAGACTTGGACTCAGACCGCCTGTTAAAGAAGGAGGATTGAGACATCAAAGATGAGACTCCTAAAACCTCTAGGTGATTGTATACTCATAGATTGGGCAAGAAATAGTGAAATAAGGAATGACATGTGTATTAAAAGCATACTTCAGAAAACAGAGGAGCACAGAAAATAAATGGTATGAACACGTTCAAAGGATGCTAGGACAGTGAATACCTACTATAATACACAAGTATATGCCTGAAGAGAAAAGCAGTGTTGGGCGTCCTAAGAAGAGAGGGAAAGATCAGCTGTAATCTACTTGAAATTGGACTGAACGAAACCTGGATATGATGATGTCGAGCGCGATGATTCCTGTTATATTGGTTGAATCTGAACTCCATCGACGAACTTTCAGAGGTTTTCCAGCGATACGTTCCCATTATTTTGGTGCGAGGCACCCGAGGTCTCCTATGGCTCGTTCCACAATTATTGCATAGCATTTGCTTTCGTGCGTCAGTTAGCTTTATACTGTACTTGCATTGCACTGAAAACACTGCTCAACAGTTCGAATGATGACGGCCTGAAGGTACCTGCTTTTGGCAAAAATTTCGAAGACTGCAAGAGCCGATAAGTTTGAGAATAATCGCACAATCAGCTAACAGCTCATGCATCCAAGTTGCTGACAACTATACAGAAGAATGGAAAATAAAATTGACGGTCTGTTAGATAAAGATCAGTCTGACTTTAGGCAAGCTAAAGGCACCAAAGAGTGAATTCTTACGTTGCAGTTGATAATGGAAGCAAGACAAAGAGAAAAATCAAGGCACGTCCATAGGATTTGGCGATCTGCAAAAAGTGTTCGAAATTTAAAAGGAGGCAAAGTGTTCGAAATCCTGACAATGGGCGCTAAGCTACAGGGAGAGGTGTGTAGTAGAGAAATGTACAAGAACCAAGAGGGAATAATAAGAGTGGACGGCCAAGTTCGATGTGCTCAGATTAAATAGGGTGTAGTTTTTTGACCTTACTGTTCAGTCTGTACGTGGAAGAAGCAATGATGGAAATAAAACAAAGGTTGAGGAGTAGAATTAAAATTCAAGGTCAAAGGATATCAGTGATACGATTCGCTCATGATATTGCTATCTTGAGTGAAAGTGGAGAAAAATTACATGATCTCCTGAATGGAATGAACAGTCTAATGAGTACAGAGTGTGGATTGAGAGTAAATCGAAGAAAGACGAAAGTAGTGAGAAGTAGCAGAAATGAGAACAGCGGAAAACTTAATATCAGAATTGGGGATCACGAAGTAGATGAATTTAAGGAACTGTCACCTAGGCAGCAAAATAGCCTATGAAGGACGGAGCAAGGACGACATCAAAATCAGATTAGCACTATCAAATAGGGTCTTCCTGGACAAGAGAAGTCTGCTAGTACCAAACATAGGCCTGGATTTGACGAAGAAATTTCTGAGAATAGACGTTTGGAGCACAGCATCGTATGGTAGTGAAACATGGACTGTGCGAAAACCGGAACATAAGAGAATCGAAGGATAAGAGATGTGATGCTACAAACGAATGCTAAAAATTATCCGGAATGATAAGGTATGGAATGAGGAGTTTCTGTGCAGAATCAGAAAGGAAAGGAATATGTGGAAGACACTAACAAGGAGAAGGGACATGAAGATTTGTTAAGATATCCAGGAATGACTTCCATGAGACTAGAGGGAACTGTAGAGGACAAAAACTGTAATGGTGGATAGAGATTACAATACATCCAGCAAATAATTGAAGACGTAGGTTGCAAGTGCTACTCTAAGATGAAGAGGTTGACACAGGAGAGGGACTCTTGGTGGGCCACATGAAACCAGTCAGAAGACTGATGTCTCAAAAAAATAAAAAATTAAGGCCGTCTCTAAATCGTTGCCTTCATAGCCTTGATTCAGTACTGCTCGATTCTGTCTTTATTTTTGTTTTCCGGCAGTGTTAGTTGTGCGTTAACATCGACACACAGCAGTACCATAGATACGTTGACTGAGAAAGAGTTGGCCGATACACAGCACGCGTATCGTTTACTGAATGCCGTGGAATAGCGGTATTAATACGCTGTCCGGAGCTGCTCCTGCACCACGTCACAATATTTCTGCATCGCTCTGAGGGATGTTGCAAAATACTGTGTAACTGTTTTGCATTTTGGGTATTGGATACGCGTGGCTATTACACTGTTGTAAAAGTAACTTCACAGAAACAAGTATGTTTGCGCTAACAAATGAAATAAATCATACACGGTCGAGTGACATTGATGTGACCACTGCCTATGTTCGATGTAAACGTGCAATAACCAATTACCAACGGCAGGTGGTAGCACTTCGGGTGCATGGTATATAAAGCGTCACAAGAGTTAAATGACTACCAGGGGCGGTTCAAGGCCAACATATCAATAATGGTCCATTGCGACGCCAAGCTCAAAGCGGCGGGACAGGTGCTCAAGTGGAAAATGTTTAAAGCTTTTACCAAGTGCTGGAAAAGAACATTGATCAGTTTGGCTTTCGGAAAGGTAAGGACGCTAGAGATACAGTTCTGACATTGTGACTGATAGTGGAAGTAAGACACGTTCGTATGACTTTTAACCTGGACAATGCGATCGGCAGTGTAAGCAGTGAAGAACTCACCACGTCAGCTGCATCGGAACTTTGTGCCGAGGCAGTGTTTAATCAATGTGTCCGCGTAGTGCAGTGGTTAACGAAACTGCCTTGTAAGCAGGAGATCCCGTGTTCGAACCCACATTTTCACTCACCACGGCTGACGCAGAATAAAGTTCCGGTGCAGCTGACATTAACAGATCCGGATGTATAACAAACTTTTTATCTTTTCGGATTCAGTTCTGCAATTTCAATGTTGTTGCATTCAGCCCCTCAGTATTAGACCATTTTCGGTAAGAAGATAACTCGCCAAAGTTCAGCTATTGACATGTGATCTTCCGGAAGTAAACAAAATTCTGGAAATTTGTGTATGCAACATTTCTATGCAATGCTGTGTGACATTGTGCAACACATTGATTCATAAAACAGCGGATAGATGATCTTCAGAACAGATATTATCGACCTGCACGTCTCACTGTTACAAGGAGCTGTATGCTTTCAGTTGTGTGCCACCCATGAGCGTAAAAGTTCCATTGTCTACTGTGGCGCCACAGATGGAGGGAAAATTGCATTTTCACACAATTAAATTTGTGAATTTTAAATGAAACAACTGACGCGAAAAATGTGAATTTTTATCGTGTGAGTCGGATTACGAAATCGCCAGCAAATGGCTGCACATAATTCGCTTAATACAAGCGCCGCGTGGCGTAACAGCAACGCACGATTTCAATTTGCGGCGCGAGCGCTCTTTCACACACCACGCAGTGCGTACCCGCTTTAAAGCGAGCGGCCGTTCTCTGGAGCAGGCGTCAGCTGACGCAGGCCGCATTGTGGAGGTAACAATAAGGCTGGCGAAACAACAGTGCGGCGAAAGCTCGCAGTTACGCGACGCGGGTCGCGGTATTTCGATAGCACGGGACTGGCGTGATGCTGGTTTTCTAGCGATAGACTGCTGTATCCCGCAAAACGCTGATATTCGCTTTGTAGTTCTATCAAAAGGTGCGCGTCGCCAAGAAGTGGTGTGGTCTTCAGACGGAAGACTATATAACTGCTGTAACGTAATATTTGCGGCAGTTCCCAAAAGATGTTACTTGACGATATTTAGTCTAATTTTAAAGCACCAATAACACATGCCACTTGGCCTGCCAAAGACTCTTTATTGACTATTTTTAGCAGCTATCCCAGAATCATCACATCTTTGCTACCAAAGAATAAACAAAAAAAATTAAAGATATTACATCATGTTATTAGTAATGAACTATAACTATTAACGGTCTTGGCAACTTCATAAAATATAAAAATTCCATTTAGATTTCATCACTGTTGCCTTTACAACTACTTTGATGCAGTTCTCCTCGCTACTCTACCCCGTGCAAGTCTCTTCGTCTCCGAATAACCGTCATCCTTCCGAATCTGTTTCTCTCTGCCTCTCTTGGTCTCTCTCTGCGATTTTTACCCAAACGCTTTCCCTCCGTTACTAAACTGCCGATCCCTCGAAGTCTCAGAATGCGTCCTATCAGTCGAACCTTTCTTTTAGTCAGGTTATGCCACAAATTTATTGTCTCCAAAATTCCATTCAGTACCTCCTCATTAGTTGCGTGATCTACCCATCTAACTTTCAGTAATCTTCTGTAGCAACACATTTCGAAAGCCTCTATTCTCTTCTTGTCTGATCTTTTTATCGCCTATGTTTCACTTTGATATATGGCTAATCTCCAGAAAATCTTCAGAAAAGTCTTTCATAACATTTGCATCAAAATTCGATGCTAACAAATGTCTTTTCTTCAGAAATGCTTTTCTTAGTATAGCCAGTATACATATTATATCATCCTATTTCGACCATCATCAGTTACTTAGCTGCGAAAATAGCAAAACTCGTCTACTACTTGAAATGTTTCCTCATCTAATTCCCCCAGCCTCACCTTATTTAATTCAACTGCATTCCATTGTTTTGCTTTCTTTCATGTTCATCTCATATCGTCCTTTCAAGACACTGACCTTTCCGCTCTCTTGCCCCTCCAAGTCCTTTGCTGGCTGTGTCAGAATTACAATGTTCTCGTCATACCTCATAGTTATTATTTCTTCCCTCTGAACTTTAATACTTACACTAAATTTTTCTTCGGTTTCCCATATTGCTTGCTCGATGTAAATACTGAATAACATCGCCGATAGGCTACAATCCTGCCTCACTCCCTTCTCAACCACTACTTCAATTTCATGCTCCTCGAATCTTGTAATAGCCTTTCGCTCCTTGTATTTTATACAGGTTGTATTCAGAATTTTGAAGCGAGTATTTCAGTTAACATTGTCAATATTTTTTCTGCGTCTACAAATGCTGTAAAGTATCGTCAACCTGTTTTCTGATAAAAGTCGCGGGGTTGATACTGCCTTGCGTATTTCCACGTATCTCCAGAATCCAAACTGATCTTCGCTGAGATCGGCTTCAGTTAGCTTTTACATCCTTCTGTATTTGATTAGCGTTAGTATTTTGCAACCATGACTTATTGGAGTGACAGTTCTGTGACATTGACGCCTCTCCGCACCTGCTTTCTTTGTAATTGGATTTATTGCATTCTTCTTGATGTCTGAGGGTATTCGCCAGGCACATACATCTTACAAGTCAAGTAAAATAGTTTTGTCATGGCTGATTCTCCCAACGCTATCAGTAGTTCTGGCGGAATGTCGTCTACTCTAGGGGCCCGCTTCAACTTCGATCTTTCAGTGCTCTGTGTAATTCTTCTCGCAGTGTCGTATCTCCCATCTCGTCTTCATTTAGTCCTCTTCCCTTTCTGCAACACTGCCTTCAAGTTAATCTTCGCCCTATAGACCTTCTGAGTTACTCCTTAATCCTTTCACCTTTCCCCGCCTTTCGTTATTATTGGTTTCCTATCTGAGCTCTGGATATTCGTACAGCTGCTTGTCTGTTCTTCAAAGGCCCCTATAATTTTCCTGTGGGTAATATCTGTTTTACCTCTAGTGATTTATGCTTCTAAATCGTTCCATTTGTGTTCTAGCAATTCCTACTTAGCCATCTTGCATTTCCTGCCGATGTCATTTTTTAGACGTTTGCATTGCCTTTCGCCTGCTTCATTTGTTGCATTTTTATTTTTTCTCCTTTCTTCAGAATTTCCTATGAAAACGAAGAACCCCTAAATTACAGATCACTAAAACTCATGGGTAACTGGCATTCCTCAGGGTTTTCCACATGTTGTTGTATCCCTTTTTGTTGACTGACATTAAACCTCTAACAGCCAATGACTTACGGAATATTAAGGATGAGCAAAATGAAATTGCCTCAGAGAACAGATCACGCACCTTGCGATAGGCAACTAAACATACATCATTTCCGCCAGTTGCGAAAGACAGATGCTGGACTGCCTTCTTTAAAGTGCTTGATTTATTTTCCTTGCTAGATTTATTTTCCCTACCCTGTACATGGAGTGAGTACTGAGATGGGAAGAACGAAATTTTCTCGGCAACATGTATCACCTCTGAGAGCTGCGTGACTATGGCGCAGCACAGGATTTGAGCGTAAGCGGACTGCAAATTTTGAATGTCATTAGTTACTGGTCGAACAAACCCCAAAAACCTTAGTATCATATGATATAGTATGGTTAAATCCTCAGCATACGATAGCACAATGTTAACATCAATTCACAGACGACATGTAGTGTCAACCCAACGAATCTCTTAAAAAATTTACTGTTGTGTATATGATTGTATTAACCGGAGACCTAGAAACGACGGAGAGGTTCCGTCCCTGCCGCAGCCGCAGTGGTCCACAACCCCCCACAACGACTACCGCAGTCCACTTCACCCCTACGGGGCCACACACCGAACCCAGGGTTATTGTGCGGTTCACCCCAGGTGGACCCCCGAGGGAACGTCTCACACCAGACGAGTGTAACCCCTAAGTTTGCGAGGTAGAGTAATGGTGGTGTACGCGTACGTGGAGAACTTGTTTGCGCAGCAATCGCCGACATAGTGTAACTGAGGCGGAATAAGGGGAACCAGCCCGCATTCACCGAGGCAGACGGAAAACCGTCTAAAAACCATCCACAGACTGGCCGGTTCAGCGGACCTCGACACAATCCGCTGGGCGGATTCGTGCCGGGGACGAGGCGCTCCTTCCCTCCCGGAAAGTCGTGCGTTAGACCGCACGGCCAACCCGGCGGGCCAGTGTATATGACGGTGATATATCTAAAACCGTAGCACCGAGTGCAGGTCAAACTTGGATCGTAACTGGCGTGACTGGAAGTAATTTTACATGAATGGTTCCAAAGTGTACGTCTCTGTGGGAGCAGCTCTTTTCGTGACAAAACAGGATGTGGACAATATTTCGTGCTGCCTACTGATCGTCGGTATTAACCGTGTAGTTACACACCATTCATCAAACTATACGTTATACAATCGACTTACAAGTCGACGAGGTCCTAGTTCGTAGAGAATCGATGGGTGCCCTGCAGTATCTTCCGAAGGCATCCGAAGGAAAAACTGTTATTCTTTTGATGCGCGATGCACTACGATGTCTCATTCGAGTAAAGGAGATGAGTCAATGGATTCGTCTACAGTAGATACCGTAACATGTTGGAATTAGGGGCAACCAACGAGCAGGACAACTTGCGAAAATGTGCAGCATGCATATCCCATCGATACTCCCCTATATACAGTGATTTTCGCAGCAGACCCGCCAGACAAGCAAAACGGTAACATCAAAGGCACATGGTACTGAGCGATTCAGCAACAGATTCCACGCCACCATTCGTTTCTCAACTTGGTGCTCACGAGAAGAGAAACTATTACTGTTAACAGCCTAAGGGCAAATCATTAAAAAAGAGACAGTTGTTGATGTTTTCAAACCGTGACTCCTATCTCACTGACAAGGACATTGTACATATATTGATAGCATGTGATAAATACCATCATCCTAGGATAATTAAACTGTACACTATTTTAAAAATTAAGTTATATTATTCTCAAACGGAACGTCTTAGTTCCATGAATAGATCTGTTGCCAAATGTACTTGTCATTTCGTTTGTCTGAGACTAATGTACTTTGTTGGTCCTTTTCTCGTTTAATTATGTTTCATATACAGGGTTATTACAAATGATTGAAGCGATTTCACAGCTCTACAATTACTTTATTATTTGAGATATTTTCACAATGCTTTGCACACGCATACAAAAACTCAAAAAGTTTTTTTTAGGCATTCACAAATGTTCGATATGTGCCCCTTGAGTGATTCGGCAGACATCAAGCCGATAATCAAGTTCCTCCCACACTCGGCGCAGCATGTCCCCATCAATGAGTTCGAAAGCATCGTTGATGCAAGCTCGCAGTTCTGGCACGTTTCTTGGTAGAGGAGGTTTAAACACTGAATTTTTCACATAACCCCACAGAAATAAATCGCATGGGGTTAAGTCGGGAGAGCGTGGAGGCCATGACATGAATTGCTGATCATGATCTCCACCACGACCGATCCATCGGTTTTCCAATCTCCTGTTTAAGAAATGCCGAACATCATGATGGAAGTGCAGTGGAGCACCATCCTATGGTACGTTTAACTCCCTGCTTGCTTTATTCGTCGACTTCCGCGGGCTACGCGTGAAACTTGCCCGCACGCGTTCAACCGTTTCTTCGCTCACTGCAGGCCGACCCGTTGATTTCCCCTTACAGAGGCATCCAGAAGCTTTAAACTGCGCATACCATCGCCGAATGGAGTTAGCAGTTGGTGGATCTTTGTTGAACTTCGTCCTGAAGTGTCGTTGCACTGTTATGACTGACTGATGAGAGTGCATTTCAAGCACGACATACGCTTTCTCTGCTCCTGCCGCCATTTTGTCTCACTGCGCTCTCGAGCGCTCTGGCGGCAGAAACCTGAAGTGCGGCTTCAGCCGAACAAAACTTTATGAGTTTTTCTACGTATCTGTAGTGTGTCGTGACCATATGTCAATGAATGGAGCTACAGTGAATTTATGAAATCGCTTCAATCATTTGTAATAGCCCTGTATTTTTATGGTGTTAGGCCAATGTCTTGTTTATATGGACAGATTCCATTCAAAAGTACTGTCCTTACTGCACAAGTGTCTCTTAGCTATCTTAAAAAACTTCCATTTCATATGAACAATGAACATGGCTTATAGCTTTGAAGACAAACGCAAAAGCATTTCGCTAGTTTGACTAATGTCATAGCTCAGATTTCCGTATCTTTTTGTTCTCTTTACTGGAAGGGAAGGTATAAAGCACTTCTTAATTCTAGCCTTGTACTAAATTTTATCGTCTTGTCGAATCTCTGTTTTAGCAAGGTATGCTGCAGTGGTATTGGAAAATGCCTTCCAAGTGCTCCAGTTTGAAAGTATACCGATAAACGTCGAAGTTGGAGCTAAGACGTGCAAGGAGTGAGCAATTTATCACACTCTGAAATACAGGATGACGATAAAATATTTTCATGGTGGGAAAAATCTATTCCTGAGGAGCTGTGTAACTGTGCTGCATACAAGCAATGCGGATTTTTGCAATTGGTAGCTGTTATACCGGAGCCAAGGTAGCCCTTGAGGGCCGGCTACCCATATAATACCACAGAGGAAGAGGTTGTCTATGTCCAAGGCGTACCCAGAAAGCACCATGGTAAACACCGGCTATTTACATACAAGATAATGGAAACAGACATGCCGATCACTACTTCCTGCAGCGGGACCTCGAGCCTGCAGGAAGTATCACTACGCCAAAACCTGATTTAGGGGCTAGAACCAGGCCTGAAGTTGGTTCACGCCGGTTGCCGACCTCGTGTACTGCGACCGTGGAAGATTACGTCTTCGTCTCGGAATTGGACTGTTAATAGTGTTTGAGTGTGTTACAACGAACCTTTGTGAAAAATTAAAAGTGAACTTTTGTATGCCTCAATTAGGACACTTTTCTCGTTATTGTTACCTTTCGTTTGTATGATCATTCATCAACCTTGTGAACTTACACCAATAAAAGTTGTGTTTGTGAAAAAATTGCGATTTGTCAGTCACAACAGTAGCCTATGGATTGCGCATTAAGCTTAAGTCTACCAAGAAGAGTGAAGACAGATAAGACTCACAAACAAGGAATCTAGTCGCAAATTCGGTGAACTTGTAAGACCAAAACTTCACAAGGTATGGGACCGAATGAAGAATGTCGATTCCTCGTCACTTCCGACATCACAACAATCGCAGAGTGCAAAACATCCTTAGATATCGCAGCCCACACTACAGTTAATTGAAGAGAAAAGCCATCTGAAGGAAACTGGTATCCACACTACCCAGGATCAAGACAGATGCAAGAACCTCTGCAGAGTAATACAACAAAATTACAGAAAGGACAAAACATATTTCATTAACGGTATCTGTAATGAAATAGAACAGCATCATAATCGTAATCAGTTACGTGATCTCTTCTAGAAAATCAGCATCATAACCAGTGAGTTTAATCCTCGTACGTGGGTGGTAGATGAAGAGAATGGTAACCCTATCTGAGACGAGGAAGACGTTGTTGCGAGGTGGAAACAGTACTGTGAAAATCTGTACTCTGGAATTAACAACAGTACGGACAATCAAGCAGTTGAACAGATACAGAATATGCGATTCAACTTCTCAAGAATTATAAAGCCCCTAGTGTAGACGGTATATCGTGAGAAATAATCAAAGAAATGGTACAGGAAGGTATTGATGTGCTACATCCATTGTGTAAAGGAATACTGGAAACTGGGGAGTGTCCGGATGACTAGTCAAAGTCTCTCTTCATCCCACTACACAAGAAGGGGTCTATCAGGAACTGCTCCAGCTACTGAACTATTGCCCTCATATCTCACGCAAGTAAGATTTTGCTCTACATCCTGAACCAGCGTTTAAAGCCGTACATCCAGCCTAACATATCCACCGAACAAGCATGTTTTATTGAAGGGAAAGGAACTCGTGAACAGATCCTCAACATAAGAGAAATAATAGAAAAATTGCGAGAGTTCTGTGTTCCTGTTGTCATCTGCTCCCTTGACTGTTGGAAAACCTTTGACTGTGTTGTCTGGGAAAAGTTGTGGCAGGTGCAGAGTTCGGTGTCCCACCCCACCTGATAGCATTGATCAAAAGTCTGTACAATAATCACTTCGCAGTTGTAAAGAAAAGTGCTGGCACGTCTGATTCCTTCAGAGTATCAAAAGGTGCGAGACAGGGTTGTGTCCTTTCCCCACAACTGTACAACATCTGTGCAGAACGTGTCATTAGGAAAGCTCTTGATGCTTGGATCAAAGGTATCTCAGTTGGTGGAAGAACTATCAACAACCTCAATTTTGCTGATGACACTGTGCTTGTAGCCAACAGCGAAGATGAATTGTGGCTGCTAACAAGAATAAAGGACACTAGCCTAGCATATGGATTAGACATAAACCTCAGCAGGTCCAAACGCATGATAACTGATCGAGAAGTACAGATTCAGCTCACAGGCTGATTAAAGGAACTGGAAGTCCTGCATTCCTTCATCTGTCTTGGGTGAACCACCTGCAGTACGGCAAGTTGTGAAGTTGACATAAGAAGACGGATCACGCTAGGGCGACTGGCTATGAAGAAGCTCACCAAGATCTGGCAGAACAGAGCAATAACAATTAGCACAAACAGCTAGTTGAAACACTCGAGTTTTCTCTCTTCTTTTATAGTTCTGAAACATGGTCACTCAAGGCCAAACAACGCATTCATGCGTTTGAGCTAGCGTAGGATGCTACGCATAAAATGGACCGAAAGAAGAACAAATGTGTCCATTATTGAACAACTCGATATCTCCAGACGCCTATCTTTCCGAGTAACCGAAAAAAAATTCTCCAATTCTTTGGCCATATTGTGAGAAGAGATGGAGAAACTAGAGAAAATAATCTTGCAAGGAAAGGTAGAGGGCATGAGACCAAGAGGAAGAGCAGAGAGAAGATGGACGGATATAATCAAGACGATCTCTGGTCTACCTAAGAGAAGCTGGCAACCGTACGGACTGGAGACGCTTGGTTCATGGGGTCACAACGCTCAGCAATGAGCACAACGACTTACGATGATGAGCCTATGGACACAATGCTACATGTTGCATCAGAGTTGTTGATGACGTGGTACTGCTTGGAGATGAAAAACAATATCTCCTCAACGAATTATAAACAAACTTAAAGAATGAAAATCTGTGGTGAGAGTACAAGACAAAGAAATGTCAAAGTGAAAGTTAAAGAAAATCAAATTCGTTGTGTTGCACAGTACGGATATTTGGGAAGCATGCTAACTGACCACTTGACGAGTGAAAAGAGCGATAATCGAGAACTGCAATGGCAAAGTAAGCTTTCCAGAAAGAGGAACGCTTGCTAGGCAGGAAATTGAGCTTGGAGTTAAGTGAAACTTTGGATAAATGATTCGTGTGTGGTGTTTTGTACTATGGCAGTGAAAACTGAATATTAAAAAAAAGAGAAAATCACAGAATTGAAGCGTTAGAGATGTAGGGTTGGAGGATATTGTAGAAACTAATTTATATAAATAAAGTGAACGACAGTGAGGTAATGGAAAGAGTAGAGGAACAAAGAACTCACTTAAGTCATGTTAAGAGAAGGAAGGCAACTAGATGAGACATATACTGCAAAGAAGATAAGTTCTAAAAAAAATTACCGAAGGTTCAGAGGAAAGACGGAAGAAAATCGAAAGGAGGAGAATAAAAATGATGGATGAAGTGAAAAGAGGGAGATGCCACACTATGGAGCAGATGGTCTACAACAAGATCAGAAGCTATCAGCAATGGTGTCAGGAATCTGCCAATAGGTAGAACGCTGAATGATGATTATGATAATGAAAAGTCTCTGCTTCAGTCACTAATGTGTTCTGTTTGCGAGGATACAGATGTAAAATTACAAGAAACTTCACATTTTAATTAATGTACTGGGGAAGTGAGCAGTTTAAAAATTAGAATGAAAAGCATTTCACTGATGCAGAGTAATAATATACATAGATGTAGATCTGGCCCAATGGCTGCCAGATACATTGTAAGAATTTGTTTTGATTCACATATCTAGAAATGTGTTTCTAAACGACACGTTCGTCTGAAGGATTAAACTCCGTGTGAACGAAACAAAATCTTTTAAGGATGATATTCGCACCAAATCGCAGAGTTGTAAATAATAGATTTCAGCTATGAGTCGTCCTTTGGAATTTTTGTCGGCAGATCTAGATTTCAGCTAGAAATTAGCCATTCTCAATGCACTATCAATTTTGGTCAATGCATGTAATGCCTGTTGGTCGGGCTTTGTCCACAGTTAATTGATTACTAATGACATTGACCAAAAATGATAGTGCATTGTGAATGGCTAGTTTCTAGCTGAAATCTAGATCTGCCAATAAAAATTCCAAAGGAAGACTCATAGCAGAAATCTATTATCTACAAATCAAAAATTACAGTCGCTGCGTGCAACAGCCTCTCAATGCATGGTAACCTGAAATCGCAGAGTATCTAAAGAGTTTCAAAAATCATTTTAGTCTCCCATCTTGGAGATATCTATACGTCGCGAGCAAGTTAAAATAGTGTACAGGGCCTAGACATGAACCCTAATATCTGTAACTTGTTGGCAATGGAGAATACAGATGAGGGATGCAGTGGTATCATCCTAGCCACAGAAAAGCCATTAGTATCTACTGTGTTAAGTTCCAGTTATCCGCGTACCGGTTCCACAATACAAAATCCCAACACACATATCACCTGCGTCGCGAGCAAGTTAAAATAGTGTACAGGGCCTAGACATGAACCCTAATATCTGTAATTATTTGGCAATGGAGAATACAGATGCGGGATGCAATGGTATCATCCCAGCCACAGAAAAGCCATTAGTATCTACTGTGTTAAGTTCCAGTTATCCGCGTACCTGTTCCACAATACAAAATGCCAACACACACATCACCTGTGTCGCGAGCAAGTTAAAATAGTGTACAGGGCCTAGACATGAACCCTAATATCTGTAATTTGTTGGCAATGGAGAATACAGATGCGGGATGCAATGGTATCATCCCAGCCACAGAAAAGCCATTAGTATCTACTGTGTTAAGTTCTAGTTATCCGCATACCTGTTCCACAATACAAAATGCCAACACACATATCACCTGCGTCGCGAGCAAGTTAAAATAGTGTACAGGGCCTAGACACGAACCCTAATATCTGTAATTTGTTAGCAATGGAGAATACAGATGCGGGATGCAATGGTATCATCCCAGCCACAGAAAAGCCATTAGTATCTACTGTGTTAAGTTCTAGTTATCCACGTACCTGTTCCACAATACAAAATGCCAACACACATACCACCTGCGGAGTAGATCTTTTTACATGGCTTTTGAAAACTGTTATGAACTGTGCAGTTCGTCCGAAGAGATGACTGGAATACGGTGGCGTAAAATTTATTCGTCGATACCGGGCAAGCGACTTTCAAGTAAAATGTTTCCCCTGCATGCAAATACACATAATTTATGTAAGAGTACAGGTTGTAGACACATAGTCGATGACGTATGGAAGTCTAGTTCTGGCTGTGAGTCGTGCACGGATAGCCGAATGGTGAGGAGACAGTTCGCGATGTGAGGGAAGTCAAGATTCGAGTACCGGTCCGGCACAAATTTTCATTGATGTCATTCCGATCTGCAGCTGATGATTGTCGACGTTCGCAACTGCGAATTTCATACCCCTTCGGATTAATTTTTTCATAGAGCTTTCGATGTCAAGTTTGTACAGGAAACTTAGTTTACTTATTCGTATCCATAGATAAAATATTTAAGGTAAAAATTGTGCTATGCCTAGTGCTGCTTTGCTCCCGTGAGTTCGCACCACTTGCATCTCCTGTGATGGAGACTGATCGTTCGGGCGCTCGTTAAGGTATGCATTCAGGAATCTGTTGCGGGAATTGTGCCTTCCGAGTCTACAGGAAGCTCTAAATAATCACTGTTATTCATCGAATGTTTTTTAAGCTCCTCATTGTGGTCGTGATCGGTCTTTAGAGAGTTGGGGTGCGTAAATCCGGCCATATTATGTACTTTATCGAGCTGGCGTGGTATGCATACAATCGAATTATCAGTCTTCATGTGTCATTTTTGCTTAAGTTGACCTTACTGACATGTGCAAATCTGAACCGCATATTCTACCGTCCAGAAGCAAATAGTCTAGGCTGTGTATCTCACTATCGCTTGTCCACCTCCCCATATGCTGATAGCTTAGTTCCCCAGTATGTTATGTTTTGCTGTAACTTCACAGTAGTGATGTTTGCACGTCAATAACCATTCCAGTATAGTAGTCAGGTCCGTCTGTTTATCTGTGTTTCCCTTCCATGCTACTTTCAACATTCGGTCAGCTATTTTTGGGCAAAGATGGAAGGCGCCAACTTTTCTCTTTGAGGGATTTGGTTCAAGGGAAGTTTCCTGACATGATGCTTTGAACGCGTTCCAGATTTGTTCTACCTCATTAAAACTTCTTCCTTGAGTTGTGATGGCCGCATCGCCGGCACAGAATAAGAGGGGCGACCAATTCGGTTTTACTCGATCATAGGTATGTGAGTAGCAGCAAAGCAAGGACTCTACAGTGTCCGAGTCCACTGTTCTGCCATTCTGCAGCGGTGATTCAGTGAGTTTTACAGGCTGGTAATCCCTATGTGTACCACAGAGTTTCATCACGTTAGACCTTTTGTTCACTTTCCGTGTACTGAGCTTGCAAGGACGGGAATAAAACATGGAAGCACCGCGAGACACACATGCTTGCACATAAAGGAAGATGTTAGCTATGTTACTGTTCATGCTGCTGCTATTTGACCATGAATGGCATTTGTACAATGTGCTCAATACGTTACAACTGTTAGCCATACTCACAACCGCCTTCTGTGTAATTTTTGTTCAAATGGCTCAAATGGCTCTGAGCACTATGGGACTTAACGTCTATGGTCATCAGTCCCCTAGAACTTAGAACTACTTAAACCTAACTAACCTAAGGACAGCACACAACACCCAGCCATCACGAGGCAGAGAAAATCCCTGACCCCGCCGGGAATCGAACCCGGGAACCCAGGCGTGGGAAGCGAGAACGCTACCGCACGACCACGAGATGCGGGCTCTGTGTAATTTTGAGTGCATTTTGTCTGCGGTAAGTGAATCCGAACGTGGGCAAATTGTTGGTGCTTGTGTAGTGGATACATCTGTAACCAAGGCAGCCGAAACGTTTGGTGTATGAAGAGAGAAGATTTATGAAGCATACAGGGAAAGTGAAAGTGTGTGGCGAGTGATCGTCACAGACAGTCACTGAAAATGATTGTCATGAAAAATATTAAGAGGACTACGGATACAAAAGCTGCTGGAGAGCAGAATGTCGCAGTCGTGAACGCTCTCAGGATCGAACAACGAGAAGAGAACTCCATAAGCAGAGAATATCAGAGCGAACTGGAATGTCCAAAATCACTCATGAGTGATGTCAATGCCCGTAAGTGGAAATCGTGGATCTGAAGACATAAAATCTGTAAACTACGGACCAACGGAGGAAGGTCGTTTGGTTGGATGAGTCATACTGCAGACAGTTTCCAACATTTTGCCCAATTAAAGTCCCAAGAGTGAAACATGGTTGTGGGTTTGGCGACGAGTTGGGCGTCCATATCGTGGTATTCCTCGGTGACTCTGCAGGTTACCATCACTGCCAAGGATTGTGTGACCATTCTGGCTGATCATTTCCCCTTCAGGGTGCAATGTTTGTTCCACAACGGTGATGATGTGTTCCAAGTCGACAGGGCCAGCACGAGGATGAATTGTCGTTTATCCCCTGGCTACCGCAGTCTGCAGACCTCAATATTATTCAGCCTTTGTGGTGTACTTTACATAGAAAAGTGTTTGATCCGTAACGACCTCTATTATTGTTATTGCCTCTATTTGTCAATAGTATAAGATTCCCTTGAAAACCATGCGGAACCTGTATTTCTCCATTACGAGACGACTGAAAGGTGTTTTGAATGCCAAGGATTTCCTGCAAAGTATTGCACACGAAATGTATTGCGTTTTTGCTATTTCAACAGTTTCGTCCACCCTTGTAGATCAACCACTGCTGGTCCTTGGACAGGTGAAAGTGTGGATCCGTGCCTTATCCACGTCCAAATCCGAGCAGTTCTCACTTCCTCGTCACATCATTTTCTTTTCTAGGGTGCAAAAAATTTACACTACCAGTGACAATAAAAGATTATTTATTCGTCACACGAACAGTTTCGGGCTTGTGCCTATCCTCAGGTGTTTATACATTCCTGTACATGTTTATATTGCTGGATATCACTGTATAAATACAAAGAAAATTATTTGCTGGTGACTAAACAGATACAAGTGGAACAATTCTAAGTGGCAATGCAGCATTTGTTGAAAATATATATGTACTTACGTAAAGATGAAGCATCATTATTATAATTATATTTTGGTGACCGTTTTTACACTCATTTACACATTTTTTATCATTTTGACGTCCGTGTTTTAGTTTTGTAAAATGTAGCTGGATATTTCGCTGCTGTAACGTGCACTCGTGTTTACATACGAACATGTAGGCTATAGTTAAAGAACTTAGTCTTTTATAAAAAAAATTCGCAATTTATAATAGCTTTTTAAGTTTCTATGCGTGCAACATCCTTGCACTCCCTATGGCTAAGTTTTTCACCATAACCTACATGTTTCTGTATGAGTATCACACAGTATATATCACGAGTGCACGACAAACTAGTGAAATAAGTAGCTAAACATTATTACAGTTGTTCCACTTGTATCTGTTTAGTCACCAGCAAATAATTTTCTTTGTATTTATACAGTGATCTCTAGCAATATAAACATGTACATGAACGTATAAACACCTCAAGATGGGCACAATCCCTAAACCGGTTGTGTGACGAATAAATAATATTTTATTGTGACTGGTAGCGGAAATTTTTCTACAGCATATAAGGGAACAGTCACGGAGTTCAAGAGCATCCACTATGCATAAAATCCACTTTTTCTTTTTTTCTGTGTTCTTATACCTGTTGTGTAGTATATGTCTTTCCCTCTGGATTACATTCGTTCTTCTGAGCACTGAAAACGTCTTCACGATGTCGAATTCCTTTTCTAGGTCGAGAAATTGAAAGATTCACACATGACGAAAGTTGACAACTACTAGTGAAATAACGACAGTTCGTTCTTGTTGCTGAGAGAAGTCAGTTCTTGTTGTTGAGAGAAGTCACAGGCGTTCCCCGAGTATATACGGAAGCTGTTTCGCTGTTCCAATACTGCAGAGACAAAACACGGCAGATTCCGGGGTGTCGCCGAAGAGGCATTGGGAATCGCGACAAAGGCGCAGTTCGCGCCTCCCGCCCCCTGTCCTTTCCTTTCCTTTTCTTTCCTTTCCTTCGCGCTGAAGGGCGGCCCACGTGTCTGGTGAGGGGCGGCGACGTGTTCCGTGGTGTGTCGCCGCCACTGTTGCGGGCTGGCGCAACCTCATTACTGGCTGCGACGCCAGGCCCTTCTGGGTCGCATTGTGCAACGGCCGCTTCCTCCTTCATATCTGGCGCATGCAGATGTGGAACAAAAGGGGAAGATGAATTAGAGATACGCGGCGGACGGCCCGGTCGCGTATCGCGTTTCGTTCATTTCGGGAACAATGCGACCGCCCGCCCGAGTGGTGATTACGGATAATGACGGAGTGGGCGGTTTTTCCCTGGGCGCCGCCGGCCCCGTTTCTGGGTCTGATGTGGTCGAGCCTCGGCTTCTGGCATCCGCCGATGGAAACCGGAAGCTCCTGGGCTCCTCTCCGTGTCTACGAGTCGCCTGCACCTGCTCTTGTTCCCACGCGTTCCAGTTCGCTCCATACACATATCGATCACCATAGACCGCAATAATACATGCGGCTGGGATCTTACAAGGTCAAAGACATTTATATCTATGATTGACAATGCTGATTCCTAAGGCATGCAAACTCTTATGTAAGTTTTGTGACTTGTAAGTAAGCTGCTACCACTCATTTCAGAACGTTAAAAGATGGTTCAAATGGTTATAAGCGCTATGGGACCTAACATCTGAGGGCATCAGTCCCCTAGACTTAGAACTACTTAAACCTAAGGACATCACACACGCATACATGCCCGAGGTAGGATTCAAATCTGCGAGCGTAGCAGCAGTGCTGTTCTGGACTGAAGCGCCTAGAACCGCTTCGCCACAGCGGCCGGCATTTCAGAAGGCTTTCTGCAAACGTTACATCGTTTTCACGTGACACACAATATCAACAGCCGCAGGAACTGATATCGACTTCCGGGAGTTTTGTGACATGCGTTTTACCTGCGAATTATTTGTGGCAAGGAACACTGTCAATGTTTTTGCTCACCTTTCACTCGCCGCAATTTAAAAAAATGGTTCAAATGGCTCTGAGCACTATGGGACTTAACATCTGAGGCCATCAGTCCCCTAGAACTTAGAACTACTTAAACCTAACTAATCTAAGAACATCACACACATCCATGCCCGAGGCAGGATTCGAACCTGCGACCGGAGCGGTCACGCGGTTCCAGACTGAAGCGCCTTTAACGGCACGGCCACACCGGCCGGTGCAGCAATTTAAACCGTCCTCTTAGTTTTCTGCCTCACTATGCACTCCCAAATCGTCACATATACGGAAAGAAAGAGTCCAATTTTTTGAAGAGAAAGAATACGTATTTTGTTGCCTCTCGTTTCAATCGCGACAATTAAAGCTCTCCTCCTAGGTTCCTGCCTAACCACACCCTTGGAAATCGCCACATATTCCGAAATAAACAGAGAAATACTTCTGACGAAGAAAAACGTGAATTTTATTGTTGCCCGTTTTTCTCGCGGCAATTTAAGCTGTTCTATTAGGTTTCTGCCTAACCACACGCTCGGAAATCGCCACATGTTCGGAAATAAAAAGCCAGCTACTTATTTCATCCTTCATTCTCTAATAGGATGGAAATGTTAAGTAACTTCGAATATTGCAGGACATACTTGTGTTACATTCATCAGAAAGTTGCAGACTGTAGTACAACGCTAAGATGAAGAAAGAAAATGAAAACCAGCATGTAACAGTGAGCGAACCTACATCCGCCACACTATCCATTACGCTGTTTTTTCATCAGCGTTCTCGTCATTTGGTCTGGGCAGATATCACATAGTTGATCACAAGGTTGTTTTTTTTTTTTTCTTTCCTCTCCGACAATGCGTAGTTACCTTGAAACGGCGTATGGGAAGTTATAACACAGAAGAGCTAAATATGTATTCAAAGTGGCTATGGCTCCTTCAAACGTCAATATTGCGTGTGACGTCACAAAATGACGTCATGTTTGCTGGAAGTAATGTGAGATGGGTGTTACCCAAACAAAGTGTTGTGTTGGACTGTAAGTCACTGCATGGTTCTGTCATTCTCTGCGAAAATATTGGTACTGGAAACTGGGAAACAGGACAACGGATTAAGGAATGCTGATCGTTGGTATATCAGTGACAATTTTCCAGCAATTATCGTCATTAAACAATAGCTCGATGGGCATATATCCTTGGGAATCTGTCTGTGGAGCAGCTAACTGCGCTCTGCAGACACATTTCGTATGGCCTGAATTTTTATTTTTTGACTCTGATACACCGAAATTTTTCTGTGGGATTCTAGTTGTGAGGAAAAAGGTTTAGTATAAGGAAAAACCAGGTCATATAATATTATGCAAATTTTATTAATTTTCTACAAAATAGGACTTGGGAGTCCTCCCAGGTCACAATGGTACAAACAGTAACAAACATTACTTCATGAAAAGTGGTACTCATAAAAATAATATTTTCTTTCATTTACACATAAAAATACTTTGCAATGAGAACAATTAGAATGAGGACTTCATTCTCAGTTATGAATTTCACAGTTTTCACATCTACCACGATTTTCAACAGAATTTGGCCAATTAACTCCGAGATTTTGGGTTCGAATTTCGTTTGAAGGTGAGAAACCTATATTCCTTCTTTTATTCAGTAAAGATCTGGGAGATGTTTCTTGGTTTGGTCTTCCACTTTTCATCAAAAATTTTTTTACCTTTTGTCAAAAGTCCGTGAGTGACCATACGCTTGAACTGAAGGAAAGATATTCGTCCACTGAAATCTGAATATGTGACGTATGCGCACACAAGTGTTATATCGATGACAGCGAAAAAAAGGCGAGGTCACCATTTTTAAGCTTTGCAATCTCTGTCGTAAATGGATCGGAGCATATCTGCTTTATCAACTCCACCCACATGTGAATTATAATCTCTAGCTACTACTGGGGCCGTCACTTGATTTGTTATAGCATCTTTTTATTTCCATTTTATGTAAACTTTTTCAGTTCCATGAACATTAGATAAAAAATAAGCACTCCTATTGTCTTTCCATTTGAAAAATGTAACTTCTTCTTCTGAAGTTTGACTGTCAAATTAACCTCTTAACAGCTGTTGATCACCTTTTAGTTTTGGTAGCCCAAGTCTATTGGGACACACATTTCCACTCCACAGAAGTGAAGTAATTGTCCATAACAACTACATAATTATTGTAGTTTTTGCACTACACTTCCTCCAATTCCGAACTTTCCTTTGCCACTATGGGATGTTTTACCTAGTAGACGCCAGCGACTCTGGCCGAGTGGTTCTAGGCGCTTCAGTCCGGAACCGCGCTGCTGCTACGGTCGCAGGTTCGAATCCTGCCTCAGGCATGGATGTGTGTGATGTCCTTATGTTAGTTAGATTTAAGTAGTTCTAAGTCTAGGGGACTGGCGACCTCAGACGTTAAGTGCCATAGTGCTTAGAGCCATTTGAACCAAGTGGAACGTTCAGACCACTATCATAGGGCCAGTAATGACGTTTTCGTGGCAAACGATGATAACTGCAGAAAAATTCAAAACCAAGGACACCCTAAAGTTCTTTTTCAGTCTCAGGCTGAATGCGTTCCCCATTTTGCACAATATATAAATTACTTTGAAAATTAATATTTTCAATCACTCTGCTCGACAAAACAGTCAGAAGGATATCTGTTGCCGAATCCTTTTGGGAAACGTATTGCTCGATCACTCCCTTTTGGAGCGTAATTTTACGAAAATCTGTTACACAGTTTTGTCTCCTAAATTTGGGAGGAAATTTTAGATTGCGATTCACAATTTCGGCATTTTTTTGCGACTAGCAGCTGCTTTTTATTTCCTTATTATTGCGCATGCTCATTGTTGCTTTCTTGTTCGTCGTCTGTCAGATCATTTTCAGAATGACTACTGTCTTCAGCTTCTTGAGAACAAGTGGAAATATTCACTTGTCGACTGGTGGAGGGTGTGGCAACTTTTTTGTTATTTGCACTTGTATATTGTTGAGTTAGAATGTTTGTAAAACTTGTTCTCTATCAGAATCACTACTTCCCTCATCGTGTATCGATGTCAGATGGAAAATACTCCAGGAGTATCTCCAGTATCTCTTCATCTTTCAACTTGCTCGCCAAAGTCTGTCATGGAAAAGCACATATCTCTAAGTCTTGTGGGTCTCACAACTACCAAATATTTTTACAAATTTACCTTAAGGATTTATAACATATTCCCCTTCTAGCCAATTATTAGCACAAACTGACTTTCCGAGTAACAGGAAAAAATATGAAGATTGGAATTTCGCAGGAAATGAACGGAATAAAAACTAAACGGTCACCCTGAAACTGCATACAACCAAATACCGCGAGGACTGCACGATGAGATTCAAATTGTTTTGGCGTCACAGATAACACATCCACGAAAGAACGGCGGTGCATTAACAATCTACCAAATCAAGAATAGGTGGCGCGCTACATTACCGCGACAATTAAAACGACGAAGAATGTTTTAGTTTCATTTTTATAAAGTGGGACTTTGAAGTCCCTTCAGATCATAAAGTGATCTTGTGGAACAATGGGCGAAGGACTGAGGCAGTGGTCACTTTCACACATGCTGAGGGTCAATCGCAGAATTTGTTCAGGCTCCTCTAATTTCAAAACAGACAAGACAACCCCGTGGCGAGGAGCTAGTGCGAGATACACAAGTGCAAACATTAACATGACGTTGGCGGAGGCAGGCAGTATGAAATCTTCTGTTAACGACTTTGCTATGATGGGTGCTTGGTTTCCGTTGTCCAGCAAACATGGAGTAAGTTTACTTACTCTTGTTAGTCCTGCGATGCTCACTTGAGCTGTTTGCAGGAGGGTAAACGTTGGCTTAGTTGTGTCTATTTCAGTAACAGAAGTGACGTCTCTCTGGGCTGCTGAGATCGGACACGCAGCACCTCCGATGCATATCCACTCGTGGCATTCATTTTTGCAGTTAGCCCAAAATGCCCTACCATTCTTCTCGAAATTTCACATCCTTTGTCCTCTGTTTAGGGATAGAAAATAACAGTTAGTGATTTCGATTTCCTGTGATCGTTCAGTGACATTAGTAATTCTATTACATTCTTGGGTTCAGTGGCCATGTTCCTTGCAGCAGGAGCACAATGCATCGCTTTTTAGCGTTTGTGTAATGTTTGTTTCTAATTTGCACTGACGTGAAAGGCTGCAGCCGTGGGAGTGTAAACCAAGGTTTTATTCTCGTAGCGAATCTGCTGCAAAACCAGCGCTGCGTCTACTCCCGTCCCCAAAAAACCCCATCAGCTGAATTTTGGCGCCTTGTGAAACACCGATTTGCTTGACATGAAGAAGCCAGGAAAAGGTCTGAGAATTTTTGGTGCTAGTACACAACCATAAACATTTAAGCCTTCACCGAGGGCACGGAAAGCTTGGATTCGGCGGTTGCGTTTGTGTACCGCATCGGTACCGTTGACATCAAAGGCATTCGCACACCGGTAAAGGCACAAATGTTAAGGGATGCGCTATGGGCGGCGGACATAGCCGCAAGACACCTGGATCCTACAACACGGCGACAATCGTAGGTACACGTACCTTAACAATCACTCGGCCAGCCGCTTACATAGGGTGTATGTATGACGAGGGCTCAGCACAGTGACAGCTGGCGCTGACATATGGCTAAAGTCTTGTACCGACCACCAAGTTTATATCTACACCGTTGCTTTGCCTCGACAACAGACAAGACGTAAAAGGGGAACCTGGAAGCTGAACGTTTTCCATCTCCGCAATGAGGCCTACCGTAACGAGATTGAGGATGCCCACCGTAACGAGATTGAGGATCCTTTCACAGTTCCACATTGCAGTGGCGGATTAGTTGTGCCAAACATGCCGTGCGCAGGACATTTATCGGCAATGGCGGAGAGAAGACTGGCTGGCAACAGACGACTTAGGAATTTTATTACATGGCATTATTAACATAGTCCTGGCGCATTATCTTGTTGAAAAGTGCCACAGACGACTGGAGATATGATCGCCATGAAGGGCGAACACCATGCACGAGCTCCACCAGGATGCCCACATGAATGTCCCCCAGAGGATAATGGAACCGCCGCCAGCTTTTCTCCGTCCCGCAGTACAGGTGTGAAGAAGTCAATCCCCTGGAAGACGACAGATTCCCACCCTCCTGTCTGTGTGATGAATAAGCTATCGGGATTCATCAGACCATGCAACGCTCTGCCACTCTGACGGCGATCAGTGCCAACTGACACGTGCCAATTGCAGTCGTAGTTGCCGATGTTGCTGTGTTAACATTTTCCATACATCGGTCGTCGACTGCGGAGCCAATCGTCATGAGTGTTAGGTGCACGATGTGTTCAGACACACTTGTACACTGCCTGTCACTAAAGTCTGATGTTAGTTCCGCCACAGTTCGCCGCCTTTGCTGTTTTATCAGTCTGCCCAGCCTACGACATCCGACATCTGTAATTTGGGGTGGCCGCCCAACTCACTCGGCCTGGACGTGGTTTCATCTTGGCGCCACCAAGTGCAGAAGACACTCACCACATCACTCCTCGAACACTCGACAAGTCGTGCAGTTTCCGAAATGTTCGTGCCAAACCTCCGTGTCATCACAATCTGGCCTCGGTAAAACTCGGATACATTGCGTGCCGTCCCCATTCTACACACAGACAGTACTCTCACTTGTACTACATAAACGGTGCGTGTGTCTGACTAGCAGTCATTCATCGCCAGGTGACGATGCTATTGCCAGGACTATTTTATATCGGTAGTTGGTCGATGGTCGTAATCTTGTGGCTGATCAGTAAATAACAAAAAAGCTTACAACAATTTAACTTAAAAATCAGCATTACTGGATAGGGTGTATGACTATTTTTATCTAGAACGATTTCCAACATGTGGTGTGGTCTAATGTTTATTTAGGTAACGAATTTGAATGTGAATAAAATTGGTGTTCCTTCCCCAAGAAGCTCAATAACTCAGTTCTACATGGACTCCTCAGCAAGTAATGCATACAGTTTTATTTTTATCCTTCATTAAGTTGGCAATGTAGTAATCATGAAATTCGCCAGAAACCTTCTTCTACACCCTGCTCCAGTGACAGTACACTTCATCAACGGACAGAAGCACTCTATACTTCTGCAGAATCATCGACAAAAATGTACACGCAAGACAATGTTTCTGTGATAGAAGTTCTTAGTGCAGACGGTGAAACATTATTGAAAGAAAGATGAAGATGCTGTCTGTAGTAAGAATGAAAAAATATGTGACAGTTTTGTAATATTCCCAATATTTATTATTCAAACAGATTTTGGACTCTTACGGTATCGTCACGCATAAAGAGAAAGATGTTTGGTCGCGAAATTTTTGTAGGGTAAAAGATTTTAAAATACAGAAATAGTTAGCAAAAAAGTATTCTATAATGTCGTGCACATAAAATGACGGAACTGGACACATTTTGTCCAATGGTAAAAGGAGTGCTTCAGGTATGAAATCACTTACAGTCACTTGTAAATGTGGCGGATTCCGTTTAGACCAGTCTGGCAGAGCATTGTCCATGCGCTTGAAGGAACACAACAGGCGTTAGAGAAATAGAAAAGGATACTCTACTATTATAGATGGCCTGCTTAAAGAAGGCCACAGTTACAAAGTGCAACATGAAGTCTCATATAAAATTCATAAACGAAGGAAGATGAACTACCTTCCATTAATGGCAATTGATAAACGTCTGTCCACTTGGCTAAGCTGAGTACTGAATTATCAGACACAGTTCCATTACTCGTCAGATCCAACTGCGGTTACTGCCAGTAATCACACACAGACCACTTTGTAAATTACCTCTCCTATAGCTGAGTCAGAATAGCAAATTGACTGATAGAGGTTAGTTGAGCGTGTAAGGGGTCGATGTTGCCGCCGGTGGGTGCGCTCGCGCGCGCACGGAAGCAGGAACAGCTGTTGTTACCGTACTAGCTACTCACACTGTCTCTTGACGTGCAGTAGTGAGCTACAAGAGAAATGTGAAGAAACTGAAAGAGAAATGTCGGTCGGAAGGACCGATTCAACGAACAGAAAAGTGAAAACTAAAAACAAGGCTGGTAACAATAAGAGTGCAATGTGAATTCCACTACTAAACGCAGAGGAGAGGGAGGATAGGGGAAAGAGGATATTGCAGGTCTCTATGACGGAAAGGACTTGTCTGGCGATGTGACAGATGGAGAGACAGGAGTCGATATAAAAGAGACAGGGATCCAGTACTAGAATCAAAATTTAAAAGAGCTTTAGAAGACTCAAAATGAAATAAGGCAGTAGGAACGGAAAAAATTCCATCAGAATTTCTAAAATCTTTGAGAGAAGTTGCAACAAAATGGCTATTTACGTTGATATGTAGATTGTATGAATTTGGCGATGTACCATCTGACTTTCGGAAAGACATCATCCACACATTTCCAAAAAATGTAAGAGCCGACAATTGCGAGAACTGAAGTACTGTCAGCTACTGACAGGAATAATATACAAAAGAATGGGAAAGTTAGTCGAGGCTCTGTTAGATGGGGATCAGTTAGCACCAGAGAGGTAATTCTGCTGTTGCGGTTGATAATGGAAGCAAGACTGAATAAAAATGAAATTACCCTCATACGACTTGTCAAACTGGAAAAAAGAGTTCGACAATGTGAAATTGTGGAATACGTCGAAAGCCTGACAAAAATAGCGTTAAGATATAGGGAAAGTCGGATAGTATATGTACAAGAATCAAGAGAGACCAGTCAGAGTGGGAGACCAAAAACGAAGGACTCAGAAGGAGGGAGGCAGAGGTGTAGCCTTTGGCCCCTACACATAAGTCTGTTCCTCGAGGAAGCAATAAGAGAAATAAAAGAAAGATTCAAGACCGGAATTAAAATTCAAGCTGAAAGGAAAACTCAAGGTGAAGACTAGTTCACTGCAATGGGAAAGTTCAAAGATCGGGTATATGAGTACTCTTTGTCCTAAACCAAAGTCACAGAAATCAGCGGGTGGCTATGTGTGCACCTCTGCTTGCGCGTTATCATTTGGCTCGTGAACACGTCAACCGGTCCTATTTTGCATCGTTAGTGGTGACGATATATGGTGTCTTTATGCTGATATAAGGACAAGAAGGAATCTTTGAGGCCAAACGAAGTAGCATCTCCCCGTACAAATACCTGCGTACATCTACAAAAGATAATGTTAAGCATCTGATGGAAGAGCGACGGTCTGGTTTTCTACGAATTGCTTTCGCGAGGTGTAACCAACACTGCTGCCTTTTATTGTCAGTAAATCAGACGTTTTGCAGACACAGTCCAAGAACAGTTACCAAGAAGACGGCATGAAAGTCATGCTACTCCACGATAACGTCAGCACAGGCCTGCATTCTACCAGTCTGACAAAAAACCCATCCACCTCATTTATCTGATTATGCGGCCTCAGATATTCACGTTTCTCGCTCTCTGCTGAACAACCTTCAAGGAACTTAATTTCCGGATGAAAATGCGCTTCGATGGTTTCTACAGTCTCAGAATCGAAAAGTTAGCCTAGCGTTGGCAGACTGTCGTAAATAGTGATGAAGAACATATTATCATCTGTCCAGTCTTTTCTGACGGAACGACCGGCGTTTATAAGTGTTTCGCAGAGCCACATAGTGTCTTTAAACGGCTCTTTAACAATTTCTTTTTAAAAATTCGACAAGGTTACACAACGTTATCACCTCTCTCCACAACAATTTTACTCTCGTTAACTTTTTTTAATACCTAACGTTGACGGATCTGGCAAGCGTTAACAAAGAAGTCTTGCAGCCACTTAATAATTCTGGCTTACCAAGAGTAACGCACAGTTTATTTTAGTTAGATGTTGTCCTCTCATGAACAGCATCTTCTTGGAATGAGTGTAAGTTTGTTAACCATGGTTGTGTCGTCTTTTGACCGGATGCACGTACGTTAGAGAAACCAGACTCTTTCCGTTCTGCATTGTCTTTTTCCTTGCAAATTTGAACGCCATTTTTTTTATGTACCATCAAATTGTCTGCAATTCTTTCGACTACTTTTGCTAGAGGCAATATAATCGCGCCATCGTCTCTGTCCTACTCGAGCTATTCCGTCACCGAGCACTTAGGAATTTTATTACACGGCATTAAGGGAACTGGCAAAGCAACCGCCTTCTCCAGACCGCCATAGGACCGCCCAATGCATCGATGCCCGTTTGTTCCAATTCACTGGGGTGCAGATGGAAGGCATCAGTCTCCGTGCCAGATTGCAAGACGGTCACCACGGACCATTGCATCGCTGTATCACATAGTACCAGTAAACGTCAGCGCAAACGCACGCTCATTACGGCAGTCGAAACGGAGGGAAGGCAAGCTGTGACAAAAACAGACATTGCCAGAACGTTCACCCACTACCATCACAACTTCTGTGACGATTGTCCAAGAATCGACGTGGAACTTGGAGACGGACTGCACGGCATAACAGCATCTGAGGTTGTGCTGGACGACGACACGCTTCTGGTAGACATTGCCCGGGACGATATGGCCTTGAAGAGTTGTGCGTTGAACAAATCACTTGGGCTACCTCTTGGGTTCTAACGCTCCTTCTCCCGTCCTATGGCTGCAACTTACGATACCCACCTTCAGAGTTCACACCGATTTTCCTGAAGACGTCATGGTCCCTGTGTCTAAGCCTTGCGGTGTGCGGCACCCTCATGACTATCGACCAATGACGTTGTTAAATGCTGACCATAAGCTTTTAAGAGCAATATCCACATGGCACTGGGGTCGTTTAGGGATGTAGTCGTATTGATGTCGACCTCCAACTACTGCGGCGCCCATGTTGCTGTAGACTTCGACCATGCACTCCATCACATCCATCATAGCTTAACGCGTACGGTCATGGAATGCATGGGTCTCCCTCTCGTGCCTGTAGGCGTAGTCCGCACTTCATTCACGGAGCACATTCGAGGGCAACGCTGAACGGGTATCTATCAGATCCCATTTCTGTCGAGCGCTCCGTGAGGCAAGGATGCTACCTGTCGGGGCCAAACTGCTGAGGTCATCGGTCCCTAGGCTTACACACTACTTAATATAAATTAAAGTAACTTACGTTACGGACATAATACACACTCGTTACTGAGTGTGGACTCGAACTTCCGACGGGCTGAGCCGCGTGAACCATGGCAAGTCGCCTCAGACCGCGTCTACCCCTAGCGGCCATGTTGTATTACTGGCCGGGGCAGGGGGTGACACACGGATGGCGTTGTGATGGCTTCAACAGTACGGTAGTGTGGCGGGCAGTATCATCAATCTGCGGAACATGGGGTATATGAATGTGGGCAGGGAGCTGGCCCGAGAAACGACACTGTCAAGCACCTGAAGTACCCGCTCTCAAATGTTTAGGGGTACTCTTTCAAGGCCATATTCAACGTACGGCAGCGGTGAAATATCGTCGGCTGTTACAACAAATACGTGCACTGGTGTGACTCAAAACGCTCCACACTATGAACATATTCCAGCTGGCACAGTATGGTATTGTCTATTCAGCTACAAAATTAAACGATTCAACGCACATGCTATCGATGCACTTTACAACTGCTACGAAGAACAATCGGCATTTGGAAATTTGGTGTGTGCTGAATACGTTCTTAAAATGCGTTACGACACCTTGGCATTGCCCTCACATGAAGGTGGCGTAGGGCTGATCAATGTCAGGAACAGAGTGCCGGCAATGTTTCTTGGAAAAATTCGCCTACTATGATGGTTTGAGCAAGTTAGCCTGACAAGTACCATGATCAACGAAATGGTGCCCCTCGGTCATACTTCGATGCCACTCAATCATATTAGGACGTTAGATCTGGAATATAGTTATCTTCAGCATTATCTGCATTCTATAAGTACCTTTAGATGGAAATGGCTGGTTCTACCCTAGGCCTTGGGCTTATGGCCATTTTAATCCACTTATGCTAATTTTTTATCCACCCCCCCCCAATTCCAATCTAATTTATTTAGTAAATTTAACCGAAATCTAGTGATTAAGAAGTAAATCAGAAGAATTATGTATTTTAGCTGATTATCAAAAATTTTGAAAAATCCTCACAAGAGAAAAATTAGATTTCTGAATATAGAGGTAAATTGTTTTAAAAACTCCTTATGAAATCTGTAATTTTTAAAAGATGATAAAATGTTTTCCTTATAAATCGAACCAAAAAATATGACATCTGAGTGACGAACTTAAATTTGACGAAAATGTTTGTAATAAACCAAGAGAGAAAAGTATTTTTATTAAATCAAGAGGAAAAATCTGATGTAATATTTGAAAAACCAATATTAAATCATCTTTAATCACACAACATTTGAGAAGCAAGAAACATGGAGGCAGTATTGATTATGTGCTAAATTTAATGATGATGATTGGTGTAGATCAGAAACTCGTTCCTAATTGTAAAGAACATATTTAGATATTTTTGAAGAAATAGGAAAGTCTAATTTATCTTTTTTCCAGAGGTTGAAAATACCACTTACTGTAGAGTTCTTTTATTTAAAACACGAGCGGTTCTGGCCTCTTACATCTTCAGGTGTTGTAACTTGGGGCTGTGACCACGAGTGCTGTGGTGGACGAGTACAAGACGTGGTTTGCTACCAGTGAGTGCAGAGTTTATGAGTTTAAAAAATTTGTGAATTAACATAAATATCTGGATAATTTATTATTACATCTCTATTGTAATAATTACAGTATTATTACCAAAAAATATTGTGAATGTTGTGATTCGCCAAATTTAATAAAAATTCTATACAATTTTATACATTTTTTTTACAAGTTTCTCACTTAATAATCATAAAATAAAAGATAATGTTTCTATTGATTTACAAAGTTACAGTTAATATTGTATTCATCATCACACTTAAAAAAATTCTTACAGTATATTATTATATGAACAACAGTAACACACTGAGTTTTGTCACTGAATGTTGTACATAATTTCATTTTAGTTTTTCGCCTAGCTAACACATTCATACTCCTAGATATAATTGTAACAAAAATAGGATTGTTCTCTGTGAAATTGAATGGATTTGCATTGACTTCACCTTTTGATTATGTTAATCCCTTAAAATCTTGGAAAGAATTATGTGCCTTCAAAAAGCTATTTGGAGGATCTAGATTCCATATTTCTCGAGGATAGTGTCATTTCTACATTCTTTATGTAGATATTCTGCAATTTAATGTGATGGAGTGGAGAAAAATCAAGCAGCTGATTATTTTTCGATTCGTTTGAAAAAGACATAAATAAGTCATATAAAATTCTGCATAAATATAGTAACTGCTGGTATCTACTTCAAAATTTCTTCTTCCACTTAATCTGGCAATCTCTAAGGCTCGTGATTCAAAGAAAGATATGGGAATTTTTGGATTTTTTACTATTCTTGCTCCAGCTCAAGTGAATACTCCTGCTCATATCTAACTATAGGAACACGAATTTCAAGTGATTCCACAACAATTTTACGTCCCTTAGGATACGTAACTTATATTTCAAGCTGCGCGGAGTGGCCGCGCTGTTAGAGGCGCCATATCACTGGTTGTGCGGCCCCTCCCGCCGGAGGTTCAAGTCCTCCCTCGATTAAGGATGTGTGTGTCGTTCTAAGCATTCCTTAGTTTAAGTTGTGTGTAAATCTAGGGACCGATGACCTCAGCAGTTTGGTCCCTTAGGAATTCAATTAACTCATTGGCTATAGATGAAATGAATCAAGTATGGAGAGATGAAGAAATGAAATGTTTCTCAGTTCAAGACGAAATGTTGCTAACTGTCTTTATGGTGGAAACATGGCACAGTTTCGCTACACATTTGTCAATTTTCTTTTATTTTTATTTTCCTGCATGTGTCGCATTATCTGTACCTTCAACTCCAATAATACTGAAGCTCATACATAATTGTGCACTATTAGAATGAAATCCACCCACTACCAATATGAATATTAATCACTGTCTCGTTATTAGGAATATATAAATTATTTTTAGTCCTCTCATTCACAGGGAATGAGTAATACTGGTGGCTCTCAATCTGATTAATTTAATAAGGATAAAATTTGTTAAGACATGTATAAGACTACTGTCACACAAGCACTATTGATGTCAATCAAATTATTATTTATTCCTGAATCATATCTAGAAACAAAACTTGGAATATTTACAGCATAATGTGGCTGATGAATTAATGGTTTACTGAATTCTGAATTGGATTTGAATGAAGCAATAATATTTGTTTCTCTATAAGAGTTATCACTATATTTTAGGTACATTCCATCAGCTACATTAAATATTTACATTGATTAATCTGAACAGAATAATTTTAAGCACTTCATTAACTATAGTTTCTTCATTGACATAAATAATTTAGTTATTAAATTCTGATACACTTCCAATGCTATGTCCATACATAATTTAAAACCACTCTCAATAATATCTCTGATTTCATCTCCTTTCACATGAATAAATATTTCAAAATTTTTCAAACTATATTGTGCAACAGGAATATCTGTCTATTCTTCATCACAATACAATTTACTATTCTTTGATGTGAAATTTGGAGTTAAGATTGTTGTATGAAAACCAATTAGTTTAGTTTTGTTTTGAGAACAGATGACTTACCTCTCAATTGAAATAGTCAGCTAATTTAAATTAGTAAAAAGTTGTATAACTAGATGAATAAGTCTCAGTAAGAGCTTCTGTGAAGAAAACAAAGAATAAGCATGACAACCTATTGCTTAGTTCTGTTCAATGTGCAAAAATAGGTCTAAGCAGATGTGGAAAAACAGCTTTAATCATTGACAGTTATGTTTTAGCTCTAGGGTGGCTAAACTGGAACAACATAAATAATATGCATGTTTATTCTAAAAGTCTGGATCAATCAAAATACCGAGAATTTATAAAAACATGTAAAAAAAGTGGAAGAGAAAAATAATGAGTTATCGAAAATAATGAAGACATTATGGCAGTGTATTGTAGTATCTGATGATTTAACTCTCGAAAATCATGACGTAGCTACAGAATATTTTGCTAGAGAAGAACACAAAGGAAGAGAGACTTTGTATTCTGCCCAAACACATTCAAAAATAACAGAACGTTCTGTCAAAGGTAATGTAAACTTTTAGATACTCTTAGACAAGATCACACCAAATCATAATTACCATGAGTGTGGTGGTGGCGATTTAAAACCAATTATGCTAAATAAATGTGTGGTAAATGCTGAAATGAAGGTAATTTCCATTTATTGCAATTGTTATGACAAGAAAAATTAATAATTTTTTAAAAACGTTAACATAAAAAATAACATCAGCCTGTTACGGATACAATCGAAAAAGTAAAACGAGGAATAGATGGTTTGGGCGATGATGTTCTGAAAGTTATAGAAGAAAACAAAGAAGTCAAACAGCAGATGGTTTCTTACAAATATTTTGAAGCATTTAATGACATACCAGCTGTTAAGCCCTATGATAGTGATAAAAGAGGTTATCTATTGAATGAATCAGAATTCGAAGGTTTATTGAGGCAATATGATGAAGAGATTAAAAATAGAGAGGATAAATGCACTAAGAAAAATACACATAAGTGAAAGAATTGCTTCACTGTGGCTCCAGGAACACTCTTCACCAGCTGGCCAGCAACTCCCCAGACATGAACATTATGGAGCATATCTGGGATGCCTAGCAACATGCTGCTCAGAAGAGATCTTCACTTCCTCCCTCCCCCCCCCCCCCCCTCCTCACTCCGTACTCTTGCGGATTTATGGACAGATCTGCAGGAATCATGATGTCAGTTCCCTCCAGCACTACTTCAGACATTAGTCGAGTGCATGCCACGTCGTGTAGCGGCTGTTCTACATGCTTGGAGCGGCCCTACAAGATATTAGGTAGGTGTACAAGTTTCTTTAGCTCTTCAGTGTATTAGCTCTTGCTCATGCCCGTACTCTTTTCTGGCATTGTAACCGATTGTTGCTATCAGCATTTCCTGTGTCGGACAACGTGATAAGGTAATATGCCGTCTAAAGAACAAACAGACGGTTTCTAGAGTCACAAATGATGAACTGGCGTAGTGTATGATCTGAAAATCCATTAAGTCGCCAATTGAAAAACTACAATAACAATGTGGAGCACAGCACTGGAGTGAAGTAGATTTTGCAGAAGGCACTAAGAAATATGTGGCGTAGTAATAAAAAACTGTTAGCTGTCCGTTCGGGGGTCCGTCTTTGGAACAGTTTGTTGTTTCGCGTGACAAATCACTGCAGTCAGATCCTCGTTCTATTGCAGCCTCAAGTAAGTTCAAAAAATTAAGGATTTCACGGCTGCAACCTGGTTTCGGCACAAAGTTTTGAGTCGTAAATGACATAAGTAGGAAGCCATGTGCAGTCTAACATATCACTTAACAGTGACAGAACACATACACTGAACAGCCAGAACATAATGACCATGTACCTAATAGCCGGTATGTCCAGCTTTAGCACCGGTAACAGGTTCAACGCGTCGTGGCATGGTAGCAATGAGGTCTCGATATGTCGTTGGAGGCAGCTGTCACCGCGTGTGCACACACAAGTGTAATTTTTCCTACTATCTATGTACTTCTCAATTCGTTCGAACAATCAATCATTCATAATGTGAAACACAGTCATAGCTCATTCACTCAAAATGATTCAGAAATTTTACTTGTTAGAATGAAATCAGGCGATGATTCTTATTCTCTGGAGGCTCGTGCTTTACGGCAGTCTGCTAATCTGTACAAATGAAATGCTTCGTAATTTTTTGGGAGCGTTGTATAATCAGTAGGGAAATCTCAGATCAAGCGGATATTTGGCTTTGATGAAGTTTAACCATCCGAAGAAGTAATGGAGCTCTTGGATTATTAAATGCAGGTTCGTATCCAGTCTTTCGGAAGTTCCCTTCTGTCATAAATCTCAATAATCAGATTACAATTCTTCAAACCAAGCTCAGGCTAATCGGCACGAAGACAATCCCGGAAGCTTTTTTTCTTCTTTTTTTTCTAACAACCACCAGAGACAGTACTACATAGAATACTTATGCGCTCATGGCATAGCTATTGTATGAACTACTTTTCGCATGGATTCTGCGAGTATGAAGATAGAAAATTAGTAAACGTCATTCAAGGGTAGAATTGTATCAGAATAATTCGTCGAATATAAAGAGATATTACACAAGTAACCTCATTTTGTAAATTCCAAACAGGAGGGCGATGACCTCTGACTCGACGTTCAAACACATGCTGGATGTGTTAAGTCGGATTCATAGCTGACGAACTGGTGGGCCAGTACGTTAATTGAAACTCACCAACGTGTTCCTCGAATCACTCTATCACATTCCTAGCGCATTATCTTGTTGGAAAATGGCACAGACGACTGGAAACATGATCGCCATGAAGGGCATACTTGGTCTGTAAGTTCTTGGCCGTCCACTGGGATGTCGACATGAATGTTCCCCAGAGGATAATGGAGCCGCCGCCAGCTTGTCTCCGTCCCGCAGTACAGGTGTGAAGGAGCCAATCCCCTGGAAGACGACGGGTTCTCACCCTCCTGTCTGTGCGATGAAAAAGCTATCGGGATTCATCAGACCATGCAACGCTCTGCCACTGTGACGGCAATCAGTGCCAACGGACGAGTGCCAACTGCAGTCGTAGTTGCCGATGTTGCTGTGTTAACGTTTTCCATACATCGGTCGTCGACTGCGGAGCCAATCGTCATGAGTGTTAGGTGAACGGTGTGTTCAGACACACTTGTACTCTACCTATCACTAAAGTCTGATATTCGATCCGCCACATTTCGCCGACTGTCCTGTTTTACCAGCCTACAGCCTACGACGTCCGACATCTGTAATGAGGGGCGGCCGCCCAACTCACGTGGCCTGGACGTGGGTTCACCTTGGCGTCACCAAGTGCTGAAGACACTCACCACATCACTCCTCGAACACTCGACAAGTCGTGCAGTTTCCGAAATGTTCGTGCCAAACCTCCGTGTCATCACAATCTGGCCTCGGTAAAACTCGGGTACATTGCGTGCCGTCCCCATTCTACACACAGACAGTACTCTCACTTGTACTACATGAACCGTGCGTGTGTCTGACTAGCAGTCATTCATCGCCAGGTGACGATGCTATTGCCAGGACGAGTTTATATCGGTAGTAGGTCGATGGTCACAAAGTTCTGGCTGATCAGTAAATAACAAAAAAGTTTACAACAATTTAACTTAAGAATCAGCATTACGGGATCGGGTATGTAAGTATTTTTATCTAGAACGATTCCATACATGTGGTGTGGTCTTATGATTATTTAGGTAACGAATTTGAATGTGAATAAAATTGGTGTCCCTTCCCAAAGAAGCTCAATAACTCAATTCTACATGGACCACTCAGTAAGTAATGCTTACTGTTTTATTTTTGTCCATCATTAAGTTGGTAATGTAGTAATTATGACATTCGCCAGAAACCTTCTTCTACACCCCGCTGCAGTGACAGCACACTTCATCAACGGACAGAAGCACTCTATACGTCTGCACAATCATCGATAAAGATGTACACGCAAGACAATGTTTCTGTGATTGAAGTCCTTAGTGCAGATGGTGAAACGTTATTTAAAGAAAGATGAAGATGCTGTCTGTAGTAAGAATGAAAAAAATGTGTGACAGTTTTGTAATATTCCCAATATTTATTATTCAAACAGGTTTTGGACTCATACGGTATCGTCACGCATAAAGAGAAAGATGTTTGGTCTCGAAATTTTTGTGGGGTAAAAGATTTTAAAATACTGCAATAGTTAGCAAAAAAGAATTCTATAATATCGTGCACATAAAATGACGGAACTGGACACATTTTGTCCAATGGTAAGAGGAGTGCTTCAGGTATGAAAAGACTTACAGTTACTTGTAAATGTGGCGGATTCTGTTTAGACCAGTCTGCAGAGCATTATCCACGCGCTTGAAGGAACACAACAGGCATTATAGAAGTAGAAAAGGATACTCTACTTTTCTAGATGGCCTGCTTAAAGAAGGCCACAGTTACAAAGTGCAACATGAAGTATTATATAAAATTCATAAACGAAGGAAGATGAACTACCTTCCATTAGTGGAAATTGATAAACGTCTGTCCACTTGGCTTAGCTGAGTACTGAATTATCACAGTTCCATTACTCGTCAGATCCTACTGCGGTTACTATCAGTATTCACAACACAGACCACTTTGTAAATTACCTCTCGTATAGCTGAGTCAGAATAACAAATTGACTGATAGAGGTTAGTTGAGCGTGTAAGGGGTCGATGTTGCCGCCGGTGGGTGAGCTCGCGCGCGCACGGAAGCAGGAACAGCTGTTGTTACCGTAATAGCTACTCACACTGTCTCTTGACGTGCAGTAGTGAGCTACAAGAGAAATGTGAAGAAACTGAAAGAGAAATGTCGGTCGGAAGGACCGATTCAACGAACAGAAAAGTGAAAACTAAAAACAAGGCTGGTAACAATAAGAGTGCAATCTGAATTCCACTACTAAACGCAGAGGAGAGGGAGGATAGTAGAAAGAGGATATTGAAGGTCTCTATGACGGAGAGGACTTGTCTGGCGATGTGACAGAAGGAGAGACAGGAGTCGATATAGAAGAAACAGGGATGCAGTACTAGAATCAAAATTTAAAAGAGCTTTAGAAGACTCAAAATGAAATAAGGTAGTAAGAATGGAAAAACTTCCATCAGAATTTTTAAAATCTTTGGGGGAAGTTGCAACAAAATGGCTATTTACTTTAGTATGTAGAATGTATGAAATTGGCGATGTAGCATGTGACTTTCGGAAAAACATCATCCACACATTTCCAAAAAATGTAAGAGCCGACAATTGCGAGAACTGTAGTACTGTCAGCTACTGACAGGAATAATATACAAAAGAATGGGAAAGTAAGTCGAGGCTCTGTTAGATGGGGATCAGTTCGGCCCTAGGAAAGGTAAGCGCACCAGAGAGGTAATTCTGATGTTACGGTTGATAATGGAAGCAAGACTGAATAAAAATCAACTTACCCTCATACGACTTGTCAAACTGTAAAAAAGAGTTCGACAATGTGAAATTGTGGAATATGTCGAAAGCCTGAGAAAAATACCGATAAGATACAGGGAAAGTCGGATAATATACTTTATGCACAAGGATCAAGAGAGACCAGTCAGAGTGGAAGACCAAGAACGAAGGACTCGGAAAGATGGGAGGCAGAGGTGTAGCCTTTGGCCCCTACACGTCAGTCTGTGCGTCGAGGAAGCAATAAGGGAAGTAAAAGAAAGATTGAAGAGGGGAACTAAAACTCAAGGTGAAATGAAAACTGAAGGTGAAGACTAGTTCACTGTAATGGGAAGGTCCAATGATCGGGTATATGAGTACTCTTTGTCCTAAGCCAAAATCACAGAAATCAGCGGGTGGCTATGTGTGCATATCTGCTTGTTCGTTATCATTTGGCTCGTGAACACGTCAACCGGTCCTATTTTGCATCGTTACTGGTGACGATGTATGGTGTCTTTATGCTGATATAAGGACGAGAAGAATATTTGAGGCCAAAAGAAGCAGCATCTGCCCGTACAAATACCTGCGTACATCCACAAAAAGTAATGTTAAGCATCTGGTGGAAGAGCGACGGTGTGGTGTTCTACGAATTGCTTTCGCGTAACCATCACTGCTAACTTTTATTGTCAGTAACTCAGACGTTTTGCAGACGCAGTCCAAAGACAGTTACCAGGAAGACGGCATGAAGGGTTGCTACTCCACAACAACGTCAGCATAGGCTTACATTCCACCAGTCTGACAAAAAACTCATCCACCTCATTTATCTGATTATGCGGCCTCAGATTTTCACCTTTCTCGCTCTCCGTTGAACAACCTTCAAGGAACTTACTTTCGGGATGGAAATGCGCTCCGATGATTTCTACAGTCGCAGAATTGGAAAGTTATCCGTTGGCAGACTGTCGTAAATAGCGATGAAGAGCATATTATCATCTGTCCAGTCCTTTCTGACGGAACGACCGGCATTTATCAATGTTTCGCCGAGCCACATAGTGTCTTCAACCTGCTCTTTAACTATTTCTTTTTAAATATCGACAAGGCTACACAATGATATCACCTCTCTCCGCAACAATTTTGCTCTCGTTAATTTTTTTTAATACCGAATGTCGACAGCTCTGGCAAACGCTAACAAAGAAGTCTTGCTCCCACTGAATAATTCTGGCTTGCGGAGAGTAACGCACAGTTTATTTTAGTTAGATGTTGTCCTCTCATGAACAGCATCTTACTGGAATGAGTGTAAGTTTGTTAACCATGGTTGTGTCCTCTTTTGACCGGATGCCCGTGGGTTAGAAGAACGAGACCCTTTCCGTGCTATACAGTATTTTTCCTTGCAAATTTGGACGCCATTTTTTCATGTACCTCCAAATTGTGTGCAATTCTTTCGACTCGCTAGAGGCAATAGCATCGCGCCATTGTCTCAGTCCTACTCGAACTATTCCGTCACCGAGCACACAAACTCACATGTCTGATCATGGAAAGCATGCGCAAATCGTTGGACCTTCCTATTAGCAAACAAACTTCTCTGCACACTAGTGCCGCAAGCTTCAGTCGTTCTGTAGCTCAAAATAAACTCTCAACATATAGAAACAAAGCAAGCAACTAGAGGACCACAACTGTTTAGGTTACCGTCTGTAAGCGTCGCCTGCAACTGGGTAGTAGCCGTAGCGGAGATATTTGAGAACGGTGAAAGGAAAACAAGACGCGACCAAGCACGTTCTCTGATTGGCTGTTACTATGGTAACAGCTCAGTAAACAGCCAGATGTCGTTCACTTTGTTGTTCTGATCCAGGTATACTCTCATGCACCATCTTTTCCTTTAGTTTAGTTGCAGTAGTTTCACCTGCCACATTAAAATTTTAGTTTTTATAATTACAAATGTTTCATTCATGTCTCCCGCCTCGCCTGTTGTACTGTACTTGTTTATAAAACTGTCCCCTTTAACCTTTTGAAGCCCAGTGGTTTCTGCTTGAAACTGCCATTTTAATTCTTTTCCTTTAAGAAAATGAACGATCAGTCCTTTCGCATGTAACAACTGATGATGCTACTGAGAGACAGAGACTTCTCGTGGCACACTGAGGTACTGTTGCGAATGTAGTGAGTTGTAGCGGTCACTTTCAGTGTCCAAAGCAGCAGTCGGACCAGACACAGTGTTACATGATTGTAGGATATTCTGATATATGTTTTTCTATGGTGGCCATATTTAGGAATTCGTTAAGAGGCAAAGTAATTACATCTCATTTATTGTAACGTAAATTTGAGTTTTTGCAACTGCTGTTATGATTGTGAGTACAGGCTCTCTGGGTGAATTTCATGTATGAAGTCTCCACGTGTTGTCAGCCGAGCAGCGTCGTCGCTCGTAGCAACGTTTTGATGGAACGCGTCTCGTAGCAACGTTTCGATGGAATGCGTCTCCATCATCTTCAGGCGAAGAAACGTTGCTACGAGACGACGACGCTACTCGGCTGACAACCAGTGAAGACTTCATATATGCTGTTATGAATACTATGGAAAGGAACATGTGTAGCTGTGATACAAAACTTATTAACTTTAGGTTCGTTTTCGTTTGTTGTTTAGGACTATAATTTGTTTTAGGCGTCATGAATTCATGGAAGTTTCGAAATGTGGGATTTTGTTTAGTGAAAAGGCGAATTTGCTTTCAGGTATAACTTATGAAATAATTGGTGGTATGGTGGTAGAAAACTGCTAGAAATTGCCTGGGTAACGGAATGAGAAGAGCGAATAAGATGTATTAGATAATGTTGTAAGGAAGGGAGATATAACTTAATGGTGTACGGACAACTTTTTCGCCTTATTAGAGTGATAGTATGTTTGATCTTTGATATTATCACGTTTTTTGCTAAGCAAGTAGCAAACTTATCTATTACTTTTAGTGTTTCCTTACATAACCAAATTCCCTCAGCATCGTTTTACAACATTCCCCTTGTAGTAACAAGTACGTGCCCCAGTGTTTGATTCTAACAGATGAAACGTGGTGTTGCTCTTTGTATGAGAAAATGCGTCACACCTCCAAACTTTCTCTAGATCACTAGTTCCCATCCTTTTTTGACCAGGGACCACTTTGATTTCTTTGTTGTTAGGTGAGAACCCAAGTTTAACAGTAATAAACTGTGTTAGTCTAAAAGCAAACATCAATTGAAACTTTAACGTATTCATTAAACTCAAAAGTAACATGCATTACCTGTGTTACTATAATACGAAACACGACATTTTAGTAGAAAACTAAATTCGGTTTGCATCAATGTGATATTTGAGTTTGAATCTTCTGTAGAAATTTGCTAATCCTGAGACTAAATTATTGTTCAAATGTAAACGTATATAGTCACTTGTTTTCAGTCGAGTACTTGTCATGTATATAAATCCCTGCAAAGCAGAAAACCCCTGTTCACATAAATAAGTTTTTGGAGAAAGCATAAATAGCAGAATTTGGTTTCCTAAATTTCAGTATATGAAATTGCTTTTTACACCGAATTTTCTCTAGAGTTTCAAAGTCTAACGCGTCCTTAGAATTTCCATTATTTTGGAATTCAATGAGCTCTGCCTGGAATTGTTCTGCTACTTGTCCTGCATTACTGTTAAAGCGGTTGTGAATCAATATTTAGTTGATTTTAGCTTCTGTTTTATCATACTCTGGGAAGTAATGAATGCATCCCTCAGCCAATATTTCCTGATGACTCTTGGTTTTATCTTGTATGATCCCCCTGATCGTTTCATTCTTTGTACCGTCGAGTGGTTTTAATGTCGCTAACGCAGAATAAATATTTTCATTAATTTTGACTATCCACAATTAAAGTTTGCAAATAAAGGTACGAAGTTTATCATGAAATTCAAACGTTTTCACAACACATTCTAAATTTCTGTTTCCGGAACCTTGCAATTGCAAGTAAATCTTATCGATATGTGTGAAAACATCCTCAAGATAAGCCAAATGCACCTGAGATATCTGGTCACTTAACTGCTCTTGTAAGTCTTTCATTATTCTCTCACCTATAAACAACTAAACCTCTTCCTCTGAGTTCGAATATGAATAAAAGTTTGAATTTTTAAATCTCTTGCAGACCAAAGAGGACTCCTACTTCTCATTTTCTACGAATATCCATCTCCCTGTAAAAGATAACACCAGGCTGTGGCATCGTTGAGATGATGCAGCGCTGCTAGGCTAAAACAGCTGTTAAGTGAGGAGCTGACCTGCAGTAACAATCACGCCATACGTTTTAAGGGATGCCATGTTTCATTACGGTCTGTAAGTCTTCCCACAGCACCATGTTCAAACAAAATCGTGTCTACACTCTGTGATTAGAGTCACATGTATAACATGCTGATACATTATACAGGAACACCTAGCCACACGGGTAGTAAAAAGATCATTCTTGGGGATACATTAGTCAAAACTTACTCTGCACTAAGGCGATTTTGGCCGTCACATCCGCGTCCGATTAAGACGCATTTAAGAATGTGTTTTTCCATAAAAACTGACTGTGGACATCACCCTCGCCCCGATATTCACTTTAATAAACATTTAGTACTATTTTCCAACAACTGACGAGAGCCACCAACGATCTACATCTACATCTATACTCTGTAAACGCTCGTGAAGTGCATGACAGAGAGAACTACCCAATGCATCAGTTCTTAGTGTTCCTTCCTGCTCCATTCACTTACGAAGCGTCGGACGAATGATTGTTTTACTGCCTCTGTGAGTGCAGCAATTATTCTAATTTTGGAACACGATCCCTATGTGAGAAATACGTATGGGGCTGTAGTGTATTCCAAGAGTAATGGTTTTACACTGCTACCTTCCTTAAAAAAGCTATACTCATATGTTCTTCAACATCTACATCTACTTCCATACTGCGCAAGCCACCTGACGCTCTGTGGCAGAGGGTACTTTGAGTTCCTCTATCAGTTCTCCCTTCTATCCCAGTCTCGTATTGTTCGTTGATAGAAAGATTGTAAGTATGCCTCTGTGTGGGCTGTAATCTCTCTGATTTTATCCTCATGGTCTCATCGCGAGTTATACGTAAGAGGGAGCAATATACTGCTTGACACCTCGGTGAAGGTATGTTCTCGAAACTTCAACAAAAGCCTGTACCGAGCTACTGAGCGTCTCTCTTGCAGAGTCTTCGACTGGAGTTTATCTGCCGTGTCCGTAACGCTTTAGCGATTACTGAATGATCCCGTAACGAAGAGCGCTGCACTCTGTTGGATCTTCTCTATCTCTTCTATCAAACCTATCTGCTACGGATCCGATACCGGTGAGAAGTATTCAATCAGTGGGCGAACAAGTGTACTGTAACCTACTTGTTTTCGGACTGCGTTTCCTTAGGATTCTTCCAATGAATCTCAGTCTGGCATCTGCTTCACTGACGATTAATTTTATTTCGTCATTCCATTTTAAATCATTCCTTATGCCTACTCCCAGATAGTTTATGGAATTAATTGCTTCCATTTGATGACATGCTATATTGTAGCTAAATGATAAAGGATCTTTCGTTCTATGTATTCGCAGCATATTACACTTGTCTACACTGAGACTCAGTTGCCATTCGCAGCAGCATGCGTCAATTCGTTGATCCTCCTACATTTCAGTACAATTTTCCATTGTTACAACCTCTCGATATACTACATAGTCATTCGCAAAAAGCCTCAGTGAGCTTCCGGTGTTATCCACAAGGTCATTTATGTATATTGCGAATCGCAACGGTCCTATGACACTCCCCTGCAGCATACCTGAAATCACTCTTACTTCGGAAGACTTCTCTCCATTGAGAATGACATGCTGCGTTTTGTTACCTAGGAAATCTTGAATCCAATCACACAATTGGTCTGATAGTCCATATGCTCTTACTTTGTTCATTAAACGACTGTGGAGAGCTGTATCAAACGCCTTGCGGAAGTCAAGAAACACGGCATCTACCTGGGAACCTGTGTCTATGGCCCTCTGAGTCTCGTGGACGAATAGCACGAACTGGGTTTCACTTGATCGTCGTTTTCGAAACCCATGCTGATTCCTACAGAGTGGATTTCTAGTCTCCAGAAAAGTCATTATAATTGAACATAATATGTGTTCCAAAAGTCTACAACTGATCGATTTTAGAGATATAGGTCTATATTTCCGCACATCAGTCTTCCTCTGTGAAACAGTTTTGGAAAAAGACATTTAGTATTTCGGCCTTTAGTCTGTCATTCTCTGTTTCAATACCATTTTGGTCAGAGAGTGTGTGGACATTTTGTTTTGATCCACCTACCGCTTTGACATAAGACCAAAATTTCTCAGGATTTTCTGCCAAGTCAGTACATAGGACTTTACTTTCGAATTCATTGAACGCCTCTCGCATAACCCTCCTCACACTACATTTTGCTTCGCGTAATTTTTGTTTGTCTGCAAGGCTTTGGCTATGTTTATGTTTGCTGTGAAGTTCCCTTTCCTTCCGTAGCAGTTTTCTAACTCGGTTGTTGTACCACAGTGGCTCATTTCCATCCCTTACGATCTTGCATGGCACATACTCATCTAATACGTATTGTACGATGGTTTTGAACTTTGACCACTGATCCTCAACACTATCAGTACTTGAGACAAAACTTTTGTGTTGAGCTGTCAAGTACTCCGAAATCTGATTTTATTCACTTTTGCTAAACAGAAAAATCTTCCTACCTTTTTTAATATTTCTATTTACGGCTTAAATCATCGATGCAGTAACCGCTTTATGATCGCTGATTCCCTGTTCTGCGATAACTGTTTCAAGTAGTTCGGATCTGTTTGTCACCAGAAGGTCTAATATGTTATCGCCACGAGTCGGTTTTCTGTTTAACTGCTCAAGGTAGTTTTCAAATAACGCACTTAAAAAATTTGACTGGATACTTTATCCCTGCCACCCGTTATAAACGTTTGAGTTTCCCAGTCCATATCTGGTAAATTAAAATATCTACTCGAAATATTTTCCGAATTTTTCTTCAGGTGCTCTGCCATGACAGCTGCTGAGCCATGGGGCCTATAGAGACATCCAATTACCATGTTTGAGAATGCTTTAACCGTGACCTTGACCCAAATTATTTCACATTTCGGATCTCTGTCGATTTCCTTCAATACTATTGCAGTTTTTATCGCTATAAATGTCCCGGTATGGTATTTAAAGGGCATGATGATTATAAATTGCTGAAATGTATTATAACGTCAAATATGGGCTTATTTGTTACAATATAAAAAATATTTTACTGTACTACGAGCCAACAATCCCAACAGTGGTGTAAGCTCTGATCCTCAGTGAGCTGTTGCGCAAAGCAGTTTTACGTAGCATATAAACTGTCAATCACGGGAAAAATTAGAGCAGAGTTTTATTTATAATTCCGCAATCTGGTAGTGGAATCTAACTTGAGCTTTACGGATATGTTTGTTATAGTTCGAAGACTTCATTGATGTCTTGTTGTCACAACTAGACTCACAGCATTTGCATCCGGTACGTTTGCGGTTTTTGTTGTCATCGCTGGAGCTTGGTGTTGAAGGACTTCCTGTTTGTATTCTTTTGACAATGGCCGCTGACTCTTCATTTTGTGGCAACAGTTTGAAACTTCTCCTTTGAATGCAAGGAATGACAGTGCTGCAAAACTCTTACATTATTTGATTTTCAAACAGCTCAGCAAAACTCAAAGTTTTCTCTTTACTCATTCTGATCATCACTAAACTGACACAGAATATTTTTAGCGCAACGCAATCTGACTTTCAATAACCCCTACAAAAGAATGGCCCTGACTAACATTAACCTGTACCTTTCATGAATCACTTACCTCACTAAAATCGTTAATCGAACTACTGCAATACAGCGAGTGCCAATACAGCCAGCTACATAAATGATTCTAACTACTCAAGGCACTAACTGCTGATAGGCATAGTTAGCAAAAAAAAGATTTTGATAGACAGCAAACAATGTATTTACCTTAATAGTGTTCAAAAGTCATTATATATATATATATATATATATATATATATATATATATATATATATATATATATATACACTCCTGGAAATTGAAATAAGAACACCGTGACTTCATTGTCCCAGGAAGGGGAAACTTTATTGACGCATTCCTGGGGTCAGATACATCACATGATCACACTGACAGAACCACAGGCACATAGACACAGGCAACAGAGCATGCACAATGTCGGCACTAGTACAGTGTATATCCACCTTTCGCAGCAATGCAGGCTGCTATTCTCCCATGGAGACGATCGTAGAGATGCTGGATGTAGTCCTGTGGAACGGCTTGCCATGCCATTTCCACCTGGCGCCTCAGTTGGACCAGCGTTCGTGCTGGACGTGCAGACCGCGTGAGACGACGCTTCATCCAGTCCCAAACATGCTCAATGGGGGACAGGTCCGGAGAACTTGCTGGCCAGGGTAGTTGACTTACACCTTCTAGAGCACGTTGGGTGGCACGGGATACATGCGGACGTGCATTGTCCTGTTGGAACAGCAAGTTCCCTTGCCGGTCTAGGAATGGTAGAACGATGGGTTCGATGACGGTTTGGATGTACCGTGCACTATTCAGTGTCCCCTCGACGATCACCAGTGGTGTACGGCCAGTGTAGGAGATCGCTCCCCACACCATGATGCCGGGTGTTGGCCCTATGTGCCTCGGTCGTATGCAGTCCTGATTGTGGCGCTCACCTGCACGGCGCCAAACACGCATACGACCATCATTGGCACCAAGGCAGAAGCGACTCTCATCGCTGAAGACGACACGTCTCCATTCGTCCCTCCATTCACGCCTGTCGCGACACCGCTGGAGGCGGGCTGCACGATGTTGGGGCGTGAGCGGAAGACGGCCTAACGGTGTGCGGGACCGTAGCCCAGCTTCATGGAGACGGTTGCGAATGGTCCTCGCCGATACCCCAGGAGCAACAGTGTCCCTAATTTGCTGGGAAGTGGCGGTGCGGTCCCCTACGGCACTGCGTAGGATCCTACGGTCTTGGCGTGCATCCGTGCGTCGCTGCGGTCCGGTCAAAGGTCGACGGGCACGTGCACCTTCCGCCGACCACTGGCGACAACATCGATGTACTGTGGAGACCTCACGCCCCACGTGTTGAGCAATTCGGCGGTACGCCCACCCGGCCTCCCGCATGCCCACTATACGCCCTCGCTCAAAGTCCGTCAACTGCACATACGGTTCACGTCCAGGCTGTCGCGGCATGCTACCAGTGTTAAAGACTGCGATGGAGCTCCGTATGCCACGGCAAACTGGCTGACACTGACGGCGGCGGTGCACAAATGCTGCGCAGCTAGCACCATTCGACGGCCAACACCGCGGTTCCTGGTGTGTCCGCTGTGCCGTGCGTGTGATCATTGCTTGTACAGCCCTCTCGCAGTGTCCGGAGCAAGTATGGTGGGTCTGACACACCGGTGTCAATGTGTTCTTTTTTCCATTTCCAGGAGTGTATATATATATATATATATATATATATATATATATATATATATATATATGACAGCCAGTCTTACAAAGTTCCTTTTTCTGGCGGACACCCATCCAGATCGTCCACTCTCAAAACTCTAGCATCTCTATCCCCACATCCACCACTGCTGGCGGCTCACCTCCATCTGCCCAACGCTACGCGCTGTTCACATCCAACTGCCCAACACTACACAAGTGAATATTCCAACAACGAGTCCAACCAGCCACAGACTGCACACAGCGCAGTCAGCGATTTTCAAACAGAGCGCTACGTGGCGTAACCAACATAATAACCTAAACAGCCTACTTCCATGTTTTTTAGATTCAGTGTACGGTTTGATTAGGAGTCTTCTTGATTCATCGATAAACATTCTTCTGTTGTTAAGAACATTTTTTTCGTCCTGGATTTATTTTTCTCCACAACTCAAAACCATTGTAGGCAGAATAATCAATAGTGTTGTGGAAGGTGTCATTAGCCAGCTGCCGGTTTTCCTCTCCCGTGTGAAGGTGCCGATAAGCTGGTCGAGTTTGTCAACTGCTCCCTTACTTGCATTGTAGTATAATATTATTTTTGGTTCCTTCTCTTTCCTGTTGGATATTTCCCCATTTTTGTTCACCGTACTCATCAGGACAACCTGTTTGTTCTTCCTTGGAACATAAGATACGACGGTGATATCATTGGTAAAAAAGAACTTTCAAGTGTGAACATCTTCTTTGCTTGATATATTGTTAGGGAGTTCAGGGTTAATTTTCTGATCGTCCCCAGCATTGTCCCTTTGAGAAGTTCTTGCCCTAATGCGTATTATGCGAACAAAACAGTCACGTGTGACAAGTTGTCCTTTAAGCTCGCTTTTCAGATCAATGACAACTCTCATGCCTTCATTTCCCTCAGTGGTTGTCCAGGTAATTTTCCTGTATAGATTTGTTTCTTCAAACCTTAAGAAGTAGCAATATCATACACTGTCCATATTCAACCACATTTTTTCCGTCAGATCACCGAAGTTAAGCGCTGTCGAGATGGGCTGGCACTTCGGTGGGTGACCATCCAATCTGCCGAGCGCTGTTGGCAAGCGGGATGCACTCAGACCTTGTAAGGCAACTGGTGAGTAGCTACTTGACTGAGAAGTAGCGGCTCTGGTCTCGTAAACTGACATACGGTCGGAAGAGTGGTGTGCTGATAACAGGCCCTTCCGTATACGTAGCCAGGGACGCCTGTGGTCTGAAGATGACACGGCGGCCGGTTGGTACCGTTGGGCCTTCCAGGAGCTGTTAGGACGTTTTTTTTAATTTTTTATTATTTTCTGAGGGTTTGCTCGGTATATATTGTTTGAAGCGTCTACGCTCCGGTAAGAGCCATCAGTTGTTCGTTCACAGTTACATTTGTAATAGGATTATATTGTTCTGAAAATGTTTTCACCCACTTATTCTACAGAACTCGTATAGGTGTCAACTTATCACTTACTCTTAGATCAGACTTGCCACCGGCACGTAACACACAAGAATTGCAACAGATCTGTTTCAATGACATTATGGCAGGAAAATGGCTCTGCAATTTTATGGGTCCCATAGATCCCTTCTTGACTCACTCGCCAGCCACTAATTACTGGTAAATATGGGCTTCAAGTGTAATTTCACCTAATGCTTTCTAGATAGCCAAATAATCTCTTCGTCCCTCAATATTAGTCATTTCCGCCACAATACTCTGAATATTATCGTTCATCATAAAACATGATTTCATATCACTCAATCTGGTGATATCGTGTCTTGGAGGACCAGGGGTCAGTTTTATAATGTTTGCGCGAGACAATCTTCCAGTTTGCATAACAGGTCCTAAGCTCAAGGTGATTACTTTTTGTCTTTAGACGGAATCAGTTGAACAGTTTGCATGTTGTCAGTTGAGGTATCAATATCTGAAATGTCCTCTGAGTCAGATGAAGGACGAATGTTCTCATCACAGGTCTGATTTTCTTCTTATGAAATATTGTGCTCGCTGACAAATGCATCTACAGATACTTCCAGTTGTTCATTGGAAAAAAATCGTTTTAGCGTGATAGCCCCACAGAAATTACTACAATAGATACATAAACCGCATCTGCACAGAACACTTGATCAAATGTATCTGTTAGCGCTGATGTGTATAACAATTTGAACGCAATCGGAGACTTGCATTGTTGCACAATCTTCGCACCTGTGATGACAACATTCGTCCTTAATCTGACTCAGAGGGCATTTCAGATATTGATACCTCAACTGACAATATGCAAACCTTGAAAGACCACAGAGCTGCTTGTGATTCTGATGTAACGAAGTTAAGATTAGACTCCAGAGAGGGCGCACTTAAGAAAGAATGTTGTATGCACCTATGCATCTACCTGACGTCACATAAATAATTCCCAAGTAGACATCCATTCTCAGCATGTGAATATAAGCAGACACACGGCTCCATTCATCACGTAGTACCTGAGTACATTGTCAGCGAGTTTCTAAGGATGCGTCTACAGTTGTTGTACAGAGGAGCCAAACTGGGCAGCACACTTTGTGACGATAGTCATCACTCAAGGTACCTAGTACTACAGCAGTGTTGAAAGACTGGTCAGTGCAAGTGAACGTGGTAGTGTATTGCCACGTTTAATCTTCACCCTCCGGTTGAGTATTGTAACGCTCCAGTCACTGAATCATGGGAAATTGTTGTTAACCTTGTTTGCCATCTGTTTTGGCCGCAGCTGTTGTAATCCTGTTTGACTATGTCAGAAAGTCATAAAGTTGCACTGTGTAAGGAAGTCACCTGCTAACAGCAACTGATTTGCTGGTAGGACCCCAATGAGGAATTTGATTATATACATACATGGCAAGAAACGAATTCCCAGACACCAATATTTAAGCCGCCCTGCATTACAAATGTGTTGTGTTGCACTAGAATCGGCCTGCTTGATCAACCTCCTTTGCATGGCACCCTGTATCTCAGGCGCAAATAAATGATTTTTTAAGTCCCAGATACGTAGCCTACCCTGCATGTATCGAAGGAGCAGCACTAGTCTTCTTTATGAAACCTAACCACAGGGGTTACACATGCCGATAAGCTTAGATGCGTACAGGATGAAATAAAGGAAGGGATGGTAAGAGTGAGCAAGAGGGGGAGATTGACAGGGAGAGGGGAAGAGGGTTGGTTAAATGAGGAACATAGAAGGTGTAGAGGGTAGTAGGCTGTTGGAAAACAAAGAAGGAGAAGTAATGATAGAAAAGAGAGGAAGTGGAGTGTATGCTCAGAGGGAGAGTTCAAATGGTTCAAATGGCTCTGAGCACTATGGGACGCAACTGCTGAGGTCATTAGTCCCCTAGAACTTAGAACTAGTTAAACCTAACTAACCTAAGGACATCACAAACATCCATGCCCGAGGCAGGATTCGAACCTGCGACCGCAGCGGTCTTGCGGTTCCAGACTGCAGCGCCTTTAACCGCACGGCCACTTCGGCCGGCTCAGAGGGAGAGGCGAGAAAGATATGGTGAGAGAGAGAGAGAGAGAGAGAGAGAAGTGTGACAGCTCAGCTCCGAAATCAGTGGCCGCCCCTTGAATTCCCCTTCGAGAGGCGACTTTGGCGGCCCCAGTGACTGAGAGGGCGCTCCGGGATCACTCGCGCCCGCACTGTTGGCAGTGTACGGGCAGAACCTTCCGAAGGTGGATGAAGTAAACTTCTCGCTGTGACAGAGACGGTCGATGACTAGTAACTGCAGTCTTTGTGCTGGTGATCCGTTGGACTGGTCGGGGCACATGTTCAGTCAACTGGAGATTCCAAGCCGTTGTAGGATGGAGCCCTCTGGAACTGCTGTATACGGCCATTCGCTGAATTGTGTATTCTGAAAGACGATAAACAGCAACACAGAAAAGGTGATGTTAGTCGAGAAGGCCGTTTGCAGCTGTTTAGCCTTTGTGGATTCGAGTGGCCATTACAGCTGGTAAAGTAACTTAGTTGGTTGTAGTGAAGTACGTTAATGATGGCATCATGGTTCTTGTACTGCGTCCACATGGGCATGCTTGCCTTCACAAGAATCGTATTTATTACATTATGTGCTATTCATGTGATTCCTGTTATCCTGTTACTCATTTGGTTCTTGATGAAAAATGTGTCGTTCACGTTTTGGGAGTATGTCTGTATAAGGCGAATGTTAACGTGTGAGCTATCAATTTAATGTAGGAATGGGCTTATCTGTTATCTAAGGATTACCTGTGGTCATCTTAATACTATTTATTCTGAAATGCAGGATCGTCAACTCAGTGCGAAAATTTAAATCTTTTCTTGTTAATTGCTTGTGATATCTGTGCAATTTTTGTCTGCCATGTTAGCTGATGGGATTTGTTTTTTATGTATAGATTATCTCCATTCTAAGTGCAGGAAGGTGAGCCCGGTACGTAAGTTGAAACTTTCTTTGGTTGATTACAGGTACGCTTACGTCATCATTGTTCATTAGCTGCTGTTTTCATATTAGTTGTTTCTTAAAGATCGGGGACTGAAAAGTTATACTGAAGTTTTCCCTGCTCGTTGATCTTAAAAGTTTTATTTAAAAATCTTTATTTTTTCAGCGTTCAGAAAATTCTGTTATAAAATCTGCTTCATTGATTGTCTTGTAAGGCTGACTGGGGGTTAATCTCTTGAATGAATCTTCTGCTTAAAAAATTTGTGTATAATAAGAGAAGGGAACTTTGTTCATTGGAAGGTTGTTACGTATGCCTGTAAACTCCTGCTCCATCACTCCACTGCTACGTTACAAGAGGAGTGGAGGAAATGGTCATTAAGAGGGGGAGGAGGAGGTGAAGAGAGAGAGAGAGAGAATGAGGAAGAGAAGATATACAGAGGAGGGAGGACTAGGTGTATAGACAGAGGCTGGAAGAGGTGGACACAGAGAGGGGGAGGAACATTTGTGTTCAGTATGTATGTCGGTCGAATATAAGGGCGGAACTGAGGGAAAAAGCCAAGTGGTCAGTATTCTGAAGTTTAAAAAGAAATACCGTTCGAAGTGAAGAAGTCTAGCAAACATGGACTCTAAAATCAAAACTTAAGATACATGGAGACTATTTCACGTTTGATGCTATTAAACAAATCTCTTCTGTTGAAAGCTTTTCCTTTTCCATATTTTGGGAGGAAGAAGTATGGAACACAACAGAAAAAATTTTTCCAGTAAACACGAGCTCTAAAAATTCATAACTTAAGAGCTACGAGCATATGTTCAGTAGAGTGGATATGATTCACAGTTGCGAAGATGAAGAAGTGCTCATACCTCGTAAGTTACGCATTTCAGAACCCAAGTTTAAATGACATTTTTTCTTGTTTTGATCCATAGAGCTATCTCTAAAAATATGGAAATAGAGAGCTTGCAGCAAAAGACGTTTTTCTCCTAGTATCAAAGATGAAGAAGTGCTTACAGTTCTTAAGGTATGCATTTTGGAGCGCATGTTCATTAGACTATTTTGCTTCAAATGGTCGCTCCTGCCTTATCTCCGATACTGACCACTCCTCCTGGGACACCCTCTATACTGAAATCAACCTGACTGAGCATGCAATGGACTCGGAAACATCTTCATCGACCGAATGGGTTCAAGAGCCTTAGGTATAAATGTTTCACCCACCTTGTCAACAGATGCAAGCATATGATGATGCATGAGGTGGAGCAGGCAGTACTCAGTGTTACACAGATAAAGGGAAAGAGAGAGAGATAGAGAGAGACAGAGAGAGAGAGAGAGAGAGAGAGAGAGACAGACAGACAGAGAGAGAGAGAGAGAGAGAGAGAGATGAATCATCCCATGAAAGAAGAGTAATATAAAATAAATGAATATTATTGTAGTAATAGGATAACAAGTAGAGAAAAGGACTAGAAACTGCACTTATAAAAACACCTTGTACTTCTTTACAAGAATCCCGCTATTCTGGGAAGAAGAAAACTGAATAGCAAAGAATAGATGTTCAAAAAGACTAGCTGGCTACAGCAAAATCAAAAAGTATACTCAAAGAGAGTACTGGGCGTCACTACAATGCAACAGATCTGCTGCAGTAACGTAGCACAGATTACTTTAAATAGCGTGAAGACGGTCTCCATTCTATATTCATGACATGACATGTAACAGCAATTCCTGCGCTAGTGAAAAAACTCTACATACTTTCTCGCGCATTGGAGTAGTCGTTATATTGTTCTTGTTCGTTCACAGCATCTGCTCGTTCCTCAGATCGCGCTTTTCTCCGTGGAGCCAAAAGAGGCGACGGTATTGCAAAGCCCCTTAGCATTTAGTCAGGTGTGAGACACGTGTGCGGATCTGTGGCTTTTTACTTGTTGTCCCTAGCGCCTTTTTGGTGACAGAGTGACGGCTTTTGTTTCGCTGCAATGGTGTTGCGTCCCGTGGCGTCTGCTTTCGGACATGTGTCTGCTCCAGTGCACGGAGATGCCCCGACTCATTTACAAGTTCTCGTCGGTTCCCTGGAAACTTTGTTGCCGGCCGACCGCTTCACGCTAACTCATCCTGATAGTGGTTTAGCAGCGTACAATGAAATCCCGCTAGTTAATTTTGACAAGCAAGTGCATTCTCTGTGGCGAGTCCTTTGTGCAGCGCTGCAGGATGGAATTCTGCATGCAGTTGAGACAAGGGAAACTGAATCCCTAACTACCTTCGATCGTCACAAAGTGTTACGTACGCGAGGTAACCACAAAATACGTACCGCTTACCACTTGTCATTTCGGGGAAAGTTCGCAGCAGACGCACCAATGAATATTTGGTCAGCACGTGGACGAGCCCCTGTTTAACTAGCGAGGCAACAGGGCAAATGTCACTGGCAAAGGGGATGAGGCACCTAGCCTTCAACAAATGTACGTTAAAGATCGAGTTACACACTTATTACATAATCACTAGGTGAATTTACATACTGTGTGGGATTTTCCTGCAGTTTTTATTTGTATATACAGTTTTTCCTTTAATTAATGTCACCTCTGCTAACTATAACAATTAAACTTATATGTACGTAAGTGAAGTGTTGTGCATTCATATTTTCTGTTGAATGAATGCTACGACCCGAGAGATAAATATCTACTTCAACGGCAGTTGAAAGAAGGTGGACGGGTGGATATAAAAGATGGCTGGCGAGAGATTTTCTGTACAACGAATTTTTTAAACATGTAGATTTCAGCAATTCAAGCTCTGACAGTGAAACAGCGGAATAAGAAATGTGTCATTCCAAGTGACTGAAGTTTCTGAGATTCTGATTGTGGCTAATGAGAAGAGTGCAGCTGAAGGTAAAGCTATAAATATCGGAAGAATCCACTGAATCACGGTGAGCAGTTTTTGACAGCAGAATCACATTTTTGTAATGCTTGTAATTGATTTGTATGTGTTTCACGTTTGATTTAAAACCCCATCCCTTCAATAATACACCGGGGTTTGTGATCAATTATGACAGTGAATAGGCGATTGTGAGTAAACTGAAAATACTAGTCACAACAGGACATTCCATCAGTGCCGTTCACGACTCATTAGTCATTTTTCGAAAAGATGTTCCATTTCAGCTAATTTCCAACCGCAAAACGTCATTGATTATTTTAACTTATGTTCACGTGAAATCAAGAAAAGTGAGACGACATGTTGACAAAATCAGTGAAGGCAGCCACACAGCCCTGTCCATAAGTCACGAGGGAGGAAAGACCTCCTTCCACACATCTTTGGGCATCGTTTGCAGAACTGAACTATGCAAGTGATTATAACTGCCCTAGTACCACTTATCTAGCTAGATGTCAATTGATAAAATATTGTCAGATATTAATAAACGTTACCTTTATGAAGTTCTAATATTTTAGCAAACAGAAAATAGCATAATTTGTAACGTTCACAAGTGTGGAGCAGGAAACGTGAAGAGTACCAAGTGGCTGGGAGTTTTAGGGGTGTAAGTGCTTGTAAACTTCAATATTATTGATTGATATACCACCCAAACTAATCAGAGCGCATCAGCTGCAATAAAAAATTAGGAGAAATGTCATTTGCACTCAAACAAACAAAACACGGGGTGTATATTTTGCATTAATCGTCAACTTGACACAAATGAATGTTGTGTTAACAATAAGAGGAGAAAGCAAACTAATCAAGAAGTCTACAACTGATTAACTGTACAAAATGGCAAAGAACAAGAATCAGACAACGTTGCTGGGAAGAGCACAGAACATTGCTTTCCGAATAAAATATAAACGATATATGATAGAAGAAATCCAAAAGTTAATGCCAATTCTGCAAATTAACACTAACGATACCGCTTAATAGTGGACTGAAATAGCACAAAAAAGAGCCTTCAAGATCGGAGAATGTGGGGGAGGACAGACCGTTCACCAAATGCAAAAACAAGAGGACAACAGACTCTGTATAAGAAAACTTAACAAGTTAAACGTAACTGAATAATAATACAAGAGCACGCCCCCACGGTCGAATTTAACATAATATCTTTCACAAATTAATCGTGTTTCAGGCAGCAAAACTTCACCTTGTTGTGGTCCTACCGTGAGGGAAATAATAGACTGGGAAGCACTGATCCCTGCAACTGCTACCACAGCTTAAAGGTAAATCACAGGCGTGTGCCCCACCAGTGTTCATGTCAATGACTGGTACAACAACGTTCATGAGCACACACGATAGCTATTATTCATTTGTCATATGGTCATCACTGGAGTGAAGAGCCAGGCGCCATCTGTCCACTCGGTGAAGAATCGATGTCTGTGTGTCGGTAATACGATGCCACTAGCCGCTAGCTCAGGCTCAGACTCAACACCAACGTTCCCAAATTCTAGCCTTGCAGAGTTGAAGAGTAAACTGTTATTCACAATGTCGTCTCTGTTGCACACTTACTGAGTCCATCACCGTTTTCTTCCCACAGTCTGGATCAGACTGCTTCCCGTCCCAAAATAACAGTGGCCACGCCATTCCCCATACATGTGTGGCTGCTGTCACAGATTACAGACAGCCTACTAACTTTATTTCCCCAGGCATACGCCACCAGAATCTGCGGCTCCGCTGCCGCCCAGTGCACCACCAGGAAACACTTGGCAGCCTGTGGTCCTTGCGCATAGGGCTGGTCGCATGTGTTGTCAGCTTGTTGACTGCTACTCACCTTACCAGGCGTATGCTCTGAGGCCAGTTGGTGTTGCTGTTCACCATTCATCTCCAGGTATGAACCACTCCAGGTCGAAACCAACCGTGGATGGTGTGCCTTCCATGGACGAGGCAACTCCAGGCACAAGCCACTCTGGGGCGGAAATAACATTGGATGGCGTGTCGACTGTCGACCAGCCAAATCCACGAGCCAGGCACTCTGAGGCGAAAACAGCACCATATGGTAAGCACCCCATGGATCCTCCAACTCCTCAAAACAACATCAGATAGCATGCCCACTGTGGACCAATGCCACTGTTGAAGTGTCCTGCATCTCAGCCCAAGGCCCCACTGCTTGCTCCAACTTGTGGCCCCTTGACTTTCACATACCATACTCATTTCCAGTTGTCAGTTACAGATTCCAGTCGCCTCCTGATGGCGCTGTGCCTGGCTGCTTTGATATGTGTGCACCCTCTCCCACAGCAGGAACACATAACCAGGCCTGGTGATGGTTCAAATGGCTCTGAGCACTATGGGACTCAACTGCTATGGTCATAAGCCCCCTAGAACTTATAACTACTTAAACCTAACTAACCTAAGGACATCACACACATCCATGCCCGAGGCAGGATTCGAGCCTGCGACCGTAGCAGCAGCTCGGCTCCGGACTGCAGCGCCTAGAACCGCACGGCCACCGCGGCCGGCCCTCGTGATGGGGTGGGCCTTTTCCTGAACTGATAAACTACAGCACAGAAGTGTCCAAAGTTGTGAAGGTGCATGAATCTTATAATTTATGAACATTACGTCTGAATTTGGCAACAGAACTAAGGTTATGTAGCGGAATGACAATCCCATGAGCGTAAAATGAAATGAAGCTCACTAACACACTTATACTACCTCCATTGTTTGAACCATACCTCCATACATCAATAGAGAAGACATCCTTGGGTTATGACATAATTCCTCAATATATAATGATATTGTGAATTATACCTACAAACTAGTTGGTTATAATTAAGCTGCAGCTACTCACAAAGGTTCTGTGTGGCCTGTAACCGTAGTATGACAGCGAAACTCGGTGGATGTTAGTGCTGAACCGATTTACGCAGGAAAAAAATTAGTTCCAGCTTTCGCCACCAGCTGCAAGTCTGACGTAGTGAATGCAAGGAACATGTACGGAAATGTAACTCTTCAGGCTTTCCCGGCGATCTAATGACATCTTGGGTTGTCGGGTGTTCTGCCGGATATCAGCGTCGTACTTGCACGATATTTCGGTCACGTAGCTCGAGACCTTCATCAGGTGCGACCTGAGACTGCTCCTCGAGTGGACCTGGTCCAGTATTTATGCCTATGGCCTTCCCCCTCCACCAACGGCTGCAGGCGCTTCCTCTGTGGTCCGCGCCCATTCCCTGCGACCTGCTGGAGCGTTGCTGCTCCGTTTTCCGTCCGCTGCGGTTCTAGGTGTTCCCTCTGCGGTCCGCGCCCACCAAACCCGCTCCTGGGCGTTTCATCTACGGTCTGGGGTACCAGGCGTTCCCCCTGCGGTCCGCGCCCGCTCTCCACGACCTGTTGGAGCGTTGCCGCTCCGTTTTTTGTCCGCTGCGGCTCTGGATGTTCCCTCTGCGGTCCGCGCCCACCAGTCCCAGTTCTGGGTGTTCCATCTTCGGTCTGGTGCTCCTGGCAGTCCGTCAGGGGCTCGTTTACCATCTCCATGTCTCTGGTTCTCCTGTTTGTGTAGTGTTGCAGCTGGCCCCGTTGCTCCTTTAACAATTCCAGAGCCGGATCCCAGGCTCTGCTTAGCTGGTACCCTGTGTAAGCAGAGCCTGGGATCCGGCTCTGGAATTGTTAAAGGAGCAACGGGGCCAGCTGCAACACTACACAAACAGGAGAACCAGAGACATGGAGATGGTAAACGAGCCCCTGACGGACTGCCAGGAGCACCAGACCGAAGATGGAACACCCAGAACTGGGACTGGTGGGCGCGGACCGCAGAGGGAACATCCAGAGCCGCAGCGGACAAAAAACGGAGCGGCAACGCTCCAACAGGTCGTGGAGAGCGGGCGCGGACCGCAGGGGGAACGCCTGGTACCCCAGACCGTAGATGAAACGCCCAGGAGCGGGTTTGGTGGGCGCGGACCGCAGAGGGAACACCTAGAACCGCAGCGGACGGAAAACGGAGCAGCAACGCTCCAGCAGGTCGCAGGGAATGGGCGCGGACCACAGAGGAAGCGCCTGCAGCCGTTGGTGGAGGGGGAAGGCCATAGGCATAAATACTGGACCAGGTCCACTCGAGGAGCAGTCTCAGGTCGCACCTGATGAAGGTCTCGAGCTACGTGACCGAAATATCGTGCAAGTACGACGCTGATATCCGGCAGAACACCCGACAACCCAAGATGTCATGTACGGAAATGTTTCCATATATATTGGACTGACAACTGGACATATGCAGTAAAGGTAAAACATATGAGAAAGGCATAATATTGATTTTATTATTGACTGCTGCTTACACATTTTGTTCAATATAACTATCAGAGACGTCGACGAGGTGCTGCATCCATAAAACAAAGTGATCAGCAGTTGCTCACACAGTTCCAGAGGAATCTGAGCAACATGTTCCTGTATACTGGCCTTCAGATCAGACAGAGTTCGAAAGTGTGCCTCTTAAATGGGTTGTATCCCAAAGACAAAAGTCCCAAGGATTCAGATCAGGTGATCTTGATGGTCATGCACTGGAAAACATCTAGAGATAACAAGTTCGTGGAAGGTTGCATTAAGTAGATCTTTCACTGCGTGTGTGACATGTGTTGCCCAATCTTGAAAAAAAAACTATGGTTTCCACATGGTTGTGCTCTTCCAAAGTAGGAATTACATGCTGTACAAGAGATGTCAGTAATGTGGAGATTTCACAGTGCATTTGACAGACCATCTGGGTGTATTGTCCTCGAAGAAGAATGGAACGAGAATAAAGGTGTCAGTGAATCCACACCGCAGAGTCATATATGTGCGCTACACATCAATTAACAGCCCGCAAAATTTGGCAGTTCTGTGTCTTCTTACACCATGTAGTGGAAAACATGTCACAGAATGCTGTGGCATGTCATCAACTCTGAACCATGGCACAGAACGAAGAGCAAATACAGGATGCTGCAGGGTAGCATGAGGTTTCAGGTGCTGCAAGTAGTGCACTTTTGATACCAAACTGACATGCAAATTAATTGAACTGATCAAATAGTTACACCCACTACCACAACTGGATGATGTCATACGTTTTATCCAGTCTCCATTTGGGTCCATGGCATTCCCCCCTCACCATTACCGCTGTCTGACCTACTCTAGTGGCAGGAATTTCGAATTTTGGCAGGAATGTCGAAGTTTGATGGTAAATTCAAAAAATGGAGGGAATTTAGAAAATGCCGAGCATTTCTTTGTCCTAAGGCTGTGCTATGAAACCCTACACTCTCTCTCACTTGGGAACCGGAGGGAAATTAAAAAATGGCAGTGCCATTTCTGGGACTCAAACTCCAGTTTCTCTGGACAGAAGGCCCAAGTGCAAATCCCAACACATGGAAACCATCCCGATGCACGAGAGGTAGGTTTAGCTAGTGTACTTTTTTTTTTTTTGATTGGGACACTAAAGTGAAGATGTCCTAATTGCATAATTAAGCATAAAGTTTGGTCATAATTACACAACTACAGGTATATGCATAGTGCTACACAAGTAACACCTAAAGCTGCAACACAGCTCCAAAATTGATTGTAAAACAACTGGTGTTATCCTGTTGTGAAAAAAATTTAATTAATACTCAAAACTAGTAGCAGAAGTACTCAAACTCTACATAGGACGATTCTGGCGCCTACAAGCTGTCGCCAAAAAGACTAGAGAAGGTGTTATATTTGTGGTGGGCACTGGATTCAACTGGAAAGATACTGATATTGGATAGAGTAGAGTTTCATATGTGTATTGCCTGTAAGTATACAGCTGAGGACTGTGTCTATCGGTGTTTAGCATCAGAGTTCACTACAAACACCTCCACTGCATTGCTCCGCAATCACCCTGCAGCCCAGGTAATCGAAATTCAGGAAAGTCACACTACCACAACTGATCGGAAATGCTTCACTGTTCTAATTGTTGTTGTTGTTGTGGTCTTCAGTCCTGAGACTGGTTTGATGCAGCTCTCCATACTACTCTAACCTGTGCAAGCTTCTTCATCTCCCAGTACCTACTGCAACCTACATCCTTCTGAATCTGCTTAGTGTATTCATCTCTTGGTCTCCCTCTACGATTTTTACCCTCCACGGTGCTCTCCAATGCTAAATTTGTGATCCCTTGATGCCTCAAAACATGTCCTACCAACCGATCCCTTCTTCTAGTCAAGTTGTGCCACAAACTTCTCTTCCCCCCAATCCTATTCAGTACCTCCTCATTAGTTACGTGATCTACCCACCTTATCTTCAGCATTCTTCTGTAGCACCACGTTTCGAAAGCTTCTACTCTCTTATTATCCAAACTAGTTATCGTCCATGTTTCACTTCCATACATGGCTACACTCCATACAAATACTCTCAGAAACGACTTCCTGACACTTAAATCTATACTCGATGTTAACAAATGTCTCTTCTTGAGAAACGCTTTTCTTGCTATTGCCAGTCTACATTTCATATCCTCTCTACTTCGACCATCATCAGTTATTTTACTCCCTAAATAGCAAAACTCCTTTACTACTTTAAGTGTCTCATTTCCTAATCTAATTCCCTCAGCATCACCCGACTTAATTTGACTACATTCCATTATTCTCGTTTTGCTTTTGTTGATGTTCATCTTATATCCTCCTTTCAAGACACTGTCCATTCTGTTCTAATTACATATCTAAATTCTTGTGACATAAAAGCATCACTTCTACTCCATGGGTCGTAATGCAGCATATATAACGAGGATTGGGGAAAATCGTTGTCCCAAAAGATTTCACACGAGACGGTTGGCCATTGTACATATGTTCTCCTCGATGGGCAGTTACCAACTAACCAACTTAGAGCCACTCTTACGTTACCTCATCTCTCCCTCTCCATCCCTCAGCCCATCATAGCTAAGGATACACCCTGTTTCACCTTGTCACTGATGGTCCACAAAGAGACCTGTCTGGTGGCAGTGACATACATCATTGGTCTGTGAAAATCAGCCACAGATGATGCTTCCTGCAATCTGTTAAACTTATTTCTAGAACGAATGGAACAGCAGCGAAATTCCACAGAACTCTCCCAATCGCTTTTTCGAATGGACAGCTGCTACTGCTTCTGCATGAAGGCACACAATGTGGCCCCCAGCGGGTAGGCATGGCCGGTGGTCCAGGAACTGCAGGTACACGGTCATTGCTAACAACGCCAACATACACAATATGGCGCGATGCCACTAGTCATAGAACAAAGCACGATAAATGGTGACTACCCCAACAGCGACTTGTGTATCTAAACTGCACTTGCACTGCAATGGCCGGCCGCGGTGGTCTCGCGGTTCTAGGCGCGCAGTCCGAAACCGTGCGACTGCTAAGGTCGCAGGTTCGACTCCTGCCTCGAGCATGGATGTGTGTGATGTCCTTAGGTTAGTTAGGTTTAAGTAGTTCTAAGTTCTAGGGGACTGATGACCACAGCAGTTGAGTCCCATAGTGCTCAGGGCCATTGCACTGCAATGCCCCCATGCTGCCAGCATATTTGCATCACAAGCGTCTGCCATTCTGCGATGAAAACACTTCAGAATAAAAATTGTATTGAATGTCATTGAACTCCCTATAAGAAATCATCTGGTAAAAAAAGGCAACACAGCCATTACGATAGTAAGTGTCATATTTCCACGAAAATAGGTGTTGTCAGCTTTCTTTTAGTTTTATGAGCAAAATCGGTGTAGCTTTTACTTTTGGCTGCAGAATAGAAGTTGCACTATAGCATATCCGCCAATTCCAGATGACCAAAATGTAGATGTTGGTGCTATACATCTGTCAGATGTATTAACATATTACATGTTCCTTGTACATGTCCACCGTGCATAAAATCGGAAAAGAAATTTCCATTATTTTGTTGCGAGAATTGTCGGTCACTTTAGAATGTCCTTGACATTACGAAATTTTCATCGGAATATAGAAAAAGCGAGAATTTGAACTATGAAGAAGAAACATTTATGTTAAGCGATTTCTTTCAGTTTGATGAACAAAATTACATGGTTTCAGAGCATTCCTCACATTCAAATCGGTGTCTATAAATAAACTGTTGTGCACGTGTGCATTAAAAACAATTCAACCACATAAAATAACATTACAGCCATTTTTTCACATTTAGGAAAAAAAACAATAATTTTACTTTCCACAATATCAATCTATAATTCAAGAGGACATTGCTGTTTTGTGTCCTGTGGCAGGTCCATTTTTTTCCAATGTGATGCTTTATCGCACTGGTATTCACTAAATGTAAAACAAAACAAATCCTGAGAACATGTCTCGTACTATTACATCCTAACATCACCTAATAGAGAGCCTGAAGTATCTGCCCTAGCAGAATAGGATTGCAGAAACAATAATACAATATGCGAAAGAGCACCTGACATGAATCCAACTGGAGATCGACAGAAATACAAAATAACAAACAATAATAATAAATAAATAAAAAGACTCTTCACAGGGAGCCAACACAAAAAGTTCTACAATGTCAACAGGTTCGTCGATTACACCAAGTGATCCGCCAGCTACAAGAGGCGTCTGGCCGTAGCTGCCGGAGTGGCAGCTGTGTTTCTTTCTGAGTGATGCGACGAACTGCCTTTTTCCGGGAATGCGCAGCCTTATAAAGCCCGTTGGCGAATGTATGTGCCGGACATACTTGCGATCACGTGCCTGGCGTAGCAAAGTGCACTACTGGCCATTAAAATTGCTACACCAAGAAGATGACGTGCTACAAACGCGAAATCTAACCGACAGGGACAAGATGCTGTGATATGCAAATGATTAGCTTTTCAGAGCATTCACACAAGGTTGACGTCGGAAACGAGACCTACAACGTGCTGACATGAGGAAAGTTTCCAACCGATTTCTCATACACAAACAGTATTTGACCGGAAGTGGCCTGGTGGAACGTTGTTGTGATGTCTCGTGTAAGGAGGAGATATGCGTATCATCACGTTTCCGACTTTGATAAACGTCGGATACTAGCCTAATACGATTGCGGTTTAGCGTATCACGACATTGCTGCTCGCGTAGGTCGAGATCCAATGACTGTTAGCAGAATATGGAATTGGTGGGATCAGGAGGGTAATATGGGACGCCGTGCTGGATCCCAACGGCCTCGTATCACTAGGAGTCGAGATGACAGGCATCTTATCCGCATGGCTGTAACGGACCGTGCAGCCGCGTCTCGATCCCTGAGTCAACAGATGGGGACATTTGGAAGACAACAACCATCTGCACGAACAGTTCGACGACGTTTGCAGCAACATGGACTATCAGCTCGGAGACCATGGCTACAGTTACCCCTGACGCTGCATCACAGACAGGAGCGCCTGCGATTATGTACTCAACGACGAACCTGGATGCACGAATGGCAAAACGTGATTTTTCGGATGAATCCAGGTTCAGTTCACAGCATCACGATGGTCGCGCCCGTGTTTTCGACATCGCAGTGAACGCACATTGGAAGCGTGTATTAGTCATCGCCATACTGGCGTATCAACCGGCGTGATGGTATTGGGTGCATTGGTTACACGTGTCGGTCACCTCTTGTTCGCATTGACGACACTTTGAACAGTGGACGTTACATTTCAGATGTTTCACGAACCGTGGCTCTACCCTTCATTCGATCACTGCGAAACCCTACATTTCAGCAGGATAATGCACGACCGCATGTTGTAGGGCCTGTGCGGGCCTTTCTGGATACAGAAAATGTTCAACTTCTGGCCTGGCCAGCAAATTCTCCAAATCTCTCACCAACTGAAAACGTCTGGTCAATGATGGCCGAGCAACTGGCTCGTCACGATACGCCAGTCGCTACTCTTGATGAACTGTGGTATCGTGTTGAAACTGCGTGGGCAGCTGTAGCTGTACATGCCATCCAAGCTCTGTTTGACTCAATGCCCAGGCTTATCAAGTCCGTTATTACGGCCAGAGGTGTTTGTTCTGGGTACTGTTTTCTTAGAATCTATGCACCTAAAATGCGTGAAAATGTAATCGCATGTCAGTTCCAGTATAATATATTTGTGCAATGAATACCCGTTTATCATCTTGGTGTAGGAATTTTAATGACCAGTAGTGTAGTTCCAGGCTAGCTGCTACTTCCTGTGAAGCTGTTCTGCAGGCTTCACGAATGGGTAGCTGTCCCTGGCTGCCGTTGGTGGAGACCTGGTGGTGTGTTGTGTTTAGACCACCAGTAAGTCTTTTTTTTAACAACACAGGTCACATAGGTTTCACTGGTAGATATACATCCTGTGATGCAGGCATTCCGTGATGGATGGCGTAAATTGGGATCCCAGTGCTGTAGGCGCTACAATGCCTGAAGTGTGTGCCCACAGCAAACCTCCCCCTGCACACACCCTCCATAGGGGGGATTGGAAGGCCCATCTCAATGTAGGGCTCTGGATCTGTGGGTGGCAGAAGACCAGCAGTGGTCGCAGGTCCAGGATTCACCTTCATGGCCGCAGGTCCTTCTGCCAGAGGGTTGACTGGTGGTGACGGTGGAGGTTGTGGCCAGGCGTGGAGAGGATCACTGTCATTCCCAAGCGCTGCCCGCCCTGGAGACGACAGAGGATGCAGTACTGGACCTCACTGGGGGCGAAGCTGGTTGGTGTATTTCTGGCACATTGTGCCATTGTCGAGGATATCTGCCACCATAGCAAGACCGGTGCCAATGCAGTAGGCGCTAAGATGTCCGAAGTGTGCAGCCACAGCAGGAACCTACACGATTCCTCTGATACATTGAAAACAAGTACCATCTGTGTGCTGACATGTGACATTTTTGCTCCATAACTTCCCTCTGGCGACCTGCATGTAAAGTTTCTGCCACCCCTAGTTGGAGAAGAAGTTCAAATTAAGCGGGCTACATTCACAATAGCAGCGGTTACATGTAGTGTAGTTTAGTCAGCCATATAGTCAACACAGAAGAGTCTGTTTCACGCAGTCTACTCACATGTCGGTAGAAACATTGCTATTTCTAGGTTCCACAACAGGCTCTAACTCGAGTGCTGTCAATGATTAGAAGCTATGAAGTATGAAATAACACTGGACTCGTGGTAATACATATGTTTAAACACACATTCGTGACAATAATAATAAAAACAGTCGTGATTCCATGAGAAGAGATACAGTCGATTTCTTTTATTTTTATGTGCAAAATTGGTGTAGTGTGAGAGCCTTTTGCGTACTCAAATTACAAATTCTTATGCACAAGAGCATCATATTCATTTCGGATGTAGGAAATACCAATATATATATATCAGCATGTTATTATGTTCAATAGAACTCTTCATCGTTATTTTCGAACATCCAGAGTGGGTACAAAGCTACGAACTATCTGCACACAAACTTTAACCTATCATACCACTCCTTGTAACAGAACCTGGTAACGACAACCTATAACATTCTACCATGTCTCTCTCTTCCAGTACATCGAAAAACAGATACTGCCTGTATTGATAAACAGCGTATGACACATATACTTACTGGTCCATTGGAGCAGATCGCCAGTGATCGAAGCCACTTACATAGACCTGTGTAAAGTTTTGTCACTTGTACTGGATGAAGACCATATCCCACAGCCTATCAATCACAGGGCAGGGATCCTGTGTTGTTCTTCCACAAACACTTTCATACACTGTTTTCAGCTGTAACACATACAAGCAGTGTTTGACTACAGCTTTGTATTTCTACCATAACTTCGAGGACTGTGTCAGGTGCTAAACTGTCATTTACACCTTTCGATCCATTGGCTCTAACAGAAAGCTGGACATCACATAGTGTAAACTATGCTGCTTCCACAACACACAAGATGGTAGATATAAGACTAGAACTGATGTTTCTTATTGACAAAAATGTGGAAGATATCACAACATCTGGAAACTGGAAGACTTTGCGGAATTGTGGAGCATTTCCAAACAACTGTGCAAAGGTGGTGATCTGCAGTAATGGTGTAGCGGATGTCTTGGTGTTTGATTTTGAAGAGACCGAGAGCATTGTTTCTTGATTTAGAAGTCATGTACAAGATCTCTCTCCCACTTTTGACTGTCGCCAGATGGTGCTGTTCATGACATACGTGGGATAGTAGACATAAAGAGAGTTACACTTCTCTCATTGTTGAAAGAAAATGAGAGGATATCACAGCATATGGAAATAGGACAAGTCTGCAACACTGAGGATAGTCGTCAAACAACTGTCGGAAAGTTATATCCTCTACACATAATCGCATGCTCCACTGTGACTAGTAGCAGATGTACAGTACTCCGCCAAGGCCCTCTCCATCTCAAACAAGTGGTGTCAGTCATTCAATACGTGGTAATCAACAGCGCATCAGTGGACAGATCGGATGGAAAAGACACTGTTACTTTTAATTATTGGAATAATCTGCACAAATTATTTCGCCAAATTCTAAAATTTTTTCTTGACTGAAGCTTCCGAAAGCCTAGACAGCCCTCAGTCTATTAGGCGCTTTTAATATTACTTTGCTCATTTATGACGTAAGTGGTCTGCCTTGCCGTGTTTTATTATAATGTCTTTCCACATATACAACGTTTCGTAAATTATCGAGCCAAGACGTTCATTGAAGTTTCTTGCCGCGTTCCTTCGTGAGTTCACATCCGGTTTTTGTAGTCCATTCTCGGCCATGTATTTCTTAACTGGCAGCTATAAACTGTGTGCGACCCAAGACTCGAACACGGGACTTAGGCCTTCCGTGTGCAAGAGCTCTCCCAACTGAACTACTCAAGCAAAACTCATGACCCTTCCTCATAGCTCTACTTCCGCCAGTTTGGGAATTCGTTACGTCTAAATTCGTGGTGTGCTCGTAAAGTCCTAGGGATGATATTTTGGTAAAGTCTAGATTTTTTATACCACTTGTTGGGTATTTTGTCTTGTCAGGTGATGACGAATGAAGCCCGGTAACGTACAGGTTTTACGAAGTAAGAATGCTCCCCTCACAAGGCGTCAGAATTTATGGTTATTTGAGTCAACTCCGAGGCACTTCTTCAGTTTTTCTCTTTTCCATTCGAGAGTAAGCGGAGGACTCCGTGGCGAATGTCAGTAGAACAGAGTGTGAACGTTCGTCTTATTTCCATTGTCAGCACATTATATATCATGTAATTTCTGTTATGAACTCCATTTTTTGTACGCACAATGTAAGTGGTAAATATACTTCTCGAGTTTCGTTAGAGATTCAAATTGTTCCTGAACGCTTTCTCCTGGGGCCAAGAATGTGCGAGATGTGATGAACACGTTGGCTTTTAATTTAAAGCAATTAGAGTTTATATTTAGTTGCGTGCCAATTCTGTACTCACATTTTCGTTCTCCCACGCTACGTTAACCTATACTGTAGAACTGTTTTACACTTATCTATCACGCCCTGCTTTTGCTTGCAGCTTCCGTTCGTTTTTGTTAAAAAGGACCTGTCTGAAGATTAATGCACGCTTCAGATAGAGAATTTTTAAGAAAATACGTATACCAAATAAGACAAGGTGTTAGTAACCTTCGCTTCCCACGCCCGGGTTCCCGGGTTTCTATTCCCGGCGGGGTCAGGGATTTTCTCTGACTCGTGATGACTGGGTGTTGTGTGCTGTCCTTAGGTTAGTTAGGTTTAAGTAGTTCTAAGTTCTAGGGGACTGGTGACCATAGATGTTAAGACCCATAGTGCTCAGAGCCATTTGAACCATTTTTTTTTTTTTGTTAGTAACCATGTGGTCAAAACCACATCAGTCTGTTGCACGACTACTGGCTAAAAGTCATAGCCCATCACTTTCTTTGCTTTTAATATTCCGGTGTGGCTCAGGCTGCACCGATACTGCAAGTAAGTGTCAGTTTTCCTCTGACTCTTCGCTGCTCTTAGAAGGTTCGAAGTGGGGCTAGAAACCGCGCAACAAAGCTTGAGGTAGGAATGTCTTCACTGTAAATTCACTAAACACCTAGGGATTACAATTACTAACAACTTAAACTGGATGTAACACGTAGAAAATAAAGTGGGGAAAGCTAACCAAAAACTGGGTTTTGTTGACAAGACACTTAAAAATGTAACAGATCTACCAAAGAGACTGCTTACACTACGCTTGTCCGTCCTCTTTTAGACTACTGCTCCACAGTGTGGGATGCTACCAGGTACGATTGACGGAGCACATCGAGTACAAAGAAGAGCAGCACGTTTTGTATAATCGCGAAATAGGGGAGAGAGTGTCACTGAAATGATACAGGATTTGGGGTGGGCGTCATTAAAACAAAGACGATTTTATCTGTGGCGGAAACTTCTCACGCCGGCCGAGGTGGCCGAGCGGTTCTAGGCGCTACAGTCTGGAACCGCGCGACCGCTACGTTCGCAGGTTCGAATCCTGCCTCGGGCATGGGTGTGTGTGATGTCCTTAGATTGGTTAGGTTCAAGTAGTTTTAAGTTCTAGGGGACTGATGACCTCAGAAGTTAAGTCCCATAAATCTCAGAGCCATTTGAACTATTTTTGAAACTTCTCACGAAATTTCAATCACAAATTTTTTCCTCCAAATGCGAAAATATTTTGTTGACGCCGACCTACATAGGGAGAAATGATCACCTTAACAAAACAGGGTAAACTAGAGGTCACACCGAAAGACATAGGTGTTGTTTTGTCTGCTCGCTGCTCGGTATTTGTATAATAGAGAAGTATTATGAAGATGGCTAGACGAACTCTCTGCCAGGCACTTAAATGTGATTTGCACAGTATCCATGTAGATGTAGAATGTTGTGAGAAACATTATCAGTGCGTGCGATTTTGTTTAAATAACATTAAATTAATGGCATCGCTTATAAGTATTCATTATAGCTGGGCGTATAAACCGTTATCAGACTGCTGCGCTAATTCACTAGAACGTTGCATTTGTATATTCGGCATTATACACATGTGTTTAAGTAATACGTCAGATGTCCATCTGCATTGAATAAATTGAAATGAGGTCCTATATACAAGATTAGTCACATTACGTAGATATCAATGTTAACCAACTGCAGTTAAACATTTACTCCGTTTAAATATGAGTAAATCAGTCACAACCATTCATTCATGTACCTTCAACTATGGAAACCTTCCACAGTTTTCAACACGTTGTATACTAGTGAATGTTAATAAGGTTGCTACTGCTATTGAAATACTTAATCAACTATTCAAACATTTCGACTCTTGCAGAGAGCACCATAACACATGAAGATCTCCGTTAAGCGTATAGGAAGCTTTTGTGAGCTGATTTTTGTATACTAATTAGTATTGTTCTACATAACATTGTTGTATGGCAAAGACGGTTTTGTGATGCATCACACCATCCACAAAATATTTATCAGTTGTCATCTCCATGTGACACAAGTACTACACAGCCAACAAAAATGGTTCAAATGGCTCTGAGCACTATGGGACTTAACTTCTGAGGTCATCAGTCCCCTATAACTTAGAACTACTTAAACCTAACTAACCTAAGGACATCACACACATCCATGCCCGAGGCAGGATTCGAACCTGCGACCGTAGCAGTCGCGCGGTTCCGGACTGCGCACCTAGAATCGCTAGACCACCGCGGCCGGCACTACACAGCCAACAGGTTTTATTAGAACTATAACAGACGGACTTGTAATTTGCCGACATTTCAAGCATGCTCTAAGAATGTAAATTATTTGTTAGGCCTTTTTATGGGTTGACTATGGATCCTCGCATGTTGCACGTATCTTGAGCCTTCTTTCATTGAAGCGAGGGCGGATAATAGACTGTGTCTAATGAATAGAACTCTCCGAAATAAGGGAAAACCCATGTTGGGCAGTCTCTCTCGAGTTAAGTGTAATTGAAATGCTAGGACGTGGTAGGTCCTCTCATCTACAGCTTGGACGATAGTTTATTTGATTCGTATTACTGCGTCCGACTTTTCTATTTGCGCATGGCAGGAACAGCTGTTCAGTCCTCCGTTTTGAAACTGATTATGCCGGTTTGTGAAGTGAGAACAGGAAATTAAATGCACTACGTTAGAATTGAGACCGGCTTACGTGTGCGGAATTCGGTATACGCCCATGAATAAGTTAACGCATTAGAATACCTTGTTTCCCTGCAGACGCGACTACGTCTATAAATTCGCTGCCTGACGTTGAGTAATGCGCCGCACCGGATCCCAGTGAGACGGCGGGGGGAAACAGCCCGCCTGCACTTTATTCCGAGGAAGGGCTGCCAGCCGAAACAGAATAACCCCCGCGATTCTCGGTGTATTAAATCGGCACAGTAATTCGACTAATGGCTTGATTCCCGCGGGAGGAAAACAAAATCCAGACACGAGACAGAAGACTGTAATACGTATTAACTCTTTTTAGTTTCGCTCGATCTCGACTTACAGAAGGCAAACGCGACAAGCAATAGGAAGGAAAAAGAAGTCAGAAAGGAGAGCGGAAAGAAATAGCAACGGTTCACAGGCGATGCGCCTTCCAGAAGAAGCTCGCTCTGTTTGCTGCCCCAAGAAGGAAAGGGAGTATTTTAAGGGAAAGCAGCGTATTTCAGTGGTTTTTATTATTGGGACTCGCTTACAATAACATCTTTATGTTCTCTATACGGCAGCGTGTGACCCGTTTAAGCACTCAGGGCCGTTGGTTCCCTTACATGTTCATTACGACACACTAAACAGCCTGATTAGGGGCTGAAAGCATGACTGAGTGAAAATAGAAAGCAACAAATATTCTCAGATTTCTAACTGAAAAAATGAATATCATCTGCAAAGTGAAGGACCACGCATGGCATCCCCAATAGCAGGAAATTTAGTCAACATTCTTATCAGTCATTTAGAAAAACAGACATTTGGGAAGATAGCCACTGGTGAAAGATTTAAAATAGCAGCTTAGTACAGATATGTGCATAACAGTAATTGTCTAGTAGATGAGTCAAAGGAAAAAAATAGATGAACTCCAAATCAACAAAAGATGTCGGAACATAGAGTTCAACTTGAAAGAAAATGAAGAACACATAAATTTTCTTCACGCGAAAATAAGAATTGAAACTGGCAAACATTCGTTTAACAATTTAGGAAAACCAGGGGCTACAGGGACAATAATACGGTCTACATCTTTTCATCCTCACAACCAGAGAAAATGGTTCAAATTGCTCTGAGCACTATGGGACTTAACATTAGAGGTCATCAGTCCCCTAGAACTCAGAAGTACTTAAACCGAACTAACTTAAGGACATCACAAACATCCATTTCCGAAGCAGGATTAGAACCTGCGACCGTAGCGATCGCGCGGTTCCAGACTGTAGCGCCTAGAACCGCACGGTCACCCCGGCCGGCACAAATACATAACCAGTGACGGCTCATCAGTATACATTTCGGAGTTTACAATTTTTTTCATTCGGATAAACTTGACAGTATGAAACAGCAGCTGCTGTATAACAGTTATGATTACGAACAAATTTATACAACTGCTACCACTGTCAATAATATTAATGATAGTAATAATAGTCACAATAACGTCCGATCTAATTTTACTATATAGTGAGTGAATTAACATATCTGAGGAGCGTGATACCATCTGACGAACTTAATGCCAACTGGCTAACGAAAGAAAATCATCGTCTGCGGCAGTGTGCTATCACCTAGTGGCACAGACTTGTAGTTGTGCAGTAAGGTGGAGCTGTGCACGCCAGGAACAGTGCAAGTTGTTAATCAAGTATATACGTATTTGACTCATAAGGTATTTACGTCATGCTAGCTGCGCATGAGAAGGAGCTCATTAAAATGCGTACAACAGAAGGTGTGCTCGCAACCCTGATGCCAAGTTTCAAGGAGTCTAGAGGAGCAGTAGTGCGGGACATTTAAGGGCCGTATATTTCAGATTACCTCATCCACATTACTTTAACCACATTCAAAGAAAAATAACCCATAAATCCGCAGGGTGTCGAAAGTTAGGGTGTTTACATGCTCTTGTGCTCTGGCACAGCAGCCGCCACTGTACACACACAACGCATCCAACCTACCTACCTAGAATGTGGCAAGACTCACACAGTCCAAATCCACAAATACAGACAACACACATACACAATGAGAATACCACACAAAGGAATACTACACAGGAAAGAACACAAGAGAAAGAGAGAAGATACAAATAAATAGTGTTGAAGAAGAAGAGCGAGTTTTCGTATTATGATACAACACAAGAAACTGAAATTGAACAACTAGACGAGAAAGGATAAGATTAAATACAGCCTGACGAATTATCATCTGCACTAACATCACTTAAGAACAGAAAAGCAACAGGAAAAGACGGTATTAATGGTGAATTATTAAAATATGGAGGAATGATGCTACACCAGCGACTGCTACATCCCTTCAACGAATGTTGGAAGAAGAAGAGTATTCTCAAAGACTGGAAAACAGCAAGAGTGATATTAATTTTTAAAAAGGAAGATAAAAGCCTATGCAGTAATAGCCTGAAAACATTACGGCGGTCTCCATACTCTCCTTTGTTGGCTCGATTCGTGGGGATGCGACGATCGATATGCCTACTAACATCACGGAGGACGAAGACCATGCCGCTATCCGGGCAGGTTCTACGAACAAGTCGCCTGGACCTGACGGCCTACCACTAGAGTTTATCGGACATTTCGTTCCTTCCTGGCGCCAGCGTAGACGGAAATTTGTGAGGACCTTATGTCACCTCTCGTGCAGATCCCAGACGGTTTAATCAAAAGATGGTTAAAATGACTCCAAGCACTATGGGACTTAACATCTGAGGTCATCAGTCCCCTAGACTTAGAATTACTTAAACCTAACTAACCTAAGTACATAACACACATCCATGTCCGAAGCAGGATTCTAACCTGCGACCGTTGCAGCAGCGCAATTCCGGACTTCAGCACCTAGAACCGCTCGGCCACCGCGGCTGGCAGGGTTAAATAGACTTCTTATTCCCATCCACAAGCCTGAAGATACGTCACGGATATGCAATTACTGCCCCTTCATGTTGGTCAACAGCGGCATAAAGACCTTTACCTGGCTGTTGGCTGCACGACTTTAAATTGACGGCCCAGTCCGTGGTTTCTCCTGATCTCATTCATTCATTCATTCATTCTCTGGGAGATGCCAATAACATCTGATTTTCTCTCTGTCTCTGTGGGTACATAACTGACCTTTCTCACGCTCGTCGTATGACTACACTTTTGGAAGCCACACCCACGCGTTCGACCGGGATGATCACGACTGCCTGGATTGGGTGCTCCGCAATATGGGATACCATGACACTACAGTCGACGTCGCAATGCGTCTTCTTCCTGGAGCTACGTTCCGTGTGCTCTACCATAACTGCCTCACTCCTCCCATGTCGATCTGTCGATCAGTGTGTGAAGACTGCCTGCTCTCTGAACCGTTGTGTTGTTTCGTCATGGAACCGTTCCTCTGCGAACTCAGTCAGCATATGTCTGGATTGTCTCCGGTGGCCCTACATTAATCTGCACTGCTCGTTCAGATGATATCGACATCGTTGTTCTTAGCGGTGCTGAGGTCAAGGAGTCGCTGATATCGATTACCACCCACAGGGCCGGCCGGAGTGGCCGAACGGCTCTAGGCGCTACAGTTTATAACCGCGCGACCGCTACGGTCGCAGGTTCGAATCCTGCCTCGGGCATAGATGTGTGTGATGCCCGTAGGTTGGTTAGGTTTAAGTAGTTTTAAGTTCTAGGGGACTGATGACCTCAGAAGATAGGTCTCATAGTGCTCAGAGCCATTTGAACCACCTACAGCGTGGTTCCTGTTAGCTGCCTGAACGTTCCCATATCGAGCGCGCCATAACTGCAGGTACGGGGTTTCCTGCGGACAGCAGCACACGACTGCCTTAAATTGCAGGCGCCTACTGTCCCAAGTACAAGCTGGGCTCTTAGATCAGCGTCTACGAGCCCTCGATCTTATGCAACGAACCCAATATGTAAATAAATAATACTGGCATCACGTATCCTCCACGTGGCACAGACACTTTCTGTACCGCCGTCCGGCGTGCCTTACCAGCCTATTGCTGGAGGCCCTTGCACCCCACTCTCAGGACTTATCCATTTTTCGGACTTTGCCCTGTCCTTCTTTGCTTCCGTCACTTTTTCCTCGAACTGACTGCGATGACGTCAACACAGTTGACGTCCACAAAGGCGACCTATGGCTTTCTTCAGCATCCCGGGTCACCGAATGTGGTTGAGGGGAAGAATCCCCATGACGACTGCCGTGTCGTTTGGCGATCGATGTCCGCTGCTTATCTTGACTCTGACGCCCAGTCTGCATGGTACCTTACGGTCAATGGTAAGCAAGTGTGCCGGTCACGCCTTCACGTGATTTACTTCGCAGATCCCCCGTTGTGTATCGCCTGTGTGTGATGTTTTTGACACAGAAGAACACCGTCTTGTGTGCTGATCGGCGAGAGGTATCTGGTTCTAGGTGCGAAGATGCTGGCCCTAATTAACCATAATTCATCAGGTAAGTACTCATGTGCTTCTCTTTCCAGACGCAGGAGACTTCCAAAATTCGAAGACGAACTGCATGAAGTGGATTTGTGGGCACGCAGTTCACTACTTGTTTGCTGATGGTGGGAAAAATATTGTGGTTGATTTTTGACAGTACCTTAATTAATGCCATTGTTCAGTCGTCAGCAACCCCAAATACAGCTTTTCTCCATTTTTCTTTGTAGTGTCTTCCTTAACCCACCCAAGAGCTGGGGTGTTCCTACCATGAGGAGTTTATCTCCGCCTCGACCACTCTTAGAACCGATATATTCTCCGGTCTTCGGAATGTTCGTCTCACTGAGTCTGACGTATTGCCACGCCCTCTTCCTCGAGAGGTTGGTTTCCTGCTATTCTCGGTAGTATTAACGTTAATTGAAAACAATCCAAAAATGAAAATGAAATAAACCGTTGATGTTCATTGTACCTCTATTCCATGTTCCCTATGCTTTTCTTGGTTCCTGGGAGGTGGGAATGGGACATGGCGCCAAGCTTCAGTTTCGGCCCATTCCCGCTTTACCCCACAGCTCCCTTTCCGCGCCAGGGAGGATCCTTTGGGGAAAAAGATATGAACACCTAAAAAAATCAAAAAATACGTTTCACATCTGTTCCAATGGCTGAGGCGGTTTAGGAACGTAAGAGCTCGAAACTAACTGGTGTCAATTGTCATTTACTTTTATTTAGACAAGTGAAGGTGTGCTGTTGTAGGCTTTACTAGGCTCCACACCATTTCAAAATATCCCATTTCATAATACACTAATATTCAAACAAACAGAACCATGGTTACAGTAAGACTACTGAAAACTGCTCATTTATCTATAATTACCACCTGTTGTTGTTGTGATCTTCAGTACAAAGACTGGTTTGATGCATCTCTCCATGCTACTGTATCCTGTGCAAGCTTCTTCATCTCCGAGTAACTACTGCACCCTACATCCTTCTGAACCTGTTTACTGTATTCATCTCTTGGTCTCTCTCTATGACTTTTAACTTTCACGCTTCTCTCCAATACTAAATTGGTGATCCCTTGGTGCCTCAGAACATGTCCTACCAACGGATCCCTTCTTCTAGTCAAGTTGTGCTAGAAATTCCTTTTCTCCCCAATTCTACTCAATATCTCCTCATTAGATACGTGATCTACTTGTCTAATTTTCAGCATTCTTCTGCACCTCCACACTTCAAAATCTTTTATTCTCTTCTTGTCTACAACGCTTATTGTCCATGTTTCACTTCCATACATGGCTACACTCCATACAAATACTTTCAGAAAGGACTTCCTAACACTTAAATCTGTACACTATGCTCCAATATCTCTTCTTCAGAAACGCTTTCCTTGCCATTACCAGTCTCCGTTTTATATTCTCTCTACTCCGACCATCATCAGTTATTTTGCTGCCCAAATAGCAAAATTCATCTATTAGTTTAAGTGTCTCATTTCCCAATCTAATTCCCTCACCATCACCTGATTTAATTCGACTACATTCTGTTATTCTCATTTTGCTTTTGTTGATGTTCATCTTATATCCTCGTTTCTCGACACTGTCCATTCATTTCAACTGTTCATCCCTAGTCCTTTGCTGTCTCTGACAGAATTACAATGTCGTTGGTAAACCTCAAGGTTTTTATTTTTTCTCCCTGGATTTTAATTCCTACTCCAAATAACATTGGGGATAGGCTGCAACCATGTCGCACTCCCTTCTCAACCACTGCTTCCCTTTCGTTCCTCTGGACTCTTATAACGGCCATCTGGTTTCTGTACAAATTGTAAATAGTCTTTCGGTCGCTGTATTTTATCCCTTCCACCTCCAGAATTTGAAAGAGAGTACTCCAGTCAAGATTTTCAAAAACTTTCTCTGCGTCTACAAATGCTCTAAGCGTAGGTTTTCCTTTCCATAACCTGTTTCTAAGTCACTATTTACTGTTCCATAATTTTACATTGCCTGGTGATAATTTCACCAATTTCTTTTCCTTTTTTCTCCAGTTCCTCCGGAAGGACTTCCACTCTACCGAACTGTTCATTCGCGTGGGGCCGAGTGTAGGGAAAGCAACAACGGCCAGAGTGCTTAAAGCGCGGCGGCGGGCGCCACGCGATACGCTTTTGCTGCTCAGTCGACACCGCGCGGCAATTGCATTAGCCGGCGGGCCCGCGCAGCCCGAAAGGCAATCTCGTCTTATTCTTTCCCCGGTCCGCCGTTCGGGAATTGAATTTCACGCTCCGGCTTCTTCTGGAGTGTTCCCCGTTGCGGAAGGAGCCGAGAGCGGGCGCAAACATTCATGTATGCGACAAATTTCCGATGCGCTGTTTCATTCGGCTGATATCGAATAGCAAAGAGGAATTTCGGCGGTGGAAGTGTGGTTTGGGTGGGAGGGGGGGGGGGGGGGGAGTGGAAGGGGCTTTCTGCGATAAACGCAGCCACCTGAGTCGTGGGGTGTTTACAGGTCCCTGTGCGTGACGCTGTTTGGTAACGCAGCAATTCTCTCAGGTAACGTCAGATATCCATACATATCACAAATTAAAGTCCTCCACCACATTTTTACGTCCCAACGTGCAAGCTAATCTCTAGATGTACTGTACTTGATACGGTTTTCACCAGCTGATGGAATGATTCACGAGTAAGGATTGCGTGTATCATCCACACATACCAGATAGCGTACGCCATAATGTTAAATGTAACGTCCGCAGCGATATCTCTGGTAGTGTTCTCGAATCTGTAATCAGTGTGCTTTTGCAAAGTGTATAGATAAACAGTGTGAGAGTTGAATGTTTTGTTTTGTCAGTTGCAGTTTAAAATGAGTACTAAGTATCTGAAGCATCACGAGGCAGTGTTCCCTGTAAATCGTCCAAGGGACCAAAGTTTTCATTTAGAGCTGCTCCTAAAATTCTGAGAAAGTCAAAGACATTCGTTGCGAAATTAGTGAAACGATATTTAGATGTTGGAAACATGGATGATTTACCGCAGAGAGTGCTAAGTTGCTAAGCTATAATCAATAACGGCGAAAATTGGATTAACTATTAGGTAACTGTGCAATCAGTATTAACATCTACTGCCATGTGAACATATATTTATAATAGTGTCTTTTATTTTATACAGGCACCGGCGTACACATTCTTGTGGAACTGACTGTATTGTAATAATGTATGCATGTGTGTATGTATGTTCCACACTTCCTAAATTACTGGACTGATTTCAGTCAAACTTGGTAAGCGTATCACTTACTTTCTGGAAAGAATCGCTGTGTGGATGAGAACCACCTACATATGAAAGCGGTGGGAGTGGGCGTGAAAAAAAGGTTACCGGCCACAGTGCACGAATATCCATACTTTCTTCATGCGCTATTTGACAATGAAGGCACTTAGTGACTTGCTACAAAGTTTACTCATACTTCAAAAGGTTTTCGAAATTTTTTCTTGTTAACAATCCCAACAAAATGATGAAAGGAACAAGTTTATCGCTTACTACATCGCCGATATTCATGCAATAAAACTGCCGCATGAAATACGACGCTGTTTCTTTACCACCAACTGTCTTAGCTATACATTCTGCACCCAGTATTCGCCATATACCAGTACATGTACCTGCAAAATTATAGAGTTGTGCGACACAAAGTCCAGGAGATATGACGTCTTAAACACTGAGCTGGGTGAAAACGAAAGTGCACTGCCAAATTCGCTACAGATGCCTGTGTAGATATATGTGTGAAATATGTTAAATATGTCAGATCTGATAATGTAGTCACATGCTTGGACAAGACGTTCCTCCTGAATCCCTGGCTCGCTTTCAACCGAACTTGATACACATATTACTTGTTGTCTTAAAAGAAATATTGTTGAGGTAGGAACCACCAGCCTCTGACTGGGACGGGAGTGATAACGTGCAGAAGGAATGGGGGAGGGGACGATGGACAGGCAAAGGGGATTGAGAAGATGGACTGGAAAGAAATGAAATATTCGTGTGGCAGTAATGGCCGGAAGGCCCCATTAGGGGAAGTTCTGAGGCCGGGTGCAAGTCTTATTTGAGGTGACGCCACATGGGGTGACTTGCTGGTCGGTGATGATGAGATGATGATGGCACCAACACAACACCAAGTCCACGAGCGGACGAAATCTGTAACCCGCCTGGGTTCGAACCACACCCGGTACATGGTGGGCAAACACGTCACCGCTCAGCTACGCAAGTGGCCAGAGAGACAGATAGAGAAAGGAGGAAATTTAAAGAGAGAGAGGGAATAAATAACTAACGGGTGACCAGAAAAAGTATATACCAGGGCAGTGTTAGATAGCTTGTTTACAATTGTAGTTGTAAGGCGGCAAGATTTAGGCACTATACATTTTATATTCTGTAAATTCTTTTCGATTTTTATTTGTTTTAGATCACTGTTTATTATACCTAGACACACTGTCAGTCGTTTCATTGGGTGATACTAGTCAGCACCACATATTAACAATTTATGTATTACTGCATGTGGGGGAAGTTGTTAAAGCTAAGCGCTGAGAGACAGTGAGACATGAGTAGTGCGTTCCCCAAAAGCCACTATAAGCAAAAGAGGGGCTGGGAAGAGCCTAGTCATGTTCAGCATGGGCGGAAATTTGCTGCCTCGAGAGAGAGCAGAGGGAGGAGGCAACAGTTTTCAACACTCGAGGCCGCAGAATCCTGAAGCGCAGACATTGCAGTTGGGTGGTTGCACTCTGGCGAACTGAAAAAAATTTCGGAGTGGCGTACCTGCTACAAGAGCATCGACGGTGTAACAAAGCGCAAAAAACAAATAATTTTTAATGTGAAGAAATGTATAGGGTCACTAACCATGGTCACGAGCTGACCTCTGAAGAATCTTCTCAAGTGATATGCCAAGGCATGCATACCACCGAAAAGGAGAGACGCATATGTGATTCGCAGTGTGCTAAGGATGTAGGAAAAGAAGGGAAGACTCCAGAGAATCTTCTGAAAGAAGTATGAGCCTTAGGCGATTGGTTGGCAGACTCATAAACTCAGATAGTGGGAAGTAATAGTTTTGAGTATGGCGTGGGGGCACGCTATTCTGCCGTGATCGACTGAAAACACTTTCCTCCATGGGTTGACCTAGAGACTTCGTTGGCGACAGCCACAGTGAAGAATCTTGCAGATAGGTTTTGAGAAGTGTTGGTTGATTGGTTAATTCATGGGAGGGGACCAAACAGTGCGGTCGTCGGTCCCATCGGATTAGAGAAGGATAGGGAAGAAAGTCGGCCGTGCCCTTTCAAAGGAATCATCCCGGCATTTTCCTGAAGCGATTTAGGGAAATCGTGGAGGACTTAAATTAGGATGCCCGGAGGCGGGTTTGAACCATCGACCTCCCTAATGCGAGTCCATTGTGCTAACCACTGTGCCACCTTACTCGGTCCGAGAAGCGATGATTTAACCACAACGAAAGTGTGAAGTCGTTTCCCTGTTAACAGGGTGGTTATTGTGTTTTCTCCCATGACGATTCTTTACCTCTCTGCGTAGTCTGACGTGCAGTGAAGTGCTTCTTTATGGAAGAATGCCTGAGTCGAATTTCTGTTCCAGAATAGGAAGAAACAAAAAATCTTGATTTGATTTATTTTTATTTTTTTTAATTTTTTATTTAATTTTTTGTATTGAGGTAATTTTAGCCCTGGCAGTTAGCGGACGGCATATTGCGGCCACTGAGTAGGCAGACAGTTACAGGTACATCACGTACATCATCTGCACAACGGCCAACGCCCCAACGAACAGATCATCCGTGCAATAGATTTGCTGTCTGTACTTCAATAGATGATATGCACACTTCGGTTCAGCGGATAGGGAAACACTTACAGAAAATGTGCTGAGTTCCGTTTGCTTTTCCACTGATCTCTTTCGGAAAGTTCCAGTCACGGTGTTGATCTAATTTTCACTGCCAATTAGGATCAGCCAACTATGTGAATATCTAAGAAAAGGAGCGGGCGGGGGTGGGAGACGGTCTAAAGAAAGTCAAACATACATTCTGCAAATCTCTAAATTACATTTAAGCTACAATCTGATACTGAGAACTTTATATTTATACAATTTTTTTCGCTGAATATGTTTTGTAAGAGTGAATCACTTACGGTATCCAAGTTGTGATTCATTCTCTTATCATAACGATGGGACTAGTCGATTTGATGTTCTAAACAGAAGTGAAGTGAAATCACAACACGATATTTACTTTTATGGAAATCCCTTGGTGTAGGTTCTCAATGGTCTTGTCTTTTAACCATTTGTAGGCGTGAGACTTCCATTGTGGAGAGAACATTTGGCAACCACACGTACTCAAATTATTTGTTACAAACAACAAGAGGGCTTACATCAAAATACTAATGTGTGTATTGTTAACAGTTCCATTTTTTTTTTTTTTTTTTTTTGGCGTATGGCAGAGGTTGAAAATACCGCTACAGCTGAAGGGCTCTTTTATTTAGAACACGACCGTTTTCGGGATCTTATACGCCCATCTTCAGGTGTCGTAACTTTGTGCTGTGACCCCAAGCGCTGTCGTGGACGAGTATAAGACGCGGTGTGCTACCAGCGAGCGCAGAGCATGGACTCCACACACTGCGCTCGCTAGTAACAGCTGTCTAGTACTCGTCCGCCGAAGCGCTCGGAGTCACAGCACGAAGTTACGACACCTGAAGGTGGGCGTATAAGACCCCGAAAACGGTCGTGTTCTAAATGAAAGAGCTCTTCAGCTGTAGCGGTATTTTCAACCTCTGGTATAATGTTCAGTTGCGGATGTTCCTCCGACAGGATTGTTTGTTTGGCGTATGGAGTGACATCGTGTCACAATAATGAAAGTCACGAACTGATCAGGTAAAGAAGAGGCCCTGTCTGGCTGGAAAAGTAGTAAAGTAAAGAGTAGCCCCAACACTAGGGAACAGTGAAGTTTCACCATAATCTACGAATATGCAAACATATTATAAAATTTATGTCTGTCGCCCGTTTTGTCCTCTTTATGTGAAAGTTAATTTCAGGAACTACTATGGGTACTGTGATACCGTTTTCACTAACAGATTGTCTCACGGGGACGTTTACTGCATATAATTTATAAACATTTCGTGCATATTGGCTGAACTATGATGAATTTAAGTTCTCCGCCGCTTTTTTCTGTCTTGATATGAATGCTAATGTGAAGGTATACGGTATGGATTTTCATATGATTTTCTCTGTCACATGAGTGGTTTGCGAGGAAAACTTGTCCACATGATTCATCACCGCTACGCCAGAGACGTCATCAGAACGCATATATTTCGTGCTACTCGTACGCAGCCGAGGCGAGTGGCTAGTTTACTGATAAAAGAAATAAAGATCTCGATTTAATCTTAGATTACTATGGAGTTTTGCGAACCATGCCGTCTAATTCGCGTAATATATATGTTTATGTATAGCGCGGTTTCGTCTATGTCCGTCTTTATGTCAAATGCTGCTCCGACCTAGACAAAGTGTTCGAAAATGTAAAGTTGTGCAAGATGTTTCATATCATCAGTATGGCAGGTATTAGTTGTAGAGAAGGGTACACAGCATAAAATCTGTATGAGAACACGACGGAAAAATAACAGCGGAATACCAACGGAGAAATGCTCCGATTAAAAGAGGCGTATCACAGGACTGGGCGGCTATCCGATGTATCTGCGTAGTGTCGTTGATTAATAATAAAAAAGAAGAGAAATATCCTCCGTCTTGAGCTCAAACCCCACCACTGCTTAAATTTTGAATAAAAATCGTCATCAGTAGTGGCCAATGATTTCCCGCAGAAGTCACCTTCATTTTGCCAACGGCATTGTCAATGATAGCGGATATGCGGACAGAGGTTTCACGGCACTCTCTTCCCCTTGGGATGGGAAACTGACCCTATAATGGTGGAAGAATCAGCAATAATCAAAGCCATAAGGGTGTAGAAGACAATAGAAAACACGCCATCAAGGACATACAACATGTATGCACAGGACATGTGGCCTGTAATTGAAAAAGTTTCATGGTGTTGTCTCCATTGGCAAAAGATACTGGACTAATCCCCCATTTGGATCTCCAGGAGCTGTACACCAAGGGAAAGGTGATAGTGAGAAAAAGATGGAATATCCAACGAAGGATAACGCTCTACGAGTTGGGGCGTGGAATGTCAGAAGTCTGAATCGTGGTAGGGAAGGTAGAGAGTCTGAATAGGGAAATGCTAGGTCTCAGTCTAGATATGGTGGGCGTCAGCGAAGTGAAATGGTAGGAAGACGAGTACTTCTGTTCGGACGAGTGTAGCGTAATATCAACAGAGCAGGAAATGGTGTGACACGAGTAGGATCCCTTATGAATGGTAAGACAGGACAGAGAGAGAATTATTCTGGACAGTTCAGTGGCAGGGATGTTTTCGTCAGAATAGACAACAAACCAACACCGACAACAATAGTTAATGTGTACATGGCAAACGTCACACTTAGAAGAGGAAGAGACAGAGAACGTATATTCAGATACTGACTCAGGATACTGAACCGATAACTCAGTACTTAAAGAGAGATGAAAATTTAATTCTCATGGCGACTGGAATGCAGTTATAGCGAAAAGAAAAGAATAGAGAGTTAATTGAGAACACGGACGTGGTACTAGCAACGAGAGAGGAGAAAGATTTCAGATGTTAATAGAGAACACACTGTTCAAGACTCACGAGAGGAGGAAGTATATTTGGAAAAGGCCGGAAGATACGTAAAGACGTCAGTTAGATTACATCATGGTTAGGCAGAGTTTCCGAAATTGGATTTTAAGACGTGCCTAAGAGAAGCTATAGTCTCAGATCACAATTTGGCAATTTTGAGAGAACAGTCAAGAAGAACAAATGCACAAAGAAGGAGGATACGGAAGTACTAAGGAATGAAGAGGTAAGCTGGAATTTCTCTGAGGCTACAGGTACTGAAATAGACACCAACTCAGTAGACAGTTCAGTTGAGGAGGAATGGACGTTAGTAAAAAAGGCAGTCACAGAAATTGGAGAGAAAAACTTAGATACATGGAAGGTAACTGCGAAGAAACCGTGGGTAACAGAAGAAATATTTCAGTTTCTCGATGAAACTCAGGAATGAAATAAACTGCAAGTGCAGGGATGATGAGGCGACATGGCTACATGAAAAATGTGAATAAATCGGAACAGAAATGATTGTCGGAATGACTGACGTAGGGTACAGAAAAGTCAAAACAACCTACGGTGAAATTAAAAGTAAGGGTCGTGTTATTAAAAGCGCAATGGAGTTTCCACTTTTAAATGCATAGGAGATAGCGGATAGGTGGAAAGAGTATACTGAAAGCCTCTATGATGATGTGTTACAAGAAGAAACAGGAGTCGATAGGGAAGAGATAAGGATCCAATATCAGAATCTGAATTTAGTAGAGATTTAGATAACTTACAATCAAATAAGGTGGAAAGGATAGAAAACATCGCATCGTAGTTTCTAAAATCATTCGGGGAAGTCGCAACAAAACGGTTATTCGTGTTTTTATGTAGAATATATTAAACTGGGGATATACCATTAGACTTTCGGATAAACACCACCCACATAATCCTAAAGATTGAAAGAGTCGACAAGTCCGAGGATTATAGCACAATCAGTTTAACAGCTATTGCATCCAAGTTGCTGACAAGACCAATATACTGAAGAGTAGAAAGGAAAATTGAGGATGCGTTAGATGACGATCAGTTTTGCATTAGGAAAAGAAAATACAGTACAGAGGCAATTCTGACGTTGCAGCTGATAATGGATGCAAGATTAAAGAAAAATAAAGACATATCCACACAATTTGTCGACCTGGTGTTCGACGATGAAAAATACTGCAAGATGTTCGAAATCCTGAGAAAAATAGGGACAAGCTACTGGGAAGGACGAGTAGTATACTACAGTTAAATATGTACAAGAACCAAGAGGGACCAGTAAGAGAAGAAGACCAAAAACTAAGTACACGGATTAAAAGGGGAGTAAGACGGGAACCGTCAGTGCTGTTCAATCAGTACGTCGAAGAAGCATTGAGGGAAATAAAAGATAGGTTGACGAGTGGGATTAAAATTCAAGGTGGAAAGATTTCAATGGTAATATCCGCTGGTGATACTGCAGGACTTGTTGAATGAGATGAGCAGTCTAATGAGTAAAAAGTATGGATTGAGAGTAAATCGAAGAAAAAGGAAAGCAATGAGAAGTAGCAGAAATTAGAACAGAGGGAAACTTAACATCAGAATTAGTGAGCAAGAAACAGATGAAGTTCCCTGCCTAGGCAGCAAATTAACCAATGCCGGACGGAGCAAGGATGATACAGAAAGCAGGCTAGCAAGGGCAAAAATGGGCATTCCTGCCCAAAAGAAATCTTCCAGTATCACACATAGGTCTTAATTTCGGAAAGATCTTCATGAGAATGTACTTTTGGAACAGTGGGACATGGACTTTGGAAAAATCGGAACAGAAGAGAATGGAAGCATTTGAGATGTTGAAAGTTAGGCGGACTGATCAGCTAAAGAATGAGGAGGTTCTCTGCCGAATCGACGAAGAAAGGAATATATGGAAAACACTGACAATAAGAAGGGACAGGATGGAAGGACATCTGTTAAGACAATTGAGAATAAATTCTGTGGAACTAGAGGGTGCTACGGTAGGTAAAAATTGTAGGTGAAGACTGAGATGGGGATACACCCAACAAATAATTTTGAACGTAGGTTGCAAGTGTACTCGGGGAGAAGAGGTTGGCAGTGGAGAGGAATTCGTGGCAGGCCGCATCAAACTAGTCGGAAAACTGCTGACACAAAGAAAGGGCAGGCCTGCGGTTTTCTCTTTCGGTTTCCGATCTATACCATCTGAAGAAATGTATCCGGACACCGGCACGTATAGAAAGCGGAAATGACCACTGTATCTCACGAGAGGAGTACCCTCCACTATAAAAGTAGGAGAGCAATGCTGTGTTCTCAGTAGAGATCCAGATGGGTCTCTCAGGAGAGCTGAGAGAATTCGAATGTGGACTAGCTATTGAGTGTCACTTGAGTAGCAAAACCATCAGGGACGTTTAAATCTGTCTAAAGTTGTCCAACACGCCTGTTGGTGCTGTGAATGTGAATTGGAAAGGAGAAGGAATAAACACAGATGAACCAAGTATAGGCAGACCTCATATACTGACGTGTAGGGACCGAAAAGCACTGCGGATCGTGGCTATAAGAAATTAGATGAAATCAGCGGTAGGAATCAGTCGTGAGTCTTGAGATGCTCTCAGAAGTCCAGGTAGCACAGTGACTGGGCGTGTGGAGTTAAAGGGACACAATGCTCATAAGACATTCATCCCTGTACTCAGTAATAAGAGACAAAGAGCGACGCCACTCAACAATGTAGGACAAGAAAAGTGTGATTTGGAGTGGTGGATCAGGCTGTGCTTGAGGCAATCCCATATTTGACAACTGTATGCAGAATGCTACCTGCCATCACGTTTAGTGCCAACAGTGAAGTAGAGAGGATGTTGTGTCACGGTATGGGGGTGTTTCTCGTGGGTAGGATGTGCTCGCCTTGTTGCACTAAAGAAAATGCCAAATGCGGAAGGATCTAAACACTTTTTCGACTCAGTAGCTGCGCGCCCAGCGCGACCGATTGTTACGTGAAGGGTCACAGGCTCGATTTAAAATCGTTGTCGGATGTTTTCTGCGCTCGTCGACTGAGTGTCCTGTTGTCCTTGCGCGTGTATCGTCATAACTGACATTCCATTATTGAGACGGCAGAATGGGAACGCCCTGAAAAAGATTTATTTTAAAAATTAATAAATAAACACATTTTATGGCATTGTCTCTTGCATCTAGTAGAGGAACATTTCGATGGTTGCTAACATCATCATGACAGTGCACCCAATCACAGAGCAGTAATATGCGAGATAATGGTTCTGGAAAAATAACTTCCCTAGAATGGACTCGCATGGCCAGATTTCCGCTCCGAAGACAACAGAACACCTTTGTGACTTCACACCAGACTTCTGCGTCCAACATCACTGCTATCTATTGTATAGGGTCTCGGGAAATAAGAAGCTGGCATTCCTACACAGGTACTCGGACACCATGATAATGTCGCCAGCAGAATCCAAGCATTCGTAAAGGCAAAGGGTGGAGACACCGTAAATTTTATCTATTAATAGCTGTCCGCATACTTTTGATAAGATGATGTACATGTCGAAGCATCGACAGAAGTGAAATAGAAAGTTCTGAAGAGGGTTTAATTCTGGAATAGAAGGACTTCTATGGTATGTCTTAATACAGGATGATAATCAGTGGGACCGAAATGTTGGCTAGGCTGCAAAATTATCACCTCTAGGACTAAATTTTAGATTCACTATAAACTGTTGAAAATACAGCGTAGAAAGGAATGTAGAGACGAGGAAGGGCCGTGTGAGTTTCTTTCTACGCACTAAGAGATGGAGACATATACAAAAATAAACAGAAAGCATGGTGCTGAAGGGCGACGAAGCACGTGCAGTGTCGTGTCATGAATCGCCTCTCAGCTGTCACATCTCAAGGGCAACGACGACAGCTGCACACAGCTGACTGACTCGAATCCGTCACTGTGTCTGTGTTCGCTGCTAAACAGCAGACTAATGTTGCTTTCCTTTTCCGCACAGTCCATACTACTTGATATCCGAGTGGCTTTGACCAAAGGACCTGAACTACGAGCCTTAACTGGTTGCACTTTCGCCAAGACTGGCGTAACAGGGTTCCGTACGTTACTCGCTAAGAACGACAGCCTTTTAGGATCACTTAGTTGTCTGCCTGTTAACACTATAAGTAGTCTGTTTAAGTTTTTATTTTGGTAACGGCACGTAGCGCTCTGTATGAAGATCGCTGACTGTGCTGTGTGCCATCTGTGGCTGATTTGCATTGTTGGAATATTCGCTATTGTAGTGTTGGGCAGTTGGATGTGAACAGCGCGTAGCGTTGCGCAGTTGGAGGTGAGCCGCCAGCAGTGGTGGATGTCGGGAGAGAGATGGCAGAATTTTGAGAGCGGACGATCTGGACGTGTGTCCATCAGAAAGAGTAAATTTGTAATACTGAATATCATGAACTGATATATATATATATATATATATATATATATATATATATATATATGTACGTATGTATAATGACTTTTGAACATTATTAAGTACATTGTTTGTTCTCCATCAAAATCTTTCATCTGCTAACTATGTCTATCAGTAGTTAGTGCCTTCAGTAGTTAGAATCTTTTACACTCCTGGAAATTGAAATAAGAACACCGTGAATTCATTGTCCCAGGAAGGGGAAACTTTATTGACACATTCCTGGGGTCAGATACATCACATGATCACACTGACAGAACCACAGGCACATAGACACAGGCAACAGAGCATGCACAATGTCGGCACTAGTACAGTGTATACCCACCTTTCGCAGCAATGCAGGCTGCTATTCTCCCATGGAGACGATCGTAGAGATGCTCGATGTAGTCCTGTGGAACGACTTACCATGCCATTTCCACCTGGCGTCTCAGTTGGACCAGCGTTCGTGCTGGACGTGCAGACCGCGTGAGACGACGCTTCATCCAGTCCCAAACATGCTCAATGGGGGACAGATCCGGAGATCTTGCTGGCCAGGGTAGTTGACTTACACCTTCTAGAGCACGTTGGGTGGCACGGGATACATGCGGACGTGCATTGTCCTGTTGGAACAGCAAGTTCCCTTGCCGGTCTAGGAATGGTAGAACGATGGGTTCGATGACGGTTTTGATGTACCGTGCACTATTCAGTGTCCCCTCGACGATCACCAGTGGTGTACGGCCAGTGTAGGAGATCGCTCCCCACACCATGATGCCGCGTGTTGGCCCTGTGTGCCTCGGTCGTATGCAGTCCTGATTGTGGCGCTCACCTGCACGGCGCCAAACACGCATACGACCATCATTGGCACCAAGGCAGAAGCGACTCTCATCGCTGAAGACGACACGTCTCCATTCGTCCCTCCATTCACGCCTGTCGCGACACCACTGGAGGCGGGCTGCACGATGTTGGGGCGTGAGCGGAAGACGGCCTAACGGTGTGCGGGACCGTAGCCCAGCTTCATGGAGACGGTTGCGAATGGTCCTCGCCGATACCCCAGGAGCAACAGTGTCCCTAATTTGCTGGGAAGTGGCGGTGCGGTCCCCTACGGCACTGTGTAGGATTCTACGGTCTTGGCGTGCATCCGTGCGTCGCTGCGGTCCGGTCCCAGGTCGACGGGCACGTGCACCTTCCGCCGACCACTGGCTACAACATCGATGTACTGTGGAGACCTCACGCCCCACGTGTTGAGCAATTCGGCGGTACGTCCACCCGGCCTCCCGCATGCCCACTATACACCCTCGCCCAAAGTCCGTCAACTGCACATACGGTTCACGTCGACGCTGTCGCGGCATGCTACCAGTGTTAAAGACTGCGATGGAGCTCCGTATGCCACGGCAAACTGGCTGACACTGACGGCGGTGGTGCACAAATGCTGCGCAGCTAGCGCCATTCGACGGCCAACACCGCGGTTCCTGGTGTGCCCGCTGTGCCGTGCGTGTGATCATTGCTTGTACAGCCCTCTCGCAGTGTCCGGAGCAAGTATGGTGGGTCTGACACACCGGTGTCAATGTGTTCTTTTTTCCATTTCCAGGAGTGTATTTAGCTGGCAGTATTGGCGCTCTCTGTATTGCAGTAGTTCGAGTAACGAAGATTTTCGTGAGGTAAGTGATTCATGAAAGGTGTAGGTTATTGTTAGCCAGGGCCATTCTTTTGTAGGGATTATTGAAAGTCAGATTGCGTTGCGCTAAAAATACTGTGTGTCAGTTTATTTATGATCAGAATAAGTAAAGAGGGAAATGTCTGAGCACGTTTAGTTTTGCACAGATGTTTGAAAATCAAATAACGTAGAGATTTATCAGCACAGTCATTCGTAATTTTTCTAAGGGGATGTTTCATAACACTTTTATTGCCAAGGAACACGTAGAGTTATCAAGTTGAAATTTATGTAAAATAATAAGGTCTGCGATCATTTGGTCGTGTAAAACATTTAAGTTTCTACGTTAATACAGCCAAAAGATACAGAGACTTATGCCACATATTTTGATTCTCCCAAAACGGCTCAACAAGACCTGTAAGAATTTATATATGTAATCAACTTTCAACCGAAACCTAAGATTAGAGTCTTTGATGTACATTGTTTTTAGCGGTAACTGGCACGCCACAAAAGCCAAGCGACGGTCACTTCTCCGCAGTCATATTTAAAAGACCAAAGGAAATGGAAGCAAGTCTACTTTTAGGGAAAATTTGTTGTAGGAAATAAACGAGTCTCCAAGTACGCACCACCTTGCAGTAACCCCTTCGGCTAGCTTTAAGAAATGGTTCACCTAGAGTAAGCTGAGACCAGTGACGGCATGGCGCAGTGCTCGTATTACAGGTATCAAGCCTTATCAGAGGCATGTAGGAAGACGAGTACGTCGCAGACGGCGATTAAGATTTCTGAATAGGAACCAGTCACCGCATATAAGCTAACTGCGTATAACAAAACGGTAAGGGTATTCCATCTTCGCAAAAAGTACTCCCATTGAGTGTGACGTATTATAACTACTGTGATAATGGCATTAGCATTCGTTCCATGCGTCATCCACGCCCTGCAAGAACAACAATAATCCCAAATTCATATACGCGTATACTCCTCATTTTCTTCCAAGACGAGCATAATAGTTATATCCCAGAATCCCAAAGTCAGCGTCCTGAAGAAATCTTAATTGGAAGATTGTAGGGAGCGCACTTTATTAAAACAAAAGATTGATGTATTCATCTGGATGATTAACATAGACCGGGAAGACGTATATCACAGTTTCATTGTCCCTATGACTATCCTTTTCGACGGAATCATTAAAATATTAACGGTGTACTGTACACGTAGCTCTTCCCAATCCAAGCAGCTACTGCTGAGAGGCCCCCAATCGCCAAGCAAAAGAATTATCAAACCTGGAATCACCATAGACTTCAAATTCAATGGTTTCTTTTACGAGTGTATGCTTCAGGTTCATTAACTGTTTGTGCTCATGAAGTGTCATTTGATACGTCTGTAATGAACTGTATATTAATTTGTATCTCACGCATAGATGAAGAAACGAAAAAGCCACTCTTATGCATATACGGGGGCAATGGGACCACAATGAGTGGTTGACCATACGTTGCTAAAAACACTACATGTATTTAGTGTATTAGTTGATTCTTCGATTCGAATGGAAATTTCGTCTGCATAATTTTCAGACGAAAATTTCTTTTCAATTTATTTCTGTCGCCATAGGCTTTGTCAACAGCTAATACCGAATCTTTTTGTTTGTATCATCGGCATTAGGAATCTGCTGGACGGAAACCTACGTGGGATGTCAGAACTGTCACTCCTGCAGCAGACCTCCTGCTGCACGTTGATAATAGGAGGCAGATTCGTACAAGGAAAGGAATGTCACAAATTCTGTTATTATACAGGCACAGACCAAGTGCAGCCATATTGCGGTCAATATGACGTTAATTTTACAAAACAAAAAAGCAAGTGATTAATCGCCATGACGTACGGTACAGTGCAGTCACGATTACTTTCCAAATGGAATCCGAATCATGTTTACATATGTTCTCTGACATTCATAATACTTCCTCGTTCCTTAACGCACCCATCTTGGTCTTCTGGGTGGTGGAAGGAAGAAATTTTGTTTCTTGTTGCAACCTGTTGTGATCGCGATCAGAACGGTCGCAGGGTGGCCGAGAAAGCGAGGCGGGACCAAACGGAGAGCGGCCCGTGGACAAACAAACGAGCGAAAATGACGGACATGGAACAACGACGGACGCTGGAGAAAGACCCTACGACGACAACACGCAAGACGCAACGGAGTGACATACGATAACCACTCTGCCTGGTCGAGGCGATGTATCGAGACTCACGCAACGATTAGTCTTGCTGGCATAGCTTCTTTTTTCCTTTATTGTGATTTCATTGCCCTGCCCCATATGGGCAGGTCAGGGCTGTCAGCGGCACAATCCGCCGCTTTTCAGCCGAGTGACATGACAACTAAAGCGACAGTAAAATGTTACATACATAAGGCGATAAAAAAGGGGAATATAAAACAGAGTAAGGGGATCAAATGGAGGTAAAAATACACTGTCATGGAGACGTTCATGGGAGACAAAAAAGTCACCAGAAAGTTAAAAAATACAGTTGGCGATTCTTAAAACACAGAGAAGACACTGAATGCACATGCACAGGTTAAAAGTCGGCCACAGTATTAAAAACACTCCAGAACAACACACTTAAAACCCACGATGAAGAATAAAACTGCCAGGTGGGACCTGCCGAGGGAAATGTCAGAGTGGATGGAACAGGAGGGGAGAGCAAGGGGCAACAGGGGAAGCAGCACGATGAAGAGAGTAGGGGCGCCAGCGGGTACACCAAGTGGCAGGAGACAGGTTGGGCAGGAGATGAAGAGGGAAGACAAGGCAGGAGGAAGTGCAGAGACACTGGAAGGGGCACAAGAGAGGGATGGAGAGTAGTAGGGAGAAGCCGCTCAGGAGGAGGGAGGGGGAGGAGAGGGAGCCCTGAGGAGGCGGCACGAAGATGGGGTTAGAGTTGGTAGGAGGGTAGATGTCAGGGCGAAGCTCATTATTCAGGAGGGGTAGATGGTGGAAGTTGTGTTGGGAAAGGAGATGGAGGGTGTGGAGATGGAGAGAGGGTGGGACACAACAGTAAAGGCGTGACAACTGGTTGGGGGTGGAGAGGATGGGAGACACCAGGGGGTGAGGGGTATCAAGGCAGAGGACAATATATAGTGTGCGGGTGTGTTCAAGGAAAAGGAGAAGGTGGGGGAAGAGGATGAGGTCGTAGAGGATGCGCGTGGGGGATGGATGGCGGATGCAGAAGGCGATGCGGAGAGCATAGCGTTCGAGGATTTGCAGGGCTTTATAAAACCAGGCAGGGGTGGAAATCACAGCTACACTGACATAGCAGATCAAGGAGTTCTAGGTGTGAAGGATGGTGGTTCAAAATGGCTCTGAGCACTATGGGACTTAACTACTGAAATCATCAGTCCCCTAGAACTTAGAACTACTTAAACCTAACTAATCTAGGGACATCACACACATCCATGCCTGAGGCAGGATTCGAACCTGCGACCATAGTGGTCTCGCGGTTCCAGACTGTAGCACCTAGAACCGCTCGGCCACACCGGCCCGCAAGGATGGTGGAAGGATGCAGACCCCATGTCAGGCCAGACAGGAGTTTCAGGAGCCAGAGGCGGTTGTGAGCCACCCGTTGAAGGGTAGGATAAAGGACTGGTGATGTCCTCCTCGCCGTGTCCGGCGACAACGACTCCGTCAGTCTTCTCTGTCCTTGTTGTGGTAGGCTCGAATGTGGCTCGCGAATCCGAATTTCGCTTTGAATATCCTGTTGCATGAAGCACATTGAAGTTGACCAGCAGAGTTGTAAGTATACGTGTAGACAGGCTTGATCTGAGATTTTCGGAGCTCTCTTTTAGCAGCCAGGTTCATTAGACCCTTTGCTCGAATTGTTCGATGCTCTTATGTACAGTTGATCGCCACTCCGATCGGCGCAATGCTAGCTCCTCCCAACGGTTGCTTGGAATGCCACAGGCTGCAAGGTGGCGTTTAATGGTGTCTTTATATCGCAGGTGTTGACCACCTTTCCTCCTCTTCCCGCACGAGAGCTGCGAGTAGAACACCGCTTTAGGTAGCCTACTGTCATCCATGCGTACTATGTGACCACTCAATCTCAGTTGATGTTTCATTACTAAAGCTTCAATACCAGCCAGTTTCACGCGGCGCAAAATCTCCGTGTTTGGGACGCGGTCTTCCCATTCGATGCGCAGAATTGATCTCAGACATCGAAGATGAAATTTATCTAGCTCCTTAATGTCAGCTTTGTAACAGCACCAGGTTTCCGAGGCATAGAGTAAGGTGGATAATACTACTGCTTTGTAGACTGCAATTTTTGTTTGTAGTTTGAGATCATGTGATTTCCATACTCGGTCATTAAGCTTACCGAAGGCTGAGGCTGCGCTGGCTATACGCGCTGCGATTTCCGTTGTCAGGCTGTTGTCACTTCTAATTTGGCTTCCCAGGTATTTGAAATTTGACACATCTTGCAAGGGTTTGTTATTTATCTCAATACTGGAGTCATCTGCATTAAGACCTCTAAGTGGCTGTTTGAGAACTTGCGTCTTAGTGATGCTAATGGCTAAGCCAAATCTTCTAAAGGAGGCATTTAGCAGATTTATGTAGGTCTGAAGAGTTTCGCAAGAATTAGCCATCATGCATACATCATCCACGTAGAGAATCTCTAAGATGGATAGTTTGGTTACGCGACTTTTTGTTCTGAGGCGAGATATGTTGAAGACACTTTTGTCTGTCCTTGTGTCGAGACTAATTTGATTGCTACAGGCTTTGGTCGCGTCTCTCATAACAACTGCGAAGTAAAGTGAGAAGAGTATGGGAGCCAGAACACAGCTTTGTTTTACACCACATGTCACGGGAAACTGTTCTGAGAGCTTGTCCTCATGGCGGATTTTTGCCATTATGTTTTCATGAAACTGCCGAATCAAACTGACAATTTTGTCAGGGCACCCAGTTTTCTTTAATATGATCCAGAGAGCTTCCCGTGGGACACGATCAATAGCTTTTTCCAGGTCTACAAAGCACATTAACAAAGGCCGATGTTGCTCTAAGCTTTTCTCTTGCATTTGTTTGACAACAAACATGGCATCCACTGTGCCTCTGTTTGGGCGAAAGCCACACTGGGTCTCTGGTAGCAGTTTTTCTGCAAAGTGTGTTAACCGGTTGTTAATTATGTGAGCAAGGACTTTTCCCGCTGCTGAGAGAAGAGAAATGCCCCTGTGGGAGCTGCAGTCTGATATGTCACCCTTGCCTTTATAGATCTTGGAAATACAAGCATCTTTTCAGTCTTGTGGAATCATTTCATACTCCCAAATCCTTAAGATCAGAGCAAACAATGGTTCCTTGAAGTTTGGCCCCCCATATTTATATAGCTCTGATGGCAAGTTATCTAATCCTGCTGTTTTGTCATTTTTCAGCTTAGCCAGTGCTGAAATGAATTCATCGTAGGAAGGGGCATCCGCAAGTTGTTCCTCAACTGGCAGGTCTTCAAGTGCTTCTATGTATGGAATATCGGTTGTCTGATGGTCGGGATTAAGAACGTCATTAAAATGTTCCGCCCACCGAGACAGGATATCACTCTGTTGCGTCAGCCGACAACTTTTATCTTTGTTATAGACTGGTGCTATCTTCCCAACTCTTAGACCAAAGATAGTTTTCAGGGACTCAAAGAATCTGCCCGTTTGGTGTGTGTCGGCATATAACTGTATTTCATTTGCTTTATTTGCCCACCAACTGTCTTTGAGAGCACGTACCTTCACTTTCAGATTGTAATGCGCTGCTCTACGCTTGTTATCATCAGGAGTGCGAAGAGAGGTTCTGAAATCATTAATTAGCTTTCCTATCTCTGGATCTGAGTCGTCAAACCAGTCCTGGTGCTTCTTCTGAGGCTTTCCCAAGACTTCTGAAGCACAGCCACGCAGTTTGCTAGCGTATGCACTCCACTGTTCATCTACAGGGGCAGATTCAGATATCAAAAGGCCATCGACACCAAATTTTTCATCCAGTTTTGCTCTCATAGTCTGATCATTGGCCAAGATTTTGCAGGTCAATTTTGTTGGTATTTTGTGTGAAGCTCGGCGTGGTGCCTTCAAAGTTATCTTTAATTTGGACCTCACGAGTCGATGGTCTGTCCATCCCTGAGCGCCTCTCATTGCACGTGTGACCAGTACGTCACCAAGATCTTTTTTCCGTACTATCACATAATCCAGAAGGTGCCAGTGTTTAGATCGCGGATGCATCCATGCCGTTTTATATTTTTCAGGCAGACGAAAATATGTATTTGTCAGACAGAGTTCAAGCTCGGCACATAGAGTTAGAAGATCCAAACCATTCGAGTTGCATTTTCCAATCCCATGGCGACCGAGGACTCCATTCCAAGCACTGAAATCATTCCCAGCACGAGCATTAAAATCACCAAGTAACAGAAGTTTATCTGCAGATGGAATATCCCTAAGGACATGTCGGAGGTCTTGGTAGAACTTGTTCTTCTCTTCATCCGGAGATGGCAGTGTAGCTGCGTATACATTGATCAAGTGAAGATATTTCTTGGATGCCAGGTGAAATCTGAATGTTATTATTCTGTCACTGATACATTTTGGGAGTTCTGTTAGTGAACATGCCAATTTATTGCGTATGGCAAAGCCTACCCCACTTTCCGCCCTTTCAGTGGATGATTTTCCACTCCAGTAGTAGGTATAACCTCCGAGCGGTTCACATAACTATCCAGAGTCACTAAGATGTGTTTCACTTATGGCGGTAATGTCGATGTTATATCTAGCCAATTCCCTTGCGATAAGTCCTGTCTTTCTCTCTGGGCACTGATTATGGTCGTTATCCTGTAAAGTACGGACGTTCCAGACTCCAATCATTAGTTATTTAGGGTAACTGTTTATTTTATTATTTTTTTGACCGCATATGTTAGTGAACAAGTGACCGCAGTTTGCCACTTGTGCTGGGTTGAGACTGGCTATGTTTAGGCCACCTTTTCTAGGCCCCTCCCTGGATTAGGGAAAGCAGAGCGATCCTAAATAGGGCTGCTTTGTCGTCAGACGAGCTGACGAACCATTCCTCCCGTCTCTCACGAGTACCAGAACGACCATCACCGTCTGACCGCCTAACGTGCAGAGCACCAACTAAGGTTCAGGTACACCAAACCCTTGCCTCACCATCAGTACTCCATCGCCGCAGGACTTTCAAAGCTCATAGTCCATTGAAACTTTGCCGGAGTCATCTGCGCGTGATGGTATTTAAAGTGGACACGCAGTTGCGCAGATGCAGATCCACTCTCTCGTCCTCTGCCTCTGGTTGGCAGTGGATCGTAGGGCCGATACGACTGGCAAGAGGCAGGGGATGCAGTGAATGGCCATATGCCACTGGAAGTATCCTGACATACGCCCTTAAGGCACATCGCAGGTGCCTTGCTTCGTCGGTACAGAAGCCGTGAGTGTTTACCTATCGATATTACCCGCCTCCTACACCGATGAAGAGACTGACAGAAGGGAAGAAGGAAAGGGAAGGGACTGGAAGGGAAAGGGAGGAAAGGATGGTAGGTCGTTGTGAGGCACACTTCGTCTGGCTCCTCTGCTGAGACCTGACCGGCTAGGTTGAACCTGCCAGTAGCTACACTACCACCGGTATAGCTCTCAGCATCACAGGATAAAGGACTAGGAAGGCGGTGTCATCAGCAAACTGGAGAAGATGAACAAGTGGGGGAGGTTTGCGCATATCAGCAGTGTACAGGTGATAGAGGAGAGGGAAAACGACAGAACCTTGGGGCACGCCAACAGAGGGACAGAAAGTACGGGAGTTGGAATTACAGATAGTCACATAGAAGAGACGATGGGAGAGGAAGGAAGCAACGAGATGGACAAAGTTGGTGGGGGAGCATAGGTCTGGAGTTTTAAGAGGAGCCCAGGATGCCAGACATGGTCATAGGCGTTCTGGAGATCAAGGGAGACAAAGGTAGCAGAGCAATGGAAGTTAAGTTGGAGGGAAAGAAGATTGGTGAGGATAAGGAGCTGGTTGTCGGCAGAGACGGAAGGCCGGAAGCCACACTGGTTAAGGGGAAGGAGGTGGTGCTGGTTAAGGTGGTGGTGAGTACAGTGAGAGAGGATGGCCTCGAAGTCCTTACTGCACACAGAGGTGAGGCAGATGGGATGATAGGAAGAGGTAGCAGATGGGGGTTTGTTAGGTTTAGGGAACAGCAGGACATGGGAAGTCTTCCACAGGTCGGGGTAAAATCCAGTGGAGAGCAGGACATTGTACAGGGTAGCAAGGACAGACAGGACGAAGGAGGGAGGGGATTCCTTGAGGTGGTGGTAGGTGACACCATCATGACCAGGGGCAGTGTTGCGTTTGGAGTGGAGGACGAGTGTGATGTCTTGTGTGGTGATGGGAGTGTTGATGTCTGAGGGGGGTAATCGATCTAAGTGCTGGAAGCTAAGGGCGAGTGGGGGGACAGAGGTGTCAGTGTGGTCAAGGATGGTGGGGAAGAGGGAGTAATCAAAATGGGGATCATCTGGAATGGAGAAGAACTCAGATAGTTTGGAAGCAAAATGGTTAGAGTTACTGAGGTTGTCAGGAAAGGGTCGATCGTCATGGAGGATGGGGTAATGCAGGGTTTGTAACAAATAAAAAATATAAAATAAAATAATAATAAAATATAATAATAATAATTTGTAATAATAATAATTGTTATTTGTTTGGATAAGTAATTGAGGATTAAAAATTTTACGCCGTGAATTAATCGAGCTTCGCACGTCCGAAGATGTACGGAACGTAGCCAGGGCTCATTATGTATTTTTTTTTGTAGACAGAGTCTGATATCTGACCTCAGCATCAATCATGAAAATGGAGTGACTAAAACTACTAAAACAAAGAAAAGCATACGATTAAATAAACATATATTCATTTCAACATATACATTACGATATAAATTACACTTACGTAAAATTCTAGATAAATAATGGCAGATCATTCACAAATGAGAGCGACTTATTAATTCTGCGCCTCTTTTCTGCTAATAAATATCAATATGGCTAACTGTGGAGCCGCACAAAATATTAAGTCCTTCTAGGACAACGAATGACATGAGTGTGTTGATGCCTACTGGCTGTGACAAGAGAGCGGTGTTAATTGCTTTATTTTGCATTCTCTTGTCTTAAAAAATCGATACATATAATCTAAGTTAACTAAATTAAATATTGTCTGTGCTCGAGTGCAAATGGTTCCTTAAACTGCCCCCCAAATTGCGAGAGCAAAGGTGTACCACCTGCAGCTGAGCAATTTGTTGACGTATTTTCTTTATTTGTCATGTCATGAATCATAAGTTATTACGTATCTTGTTTCACAGATTCAACATACTTAAAATATCATAAAATGTCATACATCCACAAAAATACATAAATAATATTTACATACAAGATCAATGAAAGTGAAAAGAAAAATAAAAATATTCGCTTTCGAGCAGTATTGAACTCGGGAACTTCAGTATCAGAAGCCAGCGATGTGACACAGTGCTATCACTGCTTCCCTGCATACAGTTCTCAATTTTATGTAACAGTTCTACACAGACAATAACGAATTTCATAGTTCGTATTCAGTTGTGCTGTTACTAATGTAAAAATTTTGTTGGGCATATAGTCCGTTGTTCTCTTTCACTTCAAAATGTTATTACACATGTTCATTCAATAAATAAAATTAATTAATGGTTTTGTGCATATTCAGAGATATGTGAACATATTCTCTTTAGAATGTCACTTGTTAGTAAAGGTTTATACTGTGCTAAAGTCATTGCACTTTAAAATAAATGTCACGTGTCACACGTTTTGTTTACATTGAGACGAAAGTTCTTGAAGAAACAAGTTGGAGATCAACAGTCCCGCAATGAAGCGTGCTTTGGAAGACGTAGTTAAAAATGTGGTTTCGTCTTGGTAGGAATTCATGGTGTCAGTGGTTCCATACTGACCAGTCCGTGTTACATCTACTCAATAACCTCCATATTTCGTCTTCCAAAAAGCTTATGTCGTCTCCTGGATATTGTGTCGTCGTTTCGCCGAAAAGTGTGCCGTGGTTTTGCTACTCACGTCACCTATAGTGTCCCATCATGAGCGCAGTGAACCGTTTTTTTTTAATATTTGCACACAACTTATTCATACATTGTTCGTTGCAAAACAAAATGTTCGTTCACAACAGAGAGCACAAAACATAACAGATATCACTTCACTTTGAGTACAGTTTTCTGTTACATATTTACATAGATATAAAAATTTTCTGTGAAACATGTATCTATACATTCACACTACATTGTTTCGTAATACATATACATATTTTATATTTTTCAGTTGCATTAAACTAGATATTTACAAATATATATGGGTCAGACATAAAAAAAATTATCTAATAGGTTCAGTGTATTGTGATACATTCAGAAAATCCATTTTCTTTTATAGGTCTCTTCCCCTTTTTAATAAAGTTTTCCTTTTAAGTATATTTTCCTTTACATCAGTACTACACAATAAGTGTTCTTCCTCATTAAATGTTTCCTGCAACATAAACTTTCATAATAGGTTAGAAAACATCCTTGAGATGATCTGTCCTGAAAAGTCATGATTACAATAAGACACGACACGTCACATCCACAATCAATTCCAAATTAGCACATGCACAAAGTATCATTTACAAATAAAATAAAGTATATAGCCTTGCTCAATTAATTTCATTTGTCATTTCCTGTAGAGTTTTTTTGTGTTCATGTGGATTGTGGTGTGAGTGTGAATAGAAAATCAAGTGTCTATCATGCCAATTAATATATCAGGTTCAGAGCAGCAATTGTCTCTGGTCATTTAGTCTGTCAGCTTGTCTGCAAGGTATTAACAAATATAATCAGTAACTGTGCTTTGCATGAACATTGTTAGTTCTTCCTGTGTCTTATCTTCTTGCTGCTGCTGCTGTTACTGCTGGTGCTGTAAAATGTAGATACTTAAGATTATAGCTTATATCTTCTTCTTCTTCCAGCTTGAAGTACCAGATGTGACTTACCTTGTTTTTGTATCAGCATACTCTGCTAAGGGCTAAAAGTTTTCAAATCTTTGTGAGGGTACAAACCTAAAATTCTCTTATTCTTGGGGTTTTGTAACAGATATGCTCCAGGATGTGGTATATCAATGATTGTGTAAGGACCTTCATATAGCGGACGCCACTTAACATTACGTTTTAGAGGTAATGACGATTTGTAGTGGGTCTTAAGTAAAACTTGCATGCCTATTGTAAAGTTTTGCCTTCTTTTCAGATTAGCACCATAGTTCTTATTTCTAATGTCAGCTTGTTCAGTAATTGCAATGAGTACTTCCCTTACCTTTTCCTCGTGTGAAGGTTTGGTGTCAGAAAATTTTGGTAGTGGGTTGCTCCATTCATTAGTTTCCTTTGTGTCAAACATGATTACTCTGGGAGTGTAGGGTGTGTTGTATATATTTAAATTGTTGTGTATTTCCTCAAAAAGTGCTAGGTAATGTATCCAGTTTGTGTGCTGTGTTGAGGTATAAGTTCTCATGAATCTATTTAATTCTCTAAAAACTCTCTCACAAGGGTTGGCTGATGCATGAAACTTTGAAATAAAGATGCTCTTAATGTTATTGTCCTTTAGAAATTTTCTCCAGGTGAATCCTGCATAATACTTGGCGTTATCTGATAGAATGGCTTTAGGTTTTCCACAGTGTGGCATGTAATCATTCGTGAATCTTCTGATGATGGTGTTTGCTGTGGGTGACTTAATGGCAAAAAGTTTGATGTGCTTAGAAAATATGTCATAAAATGCTAGAATGTATTTGCAACCTCCGATGCTAGTTGGATGAGGTCCGCTAACATCTGTACAAAGTATCTCTCTAGGTCCAGTAGGTAAGATAGAGTGCAAATCTGTTTTGGTGGATTGATTTTGTGGCTTGGATTTTTGACATATGAGACATTTGCTGATAACATCATGTATTTTTCTTCTCATGTTTGGAAAATAGCAATATGTATGTAACTTGTTTAGACATTTCTTTGTTCCGTAGTGTCCCCAAACTGTGTGAGTGTGTGCAACGAGATTGTGTACAGAATCTTGTGGTATGCAAACGCACCAGTTAGTAGCATTTGTGTGTCTTTTGTAGAAAAGTATGTTGTTGTGTAACATGTATCTGTCTTGTAAAGTGTCATTGTGTTGTTGTACTATGATTTGTTTTATTTTGTACCAGTGTGGATCTGAATCTTGTAGTGTTGCCATGTTCTTGCATAGGTCTATGTAGTATTGTGTAAACTGTTTGTCTTGCATGAGTAGTATTCTGTAATCGTGTGTGTTCTCAAAGTCTGTATTGTTATGATGTAATCCTTGCGGTAGTCTTGAAAGTGTGTCAGCTATTATGTTGTCTTTTCCCTTGATGTGCTTGATTTCAAAAGAGTAATTCTGTAATGCAAGTGCCCATCGTGTAAGTCTAGGATGAATGAGTTTACATGACAAAAGGAATGTAAGTGCTTGATGGTCAGTGTATATAATGGTGTGTCTTCCATACAGATAATAATTAAACTTTTTAAATGCCCATATAATAGATAATGTTTCCAATTCTGTGGTGGAGTAAGATCTTTCACATTCTGTTAAAGTACGACTGGCAAAACCAATGATCTTAATATGTTCTGAAGTTTCTGCATTAACAAGTTGAAATAAACAACATCCCAAACCAATGTTTGATGCATCACAAGTAATACAAAAGTTCAAATTGAAGTCTGGATGTTCCAGCATGTTAGAATTTACTAAGGCTTCTTTGATTTTAGTAAAGTCATTTTCACAGTCTTGGTTCCAAATCCATACCTGGTTCTTCTTTAATAAGTTTAGTAAGTATCTGCTATTGAGTAACTGTTTAGGTATGAATCGTCTGAAAAATGAGCATAGACCGAGAAATGATTTTAACTGTTTCTTATTAGTGGGACTGGGGAAATGTCTGATAGCATCTAATTTTGAAGGGTCAGGTTTAATGCCTTGTGTGTTGATGATGTGTCCTAGGTATTTGATCTCACAACAAGCAAATCTAGATTTACAAATATTGGCAGTGATACCAGCTTGTGTGAATCTGCATAGTAAAGTGTTCAGGGTATCAGTGTGATCCTTCCAGGTTTTTGAGGCAATCAGTATGTCATCTACATAGTGTGTAACAGTCTCTAGTAAATCATCACCGAGTACAGAGTTTAGTGCAGTAATGAATACTCCTGAGCTTACATTTAGGCCAAATGGTAATACACAAAATTGATAAGTTCTGCCACCAAACATAAAGGCTGTATATTTTCTGGATTCTTTGCTTATTGGAACCTGCCAAAACGAATTTTTAAGGTCTATTGTAGAGAAATATTTTGCATCCAAGAACTTCTGAAGTTGTTCGTCAAGATTTTCTGGTTGTGTCCTCACAGGTAAGATAATTTGGTTGATAGCTCTTGCATCTAATACTAACCTGATACTTCCATTGTGTCTTTTCACTACATGCAAAGGGCTACAATATGGAGATGTTGATGGTTCTATAATATTCCATGCAATCATTTTCTTTAGTTCTTCCCAAACTGCAGGTCGCAGAGCTAGAGGTACATTGTATGACTTGTGGTAATAGATTTGGTGAGGCTTGACTTCAATCGTATACATATATGTGTTGATCCTACCTGGCTTACTAGTGAAAACATCCTTATTCTTAAGTAAAATATGTTTAAGCTGGGATCTCTCCTCTTCATTAATAGCATCACATTCTGATAACTTAGAATTAATTTGTGTAAGTACATCATTCACTACCTCACCGTGTGATACAGGTTGTTGTGTGGAATCTATGTCAGTCTCACGTATAATCTGTATCTTGTAGCCAGAACAGTGCTTGTTATGGTCTACTAGTCGAGTGTCCAAGTTCAAAACTATGTCTCTGCCTTCATACTTAAAATAACAAATACCTTTGGAGAAGTCTATAGTACAGTCCTTCTCGCAAAGAAAATCAATACCCAATATACAATTGGCAGCAAGGTTTTGGACAACTAGGAAAGGCCATTGTACGATTCCATTTCCCATATTAACAGTCACAAATACCTGCTTATTAACTCTACTTGACTTATTACCTAATGCAGTTAATATTAAACAGTTCTGAACTGGGAACTCTGGTATCTTAGAAGTTTTCTTCATCATAGTATAAAAATTGTGAGAAATCACACTGACAGCAGCTCCTGTATCAATAATTATGTTAGTAGGTATACCTCCTACAATGCCTGAGGTGGAAGACAGTATAAATCTTTTCTTTACATTGTGACATTGTGTGTTGTCATTTATCAGATCATCAGCTAAGTTTCCACTTTCATTATATCTTAAGAATAGTGTAGGCAACTCTTGTTGTGTAAATGTTAATTTTTCTTGTTTCACAGTTTCACTAGCAAGTGTGTATTCAAACATAGTTTCTAAATTGAAGTTGCCCCCCAAATGTTCCTCAGTCACGACCTGGGGCTCAGTAATGACTGGTTCTAGTTTACCTGGTTTGTCTGGTCATTGGTAGGTGTAGTTGTAGTTTCATTAGCTACCTCAATAATATTTACATTTGGATATTGTCTTTGCCAATCACCTGTCTGGTTTCGTTTGGCTGAAGTCACTTGTTGGTTTGTGTTGCTTGTTTGCGCAAAATTCCCTTGTGGCATCTGAATATGATTTTGTGGTGGCGGTTGCGGTGTTTGCCACTGTCTCACATAATACTGGTTGTCGTTCTGATTAAAGTGCGGTGTAAGTGTTCCATTTCTTGTGTAATCTGTGTTGTTGTTTCTTTGCCAGTGTTTCTGTTTTGCTTTGTGTCCGTTGTTGTTTCCATTATCCCTTCTTGAATTAAAATTGTTGTTTCTTCGTTTTTTGTACGGGTTATCTCCCTGTGTATAGTTGTAGTTGTTGTTTGTGTGCGGCTGTGAGTTGTGGTGACTGTTTTGCATGTTTGCTGTGTGTTGTGAATTTTGCTGTGTGTTTGGTAATGTAGCAATGTAGACATGTTGATTCCTACTGCGTGAGTTATGTGTTGGTTCTTGTTCTTCATATAGTAAATCAACAGCATCTAACTTTTCCAAAAAATATTCAGGATCGTCATCCGGTAAGTACAGTAATTTCTCTTTAATATTAAAAGGAAGTCTTGCTTTCAGTGATCGGATCACATCTTTTGGTTTCACTGGTTCATTAAGGAAGTGTGTCATGTTTAGGTACTTCTCGAAATATCTGCGCAGGTTGCCGTTTTTAGGATTGAAGTGTTCGGGTTCAGTGACTTGTTTGCGGATACGTTCCTGCACAGTGGGTGACCAAAACTTATTCAAGAAGGCGCGTTCAAACTGCTCGTATGTTACACATCTGTCGCATTCATGGTAAGCCCAGACAGCAGCGTCCCCTTGAATGTAATCCACAACGTACGCAATGCGTTTGTGGTCGCTCCACGAACGTGGGAATGCGTTCCTAAAAGCTTTTAAGAAGATGACAGGGTGTACAGTGTTTTTGCCTGGTATAAAAGGTTGGAATTTACGGTGCTTGAATAGACTTTCTTCTTCTTTGTTACGTGTTCGTCTGTTTCTTTCCGTGTAATCATTGAATTCTTCCCTGTGTGTACATGGTTCTTCATCAGAATAATTGTATTGTATTTCAGGTGATGGGTATCTGTTGCTATGCGTGTCAGTGTATTGTGTATTTGAGTGTGGAAATTCGTGTGTGTACATGTGTTCATTCCCGAATCGAGATTTTCTTCTGTGTGTGTAAAAATGTGTAGTGGGTGTACTATTCTGTTGTGCTTGGCATTGAGTTGTCTTTGTTTGCATATCGTCATCGATTACTTGTCTATTGTTGTCCATGTATTCCACTACAGAATCGTGCACAATATGTGGCAATTTGTTTTGTATACATTCTTCAAAAATTTCGTCTTTGTGTGCCGTCCATTATTTAAATTGTGAGTTAATGCGAGACAAATGGGGTTCAGCCTCTATCTGTATTGTTGTGTGAATCTGTTTGTGAATGTCAGCTACGTTTGTTTCTATTGTATTCACCTTTAAATTAATTTCGTCACATGCGTGCGTGTTTGATTCTAGTTTGCAATTAATAGTTTCACAGGTTTTTGTCAAGTCATGGATGTGATTGGCATTGTCGCTTTGTCGTAATTCTAAATTTTCGAATTTTTCCGTAAGATCGTCGACCTGTTTGGAAAGACGTGTATTAATTTCATCTACCTTTTGAGTCAGTATGGCGAAGTCTGATTTTATGTCATTTCTGAAGGCTGCATTGTCTGTCATTAATTGTGAGAATTTTTCGTCATTATCTTGCTTAATATTGGATATGCCTTCCAAAATGGAATTCAGTATAGCGCCAAAATTTTGATTGCAAAATGAGCTTGCCCCCGCCGCGTCATTAGACGTGACGTGGTCTCTCAGGTTTGGTTCTGAATTGCTCCTCTCGGCGTTAATTTGTGTCTGTGGCGGATTATTTTGATGTGTTTGCGTGTCTGTATTAATTTCTGTGTCTGAATGTGTCTGTGTATCCATGTTTGCATTACTTGATTGTTGTTTCATTGTCTACTGGTGTCGAGTTTTTACCATATCGTGAATAAATTGTGTGCAAGAAAAAAATCGTTTAAACGCGTAGTGTGAAAATGTACTGCCTATGTGTGTGTTTAAATGACTGAGAATGATTGAGAGATGACTTTAAAGATCGAAAGTAGCATACGTGTTAATGGTGACTAGCCATGTTGCTTGAATCTTGTACAATGTCGGCCATATTGTGCAATGTAACTTGCGTATTGTTGGATCGGAATGTAATCGTCTGAATAATGAGATTTCGCGGAATTTGGAAAAAATTACTGAATGGAAACTGAATATTGAATTTAATGCTGAGAAAAATAATTTTGAATGAAAAATGTGCTTGGAATCAATTGTGGATGCGCAAGTGCTGCGTCTTACCGTACATATCGTCTTGATGCGAAGATTGCATTTCCAGTCCAAATTGTCTCCAGATTTTATTCGTTTTCTTCAATATTCTCGTCACCGGTCAGGATGTACATGAAAAAGAACAATTAGTTGTAGTACAGATACAATAATGAGTCCTGGCACATAGTCGCCAGTGTAACAAATAAAAAAATATAAAATAAAATAATAATAAAATATAATAATAATAATTTGTAATAATAATAATTGTTATTTGTTTGGATAAGTAATTGAGGATTAAAAATTTTACGCCGTGAATTAATCGAGCTTCGCACGTCCGAAGATGTACGGAACGTAGCCAGGGCTCATTATGTATTTTTTTTTGTAGACAGAGTCTGATATCTGACCTCAGCATCAATCATGAAAATGGAGTGACTAAAACTACTAAAACAAAGAAAAGCATACGATTAAATAAACATATATTCATTTCAACATATACATTACGATATAAATTACACTTACGTAAAATTCTAGATAAATAATGGCAGATCATTCACAAATGAGAGCGACTTATTAATTCTGCGCCTCTTTTCTGCTAATAAATATCAATATGGCTAACTGTGGAGCCGCACAAAATATTAAGTCCTTCTAGGACAACGAATGACATGAGTGTGTTGATGCCTACTGGCTGTGACAAGAGAGCGGTGTTAATTGCTTTATTTTGCATTCTCTTGTCTTAAAAAATCGATACATATAATCTAAGTTAACTAAATTAAATATTGTCTGTGCTCGAGTGCAAATGGTTCCTTAAAGGTTGGATGGCTACCAGTAAGGCAGTGGAAGGCTGACCAGTACTTGGAGGAGTTGACAGGGAGGGCGGAGTTGTGGCGTGTGCATGTCTGGTGCCAGTCCCGGAGTTTCTTTGCTGTAAGGAGGTTCCGGATGTGTCGCTGTAATTGCTGGTGGCGGGTGAGAGTATCCCGGTCACGGGTGCAGAGGAAGGAGCGGTATATCCTGCGTGATTCACGCAGATAGAGGGTGGCCTGTGGAGGAAGGATAGGGCGGTGATGGTGGATGAGTTCGGTAGGGACATGAGTCTCCACAGCGTTAGTGATGGTCTTCTGAAGGAAGGAAGAGGCGTGGGTGATGTCAGCAGGGTGATGAAAGGTGAGAGGGTGACTTTCGACCTGTAAGGCAATGGATTCCCGGTAGGCATCCCAATTGGCGCGGCGGTAGTCATGGACAGACTTTGGAGGTGCAGCTGGGCAGGTGGCTGCAGGGGTGGGATGGGTAGAGGAGATGGTGAGAAGGACAGGGAGATGGTCACTACCAACGGGATCGAGGACATCAACAGTGATGCGACCAAGGAGGTTGGGGGAAGCAAGGATAACATCGGGGGTGGAGTTACTTTCAGGACGGGTCTGTTGTGCGAGAGGAACAAGGTAACCACGAGGATGGCAAGGAACTGATTCCACCGCCGAAGGGTGGCAGGGTCACGGCTGTGGATGTTGAGGTCAGCGGCGATCACATAGGCGGAGAAGGTACGGTCAACATGGGAAATGAAGTCAAAGGGGAGAGGAGTAGCTGGCATAGCGAGAGGCCGGCTCTTAAATACTCTATCAGGGGCGCCGTTATTCGCTGCTGGAACCACGTGTTCCACTGTGGCGCCCTCACAGTAAATGCAGGCCAGGAGGTGCGCCGCCACAGCTTACGGCGCGATGGTGCAGAGACCTCTAGGGGTCTCCGACGTCCGTGACGTCTGGCGGGGATTCAAATTCCGCTGCGCGCGGTACCGTATTTCTGATGCCTGAAGACTCGATGCCTCTCTCTTCGTATAACTTTCATACTATAGTTGAATGTCGGTTTGAAGTAGTTTCTGCTATAACTGATTTTGCCATTTCTATAATCAAGTCGCCGCGTAATATATTTTCACTTGTTGATACAAGTCAAAATCTATTTGCACACTGTTGGTAATCTCATGTCAAGCAAAATTATCCCTGGAGATTATAGATGCGAGGTACGAAAAACTATTCGCACACTGCAACAAAAATTTCTAACGTGCTACAAAAAGATCTGAGATAGAAGATATACACTGACACAATTCGTGTCGAGCAGCTACAATCTGGATGGCACCCAAGTAACAAGGGGGAGAAGAATATTGCGGGTGGCGTGCCGTGGAAGTCGGCAGGCGCCGACACCACCCTGCAGCACACCTTTGCCACGCTGTACCAAGGACGCCCCTGTGATTCAAGGATGGAACAGTCCAGTGACGCAAGAAACTTACAACACGGCCCCCAGTGGGCTTTCGTGTACACCAGACAAGAGAACAAGTGGCGCGCACAACCGCGACAGGGGTCACTCCTGCTGTGGACCTTTTGCTGCATCAGCCGAGTCACGTGTGTACTGCAGCTACACCTCAGCCGTCAGAGTATTTAGGGCCACGCCCAGTTCTGTCGCAATCAGTCAAGAGATGTCTTCTAGTACGGGCCGAGCACTGCTTCCGACCGCACGCTGCTATAGTCTCCAGCAGGCAGCACTAAATTCGGCGACCCACTCGTGGGAACTGTTGCTATCATACATTATTGTTAGACTCTTCTGTCGAGATTGAAGAAACTTTGAAATTATACCGGTCTTGTCGGAACCTTAAGTTTTGTTCTCTTCCATACGAGTCCCAGTGGGAGCTTGGACCCAGAGATATCGGAGTGTTTGGTCGAGCGGGAGGCTGTATCATATTGTAAGTAGGCCGTTTAGGTTTTTATGTTGGTAACGCCACGTAGCGCTCTATATGAAAGTCACTGATTGTGCTGTGTGAAGTCTGTGGCTGGTTTGCATTGTTGGAATATTTGCAATTGTCGTGTTGGGCAGTTCGAGGTGAACATAGCGTAGCGTTGCGCAGTTGGAGGTGAGCCGCCAGCAGTGGTGGTGGATGTGGGAAGAGAGATGGCAGAATTTTGAGAGCGGACGATCTGGACGTGTTTCCATCAGAAAGAGTAAATTTGTAATGTTGGATATCATGAACTTACATACGTGACGACTTTTGAACATTATTAAGGTAAATACATTGTTTGTTCTCTATCAAAATCTTTAATTTGCTAACTATGCCTATCAATAGTTAGTGCTTCAGTAGTTAGAATCTTTTATTTAGCTGGCAGTATTGGCGCTCGTTGTATTGCAGTACTTCGAGTAACGAAGATTTTTGTGAGGTAAGTGATTCATGACAGGTATAGGTTATTGTTAGTCAGGGCCATTCTTTTGTAGGGATTATTGAAAGTCAGATGGCGTTGCGCTAAAAAAATATTGTGTCTCAATTTAGTGATGATCAGAATAAGTAAAGAGAGAAATGTCTGAGTACGTCAGTTTTGCTCAGCTGTTTGAAAATCAAATAACATAGAGGTTTTCCAGCACTGTCATTCATGAATTTTTCTAAGGGGATGATTCAGTACCATAGATAATATTTTTAGGTGATACAGTGATAGTGAACTCTCCGGTTAGTCTAATTTTTTTATCATGTTACTGATATTTTCACACTTCGTGTTGAGCTTCAGTTTTGCTCAAAGAAGTCCATTTGTGTTCAGTTGATGAAAATGGTTTTGTTAATAAATCGATACAGAACTATATTCTTAGGTTTCCTCGTGAAAGTGTTCCCAGTCTGGAACACCCCAGACGGTCTGTTACTTGACGAATAATTTGCCTTTACAAAAGGTAAAGCCACCAGAGAGGGCCTTCTGACGTTGCACTTGATACTGGTAGCAAGACTGTAGAAGGAAATTCATGACACATTTAAACACACTTGTTAAACGGCGTTTTCAGTTCATTGATGGTTTCGTCGATAGTTCTTGCAAACTGCTAAGGAAGATATTCTGTAATTAGTATCGACAGACAGTCCAAAATCTATGTGAGGCATTTCTGTGGTGCCGTGCTTTACCTCTGCAGCTTTCAGTCAACACAGCTGGATTTTAAGCCGCACAATGCGGCCGAGGGTTTAAAATCACTCATTTTTCCGGACGTTGAGGCGATTTCAGTTGTATTACATTCGTATTCGCACACATGTATCACTATAATTTTGTCCGCTGTACTAGTGACGAAATGCGAATGCCATCTAGTATTTAAGTGTAAGGTACAACGGGTGCTCAACGATTTTTGCTTTTCGTAAGTAGGAAGCTGATTACGGTATTTTATCTTAGTTACTCTAATCAATACATTATGCGCTCGACGTTGTCATTCCCTCCCTCAATTCAGATTATTAAATGCTGTAGTGGAAGACGTCTGTATAATATATTGTTTCTGTGATTCCTCAAAATTCAATTCATGTTTCTCATCTATTTTGAGTTTAATATAATTTGTGGTTATTGTTGAGTAATTTAAAATTAAAACAATCAATTCAGCATTGTTATTACTCATCTCTTCCCTCCTCCGTTACTCACTTAATTTTCGTATTCAACGCTAATAAACACTTTATGGTTCAAATGGCTCTGAGCACTATGGGACTTAACATCTGAGGTCATCAGTCCCTTAGGACTTAGAACTACTCAAACCTAACTAACCTAAGGACATCACACACATCCATGCCCAAGGCAGGATTCGAACCTGCGACCGTAGCAGTCGCGCGGTTCCGGACTGAAGCGCCTAGAACCGCTCGGCCGCTAGCGGCCGGCTAAACACTTTGTGTACCGCCGTCTTGAGCGTAGGCCTACCTTTTACCAACATCCCCCTTTGTCTCTTCAGTGACTATCCATGATGCAGATAACACAACAGTACAGTCATCTATGCCTCTCGCGTATTGCTAGTATTACATATCCCACTCTGTGCATATACAGTTTTCATGTTGTGAAAGTTAAGTTTTGTCGCTGATGCTAGGATTGGAGACTTCCTGCGGCTGGTATTTATAATGTGCATACCTATGTATCCACGCAATAGATTGCATAGAAAGTGGTAGTAATTCTTTCAGCATTTTGCAATATGACGTGCAGACTTTGCCTTTTATTAACAATTATTCAACTGCTTTGCTGAGGTATTTTTCAGTCGTAGGCTATTTTGACACTACAGTGTTGCGATCACATTCAAGGGAAATGAATCCATTGCACTGTGTATGGCTACAAGCTGAGCATATTTACGCTTCGTAATTTTTATAGGATTTTGCAACTGACTGTCACACTGTTTGATACAAACACGGCCTACCAATTACGACTTGCTTATGTTTACATCAAGATTGTTCTACTGTGATTATTTCTTTTGCTTAGTTTCAAAGTCAGACAGCGTTAGAAAAATTTATTATTGGGTCATCAACACTCATATAATAAACAATTGCTTTAAAAAATCAGAGCTTAGTCTCTTTGTGTTAGTAAACCAGTTCTTAACACTATTGTCACCTAATATTTTGGCTTACCGTATCAAAATTTTAATTCGTATAACCTTCTGATTAATATGTAATCGCTATGCTAGTCACGGTTTCAAACCCTTTCAGTCAAGATTTCATTTTACCAATGTTCATCAGTTTTGTCCAGCGTTTTTATGATTCACTTAATACTAGACTGGAGAGAAATTTATATGAATGCCGAATAATGAATCAGATATAAATTATTATTGGTTAGTCGTGAATAACATATGTTATTCGAAACGTTATTCATCACACGAATAAAAACACTTATTCGTCATCTGTGAGTAAAAAGTATTAAGAGTAATCGATAAATTTGAAATTCATTGTGCTTAATTGCTGTACACTTTTGTCATTTGTTACATGAAAGCACATTTGATTCTTTTGAATTAGTTTTAAGAACAAGTCTTTCTTTCAAACAACTCATCAGAAACCGTCTTCGATTTTGGTAGATTTACCGTTATGACGGTAAAGAAAATGCATTCTATACATGTGAGGCACTTCCGAATTGGTCTTTAATCGTGATAACGGTATACGACTTATAACTCACAATCTTCTTCAGCAAAAATTAAGAAACAGTGAATACTGTTGCAGTAATTGCACTTTAAATTCAGTTGTTAAGTCACATTTGCAATGAAAACTTTTTCTTTCGCCATTATATCATTCGAAACTCATGACCCGTTTTCTTTGACATGTCTTTCGCTATTATATCTCTGTAGGTTTTTGTGAGCCTCCCTTGATCATGGACAGCAGTACTGTTGAAATATAATACTTGTTCTTAGAATTGTGGGTAAATCGCTACTGCAGTTATTGAAGTTAGTGTGGAAAGGTGAGAATTCTTTTTCAACCCTCTCTTGACAATTCACTATAAAAAAAGCTGCAGGTATTCCGCAATGTGATTAACTCTTTTACGTACAGGAACAAAGTGTCTCTTCAGAAATTTTTGAGTCTGAAGTCTCTACGTAATTGCATATAAGCATATCGGATGGAAAAATTATTCCGGTATTCTAAGTCGAGCTTATTCATTTAAACATAAAACACTTTTATGACTTTGGACGACGATCAGCATTGACTAACGTTCTAGAAGACTTTGGATTAAAAGTCTGGCGCTACTAGTCGTTAACAACCACTTAGTTCTTGCCTGGTTCACTCATTTTCTAACCCTACAACCACGGACGAATTGCTTTATTGTGAGGGTTGGAACTTAAATAGTGGCAACTATTTATTCACAACCGATACAAAAGAGTTATATGTTTGCACCTGTTACTGTCCTTCAGAGTAGTCACCAGCGTTGGGTAGAACACGTTCCGAGCGATTTGGAAGACGCTGTATATCATTGGCAGAGCCTGTTCTGTTGATGGTGCGAATGGGGCGGTCCAAAGCTATGGTGATTCTAGTGTACGACTGTGATGGTGCTATCCTAACGCATTACGTTCCTCCACGGCAGACCGTCAAGGCACAGTATTACTGTAACCTTCAGCTACGCTTTTGGGAGCATCACCTGCGACCATCTTTGCGAAAGAATCGGCGACACTTTCTGCGCAACACACCCCATCATTTTGCACGACAATGGGCGGGCACATACAGCGCAAGCTGTGGCTGCTCTGTTCGGTCGATGGGACTGGGAAGTAGCGTACCATCCACCATACTCCCCAGACTTAAGTCCTGGTGACTCTGATTCGATTCCAAAGATGAAGGAGCCACTTCGTGGCATTCGCTTAAGAACTGTTCCAGAGATTCGACAGGCAGTAGACCGCTCCATTCGCACCATCAGCAGAACAGGCTCTGCTAACGGTATACTACGCCTTCCACATCGCTGGCAACGGGTTCTACACAACGCTGGTGACTAGTATGAAGGACAGTAACAGGTGCAAACACGTAGCTCTTTTGTATCGGTTGTGAATAAGTAGTTGTCACTATTTAAGTTCCAACCCTCGTATATTCCGGTACATGTCAGGCGTTGTCCTTGAAAGTCGCTTACACGGTATCGGCAGATAAATACGATTTCCAATTCTTGTGTTATCACGATTACGATGCAAAGTTCCTTTGGACATGCATGCGGTAATATACGATGCTTTTCATTTTTGGAACACAACCTACGACCAGTTTAGAGACAGAAGTGACGACACTTTCTGCAGGGCCTGAGCATCATTTTGCAGACAATGCTCAAGCACGTACAGTGCAAGTTGTTACTGATTCCCAGAATGAGATTTTCGCTCTGCAGCGGAGTGTGCGCTGAAATGAAACTTCCTGGCAGAGTAAAACTGTGTGCCCGACCAAGACTCGAACTCAGGAACTTTGCCTTTCGCTGGCAAGTGCTGTACCATCTGAGCTACCGAAGCACGACTCACGCCCGGTACTTACAGCTTCACTTCTGCCAGTATCTCGTTTCCTACCTTCCAAACTCTACAGAAGCTCTCCTGCGAACCTTGCAGAACTAGCACTCCTGGCCTGGGGGATGTTTCCAGAATGAGATTTTCACTCTGCAGCGGAGTGTGCGCTGAAATGAAACTTCCTGGCACGGTCAAACATTTTTAATCCGCCAGGAAGTTTTGTTACTGATTTGTTTGACTGATGGGGCTGCTAAGTGATATACCACCTACTGCACTCCCCTGACTTAAGCCCTCGTGAGTTCAACTCGATTTCTAAACTGAAGGAAACACTTCACGGCATTCGCCTCTGAACTACTACAAATCAGGCAATAGACCGCGCCGCTCGAACTGTTAACACAGCTGGCACGGCTAAGAGTGTCCTACGACTTCCACATCACTGGCAATGGATTATACACAATGCTGGTGACTACTCTGAAGGTCAGTAAAACTTTGGAACACGTATCTGTTTTGTACGAGCTGTACATAGATAGTTGCCACTATTAAAGTTCTAACCCTCGTATATCAATGAAACACGCATGTCCGATAGTGTTAGCGATTTAAGAAAGGTGTTGAAGATCAATATTTTTTTTTCGGCTGCATTCTCATTGGCTGCTGACGTAGAGTTCTCGAGCCATTTTAGCAGTGAGAGTTAGGGAGGGTGGAGACGTACCTGCCAGTGCAGAGACAGTTGTAAGGGGCCGAGTCAGGGCTGTAACGCACTCGGCATCCTGTCTGTTTCAACCAGTTGCGGCAGTCAATACCACAACGACGGTGCATTGCAGCCCGCGCTCCGGGCGGCTGCGTTTACTGTTCCATCCACAAAAACACGTCCGACTATATGACAGTCTGTTGGTTCCGAGCAGCCACTAGCGTGAAGAGTGTCTCGTGGAGAATGTACAGGGTGTTTCAATAATGACCGGTATATTTGAAACGGTAATAAAAACTAAATGAGCAGCGATAGAAATACACCGTTTGTTGCAATATGCTTGGGACAACAGTACATTTTCAGGCAGAGAAACTTTCGAAATTACAGTAGTTACAATTTTCAACAACAGATGGCGCTGCGGTCTGGGAAACTCTATAGTACGATATTTTCCACATATCCACCATGCCTAGCAATAATATGGCGTAGTCCCTGAATGAAATTACCCGAAACCTTTGACAACGTGTCTGGCGGAATGGCTTCACATGCAGATGAGATGTACTGCTTCAGCTGTTCAATTGTTTCTGGATTCTGGCGGTACACCTGGTCTTTCAAGTGTCCCCACAGAAAGAAGTCACAGGGGTTCATCTCTGGCGAATAGGGAGGCCAATCCACGCCGCCTCCTGTATGTTTCGGATAGCCCAAAGCAATCACACGATCATCGAAATATTCATTCAGGAAATTAAAGACGTCGGCCGTGCGATGTGGCCGGGCACCATCTTGCATAAACCACGAGGTGTTCGCAGTGTCGTCTAAGGCAGTTTGTACCGCCACAAATTCACGAAGAATGTCCAGATAGCGTGATGCAGTAATCGTTTCGGATCTGAAAAATGGCCCAATGATTGCTTTGGAAGAAATGGCGGCCCAGACCAGTACTTTTTGAGGATGCAGGGACGATGGGACTGCAACATGGGGCTTTTCGGTTCCCCATATGCGCCAGTTCTGTTTATTGACGAAGCCGTCCAGGTAAAAATAAGCTTCGTCAGTAAACCAAATGCTGCCCACATGCATATCGCTGTCATCAATCCGGTGCACTATATCGTTAGCGAATGTCTCTCGTGCAGCAATGGTAGCGGCGCATGAGACGATTCGTGGTCGTTGGCGTCATTTGGACCGCAGCTGCAACACGGCGAACGGAAACCCGAGGCCGCTGTTGGATCACCTGCTGCACTAGCTGTGCGTTGCCTTCTGTGGTTGCCGTACGCGGTCGCCCTACCTTTCCAGCACGTTCATCCGTCACGTTCACAGTCCGTTGAAATTTTTCAAACAGATCCTTTATTGTATCGCTTTTCGGTCCTTTGGCTACATTAAACCTCCGTTGAAAACTTCGTCTTGTTGCAACAACACTGTGTTCTAGGCGGTGGAATTCCAACACCAGAAAAATCCTCTGTTCTAAGGAATAAACCACGTTGTCCACAGCACACTTGCACGTTGTGAACAGCACACGCCTACAGCAGAAAGACGACGTACAGAATGGCGCATCCACAGACTGCGTTGTCTTCGATATCTTTCACATCATTTGCAGCGCCATCTGTTGTTGAAAATTGTAACTACTGTAATTTCAAAAGTTTGTCCGCCTGAAAATGTACTGTTGTCCCAAGCATATTGCAACAAACGGTATATTTCTATCACTGCTCGTTTAGTTTTTATTGCCATTTCAAATATACCGGTCATTTTTGAAACACCCTGTATGTGCTTGCCTTGCCTGAAACAAGGTTCACGTTGACTTTCGACGCCTCGTGCGACATGGAGTAATTTCTACTTCTGGAGGGAGTACAATATGTATTCAAATTTATAGACAACTCTTTGTGACACACAATTTTGTAAACACATCACCCTTTTATTATGAGGATTATAAATTCTTCTCTAACATACATTGGGCGGTGAAAAGTATTTCATTTAGTTGACAGCAAGCTAAACTTGCATTCTGTAAACCACCTAGTATGAAACAGCTGTACTTGTTTGTTAAATTCCTTCCTCTATAATTACGCATTAAGTTTTCAGATAAATCAAATCCTTCGTCTTCGAAAATGACATCCTGCATCGGTACCCCGTTATTTGATATTGGGCTTTTCTTTGACATTCGGGAGTTATTATTAAACCAGTTTCTGATGCAAAATTTGTTGCCTTAAATACTTAAGTCACTATATTTTCCACATTGTCCAACGTTTATTGTGTGTAAGTGAAGTTATAACCCGCGTAAACGAAGTAAAGCGGCAACAAATAATTTTTATAACTATAGAAAAGTTAGCCTGAATATCGTGGATTTGCGTTTGTGATGAGCAAACAAGGTGCAACACATTTCACGTCCATCCTGCTCTGTTGATTGCTCAGGACTAGATTTAGCCCTTTAACTGCTAAGGCCGTCCGCCTATAAGTATTTTTAAGTTTAATTTTTTACTCCTTAAATCAAGTACAGACATGTTCAACTCCAAGTTGGGCTTGGACAATATGGTGAATCCTAATGCATAGAGATGTTCCCTTGTCTTCCTGCCCCATCCGAAAAGTGTTATACAGCCAGTTATAGAGGAATCTACATTTCAACACATACTCGTAAATACTACGAAACTTGTCGCGGCATTATTGTAACTGTTTAAGGTGAAAGAAACGATAAGTAACAGAGGAAATATTATGACCAACTGACGGAGGAAACCTGAAGTTTTAATTTTGTAGTCTTCAGGCAATTTGTAAACAAACCATTAATAAGCTATTTATCAGACAGAAACTGTACTATGCCAAGGGAACAAACACTAATTTTGTACAAGAAGGAAACAAACAAACACGGCGGCATTATATGTTATTCGTTAGTTAGGTTCCAAATAATTTATTTGCGTATGAATCTGCTTGAATCATCTGCTTATTCGAATAATTATCCACACAGAATTTCATTCGAATGATACCTATATCGTCTCACCGCTACACTTTATACTTCCTTCCTCTTTCCCTTCATATTATGAACTGTAACGAGTCGTATTAGTTTATTTGCTCTGTTTACTCACGAAAACTGACAGTGCATTGAAATGAAGCTTTCTTGCTAATTACAAACACAGTTGACAATTATAATCTTTTGATGTACTCATCAACATTTTTTAAAAAATTATTCTGTTCAAAATGTATCTAAACGTTAGTGCGGTTTTAGCAGCTGACTGAAAGCGAGCATTATTTTATCAAATACGAGGCCTGTTCAGAAAGTAAGCTCCGATTGATTGCCAAATTGAAACCACAGTGAACATCAGAAATGTTTTACTTGTAACAATTAGCTACACCTTTCACCTACTTCTCTACGTAGTCGCCGTTCTGACTTAGACTTTTGTCATAGCGTTGTACCAACTTTTCAATAGCCTCATCATAGAAGGCAGCCGCCAGTGCTTTCCGCCAATTCTCCACGCTGGCCTACACCTCGTTGTCTGTGTCAAAATGTTGTCTTCAAAGACAGCGGTTCATGTGACCAGAGATGAAACTCAGGGGGAGACAATTGCGGACTGTATTGTGGGTAATCTAACATTTCCATTTGAAAACGATGCAGGAGCATCTTCATTGCCCCTGCAGAATGCGGCTGAGAATTGTCGTGAAGACGAAACAGCACGACAGTTATGTAATGTTAGCTGCATAGCTTCAGGCGAAATTTCTCACCAGGCCCTCGTACTTGGCGGCAGACACTATTTTCTAGACATCTTTACGCACTCACTGCGAGCTCAGAAATGAGAAGAGCGACGTGATGCTAACTGGGGTTATACTAGAGACACTACCCAACACATCTGTGCAAAGCTTTATCGGATTTTCATAGTCGTTTCCATTTCGCGACCGATCGGAGCTTACTTTCTGAACGCCCCTCGTATTATTTCACGCAAATATAAAGTTCCACAGCTAAAACAATGACCTTCAATAACGAGTCGTATTAGTTTATTTGCTCTGTTTACTCACGAAAACTGACAGTGAGGTGAAACTTTCTGGCTCAAAATAGTTCAAATGGCTCTGAGCACTATGGGACTCAACAGCTGTGGTCAGAAGTCCCCTAGAACTTAGAACTACTTAAACCTAACTAACCTAAGGACATCACACACATCCATGCCCGAGGCAGGATTCGAACCTGCGACCGTAGCGGTCGTGCGGTTCCAGACTGTAGCGCCTTTAACCGCTCGGCCACTCCGGCCGGCTGAAACTTTCTGAATCTCAGGTATACAGCACACATATTTACCGTAGAAAACAGGGGAAATCAACAGCTGAAAAGAAATTCAAATTGTAAATGCATTCGCTAGCTTGCCGGCCACATTACTTGTGCTACGTTGTGTAGAAGCCGTATAGGAGAGTCTGTGTTTCCGTATCCACATGACAAGGCCACGCGGTTGTTGTCGATCGCTCCGTTAGAGATACCGAGTGAGTCAAATGACGGCCACGTAGTGACCCACGCGCGTGCAGAGAGAGTGATGTAGACGAATACTGCTTACTCTGATTCGCCACGCGGATGCCGTGCCATAGCTTATACCACGCTTGTCCATCCTCTTTTGGATACTGGTGTGCAGTGTGGTGTCCGCATAGTGTTAGGATTGACGAAGGACACTGAAAAAGTTCAAAGAAGGGAAACTCGTTTATATTATGACGAAAAGAATAAAGAATGCCACGGACATGATACGGGCAGTCGTCATTTAAACAAAGACTTTTTCGTTGCAGCAGGATTTTCTGATGAAATTTGGATCTGAAACCTTCTCCATAGAGCGTGAAAACACACACCTCAACAAATGTTTGGAATATTATAGAGCTTACTGCAATAACCTCTTGTAGTAGACCCATTGAGATTTGCACAATACCGTAACAAAATAAACATAATTCCTTCTGAAAACAAGAACGAATTAGATTACAAAAAATAACTTCTACAGAAAGCAAGCTCTCACCTAAGTGTACACCTTCAAAACAAAATCAGTGAAAATCTTTATCTCACGGTGATGATTATCAATCTTTAACAGTGATTATGTCCTCACCGCCCATGGATGAGTTCTTCCACTCTGTGAGGTATGCTCTCGATCAGACCATCAAGTTTATCTTGGGCAGTGAGGTCCCACTCCACGATGGCACCTTCAGTGAGGTCCTCAAGACTGTAAGGTGGACTCAGACCCTGTGCAATGGCCACCTTCGACAGGTCCGGTGCATTCTGAGTTGTATTCATGTCTGGGGACTGTGCAGGACAAAGTATTCGTTTGATGTTGCATCTTTGAAGACATCAAGACATTGATACAGTGCCGTCTTGCTTTGTCATCGACTTTACGTCTGTGGGGCGTTACAATCGATGGTAGGACCACTTGGAGGTATTGCGGACCAGTCAAATTGCCGTGGATGGGAATTAGAAGGTTTCCACTGTCCCATCATTATTGCTGCCCAGAACATTACACTTCCACCGGCAAACTGATGGACTTCCTGAACGTATCGGCGTTGCTAGTATAGTCTAGCGCTTCTCCTATCCATAACACGTCTAGCGTCTGGTCACAAACCAATCCAGGTCTTGCCAGCAAACATGAAATTACTCCATTCTGCAATGGCCCAAAGGTCGATGTGCAAGACCCCTGGTCATGTTGGTTAGGTGAAAACTTCTCATGGTCTTCTAGAATGAAGACCACCCCGATGCAATCTTCTAAGCACTGTTTGGCCTGAGGTACGTATCCCTGTTGCTCGGCAGAAGTCATTTACGATATTTCTGTCAGTTGATGTTTGGCGCATGCAAGCTTACATTTAGAGGAAATGATTCTGCATTGGTATTGTCGTATGACAGCGACAACTGCGAGGGCTATGGTTCACATTTCCCATCTCTCTGTACTTTCTCCACACCTCAAACGCACTGTCATTACTCCATCCACATTGACTGACGACAACATCTAACAGGTGGTTCGATGCACCTTCTTCCAGGACCTTAACTGTAAATTGCAGAGTGAGCATGTAGATACGAAATATGTTTCAGAGAGAGAATAATTCGTCCCCTTTTAATACACTAGTAACTCAAGACACGAAAATTCCAGACGCCTCTAAACACAGCGGAAGGATCGGAGGAAGGAGTGTACAAGTTAACGTACCAAATGAATCCTCTGGTGCCCACAAATGTGACATAGTATTGCTCCCATAAGGAAACCCAACAATCTCTGCCTCAATCCACGATTACAAGAAATCTCGTCAGGCAGATTCAGCCATAAGCCCGGCTAATGATATGCATATCACCAAAACCAACCAGTGCCATTCGCCAGACCGTCACTTTCAACAGCCGGCAATATTACGGACGTCAAAGCCTTGCTGCACCAGCAACCATCTCTAGTGTTTCCTCTACCTCCTTGCCAGAAGCGCACGTCAAAGAGGCAGTAATTCGCGCATGTGCCATCCATTGGCGTACGGCTAAAGCATAAACCTCACAAATCCGAAAAAAAATCCCGAAAGAGCTTGAAAGTATAGTTGTCTTATTGCTGAAACGTTACAAAATTTTCTGTTCAGTTTTCAGTATTCGCAGCTCGAGCAGTTCGTTTAGGAACCCCTGATTCTTAAACTGACAGTGGAAAATACAGGATAGAATAATGACAGTATTATGAAAAGGATAGATTGCTACTCACCATACAACGGAGATGCTCAGTCGCAGATAGGCACAACAAAACGACTGTCAAACAGAGGACCGGATCTATGGAGGGGGGGTTACAGAGAAGGGTGGGAACAAACCGGGGTATCTGCCCCGGGCGGCAATTTTAGGGGGCGTGAAATTCATAATTTATAGTCTTGAAGAAGAAACCTTGTTTCACAAAACGCCTAGCATCCAACACACGTTGGTCTACTTATTACTCATATGATTCTGAAAAGCGTCTCTGTTGGTTTCTGAACATTTTTGAACGCGTTCTATGCTGTTTTCTGAACGAGTCATAAATTGATTTTTGAATTTGTGCATACTGTATGTGACGTCTGCTAGGGAAATCCCCGTAGCAACTGTATATATATATATATATATAATTTTTTTTTTTTTTTTTTTTTTTTTTTTTTTTTTTTTTTTTTTTTTTGCATACATAGGAGGACGGGTTATACAAGCTGAGCCGAAGAAATCCGAACGGGTGAATGCTAATCGCTGTTTGTTTATGTGGTTCTTTGGGTGTGCGAATGAACAGCGGTGGGATAATTACTAGCTAAATCGATAAATTCGGACTACTAGAGTGGAAACGACTAACTTGAATAACGGGTAAGAAAGATAACATATTATGTTCTCGGAGTAGCCAAGAAAGTGAAATTTTGATAGAAAACTTTTGTCAGATCACTGCACTACTATGGGCCAGTTGTACAGATCCCGATTACCAGCCGCTTAAGTTGTTTTCTCGGAACAGCTCAGACAACGCGTTGTACGAACGTGTAATAGCGCCTAACAGGAGAATAAACGCAGGATAACTAAATCGGTGATTTTGGCAGGGTTAGTGAAGTTAACTAGAGAATAAGTTTTGACATGGCAGGAATAGTTACAGAATTATTGATGACAAGATTCTTTGTTAGAACGAGGAAGGAACCAGCCGCGGTGGCCGAGGGGTTCTAGGCACTTCAGTCGGGGACCGCGCGACTGCTACGGTCGCAGGTTCGAATCCTGCCCCGGGCATGGATTTGTGTGATGTCCTTAGGTTAGTTAGGTTTAAGTTGTTCTAAGTTCTAGGGGACATATGACCTCAGATGTTGTCCCATAGTGCAGAGAGGCATTGAACATTAAACGAGGAAGGAAAAGAAACGGGGACATCACACAAATCATATGGAGGAATATGACGATTCCAAATTTATACATAAATTGCGTACTACTGCTTTTCTGGAGCGTCTGAATGAAATGTGAAACTATTTTCTAACAAGTAACTTGTTTGTAGTAGTCATTTAATGTTGGTACTCCTCCTTCAAGCCACGAGTGGCCTACCGGGACCAACCGATAGCCGTTTCATCCTCCGAGGAGGATGCGGATGGGAGGGGCGTGGGGTCAGCACACCGCTCTCCCGGTCGTTATAATGGTATTCTTGACCGAAGCCGCTACTATTCGATCGAGTAGCTCCTCAATTGGCATCACGAGGCTGAGTGCACCCCGAAAAATGGCAACAGCGCAAGGCAGCCTGGATGGTCACCCATCCAAGTGCCGACCACGCCCGACAGCGCGTAACTTCGGTGATCTCACGGGAACCGATGTATCTACTGCGGCAAGAACGTTGCCGTTTAATATTGGTACTTCGTGAAATATTTTCTATCGTGTTATTTATGTAAACGGGGTAGATAAAAATGACCATTTGTGCCAAAACAGTTTCACTTATTCGCCGTGTGTTACAACTGCTGGAATAATATAAAGGCCTATTTCGTTTTAACTAACAGACTGTGACAAAATAGACGTAATGAAATCGAGAAACTACAGCAGTGTTGGGTACTAATCGTATCAACAACTTTTCCAGTATTAGACATGTAGCAAAACGTTCGTCGAACTTTGAAGACAGAACAGATTCTTTCGCAGAAAAGAAAGCACCGGGTGTAAAGCAGTAGCAAGATGAAACAGAAAAAGTGTGGGCCATAAGGATTTAAGAAAAGTGTACTGCTTTGCTTGTCTCTAGTCTTTAGTGGTTTCATGTTTCCTATATTTAATTTCATGTCAAAGACAAGAGAAAGTTATTAGCTAATAGGTAAGAAAGAGTTCATATTTTCTGGGGAGTTCTTATTCTCCCGGTTACATACAATTCCACCCAGTATTAACTGTGAGTTTTTCTTTAGGGGGTAGGATGTCAAACCGACCGACTAGAAGCAGGAGAAGCACCACAGAACGTTTTAATTTCCACTGTCCTGAATATAGGTTTAATGGCTTCCATTACAAAATATACAAGTTTGTAATTTGAAGGGGTATCACTGCTGTCAGCTACAGCAGGACATTAAGTGGAATCAGCGGGGACTTGCGAAAATGTGTACCGGATCAGGATTCGAACCGGGGATCTCCAGTATACTAGGCAGGTGCGTGCGGTAACCACTGCGCCATCAGGGACACAGTGTTAAAGCAACTCCACGGACTACCTCGGCACGCCACACGGCCGATACACACTCCCACCGAACGCTAAATACTTGCAGTAACCGTCCATTATACTACCCTTCGCAACTCAGAGAAGGTCGATGCACTGTCTGGGTAATCTTATCAGTTATACACAACAAAAAAGGTTTGCATCACCTCGGTTCCGAGAGTTCCGGAACCTATACAGAAAATTGGAATAGAGATAAACATAAACATCATTTCCGTACATTTATCGCTCATGAAAACCACACACTGCACGTTGTAGCACCACAGAGCGAGACCTTCAGAGGTGGTAGTCCAGATTGCTGTACACATCTTGATACTCAGTAGCACGTCCTCTTACACTGATGCGTGCCTGTATTCGTCATGGCACACTATCCATAAGTTCATAAAGGCACTGTAGGTCCAGATTGTCCCACTCCTCAACGATGATTTGGTGTAGATCCCTCAGACTGGTTGGTGGGACACGTCGTCTATAAACAGCGCTTTTAATCTATCCCAGGCATGTGCGATAGGTTTCATGTCTGGAGAACATGATGGCCACTCTAGTCGAGCGAAGTCGTTATGCAGAAGCAAGTCATTCACAAGATGTGCACGATGGAGGTGCGAATTGTCGTCCATGAAGACGAATACCTTGCTAACATGCTGCCGGTGTGATTGCGCTATCGGTCGGAGGATGGCATTCACGTATCGTACTGCCGTTACGGAGCTTTCCACGACCACCAGCGGCGTACGGCGGCCCAACATAATGAAACCCCAAAACTGCAGGGAACCTCCACCTTACTCCACTCTTGGACAGTGCGTCTAAGGCGTTCAGCCGCGCGGGATTAGCCGAGCGGTCTCAGGCGCTGTAGTCATGGACTGTGCGGCTGCTCCCAGAGGAGGTTCGAGTCCTCCCTCGGGCATGGGTGTGTGTGTTTGTCCTTAGGAAAGTTTAGGTTAAGTAGTGTGTAAGCTTAGGGACTGATGACTTTAGCAGTTAAGTCCCTAAGATTTCACACACATTTTTTAAGGCATTCAGCCTGACCGGGTTGTCACCAAACACGTCTCCGACGACTGTCTGGTTGAACGCATATGCGACATTCATCGGTGAAGAGAGCGTGATGCCAATCATGAGCGGTCCATTCGGCATGTTCTTGGGCCCATCTGTACCACGCTACACGGTGTCGTCGTGCAAAGATGGACATAGCCATGGACGTCGGTAGTGAAGTTGCGCACCTTGCAGCCTATTGCACACAGTTTGAGTCGTAACATGACGTCCTGTGGCTGCACGAAAAGCATTATTCAACATGGTGGCGTTGCTGTCCGGCTGCCTCCGAGCAATAACCCGTAGGCAGCTGTCATCCAGTGCAGTGGTGGCCCTTGGGCGGCCAGAGCGAGGCATATTGGCATTGCTGTCAGGCTGCCTCTGAGCAATAACCCGTAGGCAGCTGCCATCCAGTGCAGTGGTAGCCCTTGGGCGGTCAGAGCGAGGCATATCATTGACAGTTCCTGTCTCTCTGTATCTCCTCCATGTCCGAACAACATCGCTTTGGTTCACTCCAAGATGCCTGAACACTTCCCATGTTGGGAGCCCATCTTGGCACAAAGTAACAATGCGTACGCAATCGAACCGCGGTATTGACCGTCTAGTCATGGCTGAACGACAGACAACACGAACCGTGTACATTCTTCCTGGTGGAATGACTGGAACTGATCGGCTGTCGGACCCCCTTCGTGTAATGGGCGCTGCTCATGCATGGTTGTTTACATCTTTGGGTGGGTTTAGTGACATTTATGAACAGTGAAAGGCACAGCGTCTGTGATGCAATATCCACAGTCAATGTCTATGTTCAGGAGTTCTGGGAACCGTGGTGTTGCAAAACTGTTTTTTGATGTGTGTATATGAATGCGTGGTGTTTTTTCTTACGGATATGTCCGAAAGAAAAGTCAGCACGCAAGCATATACACAAGTTTGAATTTCACAGAGAAAAATACAGTGACGTATGATAGAAGACTGGTGTGTGAAGAGACGTGGCACTGCACTTTAGCACCTAAGGCCAAGTGACATGTCTTACATTTTCACGAATATATATGTTTTACATATCAAACACTTCAGAAGGAATATATTTTTGAACAACAGATTTTTTTAAGTTTTTGACATCCTGTCTCAAATTCTTGAGCGATGGTGGTCGAGCGCGGGGGGGAGGTTCGTTCGCCACTGTCAAGTTTTTGCTTCGGTTCGGAAATGTCGTCGATCCGGGGCTGGTCGAACAAGTAAGCTTTCGACCAAAATGGCCCTCATCGGAATTGGATAACGCACGCACACACACACACACACACCTACACACACACACACACACACACACACACACACACACACACACACACACACACGACCACAATCTGCCGAGGTCAACGTCAGACTGCGAGCAGCTTATTGAGTATGTAGTGTGAGCTGCATAGGATTCACTTAAAGGTAGAAGGCCACAAGACTTGACAACAGTGAAGCAGCCGGAAGTATCAACTTGTTCATCCGCTTAAATTTCCACCCCCGCATTGTGGGAAGCGCTGCAGCATCACGCCAGCCGTGAAGGCGGCGACGGCGGCTGCGATGGATGGCTGCCGTATTCAAAGCCAATCAGGGGCGGTGCACGCACCATTTATCACCTCACACCACCATGTGGAACGCTCGTCGCGACGGACCTACACCACACAGCATCGCTGCTGTGGCGCAACTGATGGGATAACAGGCAGATGCGAATCTGATATGGCTTAGGCTACCTAAGAGTTTTCCAATTGTACTGAAGAGCGCTTTGATCAGTTCAGCAGAACACAGTTGTTTGCAAAGTTGTGCTGTTTGTCGATACCGTCCGTATACAGGCTATCAGTTTTCTTTCATTTTTTTTCAGAAGTCTTCTCCACAAAGGAACAGATTCAACTGAGTTTTCTGGTTTCAGTATGCTGTTTATTGCCGCCACGGTACACGCGCACCTCTGACGCTTTTGTTAATTCACTCTGTCCTCGTCTATAATGGACATTGTCACTATCACCATTCGCGAATTATCCCAATAAATGGCAGACGTTAAGCAAGTAACACGATCAACTTTCCATTAAGTTCTTGTTGTTGTTCCACGAGGCGTTCCTTCCTTCCTAGGAAGCTCGTTTAGGTTCTTCCAACCACTTTGGTCCGTAATGTTTTTGTTTTGTTGCTCTGATGTAACTCCCAGCTGTCTACTTTCTGTCTGAATGTGTCTCTTTCTAAAATGTCATTTGGTCTTATGTTTAAATTTTTGAGGGCCTTTCGAATTTCGTTCAGCCGAGGTGTTGATTTCTTACATCATTTTAACATAGTCTGTTACCATTTTTGACAATCGCTTATCTGGTAGGCTCTTGAGATGAGCAAAAGAATATTTACTACTTTCTTAATGCCAATCTTAACGTTTAAAACTTTTTCTTTCGTTTTGACTGGTTGTACCCTTTAACCGTCTTGTGCATCTCTTGCTCCTAAATTTTTCCTAAAGATCTTTTTTACTTCGTCTTTAATTTCTTCAAATTCGGTGTTTCGGGTGCCTAAGGCACTGTTGGTTTTATAACTGTGTTGTAACGCTGAGATTTTTTTCTTTTTTTGCCTGTCTTGACATAGATACTTTTGTTATAGAAGTCCTGAAATAAACGTTTTTTAACATTTTAGAGGTGATTCTGCGGTGAGACTTTTTGAAGGCGTGTCGGTTCGAAGAATTCTCCGAGGTTCTAAAAGTACAGAACAATGTGAATTTTACCGTATTTTGTTTTCAGGTTCGTGATTTCTGTCTTTGAGCATAAGAATTCAGTTTTCTCTAATGAGGTTTGTAACCTTATGTTTTTTGCACATCCCTTAAGTGTTTTGAGCAATTTGTCCTCTGCAAGCATGACCAGGTCTTCCGCAAACGCGAGATACGGTTTGTAGAGGTCTCTTTTGGGATAGCCCAGTAGGACTGCCTTCAAGTCTCACGTTCTTTCCCATTTTTTCCATAACCTTATCTAGAACGACGCTGCACAGAGCAGAACAGTACCACCAATCCCATACCTGTTTCAATGTCAAAGCGTTCCGAGATTTCCCCATTACGATTTTCCCCTTTAGATTTCGTGCCCCTTTGCGGTTGTTTTATGAATTGTCTTTTGTGATCTAATCCCCTCAATTATAAAATTTGGAATTGAAAGGGCCTATCCATCGAGCCGTTAAGTCTTTTCCAAATCTACAAATGAGCATACTAGCGGTTACTGGTTTGTGGGCTCATATTTTGAGTATGATTCTGAGGTTAAAAATTTGTGTTGGGCATGACCTGTTCGGTCTGAATCCTCCTCGAGATCCTACTAATTTAGGGTCTAATTGAATTTGTGCTCTATCCGAGAGACAAGCTGATATGATTTGTAAGTGACCGGTAAGACGGGGAGCCTTCTGTGTATATTTACATCTTTTTTGTTGCGTTTTTATGTAGTGGCTGGATTTGAGCAATCTTCCAGTCATCTGAGGTTATTTTGATTTTCCAAATGTTTCTAATTATTTGTGTAATTTCTTTCACTGAGTTTGGGCCTAAATTTTATCACGAGTTCACCTTCAGTTCCATCCTTCACTAATACGTTTTTTGTTTTTAATTTTATTGATATGTGACGAATCTTCTTCTCGTGTTGGTGGTAACGAGCTTTCTGTTGTGATTTCTGGACGTATTTTCGGGAATCTGTCTTTGGGATTTGGACAGTTTAAGAGCTGTGAAAAATATGTGGCTAGCTCTTGTCAGTTTTCTTTATTTGCCGAAGCTAATTTACTATCTTGTTTTCGAAAGCAGAGGCTCTGTATTACGAATCCTTTGAGTTGGTTCGCTGAGATCTTGTAGACATCGTGCATGTTGTAATTTTTGAAGTTGATTTCAATTGTTGGTCATTGGCGTTTGACAACACATTATTATTTAGTTGACTTTTGTTTTTACTGCCTCATTTTCTCACCATGTTTGAACCGTCTGCTACATCATTTGTAAATGAACTACTCAGTACGATTCCGCGCGCTGGATGTAGTTCTTACTTCTATAATTGGGTACGTAGGTAATAGAGCAGTGACGGGGTAAAGTTCGCTCATCAACACATTTCCTGCATTATACTTCTAAAGCCTCCGCATATCCACTGAAAATTCACCACAAGTTCACTTTTTTTACTGCTTCCAAATTTACAGCACAGCTTGTTAGATATTAGGCAAAACACTTTTTAAAAAAATATTCAAAAATTATGATAATTTTGAGGACAAAATGATTTGTTAGTTTTAAATGATTTCCAAAAACCATTCGACAGAATAGACATCTATTTGCAATGAAAGAGATTGGAACCTGGCACAATGTGTTCAACGCTGAGAAAACAAAGATCATCGTCATATAAAAGCACAAAATAATTTCCATTGAACTGTGTGTAGTAACAACGGTAGTAACTACAGGTCACGCATCCAACATGGCCGTTTCTTGAACATCTGTTGCATATAGTAGGTCTGTTGTTTCCTGTGCTAGCTACGAAAAATTGGAGAGACATTCCGCTTCATGGAAGGCGCCGTTTGATTAGTCCTGTTTTAACCGAGCAAGTTTGAGGATTATCTGTGCTAGCTTCGGTATCCTTACATTTGTTTACTTTCTGAAAAATGAGATTAGATGTTAACATCTTATGGAGGCTATAACAGTTTCTGATATAAGGCCTCCAGACCAGAAATCTTAAAGCAAGCAGATAAATCTCAAGTGGTAAAAACATTACAGCAAGACTGAGAGCCTCAAGACAAGGGTGAGTAGACAAACAGACGAGGTACTGGCAGAAGTACAGCTGTGACTACGGGGCGTGAGTCGTACTTCGGTAGCTCAGTTGGTAGAGCACTTGCCCGCGAAAGGCAAAGGTCCCGAGTTCGAGTCTCGGTCGGGCACACAGTTTTAATCTGCCAGGAAGTTTCATATCAGCGCACACTCCGCTGCAGAGTGAAAATCTCATTCTGGAAACATCCCCCAGGCTGTGGCTAAGCCATGTCTCCGCAATATCCTTTCTTTCAGGAGTGCTAGTTCTGCAAGCTTCGCAGGAGAGCTTCTGTAAAGTTTGGAAGGTAGGAGACGAGGTACTGGCAGAAGTAAAGCTGTGAGTACCGGGCGTGAGTCGTGCTTCCGTAGCTCAGTTGGTAGAGCACTTGCCCGCGAAAGGCAAAGGTCCCGAGTTCGAGTTTCGGTCGGGCACACAGTTTTAATCTGCCAGGAAGTTTCATAAACAAGATGCAGTAAAAACGGCTGAATGCCCACAGTAAAACTTTCAAGATTTTAAAATAAATTAGCATAACCTTTCAAAGGCAGAAGGGCGCAGTACTTTTTTTTCCTCATAATAATGATTTAAGTGGCTGAAGACACAAAATTGATTTTCCGAAATTCAAAATATATAAAATCCAGTAAAGCAAAAATTTTGAAATCATTGTCTATGATAGATTATAAACAGACAATTAAACACCGGTGAGAAGGACAATAAAGAAGGCACCCAGAAGCCTCCAGGGATGTCGGTCTGCCCTCGTTCACTTAGGTGAGACTGGTGGTGAGCCCAACTACACTTGATCCATAGGAACCCAACCAGGGGGCAGCCACGGACCGACTGACAAAACGACTCAATTGCCACCAGTCGGCACATGAGAACTCAAACACCAAAGCTACGAATGTGATTATCCACAATGAAATATGTATTAGCTGTCAAAACTACACACCATGTTGGACAGCAACCACAGGTGAGGAAAGGACGCTGCCTAAAATTACGTTAATCGCCAGGTCTGGTAACTGGAAGAATAACGGCCACAAGGCAGAAAATTTCGCTGGTACACTTGAATTGTAGTCAACCACTGTAGTTAATTGTACTGCATGGGGGATAAATTTCAGCTATAGAAACACTCGATGTTGCTCACAGGGAAACCTCAACAGCGAACCACCGAAACGAACCACACAAAATGAATGGACGTAGCATGGGTATTTGAAACCACTACTAAACTTTGACGTCCTGGGTCTGTGAACCACGAAGCTCTTAGCGATGGGACAGCTCCACACACGCTCCGAACCGCGCAGGTGCTGCCAGCGGACACAGTTGACAGCATCGCGCGGAGATAACTTTCCGGGTCCGCAGCAACCGACCGACTCCCTCAGAATGCCGATACCATCTAAAATAGTCGTCAGTGGAAATAATGCCAACTACACACACAACTTGACAAAGACGTGCACAAAGACAGTAACTAAGCACGCACGAAGACAAATCGGAAGTCGATGCACACACACACAGCCGACTCATGAACGATCGGCGAGCCAAAACGCGTCGTCCGGTAGGACGACCGACCGACGATCCACCGAGACCGTGGCCCGGCTCAAGTGATGCGTGGCGGCAGTGGTCAGGCGAGCCACGTGGACGCAGATCTCACTGATGGTCCACCTTGACTGCATTAGTGCCTCATTGCAACTCTCCGACTGGCAGGTCCGGACTGTGCGCCAGACGCATTCCAACTGACTGGCAGACCCGAACTCGAGACACGAACTGGCTTACGAAAGATAACGACCGGAAAATAATAGCAGTCGAGCAAAGATACTACGAGGGGATATATCGATACGCGCTGCTAACGCCGCTCACGGTCAGGCAAAGCAGCAACTCAGTGACAGTAGTAATTTAAATTAAGGTAATGAGGTGGAAGTACGGTAGAAACAGGGTGTAAAATTGATGATGGCGGGAACACGAGCCACGCACGGCTCAACTTCGTATATTGCTAATTAAATATATCATTCACGTGTGTGGCAGCTAAAAACGACAACAACAAGAGAAGTACATGTTTTAAGAAGTTGTGAACATAGGAAACAAGACCAAAGTATCAAAGAACGCAAGGAACTAGTTAAATGCCATGACATAATATAGAGTTTTTCTGTCCTTCATAAACTGAAAATAAAAAAAGAACAGAAAAATTTCGTTGTTTGCTGTTACGTCTTATACAGTGCGTGGTCGATATAAACCAGCCACTATATATAATGATTGCATCGCGTGGGGAACGCGAATAAATTTATAATCAGCCAATTTCCAAATTATTTCGAAGATATCAATTTGTTCGCTTTCATCATTATAAATGTTAAATATTTAATGACTCAACTCTGACACAAATGTCTTTAACTGTATATCTAAACTAACGTCAAACAAGATGCCTTACTATTGCTCCATTGTACATTTAAATAACTTTAAGCGTAAAAATCATATAACAAAATGTACAAATATGTTAACATGTAATAATAATTTTCAGAATAAAAATCCCTAAAGATATCACAGAAAGTAACGAAACTTAACTGTGTATGGGAGACGACGAGTCACTGTCACTGTTTTCCACATCCACGGTTACTCTTTGATGCTAATTTTATATTCAAGACATTACTTTTGTGAGATGATAGGAGGTTATCAGCATGAGCAGGCACTGATGGGAGCATGTACATTCTTAAATAATCCGGGATCTTTATGGTGGTTCTCCTTCGAACAGTATTTTCTGTAATTGAGAGCAAGCAGGCAGTTTGGTTATTTAACAGTAAATCTTGTTGTAGATTTTTGGGTCATGCCACATGTAGCTATCAGGAAAGGAAACAACTTAAAGAACTTACAAGGGTCAGAACACTGGTCCCAATTATTTCTCGCAGAGGATGCTTTCAGGTGAAGAGACGAAAAAAATTGGCTACGTGGATTTACCTGATAGGCACCTCCAGCCATTGCAGGAGCAGGAACGCGGGAGAGAAGCTGGCCGCCCAGCCAAGGCGCTTCGACAGCGTCATAAACGCCCATTGTGAACATGGATGGTGGCCATAAAAATTAACTAGTTTCCATTTTCACCATAGATGTAATTGGGGGAGTTGTCAGGTCATTTCGTCCCTTTGACTGCCAAATGACTGGGAAGTCTCAGGCCTTCGAAAGGATTTTAAAATGGAACGCAACGTTTATGGTGACTCTGAAATGGTCTATGTTGAAACAGAAAAACATTTCTTTTAGTTTATCCAAGGCCTCTATCACTATGATAGCACCCGTGACTGTTCTCAAGAACAGGCAACCGAGAGATTGAATCCGTGAAGACATAGACTCAGGAGGCTGCGTAAGGCGGGAGTGAAATGGAAGGAAAGGCATGTGTAAGAGAATTCCGCATTGGTTAAAAGTTGTTGGGTGAAACTTTCAGCCTATCTAACAAGCAGAAACATGTGTGCCACAATTTACACCCTATCCACAATAGACTTGTCCAAATCCACAGGATTTCTCACATGAACACACTGGAAATCGAAAACCTGAAATCTAATAAGTCTGTTGATATTCACTATATCTGTCTTGTGAAACCATTTGTAGAATAGGTGTTTATAGTAGTTCAGTTGGGTTAGAATAATTTTGTACATAAAATTTCAATGGAGAAGCAAAGTCTAGAGGATATTGTGCAGTGGAGTCTAGATTTTCTTTTTATCGAATTTCTGTAACTGATGTATTTGTAATTGTCATCTATTAGCTTATGTTACGTCTCCTAGAGGAACGTGGTCAAATCAGTAGCGTGGTTGTTACATCACTTTACCAACATATTAACTCCCTGCTTGAAAACCAAAGTCAGGATTGAATAAGTGACAGCTCCTCGTGTGAACTGACAGCGTTTTTGTGGCATGATAAACCGTGCACGTTGGCTGAACTGAGCTTGGGGTCCAACCAGCATTTACTTATATGACAAATGACCGTCATGTCTTTGGACCACACTGTCGTTGCCCATTATCAGGCTCCAAGGAGTAAAAGAGTATTAGTCCAGAAACGATCGCATTATGATCAACTAACTCAACCGTATAATTCTCACAGTAGTGCCTTCCAGAATATTACTACAGCCTATGAGAGTATTTCCGTCCTTTTCCACGGTATGTTATGCACTGCCCAAGAGATGAGGGTACGTTGCTTTCCGCTGTTTAGCGATGTCGAGATTACGGCCATGCCACTGCTCATGTTTCTCTCGATTTTTGGCTGTGTTATGAGTGGCATTAACTGCTAACACGTTAGGTGCGTGGAGACGCTGCGTTTCTGTGATTCCGGGTCATCACCAGTTGTGATGTGGAGGCTTTCTCGAGATCTTTGTATTTTGCTTGCGCCATGAGAATGCCGTAAGCAAAATTCATTATGAACCATGAGCACATACAGTGTGAGTCACGATGGTGTGGCGTACCTCAGATTCAGGAAAAGAAGGGCAGTAGTAAGAAGGGGACCATTGATGAGGATCCCTATCAAACTAAGTCAGAGAAATAATTTACCTTTTTATATTGTATTACAGCAGAGATCCGACAAGAGAAAACTGGAGGAATTTTTGTGGCATGTAAAGCAACACATAACAGGAACTAAAGACATTTATAAGTTTCAGATGTGTTAATGCAGAAGCAGTTGTCACGAGACAGAGCATCTATGAAGATTGTAAGTGGGCTGCTTCTGTGTTGGCAGCACTCTGTAGCGCTTTGCATTCGATCTCTGACTGTGCTTTCTTTGTAAGAGACTCTGTGGCTGGTTGGACTAGTTGCTGGAAGTTAATTGCCAGTAGTGTTGGGCTGTTGAAAGTTATTCGCCAGGAGTGATGGAAGTAATGTTGGGCAGTTGGAAGTTAGTCGCCAGCAGTGATGGGAGAACTGTTGGTCAGTTGGAAGTGAACAGCCAGCAGTGATGGATGCTGGATGTGAGAAGTTAGCATTGATGGAGGGTAGAAGTTTGAAGTGTTAGCGAAGGTTAACGATCTGGAAGTATCCGACTTGGAGAGTGAAATTTATTAATGAATATATATTTTTATACTGGATGTCAATGACGATTTATATTCTTGATTGAACTGGATGTCACATTATTAAGGTAAAAAATACATTATTTGGTTTGCAACAAAATCTTTCCTTTGCTAACCACTGGCCTATTAGTAGTTAGTGGCTTTAGTAGTTAGAATCTTTTATTTAGCTGGCGGTATTGACGCCCGCTGTATTGCAGAGGTTTGCGTAATGAAGATTTTTGTGAGGTAAGTGCATAATGAAATGTACAGATTATTAAGATTTATTTTTAGTCACGGCCATTCTTTTGAATTAATTATTTGAAGTCAGGTTGCAATTTTATTTATTTATTTATTTATTTTTTATTTTTACTTATTTATTTATTTTTTTTTATTTTTTTTTTTTGAGCAGTCAGATTGCGTTGCGCTAGAATATCGTGGGTCAGTGCTGACATGATAAGAAAAAGTAAAGAAAAAGTAGGCTGAGTACGTTCAGTTTTACTCAGCTGTTTCAGAATCAAATAACGTAGCAGTTTCATCTTCTCGGCCATTCAGCAGTTTAAGTACAGACACACACATTTAAATAAAGAAGTTTCAAGATGAATGGGAGATTGGTTTCAGAACACTCCAGCATTGGGTGGCAACAACCCCGGAAGTACTGAGAACAGGAGAAGTATATGTAACATAATCATCATCTAAGAATAGAGGAGGTTTAGAGGTAAAGTTGACACGTGTTGGGTAAGGAAAACAAGTTAATACTGTTATCTTAAATGAGCATGTTAGATGAAGAGCTGATGCATCGGCAGCCTATCACATGTATGATGGGAAGGAGTACTAACTCATATACAGACCACAGACACTTTACACCATATTTTTAAGATTATTATAATTGTCAAGGATGTCATGATTAGTCAATACAATAACACACATTACTTCTTTTCATTTTTATTACGATCATATTAGGAATAATACATCCATTCACACTGTATTTGTTCAAAGAGATCATTTTTGTGTTGTCGTTCTATTCATAACATATTCTTTGTAAAGATCGATGTAAAACCTTGGCACTGAATCCTACTACAAGGACTGTGGAGACCTTTTGAGCTGTGAGACTCACTAGTGGCGCATCCGCTGTGGCAACACCTTGTGGCCGGCGACGACAACAACAGGGAGAACGCCTGTGGTGCGATTGGCCCATAAACCTATCAAGTGGAGGGCCAGTTAGCAGCGCTGAATGAATGCCAAGAGAGCTGGGAGAATGCCTGCCATTTTCAGAGCCCAGTGAGAGTGAAAGTGGAGGGGTAACTGAACCACACGCCAAGGCTGCTATTCACCAGATTAACGTGGGTGGCCATGAATGGAGGCAGATCACCAAACAAGGGTAGACCACCATTGATCTCACTACACTCCCTCGACAGCCTGGTGCTGAGTAACTGACAGCTGACAGTGAACACCAACTGATCGATCGTGAATGGAACCATTGGACTGGAGGCTTGTTCTTTACGTCACACCCCACCATCAAAGAACCTGCAGAGGAACTAGTGCCCCAACAAGGCCTCAAGGAATTCCCAAGGCAACCACATCCCCCTAAAGACGGCGTGCAGAATCAGGCAACTAAGATCCAGATGAGTTGGGCACTGGCGACTATGGAGACATCACATGCTACACACTGCACACTGAGAGACAAGAAATCATCACTAGGAGACAGGTTTCACACCAAATGCAACTCTGTCTCACCACATATTCCAAGGAAAGGCCACACTCCTTCAGCCTCAGGATCAAGAGACAAGAAAGCGGCAGAGTCGTCACTACCTGACTTGGAGAAGTTCGGCGCTCAAACTTCCTGGCAGATTAGAAATGTCTGCCAGACCGAGATTCGAACTCTCTACCTTTGCCTTTTACGGACAAGTGCTACCCAAGCACGACTCATACCCCGTCCTCACAGTTTTACATCTACCAGTACCTCGTCTCCTACTTTCCAAACTTCACAGAAGTTCTCCTGCGAACCAAACAATTCGCTGAGAAGGCCTGTAGTCTCACATGACCGAATGATGCATTTCCGTAAGAACACGAAAAGATGTATGTAGGGGCCTTCATCCGTCACGCCTTGTCTTTAACAGAAATAATGACGGCTTTAATGTTATCTAATGGTGTTAACACTCAGGGTATATGACACATCTCCATATATTCTCTCTGGAGAAGACCTGCGGTGTACTGTAGCAGAGAAGCTGGCGTCCAAGCATGTTCCTGTGTGTACTTCACACGCCGAAGAACAGCAAATGTAACAGTGTCCACAAGCCCATTTTCCTTTAACACAGGAGATAAGAACCACTTGTGTCTGAGTGTTGTTTCAAACAACCGCAACAGATTGGTATACAGAGTTGTTATTGTTGTCACAATATCAGCGTCATTTGCAGTTTCATTGAAAGCTATCTCGATGCAATTAATGCTACCATTCTGGAAGACGCATAAGGATCGGTATGAAATAAACCTGTACCTATTTGCAGAGGGCACCACAAGGATCTACATTTACAATCAATTGACAGTGATAGCATGAGTAACATTGTCATTGTGGCACGTAGAGCAGGATATTTATGTACTAATCATGGTTGAAAGCGCGTGTTGCAAGCATAAAACTGTGATTGTTACATGACTTCGGTGAAACCGTGTCTGTTTACATGTTAAACTAAGACCAACAGTTCAACGTTACACACATTTGCCTTGATCCTACACATTTTAAGATAACTGAGACAATGCTCGTATCCCAGGTGGTATAAAAGAAGACAGCTTCGCCCAACTAGCGGATGAGGTCAACATTAATAGGACATGGGGATCTCAGATTAATTTCCTGTCCAGTATCAGACCACGGGGAAGCATTGAGTACGTCTGTACCTGTAGGTGGCCACTGATGTGTATGGATAGTGGCGAAAGGTGGTAGAAAACGCAACTCTAATAATTAAAAGATTTAGAAAATATGAAACAGAAATGAATTGGAAACTGGAAAAGGGAGTTAAGTCAGCTGGAGCTATTTTCGAGATAACGAAAAAACTGTCTATTTTATTATTTCTTAATAATTTTAATGTGGAATGCTTTTTAATGGATAGGGGGCTATGGAACTGTTGTGAATAAAAGTAAAAATAAGTATTTTCAAGCAAAGAGTACACAGACAACCTGTTAAGTAATTTTACATACCTGTAGGTAAGCAAGCCCTTGACACTGATCCGATTATAATTGTCTGCCTGTGGGCCCCTAGGGTTCTTTCAAAGATTGTCTCTGTAAAAGTAAAGTTTTAAAATTCTCAGTAAAATTGGTCGGGCGCAAACGGGGGGTTCTGCCGAACTGGTAGCCGGGGGCGAAGTGGCTTATAGAAAATATTTGTCATTTTATTCACGTATCTGTCAATGTCGAACCCCCCCCCCCTAACATAATCAGGCTGCATGAGGGCGTGAGACATGAGGGCTGAAAAGCATTAGCACCCTTTTCTGCTTTGAATCCCATTCAGATTTCGTCATATTGTTGTGAACTCTTCCTGATAGTTCCAACCTGTCCATGAGATCAAAAATTGCAATCACACTGTGCTCCAGGTGGGTGTGATAATGTTGAATAGGGATGCAATCACACAATATCACAAAATCCTTAGAGAGTGGTTGGATCGTCTGAGGGTGCCAGTTCGAATGTTTCAGCAGTGTTAAAGGTTCTCAAGAACATTGTCCTGTTGCTCATTGCTATGAAAACTGTCGTTTTCAACCAAAAAGCGTGTGCGAATCAACTCTCCAAAGAAAGAGGTGGTTTAATTGACGCTCTTTATGCCACTCCCTAAGGCCTTTCCGTGTTGATTCTAAACTACGGCTTGTGTGAAATGATTTCCTCGGCCACCCGTGAGGAAACCGCGTGATTTCAACTGCGGGAATCGCGGTTCTGACTACCACAGAAGAGGAGTTGGAACAAAGGGTGAAGTGTGGGTAAGAGAGTGTATGAAAATTATTCCCATTGTGTCATACGACCATGGGCCGATTGTGATGAAATTCGGTGTCAATGCGACATCATTAATCCACTTTACAGCTTACATTAATTACTAAGTTTCGGCCTGTTTTTGGCAAGTGTCGACACTGTGCGTGCGTAAGCTGTCGCCAGCACACCGGTCGGCAAAGACGTAGTGCAAAGATCGATAGTAGGTGGTGGATCAAGCTTGCCCATCACGAGAGAGGCCAGAGATACATCGACAAGCCACAAGCCGCCAACGCCCTCCCGACAGTATGTATTTAGGCCGCTGCCGCTGACCGGAGGGCCTCACTAACAATCCTATGGGACTTAACTGCTAAGATCATCAGTCCCTAAGGTTACACACTACGTAACCTAAATTATCATAAGGGCAGACACACACACACACACACACCCATGCCCAAGGGAGGACTCGAACCTCAGCTGGGACCAGCCACTAACTCACACTACAATGTTGTGTCTATCAATTAGTTGCAGAGTGGCCCAGTTCACATCGCAGGATAACAAAATAGCGACCAGAATTGTGACTATAGCAAGATTACCGATACTGTCTGAAGATGACTCTTATGGGGCAGACAGTACCGCACCACATGGACTTTATCAAACTTAATGTCATGTAAAAAAAAAACATATTAATCCACGTATGCATTTGGTTTGTAGAAAGAGGATACCGGCCACGCGTAACAGGATTGTCTCCCTGGCTTCCTTGCTGTACAAGACTTTATACTAGCGACGGGGATGGGATACAACAGACCGAAGCCGAGGGTGACGTCGCAGGAAACTTGGCTTCTGTACCTTTACGAAGAAAGATTGTAAGCATCCTTGAGCCAAATTTCAAATTTCTGAGTCATATCGGTTGACAATTACGGGCTTTCGAAAAAGTGATTCTTTAATTGTTACGCGGTCTATTTATTAGCTAAATAACTTGGAGACTGCTGGAGACTACTGTTCAAAACAAGCTGCTTTTGTTTTGAACAGTAGTGCTACTGACAACATGACTCGTGCATATGATGTTACTTATATATATTTGACGATGCTGGTGCTGATTCTGCATTTAACATCTGACGATGCCACTATGGCTGCAGTACATTAGGACTTTGTTTTTATGAAACAGGAAATGATTCAAATGGCTCTGAGCACTACAGGACTTAACATCTGAGGTCATCAATCCCCTAGAACTTAGAACTACTTAAACCTAACTAACCTAAGGACATCACACACATCCGTGACCGAGGCAGGATTCGAACCTGCGACCGTAGCAGTCGTGCGTTTCCGGACTGAAGCGCCTAGAACCGCTGGGCCACCACGGCCGGCATATGAAACAGATATGATGATGGTCATTAAAGATCGAAACCGGTAATGTGTTTAAAAAAAAGGTTGTGACCATAGACGTAAATTAAAGGACACTTAAATGACGGTATGTTTGTACGATTCTCCTGTGTGAACGACTTATTGAACATAAATTTAAAACTTCGGGTTTCGTTTTGTTATCTTCAGCTGACACATCAGACTGTTCAACAAGCGGGTGATGTTGGTTAAAAGTCGTTTCATATATTAAGCTCAGGCATTTGTTCACATAACGTCATATAAATATTAGTCGGTTTGTGATTCCATCATAAAATTATTCTCCATTGAGTATGTCAACTTACGAGCCCAGTTCTCGTCATTTCCAGGATGTCTCAATTTCCTACTTTAACGTGAAGAAATCTGCGACTGAGGCACATAAAAGTCTGTGAGGCACCTGTTAGTGAAAGAACATGCAGAGAATGGTTTCAGCGCTTCATGAATGGTGATTTTCTTCTGGAAAACCGCTATGGCGGTGAAAAAGGGGAGAGAGTATCGAAACTACTGAAACCGACGTAAACAATCACTGGGGATCGTTAACGGAAGCAGTTGATGCTTTTGAGCCGAGCACTGAAAGACAAATGGCCACAATACAGCTATAGACACGAAAAAGTGATTTAGGAGGATGATAATGACCGACCCGTCAAAACATGCTTGGAAAGGTTAAAAATGTGAAATGCTACCACACCTGCCGTATTCTATACACGTTCCCAGAATGAGATTTTCTATCTGCAGCGGTGTGTGCGGTGATATGAAACTTCCTGGCAGATTAAGACTGTGTACTGGACCTTTGCCTTTCACGGGAAATTGCTCTACCATCTGAGCTACCCAAGCACGACTCACGCCCCGTCCTCACAGCCTCACTTCTGCCAGTACCATGTCTCCTGCCTTCCAAATTTTACAGAACTCTCCTGCGAACCTTGCAGAACTAACACTTTTGAAGAGGTTGCTCCTTCAAATAACCATTTTTTTCCATCAGTGGCTGACCAGCATTTCCAGTCATATGAACAACTGCAAAATTGTATCGATCCATGTATCTCCTCAAAAGACAGACAGTTCTTCCGCACCGAGTTTAGTACGTTGACCGAAAGACTGAATCGAGTAGCGGCCAGTGATATTCACTACCGTGAATCGTAAATTTTTTGTAAGCTCTTTACAACGAAGCCTGCACTTTGAGAAAAAACCGTGGAAGCAAAGTTATAGACCTAGTAGTTCCGAAGTTGCGATTCTTTCAAATGATAGTCTGCCACAAAAGGTACACTGCACAATTCCATCGACACCATATACTCCATGGCCGTCAGTAGCTTACGCTGCTACCGATCCGATTCCGCGCGTATAGCAGCCCGTCGCAGCCTCCTGTGTGTGGATCCAGTGGGTCGGCACCGAACTCGCTTAATAATGCACGGCGATGCGACGTCAGACGGCGATATTCCGCGGCCACCGATGACGTCAGAGGGCTCAGGCAGGCAGCGCCGCGGCCTAGGCAGATCCCGGTGTTCGAATCGGATCCAGAGGCGGCCGTGAAGCGCACTGCGCTCTCCGGCCCCAGGCGGACACTGCCGAATGCGCACTAACTACTGGTTTCAATTATAAAGTTAGCGTTTGCTGCTTTCGGCTCAATTATGCGAGTAATTACGAGATTTAATGACCGTTAGAAAACGGCGGCGTATAATTTAGGGGCGGCGCGCGCCACGCCGGTTGTTTGCGACGCGGCTGACGGCCGAATTAACGCCGTTAATGTCTGCCGCTGCGAATTACAGGCTTCGGATCCGCGCTCCGGATTTCCTTACGCCCGCCGCAGACTCGGCGGCGGTGCAGATGGCGCAGTGCGCTCCCAGACACTTCCCCTGTACGCCTCCGGCGCTCTCGTGTAGCAACGCTATAGCCCTAGCTGTTAGACGTCGCTGGCAGCCAATCGCTCGACAAACTATTGACCTTAGAAACAAATATTATCTGTTCGTTGAACAGTAAATGAGACGCTCAAATTAAAGTTCAGACTTCTTTAAAGTCAGTACCGCCATTAGACTGCTTCCTCTTTTTCCCTTTTTTTTTAGAAAAAAATTTGCAATGTTACATTTAAACGATCATGATTTCGGCTTAAAATGCCATTATAAAGTACTTTAATGCTATACAGTGCCTAAGATGGCATACTGTCGTATTTAAAATACAGTGTTAGACCAGTGTATTTTAAATACGACAGTATGCTATCTTAGGCGCTGTATAACATTAAAACACTTGATAATGACATTTTAAGCCGAAATCATGACCGTGTAAATGTAAGACTGCAAATAAAAAAGAAACAGTCTAATGGAGGTACAAACTTAAAAGAGATATATTGTGATTGTGGCCCCACATTGTGAAAAAAATATGAAGTTCAGACATTTCCACTTCTCAAACGATTTTATGCGTTTCCGTGGTCTGTCAAATGAAATTTCTATAATTTCTGTTCTTTAGTCAGCAGGATAATATGTCTGATAAGTACATGAGTATTAGAGTAGATCGCCAAATAGCTCCTCATAATAAGTAATTTTTATGCACGACAAACTGTTTCGGCTTTATCGCCATTTTGACGTACCTGCAATTACAATTTCAGCGAGAACATGTGTGAGTGGGAATGTCATTTACATTCAAGTGACTGTATTTTACACACGTCTAGATTGATGTTATATCCATGTTACATCGTTAGTGGACTGTCTTACAAATGGTTCAAATTGCTCTGAGCACTATGGGACTTAACTTCTGAGGTCATCAGTCCCCTAGAACTTAGAACTACTTAAACCTAACCAACCTAAGGACATCACACACATCCATGCCCGAGGCAGGACTCGAACCCGCCACCGTAGCGGTCACGCGGTTCCATACTGTAACGCCTAAAACCGCTCGACCACCCCAGTCGGCCTGTCTTACAACTGTGACTGGTTTAATAAGACAGTAGTTTGACAGTTCCACTCTTATGACGCTATATGTTTGCAAAGATTGCGTAGATGAAGTCAAATTTGTTACAATTGTCTTTCGTTGTTGCATATGTTACTCCCAATTTATCCAATTTTTTGTTCTAAAAGCTCAATAAAGTTTTTGGGATGTTGCTTGCGTCTGAAGTCTGTATGTCGGTTTAATATTTGCTGTAGGTATTTTATAGTTTACCATTAACTATCTAGAGCTCGCAATTGCCATAGATAATAATCACCACATATTTGGTATCTATAGAAAAGTTACCACTTCTGGCAATATTATGAATGCCAATTCCTGTCATCGAATGGTTCATAAGCTAACATTTCTCCATTCAGTTATTCATAGATTAAATAACCTACCATTAGAAAAACGTTTAATTGGAAAAAGAACTTAACACACTTCGTTGTATAGCTTATACAAATGATTTTGACCTCAAAATAATAACAGAATTATACTATCAATGTAAAACAAAGCAGAACACAATACATAACGAGATATGCCTAACCCGAGAAACATCACAGGCACAGAGGATAAGATATGTATCAGACGTCTACGGTGGTAGAATCTCTAACAAAATTAATGCACTTTCAAAAGCCACAAATATTGAAATATCCTTTCGAACCGATAACAGCCTTTCATTAAAATTAGGTTCTGCCACAAGTAGAACATCGGAAATGGTAACACAGGCATATACAAAAATCACATAAAATCACATATGGCAGCTTAACAGCTTTTAAATTGGCCAAACAGGAAGAAATTTTAACGTGAGATATAAAGAACACGTTAGAGAGAGCGAATATAATCAGTTGATCTCCTTTCTGCACTTGAAAAATCAAAATCACACTGCTGATATGATTGAAAATACGCCTCAGATTCTGCACAGAATACCGCAAGGTTTTGCAGTGAACATTCTTGAAGAATTAGAAATCTATATGGACACGAGAGAATACCCAAATTTAGACGCAAATACTACCCCCATAAACTTTACTGAACTTTTAGAACACGAAAATGGATAAACATATGCAATAACCAATGGAAATCGTAACAAATTTTAGATAATTAAATAATATCGTTATTCAACTACACAATCTTTGTGAACATATAATGTCATAAGAGTGGAACTGTCAACATATTGACAACACTTACCATCTTATTAAAACAGTCACAGTTGTAAGACAATCCACTAACGACGTCACATTAATCCAGACGCGAGCAGAATACAGCTTACTTGAATGTAAATTACATTCACATTCATATATGTTCTCACCAAAACTGTAATCTCAGGTACATGGAAATGGTGGTAAAGCCGGAACAGTATGTAGTGGATAAAGATTACTTATTATAAGCAGCTATTTGGTGCATCTAGTCTAATAATGTTTCTTAAGTTCACATGAAGTCTATATGCTGACGACTACCCGTCATCTATATTGCAATATGTCTAGCTCGATGCACAGAGTCCGTAACGCGATTCCAGTGGCTGGGTGGCTGTCTGACAACTTACAGGGGAAAACGTCGTTTATTTTGATTACTTCACATCGTTATTAACAAGAACTGAAGAGTTCAAAGTAACTGTCATCACGAACTTACTGAGAGGAATAATCTTATGTTAGAGGTGTAACACGTAAAATAAGTACTACGGTTACAAACTCTGTATATATGTCTCGAAGCAGCACAATTCGCAGCGTGCAAATTACCCTGAATCTGTTCAGGAGATTCCGGGGAAATGTAGGAACACTCAAGACAATACGACCCTACGACTTCTCTTAGAAGATAGCATAAGGAAAGGGAAACGTACAGGTATATCATCTGTACACTTAGAGAAACCTTTTGACTATCATAACTGTAACACTCTCTCCTCAATTCTGAGGGGCAAAATACAGGGGGCGAAAGGCTATTTACAACTTGTACAGAAACCGACAGCAGTTATAACATCCAAGGAACATGAAAGGGAAGTACTGATTGAGAAGAGAGGGAGACAGGGTTGTAGCCTATCCACAGTGTTATTCAGTTTGTATATTAAGCAAGAAGTAGACGAAACCAAAGACAAATTTGGATTAGGATGTGAGGTTTAGTGATGACAGTGTATTCTCTCAGAAACAGCAAAGGAGTAGGAAGGGCAGTTGAACGAAATGGGCAGAATCTTTAAAGGGGTATGTAAGATGAACGCCAGCGAAAGCAAAATAATAGTAAAGGAATGCGACAGAACTAAATCAGGTGATGCTGCGGGAATTGGATTAAAAAACGAGACCTTTAAAGTAGTAGATGGGTTTTGCCACTTGGGCAGAAAAGTAACTGGTGACGGCCGAAGTAGAGAGGACCCAAAATTTAGACAGATAATAGCGAAAGAAGCGTTTCCGAACAAAAGAATGTCCTTAACATCGAATATAGATTTAAGTCTTAAGAAGTCTTTTGTGAAGGTATTTAAATGGACTGCCGAGAAATGGAAGTGAAACATGGACGAAAACAGTTCAGACAAAAAGAGAGTACTGACTGGTGATCTGTGGTACAAAACAATAATGCTAAAGATTAGGGGTAACACGTGAGATGGTACTGGAGGGAATTGGAGCGAAGAGAAATTTGAGGCACAACTTGACTAAAAGGAGAGATGGATCGATAGAACACAGTCTAAGACGTCAAGGGGTGACAGATTTAGTATTGGAGGAAAGAATGGGAGGCCAAACCGTGGAGGGAGTCCAAGAAATGAAAGCAGTAAGCTGATGTAGAAGGAATGCAGGCTGCAGTACTTATTCGTAGACGATGAGCCTTGTACAGGATAGAGTAGTGTGGAGAGTAGTATAAACGATTCTTTGGACTGAAGACCAAAACAACAACGACACTACCCATCCAGCGGTTGAAAATGAGAGCACTTAGTGATTTCCACCAATCTTTGAGGATAATATGAAACAGTAAATGAATCCAAAGCATCCAACCAATTGCTAACAAGGGTGGTTTTATTCAATATTAGTAAATGATTAGTAAAAAGACATTTCATTGCAACTGTTGGGCTGCTTTGGATTCATTTACTGATCTCTAAACGTTGCTGAAGCGCAGTCATGTTCAAAATATAATATTAAATCTTCCTAAATTTTTTTCTCTAACATATACTTAACGTCAAATATTCTGCAAGTTAATTCGTTTGCAAAGTAATCAGAGTCTGAAACTCGTTTATGCATGGGAGATCAATTCTTTAAAGAATAAGGGAGGGGGGGGGGGGTGAATTTTTTCGTTGATTATGCGTATAACCTACCTGCAGAAAAATGTTCCTGTCGGAGAACAAAGGAGACGAATATGTTCCGCCTTAAAAGACTCTGTCAGGAAAGTGGGAAACCACCTGTCTCAACCATCATCCCGACTTTCTCACCAAACGTTTTGGCGTGCGAACATGTCCGCTTTCTTTTAACACAGAACATTCTAAATTCTCTTAGGCAGTCTCTCTTTGTAACGAAGCCTCCTTACTCAACTTCTCCCTCTCACAGCACTGTCTAAATATGTCTCTCTTCCATTGTCATTTCGCTCCCTTACACGCTCTCCTTTTGTTCTTCTCAGCCGGCCGCGGTGGTCTCGCGGTTCTAGGCGCGCAGTCCGGAACCGTGCGACTGCTACGGTCGCAGGTTCGAATCCTGCCTCGGGCATGGGTGTGTGTGATGTCCTTAGGTTAGTTAGGTTTAAGTAGTTCTAAGTTCTAGGGGACTTATGACCACAGCAGTTGAGTCCCATAGTGCTCAGAGCCATTTGAACCATTTTTTGTTCTTCTCACCCACTGCCACTGCTTCCTACACAATTCGGCAGCTAAAACATTCTGAGGCACATTCAACTTACTTTATCCCCTCTTCTCACATGTTTAAAATTTCTGTCCAAATTGCTCTCTCTCCTATACCCACGTGTTGAAGGTCACCAGTCTGAGATGGTCTAGAACCCCCAAGCCTATGTATGGTATCTACTCATCTCTTTTTTCTTTTTTTTTCATTTCCACTGTCTCCTCTCTCTTTTGCTCCCTCTGCTTCTGTTTCCATCCGTCTCTCTTTCACTGTTACTGCATCGACCTGTGACTGACTATCAATATCTGCTCTGTCTTAAGATCTCACTGCTTTTGTCAGCATCGATCGGTCCTTCTCTTTCACTGCCACTCTTTCTCTTCCACCGTATACTCTCTCTTCCACCGTCACTCATCCTCTACTACTCTCCTGTAGCACAAAAAAGCGCGAAAATGTTTGCATGACAAAATTTTTGGTGAGAAAGTCAAAATTTGGATTGAGGCAGCTGTTCTCCCACTATTCTGTCGGTCTTACAAAGCTGAACATATTCACTTTTTATTATTCTTCGACAGGAGAATTTTTTTCCATTAGTTACATTCTTTTCCCTACTACAGTAGCGTTCGCCGCTTAAGTAAAATAAATTCTGTAGGTCATCAACGTTTGTTTGCGTTTTTTGACACATTTATATACTTCGACAGAACAAATAAGTACGCATAATATAAAATTAACGCAAAGTGATTTGCCTCACATTTTTTTCTGGATACCTTGCTCTTCTATTGCGATTCACAGAAAACACTCGGCTTGTGATTTCCATGTTAAAAGAGTAAAATCATTAACAGAAAGATTTAACTGAACGAAATGATCTTTCATTGGTGACGGCAGGGAATTCAAGGAAGGGACAAGCCCTAGGTGAAACATCCCTTGCGTTTGCCAATATCCACATCCATTCCGTGAAAACGTTTATATTTTCCCTTTACAGTAGAATGAAGCGAAAAGTACTTACCAACAACCGATAATCAGAGAGCGCCAGAAGGGCTTAAAATTTTGCTTTGAAATATGTTCCCTTCTTTCTTAAAACACAAATTACAACTATATAAACATCAATAATCACAGAGCGCCAGAAGGCTTAGAATTTACTTTAAAATTCTCTCTTTAAAAAATTTACAACAAGGCCGAAATCAGTAATTACCAAGCGCCAGAAGTGTTAGAAATTGCCTTCAAATTTTTTTGTAATGTAAGTTTTAAATTTCAGTTACAAGAAGGACAAGATCAGTACAGAGCCCCAGAAGGCTTAGAAGTATTTTCTTTTGAAAAAATAAAAAAGAACACTTTAATATAACTATACAAGGTATTTTACAGTTCTTTCACAACAACTGAACAGAGTAAATTCCCCACTTAAAAACAACTAGGCTGTGGTGTGGCTACCAGGAATACAAGAAATGTAGAAGGAGTTGCAGCATGCAGTTCTGTAGGGACTCAAACGTTCGGCAGAAACTCCAACTAAATAAGTAAATACATTTGTATAATGTAGTGAACTACACTTGCAGTAGAGTTTAACTCGGTGAAATTTAGTAACTGTCTGACGACTTGAACCTTTCTATTTGGAAAATTTTGAGGCTTCATTTCGAGAGGGGAAGGCAGGCAAGGGCAACGGAAAGTTAACAATACCGAAGGAGCAGAGCGTCTCAATAAGCATTTAACATTTTTAAATGTTCGGATAATAAGTTGCCGTCACTTTATCTAAGAATAGATGATCAATGCAGCTAGCTGCTATCTCTGTGTAATGTCTTGTCCGTATAGACGTGTATCTGTTGTCTTGAAGTTCGCTTCACCTTCACACATAAGTCTATACAGTAAAGTAAGGCCCTCCCAGTTCTTGGCTGATCCGTGATAAGACAGGCAAAAAATTAGACTAATGGAGGATTATTAGTATTATCTCTATTTTCATTCGCTCTCTCTCTTTCTCTCGTTTATCTATGTATAGTTTTTAATATAAGATGTCATTACGTGATATAGTGGAAAAAAAAATCAGCCAAATAGAATCTTTGGTGGAGTCCTTAGTCTTGGTAATCAGCGGCTGGCGTGCTGTAAGAGATCTTTACATTTATTATTATTGTTAAACACTGCAGTCAGTCAGGAGAATCAATCGTTTGGACAATTTGTTCCTTTTACGAAAGATTGCGAATTCCAGATGTGTACGAAGACTTTTTGGACGATTTAACACAGACTCAGTGATTGCAGGCTCTCTTAGACACAGCTGAAACTTCCCCACTAATTACAGGGCCAACATGATCAACAAATGATTCAGAAGAACTCATTCCTTCATTCACTCCAGAACAAAAATGTCACAAACCTTATTTATGGAGGAAACCGTGTATTAAATCCATCTCCATTACATGTCCAGATCTCCGGTGATTCCACGCCTTAATTATTTTCCTTTTACAATATCTTTCTCTTCAAAATAAACCGCCAACGGCACAAATGTTAATTCGCTCGCTTTAGCGAGAAGAAAAGCAGAATATGTATCTCTCAGAAACACGTCAATCCCTCAACAGATACTCCAGAAGCTGTCCTACTTACCACTCTAAAGTAACAACCATGGAGAATGCATATATGCATCTGTGTTATTTCAAAGAATAAACGCTCTAGAAAATACTTTGGCGTCGACGAGCTGTCGCCGCATATATTACGAGAAAATCTGGATCAGATAACTTTTCCAAAGTGAATGAATGTGGATGGTTTGATTGAAAATGATTAATTGGTGCGTGGTAGAGGGTATTTGCTGTGGGGACATTACAAGCATAAGAACATAACTTAAGTGACCGACGACCCGCAACTAAAAATCGGCACGGAATAGTGGTACCAATGAGATGTTAGTACCGGCCTCTGCCCAGAACCGCACTTTCTACCTCTCTCGTCGTCAAGTCGGCCGGTTGTTGAGGCACACCAGAACCATCTGTTCGCCTGTCAAACAACCAGTAGCTTGGTCAGTATACAATGAGGCTAATTAGTCCAGCCGCTGCAAAACTGACAACCCTCTATTAGTGTTAGATAGACAGTATCCAATTAACACACAAGAATAACTCACCACTTGAAATTTTGCAGATTTGATTCATTTTTTGTAAAAAAATACAAAATCTCACCAATGTCTTGTGACAGCCAGAGCGAGAGCACCAGCAGCAGCGAGTACTGTTTGTATAAAGCGTTTTTGTACTTATTTGCTGCGCTTTGCTTTTAAATAGTTTTTCTGGGAAAACCTAGCGTAGTTTTCGCGTCTCGTATTTCAGTGAGTGTTTCTTGATTATCAGAGTAGCTCATCAGAAGATTATCTTGGGAATTTGTCACCGTATAGAGTAGGGTAAACATAGTCATGTGTAGGGACTGTGGTTGTTGTGAGCGGACGCAAGGAGAATTGGCCACTCTTCGGGGGCAGGTGGAGGCTTTGTCTGTTAGGCTCATCGAGCTCGAGGCGCAGGCGTCGGCTCGTAGTGGCGTTGGGGCAACTGTGGTGAGACCTATGCCTACTTCGGTGGCCTTGGAATCACATGGAACCCCTGATGTCGCTGCGTCTTCCGGCAGTGAGCATCATACCGGTCAGCCATCACTCCAGGGTGAATGGCGGACAGTGGTGGGCTCGCGCGTGCCTGGCCGAAAGGCGAAGGTGGGATCTGGCCGCGTGGCAGCTGCCTTACCGCTTTCCAACAGGTACGGGGTGCTTCCTAGTGGTGATGACATCGTTTCCGAGCCACCACAGGATGCCTCGCCTGTTGGGCCAGTGGCCGATTCTCCGGCAAGGTCCCGACAGTCACAGAGGGCGGGCCTATTAGTTATAGGGAGCTCCAACGTTAGGCGGGTTATGGAGCCCCTCAGGAAAATAGCGGGTAGGTCGGGGAAGAATGCCAGTGTGCACTCGGTGTGCTTGCCGGGGGGTCTCGTCCGTAATGTGGAGGAGGCCCTTCCGGCAGCTATTGAACGCACTGGGTGTGACCGGCTGCAGATAGTAGCACATGTCGGAACGAATGACGCCTGCCGCTTGGGTTCTGAGGCCATCCTTGGTTCCTTCCGGCGGCTGGCTGATTTGGTGAAGACAACCAGCATCGCACGCGGAGTGCAAGCTGAGCTTAATATCTGCAGCATAGTGCCCAGAGTCGATCGCGGTCCTCTGGTTTGGAGCCGTGTGGAGGGTCTAAACCAGAGGCTCAGACGACTCTGCGACTATAATAGTTGCAAATTCATCGACCTCCGTTATTGGGTGGAGAACTGTAGGGCCCCCCTAGACAGGTCAGGCGTGCACTACACACCGGAAGCAGCTACTAGGGTAGCAGAGTACGTGTGGCGTGCACACGGGCGTTTTTTAGGTTAGAGGGACCCCCCCTTGGGCGAAACGATAAAATACCTGACGGCTTACCAGAGAGGACATTATCATCGTTGATAAAGAACGTCCGTCCTCAGAGACCAAAAACAGGAAAAGTTAACGTAATATTGGTAAACTGCAGGAGTATCCAGGGCAAGGTTCCTGAATTAGTATCTCTTATTGAAGGAAATAGTGCGCATATAGTATTAGGAACGGAAAGTTGGTTAAAACCGGAAGTGAACAGTAACGAAATCCTAGACACAGAATGGAATATATACCGCAAGGATAGGATAAACGCCAATGGTGGAAGAGTATTTATAGCAGTAAAGAATTCAATAATATCCAGTGAAGTTATTAGCGAATGCGAATGTGAAATAATCTGGGTTAAGTTAAGTATCAAAGGTGGGTCAGATATGATAGTCGGATGCTTCTATAGACCACCTGCATCAGCAACCGTAGTAGTTGAGCGCCTCAGAGAGAACCTGCAGAACGTCGTGAAGAAGTTTCGTGATCATACTATTGTAATAGGGGGAGACTTCAATCTACCAGGTATTGAATGGGATAGTCACACAATCAGAACTGGAGCCAGGGACAGAGACTCTTGTGACATTATCCTGACTGCCTTGTCCGAGAATTACTTCGAGCAGATAGTTAGAGAACCAACTCGTGAAGCTAACGTTTTAGACCTCATAGCAACAAATAGACCGGAACTTTTCGACTCCGTGAATGTAGAAGAGGGTATCAGTGATCATAAGTCAGTGGTTGCATCAATGACTACAAGTGTAATAAGAAATGCCAAGAAAGGAAGGAAAATATATTTGCTTAACAAGAGTGATAGGGCACAAATCGCAGAATATCTGAGTGACCACCATCAAACGTTCATTTCTGAGGAAGAGGATGTGGAACAAAAATGGAAAAAATTCAGAAACATCGTCCAGTACGCCTTAGATAATTTCGTACCGACTAAGGTCCAAAGCGAGGGGAAAGATCCACCGTGGTATAACAATCATGTACGAAAGGTACTACGGAAACAAAGAAAGCTTCATCATAGGTTTAAGAGTAGTCGAATCATAGCTGATAAGGAAAAGCTGAACGAAGCGAAAAAGAGCGTAAAGAGAGCAATGAGAGAAGCATTCAACGAATTCGAACATAAAACATTGGCAAACAATCTAAACAAGAACCCTAAAATGTTTTGGTCATATGTAAAATCGGTAAGCGGATCTAAATCCCCTATTCAGTCACTCGTTGACCACGATGGCACCGAAACAGAGGACGACCGAAGAAAGGCAGAAATACTGAATTCAGTGTTCCGAAACTGTTTCACTGCGGAAAATCGTAACACGGTCCCTGACTTCAGCCGTCGCACGGACGCCAAAATGGAAAATATTGAAATAAACGATATCGGAATTGAAAAACAACTGCTATCACTTAGTAGCGGAAAAGCATCCGGACCAGACGAGGTACCCTTAAGATTCTACAGTGATTATGCTAAAGAACTTGCCCCCTTTCTATCAGCAATTTATCGTAGATCGCTGGAAGAACGTAAAGTACCTAGCGACTGGAAGAAAGCGCAGGTCGTTCCCATTTTCAAGAAGGGTCATAAATCAGATGCGAATAATTATAGGCCTGTTTCGCTTACGTCAATCTGTTGTAGAATAATGGAACATGTTTTGTGTTCTCGTATTATGACGTTCTTAGATAATACAAATCTCCTTCGTCATAACCAACATGGATTCCGCAAACAGAGATCATGTGAAACTCAGCTCGCCCTATTTGCCCAAGAAATTCACAGTGCCGTAGACACTGGCGAGCAGATTGATGCCGTATTCCTGGACTTCAGGAAGGCATTTGATACGGTTCCGCACTTACGTTTAGTGAAAAAAATACGAGCTTACGGAATATCGGACCAGGTTTGTGATTGGATTCAGGATTTCCTAGAAGAAAGAACACAACATGTCATTCTTAACGGTTCAAAATCTGCAGATGTAGAGGTAATTTCGGGAGTACCGCAGGGAAGCGTGATAGGACCTTTATTGTTTACAATATACATAAATGACTTAGTTGACAACATCGGTAGCTCCGTGAGGCTATTTGCAGATGACACGGTTGTCTACAAGAAAGTAGCAACATCAGAACACTCGTACGTACTCCAGGAGGACCTGCAGAGGATTAATGCATGGTGCGACAGCTGGCAGCTTTCCCTAAACGTAGATAAATGTAATATAATGCGCATACATAGGGGCAGAAATCCATTCCAGTACGATTATGCCATAGGTGGTAAATCATTGGAAGCGGTAACGACCGTAAAATACTTAGGAGTTACTATCCGGAGCGATCTGAAGTGAAATGATCACATAAAACAAATAGTGGGAAAAGCAGGCGCCAGGTTGAGATTCATAGGAAGAATTCTAAGAAAATGTGACTCATCGACGAAAGAAGTAGCTTACAAAACGCTTGTTCGTCCGATTCTTGAGTATTGCTCATCAGTATGGGACCCTTACCAGGCTGGATTAATAGAAGAGATAGACATGATCCAGCGAAAAGCAGCGCGATTCGTCATGGGGACATTTAGTCAGCGCGAGAGCGTTACGGAGATGCTGAACAAGCTCCAGTGGCGGACACTTCAAGAAAGGCGTTACGCAATACGGAGAGGTTTATTATCGAAATTACGAGAGAGCACATTCCGGGAAGAGATGGGCAACATATTACTACCGCCCACATATATCTCGCGTAATGATCACAACGAAAAGATCCGAGAAATTAGAGCAAATACGGAGACTTACAAGCAGTCGTTCTTCCCACGCACAATTCGTGAATGGAACAGGGAAGGGGGGATCAGATAGTGGTACAATAAGTACCCTCCGCCACACACCGTAAGGTGGCTCGCGGAGTATAGATGTAGATGTAGATGTAAATGAAGCTATTATTGATAGTTTCATTGGGGAGACTTTGCTATTGCTTGGAAAAAAATGGAACGAATCTGCAGAACGGAGACACGTAATATATATTACATTGCACACACACACACACAACTACACACACACACACGCAATGAAAATAATGAAGTTAAAATCATCTGGGATATTAGACCCCGTCATGAGTCTTCTAAAGTGTTCGACGTTTCGATTCCTCTACTGGGATCCTCCTCAGGATCTTTTGGTGTCCACTACTGCTAGAACACTGTCAGAGACGAGTGTCGCGTCCACTTATAAAATTCCCTCTTTATAAGTGGACGCGAGACTCGTCTCTGACAGTGTTCTAGCAGTAGTGGACACCAAAAGATCCTGAGGAAGGGATCGAAACGTCGAACATTTTAGAAGAATCGTGACGCGGCATAATAACCCAGAAGATTTTAACTTCAGTGACAACGGCCACGAAAGCCTGCAGACTTACGTAATGAAAATAATATTTGTCCCCAGAGCTCTGAATATAACATTTAAAAAAGATGGTAACATTTAAACGCAAGATTAATGCGAAGTATTTATAACAATTTGTCTTAAGATTGACTGCTCATTCAAAAATTTAACTAGATAAAAAACTGCATCTTACCAATAAAAGGTGTTCGACAGTCCACTGTATGATAGACTTCTCCTTGTGCCACTATGACTAATGGACACCCATTGGACGGGCAGTGTGATTCTAAAATAGAATTTTAAAAAAGAGTTTAACAACTCGGTGCAATAATTGCACTGTTTACTAGTTGGACCCCTTCACAGATCCACCAAAAGTCAGTACCATAAGCAACTGAAACAGTGATAAAACCATTCTCTGTGCAGCAACAGTAACGAATTGCAAGTAATCAAGGGCACTAAGAAACCAAAAACGGCCAAAAGACCCAATACTCGTCACCTGCTGTGACGACTGACATATCAACCAACGGTCGTCCCTAATGAAAAGACAGGCAAGAGAAAAGGTTGCATGTGAATCGCCAATTGACTGCTTGTTACCAAGAGGTCACTTCAAGGAACACAATGGGCGGCGGCGGGAACATGCATTCGATGGAAGACCAGCAGCCATCAGGCTCTCGCGGAACAGAGCCTTTGGTCACTTCCTGCACAACTGGCAGACCATCATTCCGACCGCCTCAGCTCGGAGCCCCAACTTACTCCCAGCGCTGTCCAAACGAGGGTCACATAGGACCAGAGGAGAAACCAAGCGGAGGAAGTCACGAGGAAGAGAAATCGACATGAGCTGACACTGCTCAATCTGCCCCGCTGAAATAGTAACCCCCACCGATCTCGCTTACTCCTGACAGTGGGCGGGGAGGATGGTGAGGCTGGTTTAACCTGACTTATGTGTACTTGGGAGGTCCTACCACCAACTAGATTATGGACGAAAAGATTAACAGGACCGAGCACTCGGAGAACTTGATAAGGTCCGAGAAAGCGTGGTGAAAGCTTCCTAGGAATACCAGCATCTCTAACGCTCCTGGGGCCGAAATTACGAACAAAATTACGATACTCTAGCTACCATACGAGTGGGCTGAACGGTGATTATAATGCTTGGCTTGTCAGCAGTGAGCCAACTGGATATTTCGTGTAACTTTGTCCCCCTTCATTTGAATAAACTCTGGAGAGATTTTTTGTGGTAAAAGATCGTTAAAGTTCCACATATTGGACCACTTACTCTCTCAGCAAACGATACGAACGGATAATAGGGCATTAACATAAAATGTGTAATGGCATTCTGAAAGCAAAACCGCTTACACGCTTTTGGAACAAAGGCTGGGGTATTGTCACTGACTAAGGGCCTGGGCGGACCAAATATACAAAGCACTTTCTAAAGATTGTAGAGGGTAATTGCTACTGTAACTCCCCAGCTAGGAATAACCCAGTTGAACCGGGAGAAACCAACCACAACAACGAAGATGTAACAATTACCTGGCTTAGTACGGGTAAGCGACCCCACATAATCAATGAATAACTTGTTCATTGGGTTTGTTCTCTCACCAACTGGAGGAGGCCCTTGGGTGAGTTGTGATCAAGCGTGAGCTCTGGTTAGGCTTCCTCGTTTTACATAACTGGCTCTCCCCCACCAATAGTCAGGCATTCTCACTCAGTGACGGCCAAGTTACGCACTATTTCAACTTAGCGACTGTCTCGTGCAACCACAAATGGCCCCCAAGCAAAGTGTCAAGAAAATAGCGAAAAATTGACGGGACAAGTTCCACAGACAAACAGACTCCTGGCGCAGGTATTCTCCCAACCTCACGACATAAAATTACCTTAATCAATACATACGCCAGCAGCTGCTCCCCAGCACGCAGACGCTTCCTAATAGTGCCCAACTTGGGGTGCCAGTACTCATTAACGCCGAGGTCTGCAAAGAGCCTCCAGCACCTTGCTGGATGGCACGAGCAAATTCCTTGGATACTTTGTCACATTTGGATACCTCCTCGTTGTCCTTCTGAAACATCCGGCTAAATGAATCAGCCACCTGGTTGTCAACCCGCACCCGAAAGTGGAACACGGATATGAGGACCGCCCACCTAGCAATTCCACCAGTTTTAGCCTGATAGCGTTTCGAGATTGAACTCCCAATGAACCAGGTAGAATTTAATTTTTTCACGTAGAAAGGGTATAGCAGAAGTCTCATACTCTTAAAAGGACTATTTTAATTCAGCCAGTGTCAACCTCCTAAAAGTGTAGGCGGCAGGGTACCTCTCTTCAGAACATCGCTGCAGTAGAATAGCTGCAACACCAGCATTGGAAGCATAGGGTTGGGCGATAAAGGCCTTTTGGAAGTTAGGGATGGCCAAGACTGGAGAGATCCTCAAGGCAGTTTTAATGGCCTCAAAGACAGACTGCCCTCTCTCTCCCCAAAACGAATGCCTCCCACTTTTCATGTAAACTATCACGAGGGGAGACAGTCTGGGTGAAATTTAGAACAAACTTAGGGAAATAATTACCCATGCCAATAAAACGATCTACTCCCTTTTTATTCCTCGGGGGGACCGTCGAAAGGCGGAGATGCGCTCTTGGTCAGTTCTCATCCCGTCTTCTGAAAGAAAATGACCAAAGAAGGAGATCTGATTGTGCAGTACCTAGATAAATATGAGCTTTATAAGCGCCCAAGGAGTGCAGGTCCACCTCGCAACAAAACAATACAGACATCCGCAGCCCGTAACACGTCACTTACAAGCTGTAATTTAAGCACTGCTGACTTTGTTGATATTTATCGTCGTTATTCGATATGCTTGTGGGTTCGTGAGCCGTGGTCGGCACATGTTTTGCGCTGGATTAAAGCAACGCTGCGATTCTGTGTTTAGTCTCCCGCGGTTATCGCAGTTGTGCTGTTATCCTCTCCTTCTGCGGGTGGTAGCAGCGGTATGCAGCGATATTCACACCTTAGACTATCTTTGACCCGGCGCTTATAGTTTCCGGCTGGGCGGTGTGCGATCAGTCGGTCGGTTGGCGTGGCGTTCTCCGGGGCCGCGGTCAGTCTCTACACGGTGTCGGACTGTGTGGGACTGTTCCCATTGCTACGATGGCCGTGGCTCACCGATCCCGGACACGAAAGTTGAGTTTTGACTTGATCTACCAGCAAGTCACGACTGTTCACATTATGTTGTTTGGAGTTCGTTGTCGGCTGTTGGGATATTCCCGCGAGCAACAACGTGGTTTTCAAGTTGGAAAATTATAGCCACCCTCCGGTGGAGTTTCACTGTGCTTGGTTATTTGAATAGAAGTGCACCACCGGAATCTTCTTCCTTGTGGCCGTTAACGTTCCGGTTACCTGCCGTGGCCGATGACGTAAATTTTAGGCAGTGTAGTTTCCTCATCGTGTTTTTGCTGTCCAGCATGATGTGTAGTTTGACAGCTCTATGTATGATTGGTTGTGAGCGCCAATATCTTCTTCGTTGTTCTGTTGAACACCCTGTTGTGCCCTGGTCGCGTGAAGTGGAAGTTATCTTGCCAGTGGGTCAATTGACTGTCGGTCGGTTGGGTTGTCGTCGGATCGTGAATGGTTGGCCCTACTGCCTGTCTCACCTAAGCGAGCGTTAGTGCTTGAATTCCAGGCCGACTCTCGAACATCTGAGCGCAGTTTGGGTGTACTGTCATTTTTTATTATTTTTATTTGTTCTTGTTTGTACTTGTATGGGTTCCAGCCGATTTTTTAAGTTTGTTTTGCCCTTTAAGCGTAAGATTCTTCAGGCCTTCAGTCTAATTTAAAGAACTGTTTCACGTAAGACCTTTGGCATTTTAATGGTTTTAATGTTTTTGAATTTTAAGTGTTTGCTTCCAGCTGATTTTGAGTTTGAATTGTTTTGCGCTTAAGGCCTTCAACCTAAGTAAAAGAACTGTTTCACGTAAGGCCTTTGGTATTTAGAAAATTATTAATTTTATGGAGTTTTAAGTGTTCGGCCTTAAGCGCATTTGAATTTAACTTCTTTGCCCTTGAAGTGTCTAATTCTTTAGGCCTTCTGCCTAAATATAGAACTGTTGTAACATAAGGCCTGTCTTTTAAATTTCTGATTATGCTTGCGTTTTAAGTTATTAACGTTGTTTGTTCGAGTGTAACTGACAGCCCCTTATTTTGGCTCCTTTCCACACATTGAACTACCTCTCCTGTCCTGCGGGTTTAACAGGGCGTTTCAGTTCGTTCTGAACAACTCGGCTAAATATTCTGCGTCTGAACTCGTCTTTCTCTCTCCGCGACGGCGGCTTCTTCACTTGCACCTCCTTGTGTGGTAATGTCCGTGGCACCTTCGTTTTCCTCCGCTTCTCGCGTTCCCGTCGGTGTTTCCGTCGTTCTAGCACAATGGTTGTCATATTCAATATCATCCATCCAATTCTCAAGGTTCTGGTCAGCTGCGGAGCGATGCAAGGTCGAAATTTGTTCATCTGGGCCTCCGAGAGGTCCGGGTTGTCGCTCGATAGTAGCAGCACTGCCTTCGCTACCATACCGACCTCTGGACGTCTCTTGTTGTGTGCATTCCTGTTTCTTTGCACGCCCCATCGCCGGAGTGCTGCGTGCTGTGCTATTTTTTTCGCCTTACCCGATAAAGGCTCACCTTCTCGTCGGTGTCAGGGAGCGCAGTACGTTCTTTCTTGCACTTTTTTTGTTGGAGCTAAGAAGTGTGTCTTTCTTCCGTATCAGATGTTTGGGACTGCCTCGTACTTGCATTTGGTGAATCAGCTCTTGTCTCGTTCGTAATGTCAGTGACCACCTCCAGCCCTATCGTCCTTATAGGATCAACACTCGCTGAGACAGCACGACTTGGGCCGTCTTCCACCGCCGTCACTGGTTAGTTCGCTACTGGTCAGTCCTGCAGCACTGCTGTCTCCCGTGGCTCACTGGTACGTGCCTGTGCAGAAAGGAATGGTGCCGCAGTTCCTCGCGCCACCTCAACGTTTTGTGAGGCGTCATGCTTTGGCTCGTTGCTTATCAAGGTTCTCACCATCCGGCAGTTGCCAAATTAGTTATTGTAGGCACTCTGATCGCAAATGACCCTCTTTGGAACAACCGGAGCATGTGCGAGGTTGACCTTCATACATAAACGACTGCACGGCAGCCACAAACGCGTATCACCAGTCAGCCAACTCTGAATGCAAGGATCGCGAACCAGCCTACTAGTGATATATCGAATGGAGCGCCACTGCTCACCTGCCGCGATAGGTTGCCTGGCATGCCAGGGTAACGGTACTAACATTTGGCAAGTGATCTGGAAAGACCTTCGGCTGGAGTTCCGACTGCTGAAGATCGGTACGAAGCTTGCGCTGTATGTGTATGGGGTACAGGGGACTCGCTGATGTAGCCGTAAAGTAAGTAAAGCCCAGCGCATCCTCATGTAGGCTGGACTGCACTGGACTGATTCGGGGGAAGAGACCAAACAGCGAAGTCATTGGATTAGGGAAGGGTGGGGAAGGAAGTCGGCCGTGCCCTGTCGAAGGAACCGTCCCGGCTTTTGCCTGAAGCGATTTCGGGAAATCAGGGGAAACCTAAATCAGGATTGCCGGACGCGGGATTGAGCCGTCGTCCTCCCGAATGCGAGTCCACTGTGCTAACCACTGAGCGAACTCGCTCGGCCATGTACGCACATCCGTGTATCCCACAAGGGCATGAGAGGAGACGTGCTTCTGGAAATCAGTTCTCATTTGACGCACAATTTTGAGAACAGGATATGTCTCAAAACTCATCCATTTTTCTGCCATATGAGCGAGGATCGTCCAGTATTGCTCCAGTACCGACGTTATTTGTTGTACCGTCACCTCAAATGGTAGCTCAAAAACAGAGACCATTCTTACTCCTGGGCCCGTTTGTTCCACCAGAACAGTCCCTACGTTGCCATCGGATTGAAGGAAGTTATTAGACTCTCATGGTGACTGAATGAGTAGGCCACAGCAGTTGTCACTGCTAGCTTTAGATATGTGACACTTGCTACAATTCGAAAATGAATGCCAATCAGCGAGGATCGGGTCTAACCACTTCTCTCAAAAACCGTTCAACTTCAAGTGTATTGTTCGGGCAAATCAGTTTTCGAATGCGAACCTGACAGTCTACTTCCATAGAGAGATAGGCTTGTGAACGTCGTCTGTGTACTCTTGACACTCCGCTGCTAATTCACTACACTCGCCGGTCCGTCTACGCCGTTCGTCGCGACTTCGACGTAAACAACACGTCGTTGCCACACGTCCTCTCGAACCCTCCCAACAGACGAACACTTTTCCATCCAGACACAATGGTCATCACAACTGCACGGAGTACCCTAGCAACGCCTTCTGCCTGATACAAATTCTGAACTCATCCACACACTACTTATGTAGTGCCCTTGTCCATTGTCCTCATTACCCGCGGCAATTTGCCAGTTCTTGTAGCAGCTCGAGAGCAGTGAGCATCCATATTGGAAAGATATTTAAGCGTTCTCGTCCGACATGTCCACAAGATATACATTATGTGCTACGATTACTTACGATAACTCTGTATCTCATCGACTCTTGTGTATGTATAGTATTGAACTGGGCACCCAGAAACGACGGAGAGACTTCGTCCCCGGCGTAGCCCTCAGTAGTTCATAACCGCACAACAGGCTTCAGCAGACCACTCACCCCACCGTCCCCCCACATGGAAGCCAGGGTTATTGTGCGGTTCGGCCCGTGGTGGGACCCCCCCCCCCCCCCCCTCCACACCCTCGGAAACGTCTCACACCAGCGAGTATAGCCCCAAATGTTTGCGTAGTAATTATGGTGTACGCGAACGTGGAGACAGTGTTTGCTCAGCAATCGCCGACATAGTGTAACTGAGGCATTCACCGAGGCAGATGGGAAACCGCGTTAAAAACCATCCAAAGACTGGCCAGCACACCGGACCTCGCCACTAATCCGCAGGGCAGATTCGTGCTAGGGACCGGCACACATTCCCGCCCGGAAAGGAGTGCGTTAAACGGCACGGCTAACCACGCGAGCTCATCGAATCTTGCTTACCACTGCTTCCAACCTGTGTCGTTACATATCCACATCTAACGATCTACAGTTTGGAAGTACGCAATCAGTCTGATAATGATCTAATACATGGCTCTCCAGAGAAAGAGTCCTGTAAGAGAAGTCTGCAGGCCGGTGTATCCAGTAAATGAGATTCGTATTCCCATTCCTAGCAGCACGGATGCCTACATAACATAAGCTTATCGCTTTTAAAACTTCGAGGTAATAAGGACGCAATGTAACGTATCTTGTATTTCGGTAGAAGACACTTTTGATATTACGCATAATTCTCGAAACATGTCCAGTACGTTTAATAAAAGTGTAAACACCACTCATAGTTCGTGCTTTATTCCTGTTGTGAGTGACTGACCAGTACGAGGAGCGGTCTAGAGTGGTGTGACATGAGATTAGCATATCGACAACCCCTCCAGCAGTTACTGCTGGTACATGGATGATGGCGATGCTGCTTTATCCAAGTTGCTCTCCATTTGACCTGACAAGGCTGACTGGAACGCTTGACTCCCTATCTCAGAAAAATCTAAAGAGATACCAGAACTCTAACGTGGGTTCTGCTTCCCTGAAGGCGGCGACACCAGCCATTCAGCTACAGAGGCTGTAAACATCACATCGTAGATATTGGAGATAGTGTTCCTTAATTTGAAAGAAAAAGATACAAGAGGTGATTAGAAACCTTAAGTCTTCTTTCGTAAATTTTTATAATTATGCACAATCTTTCTTTTTTATAGGTAGCTGTAAATGCCAGAACGGTGTTACACGGGCGTTTTTACAGAACGTATTGTATGGAAATTCATAATGAAAGACCCATTTGATTGGAATATTTCACTGACGCTGAGAAATAAAATAAACAGCAACAATGGTGACTTTCAGTGACTGACTAGTCTAAGCTTACTGTTCGTATACTCTTGATTCAGATCTGCATGTCTTGTAGAAGCCAGAGGACATTCAAGGAATTCTTGATGGTACAGTGCGCTTCCACCCTTAGAGCCATCTCGCAGAATGCCTTCCGAGGGAGAGGCGGGGGTCAATATCCTATGGCAAAGCAGTTCTTTGTGACGTTGCCCTTGGCCGCCTAAAGCTTTTCGGAGACACAGGTGGGACCTTTGTGGCGCCGACATTTTCCAACCCAGAAAGTGAGAAATATTTTAACAAAAGACACTTCTGTGAACAATAGCAGAGAGCAGAGGTTTTGTCCAGGCGGCACGGGACGCCACAGATAGCGTCTTGAAAATGAATAGGTACCTGCAGTTTTGGGCGCTTGGATATGTGAGACATTGCTGGACATACTGACACCACAAAAGCCAAACGTTTACGCGACATAACAATTGCTGGGATTGGATCGCCTCTTTGACCAAAGAAAAAAACAGAGAGCGAAGTACCTTTTTTCTGGGTAAGATGTAAGGACTGACGTTATTGGTAGTATACGAGAGCCCAGGGAATGATACCATCGTGTTCTATGGAGAATACTTATTGGTTGGCACTCAGAAGATCTGGAGCCCAGCCAATCTGAATTTAGCAAGAGAAATTCCAGTAAATATTCGAGCAGAACTCATATTATCTTGGCCTTCATCTTCTCCTTCATCATCATCTGAGCCTCCAACTTCGACTTGGTCGCCGATGAGTGCCGCCGGACGCACGTAGAGGAATTTCGGAGTGATTTACATTTTGCCGTTGGCGAGGTCATTGGTGTCACCAATAAGTGACTTTGCAAACTGTTAAGTCTCCACCTACAATACATCGAGCTGCAACTGCGAGAGAAAGAAAGGAGAAACTAAAGTCGTATTATAACATTTCAATCATTTTAAGGTTCACTTTGAAGACTTATATTTCGAATCAATGAAAAGTCTGCTTTCAACGCCTACCAGAGGTGTCACGTTTTCCGTTCTGTAGTACGATTTGTTTCCAAGTTACCTTACGACAGTCTCTGGGCACTTCGCGACTGCAAGTAATTCACTTGCGTGATTATTGTTATCATTCACCTCTGCCCCCTATGTCAGATCTGCCAAGGCCTAATTACACACTGTAGGTAGGCTGCGTAGGTTTTATGTTGGCACGCTGTATGAAAATCACTGACTGTGCTGGGTGCAGTCTGTGGCTGGTTGGCATTGTTGGAATATTCGCTATTGTAGCGTTGGGCAGTTGGATGTGAACAGCGCGTAGCGTTGAGCAGTTGGAGGTGAGCCGCCAGCAGTGGTGGATGTGGGGAGAGAGAGGGCACAGTTTTGAGAGCGGACGATCAGAAAAAGGATATTTGTAAGACTGGGTGTCATGAACTGATGTATGTATTATGACTTTTGAACACTATTAAGGTAAACACATTGTTTGTTCTTCATCAAACTCTTTCATTTGCTAACTATGCCTTGGCGCTCGCTGTTTTTTCGGAGGTAAGTGATTCATGTAAGGAATAGGTTATTTTTAGTCAGGGCCATTCTTTTGCAGGGATTATTGAAAGTCAGATTGCGTCGCGCAAAAAAAAAAAAATGTCACTTTATTGTTGATCAGAATAAGTAAAGAGAGAAATGTCTGAGTATGTTCAGTTTCGCTCAGCTTTTTGAAAACCTAATAACGTAGAGGCTTTCCAGCACTGTCATTCATAATTTTTCTATGGGGATGTTACAACACTGCCAGCAAAAAGTAGCCATTTAGAGGTTTCCAATTCGCTCAAGATTCATTATTTCAACAGTGAATATGGATTACTTGAAATGTTTGCACTGTATTAGCTGAAACACCCATGTAAGTTCATAGTGCAGCCTCAAGGGGAAACACTGCATGGGCCGACTCTAACATCTAGTCGATCGTACTAATGGCGAATTCTGTCCTCGGGAATGTTACGCCGCGCCTACTCGACCCGTTCACATAGTTCTGTAGGAGTTGGTGGCTGACGAGGCACAAGAGTAACCTCTCATCCCATTATATTCCACAGGTATTTGATTTGAGATCAGTCAGGAGACCGTATTGACCAGCTAAGTTGCTACACGTCTTTTAGAGCACGTTGAGTTTCTCGGACAGTGTATAGGCCAGCATTAGATTGCTGGAACAACACATCTCATCCTGTTTCAAGAACAGCAAAATAATGGGTCTAACAAAATTCTGCACTTATCGAGCGCTGGTGAGCGTCCCCTCAAGAAATACCAAAGGTGAACGAAAGTTGCGCCTTACTGCACCTATGACCATAAAACCGGGTGTAGGTCCAGTGTGTCTCGGACGAATGCAGTCTATGAAACAATACTCACCATTCCTGTGTCCTAAGCGCAGTCGATCATTACTTGCAGGTTGGCAGAGTGTGATTTCATCGCTGAATCCCACGGTGGTCCATTTCATCTTTCCAAGTCATTCTCTAACACCACGTGTCAAGCACGTACATGGATGCTGTGGTGTGAGTGGAAGACGGGGTAGCAATGTGCATGCCCTTAGTTCCACCGCTAATAACCGGTTTTTAACAGTTCGTATTGACACGTATGGGTCACAAACCCTCTTATGTGCGCTGTGGTAACTGTGCGATCTGCCACTGCTGCTCCTACAATGAGACGATCCTCGTAGGCGCCTGTGGACATCTAGAAGCTCGTCCACAGGTGTGAGACTGTTCACGTGACCACTAATACGAACATTGGTGCTCAACAGACGTGACACGTCCAACTTGTGTGACAGTTTTCCGAAACTGCCATTCTGCAACTCGGAAGGCCACAATATGATCCCTTCCAGACTCACTCATTTGGCAAGAGGAAGCCCGAATGCCTCTCCGTAATACGGTTGCCTGCTTGCTTCACACGTTTGCACCACACTTAGCTTTCTGGCTGCGAGCATTCCCTATTAGCCGGCCGAAGTGGCCGTGCGGTTCTAGGCGCTGCAGTCTGGAACCGTGAGACCGCTACGGTCGCAGGTTCGAATCCTGCCTCGGGCACGGATGTGTATGATGTTCTTAGGTTAGTTAGGTTTAACTATTTATAAGTTCTAGCGGACTAATGACCTCAGAAGCTTAGTCCCATAGTGCTCAGAGCCAGTTGAACCACTTTTTTGTTCCCTATTAAAGACACGAATGGATTTCCGGTTGTCTTTATCAGTACATCAGGAGTCTCCCAGGCGCTATATTTTGACTTGGGATCAAAATCGACTTCGTCTGTCCAGGTGCAGTAATTTTTTTTCGGCAGTGTATTAATGTTACCCCTGTTTGTCATTTGTGTTTTCAGTAATTTTATAGGAATAAAACGAAGTAATTGTGATTGGTATCTCATTTAGTAGTTACAAATTTCATCATTCAATTACTCTGAAGCCCATCCTAATTTTTGCGACGCCTGCATGGCTTACGATACAGTTAAACCCAGGTTCCTTGCTGTGGCGACTCCACACAGCGATACCAGAGCGCAGCTCTTGCCGGAAAGCGAGATGGGACGGCACGAACTTTCCAGCGGGCAAACGACGTGAAAAAAGAAGCGACGTGGAAGAGTGACGTGGGCAGGGCAGGGCACGGCGAGCGGCGCGGATGGCGGAAAATTCCAGAGGGTCGGCGCAGCGCATCAGTCCGGCTGTGAATAACGCGGATCTGATTGGCCGGGCTCATATCGCGGCCGGCCGCGGTCCCCATTTTAACTCAAAAGTCAATCAGCGCCTGAGATTGGCTGCCCGTGACGGCCCGGCTTCACCCCGCCAAACAGCCGCCGCGGCGCTTTTAATCTGCATCGCTGTCCGCTGGCGGCGAGTTGTTCCCAACTTGCGCGTTACCTGCCCTTGACTGGCGGTTTGGATGCCGGAAAGTGAACACACGCCGTTCAAACTCTGCCGGATTCAAAACAAACACGGTGATTATACTTGCTGTTTTGCTAAACAAAGTGACGCAGGTACGCTATACCTGCCAATACGCATTTTGGAAAGCGAACGCCACTAAAGTTCCACGACTAGACACATAATTACCGCGTATCGTCCTGAACACTTTGCTGCATTCAGCTGAAAATTATGTAAGTTACTGACGTCCACTGATACCCTAAACTACAAAAGTATTTTTGACACATCACATACCTGCAAAAAGCTATGCACCACGGCCGAGATAGTCCACTACACAACGGGAGATGCTAACATTTTTTGCGCTATTGTCCGTTTCCACTAAAAATTAATCCCGTGGAAATATAATTTCTTGCGATGACTGTGAGCAGACGAGTTGCTGCATTTGGCATACTTTCCTCAGTTATGGGCGAATCGTCTAACTACGGTCGAAGGTTCGAATCCTACCTCGGGCATGGTTGTGTGAATGTCCTCAGGTTAGTTAGGTTTACTTAGTTCTAAGTCTAGGGGCTGATGACCTCAGATGTCAAGTCCCAAAGTGCTTATAGCCATTTGAACTATTTCTTAATCGCCTAAAAGGCTTGCAATGCAAACATTTCAAAAGTGCTGTTTATGTGCGTTTTTCAAAGAACAGATTGGTAGTCAGAGGCTCGTACTGGTAGCCAATAAACATATTGTAATAACACAATATGTATTTCCTGCGAAAATATACAGTTTTTAAATGGAACACTGCCTACTGCCATTAGCCAGTTAAAAGCAGATTACATTAGAATGTCAGTGCGTCTGCTGTAGGATTCTAGTGCAAGTCTTTTATGGGATACCGTATCGTGCAATGTTGCCACGCTGACATTTGTTTATGTCATTCAACATGCGTAACTGCTATGAACGATGTTGTCATGTTTGCTTAGAGCGTGCTTGTGTGTTCCTCAACTGCGGCTTGATAGTCAGTTAGTGTGTGGCAGCCCAAGCAGAAGGTCGTGAGCGCAAGATGGGACCCACTAGTGCAGAAAAAGCCGACGTACTCATGGTGTTTTTTTACATGTTCTGTAGAGATGAATGGAAAAACTAATAGAAGCCAACCTCGGGGAAGATCAGTTTGGATTCCGTAGAAACACTGGAACACGTGAGGCAATACTGACCTTACGACTTATCTTAGAAGAAAGATGAAGGAAAGGCAAACCTACGTTTCTAGCATTTGTAGACGTAGAGAAAGCTTTTGACAATGTTGACTGGAATACTCTCTTTCAAATTCTAAAGGTGACAGGGGTGAAATACAGGGAGCGAAAGGCTATTTACAATTTATACAGAAACCAGAGGGCAGTTATAAGAGTCGAGGGGTATGAAAGGGAAGCAGTGGTTGGGAAGGGAGTAAGACAGGGTTGTAGCCTCTCCCCGATGTTGTTCAATCTGTATATTGAGCAAGCAGTAAAGGAAACAAAAAAAAATTCGGAGTTGGTATTAAAATCAATGGAGAAGAAATAAAAACTTTGAGGTTCGCTGATGACATTGTAATTCTGACAGAGACAGCAAAGGACTTGGAAGAGCAGTTGAATGGAATGGACAGTGTCTTGAAAGGAGGATATAAGATGAACATCAACAAAATCAAAACGAAGATAATGGAATGTAGTCGAATTAAGTCGGGTGATGCTGAGGGAATTAGATTAGGAAATGAGACAGTTAAAGTAGTAAAGGAGTTTTGCTATTTGGGGAGCAAAATAACTGATGATGGTCGAAGTAGAGAGGATATAAAATGTAGACAGGCAATGCCAAGGAAAACTTTTCTGAAGAAGAAAAATTTGTTAACATCGAGTATAGATTTAAGTGTCAGGAAGTCATTTCTGAAAGCATTTGTATGGAGTGTAGCCATGTATGGAAGTGGAACATGGACGATAAATAGTTTGGACAAGAAGACAATAGAAGGATTCGAAATGTGGTGCTACAGAAGAATGCTGAAGATTAGATGGGTAGATCACATAACTAATGAGGAAGTATTGGATAGGATTGAGGAGAAGAGAAGTTTGTGGCACAACTTGACCAGAAGATGGGATCGGTTGGTAGGACATGTTCTGAGGCATCAAGGGATCACCAATTTAGTATTGGAGGGCAGCGTGGAGGGTAAAAATCGTAAAGGGAGACCAAGAGATGAATACACCAAGCAGATTGAGAAGGATGTAGATTGCAGTAGGTACTGGGAGATGAAGAAGCTTGCACAGGATAGAGTAGCATAGAGAGCTGCATCAAACCAGTCTCAGGACTGAAGACCACAACAACAACTCATGGTCATAGTATGAAGGCTTTCACGACCGGATGACATATCTTCTGGTAAACCTTCCGGGATGTAAGGTCGTGGTCCATGAAACTCTTCAGCTCCTAACGTTTCGTCCAGAGCTGCGCTGGACATCTTCAGAGGGGTGTTTCTCCTCCGGTGAGTCTTGCAAGACTCACCGGAAGAGAAACACCCCTCTGAAGATGTCCAGCGCAGCTCTGGACGAAACGTTAGGAGCTGAAGAGTTTCATGGACCACGACCTTACATCCCGGACGGTTTACCAGAAGATAAACAACTCATGGTGTATGGAGAGTGTAGGGCGAATGTAGTTCCTTCTTGTACAGTGTATGCGGCGATATTCTCCAATAGATGTCAGCTATCTACGCTCTTATTTATCAACCTCTTCAATCAGTTACGTGAGAGTGGTAGTGAAACACCTAGACATCGCAACACAACTAAGCAAGAGGCAGAAATTAATGTTCTTGCTGCAGCTGCAGTTGATCCGTACGCCAGGTCCCGCGCAATCGCACGAGAAAGTGGCATGAATTCGTCAAATGTTCTACTCATCCCTATCGCATCACTCTCCATCAAAAACTGCATGGAAGCGATTTTGAGAATAGTGTTAACTTCTGTACATGAGAATTAAAACTGAATACTCCAGATGTATCATGTACCTTGGTTAGTGACGAAACGACATTTACCAATCATGGCCAGGTTAACCACCGAAAATATCAGCTCACGGGCCCGTCTTTCAGAGACGGAACAGTGAACCCACACAATTATCGCAGCCTACTAATAGACCATATTCCGCGGTTGCTAGAGGAAGTTCCTCTAGAGACTAGGAGGGACTGGTACCAAGGTGACGGCTGTCCAGCCCATAGCGCACGAAGTCCAGCATCATTCTTCACGAATTGTTTGGACACAAACTACCAGAACCTTGACCGGTTCATTCCAAGGATTGCACGCCTTTAGAGTTTTGTTCTGTGGGGAAAGTTGAAAGACGATGTCTTCAGGGACATACCAACTACACCGTATGATATGCAACAACGTATTACTGCAGCCTGCTTGGACATCTGCGCTGAAATGCTAGCACGTGTGCAGCAGTCGTTCCATACTAGACTGGAAGCGTCTATCGCCGCTACCGTGGCCAGTTGTCTCGTTACTGGTCAGAGTCCACATAACTAGTGTATGCATTTGTTTTGTTCTTTAGTCTGTGCTACCACAGTTATTGTACAAATGTCGGTGTGGATACTTTTCAAAATACGATACCTCGTAAACCACTCACATTAGAATCCTGCGACAAGCATCACTAACATTCTGATTTACCCAACGTCTAGTCTGGTAACGTCAATGGGCATTATTCTACTGGAAAAACGGCATGTCTACTTAAAAAATACATTTTCTAAGTATTATGACAATCTTTTTACTTCCGAACAATATGAGCCCCTGACCACCAATATATTCTGTGAAAACCGCACATCAATATCATTTCCCTTTTCCAAAATATTTGCGCCGCACATCTTACGTCATTCACTCTGCTCATCCTACATTCAACTTTTATTTCTTTATAGCACACGCGATTTAGTAAGCATCGCTGCGCCGTTCTGTAGCGTATACTATGGGCCTTCTGTGTATTACTTGCAATCATTTCTGGAAGCTACCACTAGATTTCATCGTCTGACTGAACAATGCTGTTTATCACAGTGTTGGCAGGGCCGCGAGAAATGAAGTTAATTTCTGCTGGTTTTTGTAATTTTGAACCAGAATGTGATTTACAAGACGCTACAATACGGGGATATACCTGACACTATAGAATAAATGACTCCGCATTTCCTCACAAAATTATGACTGTACACATTTCTTTTCCGACGTAGCCGATTCTGCATTCGGCAAAGGCCTATACTTTGACATTCGCTAGTGAGAATGTAAAAGGAAAAAGAAAGTGATAAAGAAAAATAATGACGACGAAGATGATACAGTTCCAACGAGGGAATGCACCGAAAAACTGAGGATTGTGCCATCGCGTACATCAAGGATGTTGCATGCCATGTATCTATACGTGGAAAACCCATTAAAGGCGCATCTCATCTGGGTTACGTTGAGGTAAGTGTTTCACATTAGTGAAATCACTTACCTGTGAAATAGATATCTTTTTCACACAATTAGAAACTTTGTTTGCATTTCAATACAAATAGCAGAATTTTGAAACATTCTCTGAATATACGTCTAGATTTAATAAGCAAATCACACTCTGTGATACATACATCGATGCGTTTATGTATTTCAAATGTCAGTTTATAAGTAAAATTTATCAAAAAATCTCTGAAAACTTTTTCTAAGTGGGACTAATATGAGTGGATGGTCTGAATCAGAGTGTCAATTACACCGAGAAGGTGGGTTACACGGATAGCAGAGGGTGTTTGGCGTGGACTGGGCTGTTTCTTAGGTTTGAGAGTCTAGGGGAAACACAAAGAGGGTTTCAGTCTCAGAGGGCGCAGGTCGAACGCAGGAAGAACGCAGATCTAGGGACCATTGGTATATCAGTTACAAATTCTCGTAACTTTCTTGGGTAAGTACCAGAACTCTAAGCGCTAGTAGAAATCACTGATGGTCAAATCGTTACAGGCTCTAAAATCTGACACAGTTGGCGGTGGCTTGTTTGTTATTGTTAGAAGTATTTTACACTGTACCTAAATAGAAGTAGATAGTTTCTGTTTGTCAGCGTGGCTAGAGGTCATTCTTGGCAATCGGAATAAAATAATAATTAGATCGTTTTACCGACCTCCCGAATCAGATGATACAACTGCTGAAAGGTTCAAAGAAAACTTGAGTCGAAATTCAAACACTTACCCGGTTTCTACAATTATACTTCAATTTACTCTCGACATGTTGGCGTAAGTACATGTTTAAATCATCCGAAATTGTGCTAAACGCATTCACTGAAAATTATTTCGAGCGGTTAGTTCATTAGCTCACTCGAATAGTAGACGGCTGCGAAAATAAACTTGACCTCTTAGGAATAAATAATCCTGAACCGATAACGACATCAAAATCGGTACAGGGATTAGTGAACACAGTGTTGTCGTTGCGAAACTGAATATTGTAATTCCCAAATCCTTAAAAATAAACTAAAAGTATACACATTCAAAAAAGAAGATAAAAATTCACTTGACGCCTTACTGAGAGACAATCTGCACTCCTTCCAAATTAACAATATGTCGATGAGTGTAGACCAGATTTGGCTCAAATTCAATGAAATAATATCGATAGAAACGGAGAGATTTATATCAAAACAATTAAGAAACGTCGAAGCTGATCCCCATCGGCACACATAACCGGTCAGAACACTGTTGCAGAAACAACGAAAGAAGCATGCCAAATTTGAACGAACGCAAAATTCCCAAGATAGGAGATTTTTTATAGATGCTCGAAATTTATCGTGGTCTTCAATGCAAGATGCTTAAAATAGTTACCACAACGAAACTTTGTCTCGACACCTGGCAAAAAATCCAAAGAGTTTTTGGTCGCATGCATAGTTTGCTAGTGGCAAGACACAATCAGTGCCTTCTCTGTGCGATAACAGTGGAAATACTACCGATGACAGTGCTGCTAAAGCAGAGTTACTATACACAGTCCTCCGAAATTCCTTCACCAAAGAAGACGAAGTAAATATTCCAGAATTCGAATCAAGAGAAGCTGCAAACATGAATAACTTAGAAGTAGATATCGTCGGAGTAGTGAAGCAGCTTAAATCACTTAATTAAAGCAAGTCTTCGGGGCCAGATTTTATACCAACTACGTTCCTTTCAGAGTATGCTGATGCAATAGCTCCATACTTAACAATCAAATACAACCGATCGCTCGACGAATGATCTGTACCCAGAGGCTGCAAAGTTACACAGATCACAGAAATATTCAAGAGAAACAGTAGAAGAAATTAACTAAATTACAGGCCCATATCATTATCGTGGATAAGAAGCAGGATTTTGGAACATATATTGCGTTCGAACATTATGAATTACATCAAAATGATAATTCAACACAGTCATCACGAATTTAGAAAACTTCTGTCTTGTGAAACACATCCAGCTCTTTACCTACACGATCTGTCGTGTGCATTTGACAAGGCATTTGAAATTGATTTTGACTTCTAGATTTCAAGAAGTCTTTTGACACTGTACCTAACAAGTGGCTTGTAACTAAATTGCTTTCTTATGGAATATCGTCTCAGTTACTGGATAAGTGATTTCGTGTCAGAGTGGTCACAGTTCGTAGTAATTGACGGAAACCCACCGAGTAAAACAGACGTTATTTTTGGCGTTCCCCAAAGTAGTGTTAGGTGCAATTTGTTGTTCCTTATCTATATAAATAGTTTAGGAGAGGTGCTGAGTAGCCTTCTTAGGTTGTTAGTATACAATGCTGCCGCTCATCGTCTAGTAAAGTCATCAGAAGATCAAAACAAATTGCAAAACGATTTAGAAAAGATACCTGAATTGTGGGAAAATTGCCAGCTGTCCCTAAATAACGAAATGTGTGAGGTCATCTTCGTGAGTGGTAAAAGGAATCCGTTAAACTTCGTTTACTCGATAAATCAATCATATCTAAAGTCTGTAAATTCGACTAAATATCGAGGAATTACAATTACGAACAAATAAAAGTGGAAAGAACGCATAATGTCGTGGGGAAGTCGAACCCAATACTGCGATTTATTGGCAGAATACTTAGAAGATGCAGCAGATCTACTAAAGGGATTTCCTACACTACGCTTTTCAGCTTTTATAGTCCTGTCTTCCTCAGTTGCGTGTCATATTACGGTATATTAATAATTTTTACAGTGGCACGAAAGTCGAAATCATTTGCAGAACGATATTGGTTACTACATGAAATTAAGATGCTCTATTCGAAAAAACCGCACCTAAACATGATGCTCTATGAGACTCATCTATAATTGGCAAAAAACGTAGGAAACGCCGCAGTTTTCATGGCACTAGTAGAAAAAACTGAACACAACACATACACAGCAATGAAACATTTACAAACCAAACATAAACAGAAGATAATGAAACTAACAGTAAAAAAGACGCAAAAACACATTTACATTTTAAATGTGAAACCACATGAACACCAACACACATTCCATCCACGCTCAGTTAACCTAACAGAGACAGAACTACACGAAAATGAAAAAATGCTCTTGGAAAAAGGTTTGAAACACTGCACCAATAGTAAAGTGAACAATCAATACATAGAAAATCTCATAGTAGAAACCGAACACATCCTTACACGTGAAAAACAACAAAATAATTGTGAAATATACATAGGACTGACAAGAGAACTAGTAAAAGAAGAAATAAAAGGCATAATAAAACAAACACAGCAGACACACAATAAGAACAACCAAACAGAAGCAGCTACTATGAAAAGGTTAAAACAAAAGTTAACAGACAATAACGTATTAATAACAAGAGCAGACAAGGGAAATGTAACAGTACTCATGTGGATAAAGAGCAATACATCACAAAAACCAAGGAATACATAAACACCAACGCCATACAAAAACTGAAGTCAGATCCAACTACACGATTCCAGGCAAATGTGAAACGAACACTGAAAAACATTGAACACACACTCACAGACAAACAGAAATACTGCTTAACACAGAAAAACTCACAAGCACCGACACTCCGCGGTCAACCGAAAGTACATAAAGACGGAATGCCAATGAGAGCTGTTATCAACTTCAAGAAAGCCCCAACATACCACATAGCCAAACACCTCCAAAAGTTAGTTACAAAACACTATAAAGTAGAAAACAACATAACAGTGATAAACACAGGAAACCTAATAGAAAACATACAGAACATATAGGTACCACACACAGCATCACTGATTTCATTCGATATAGAAAATATGTATACCTCCATCCCTATCACAGAAACAATAGAAATCATAGAACAAAATCTCTCATCCCACAGCAACCTCCCCACAGATGCAGTAAAAGAAATAACATGCTCAGACTGACAATTGAACTAAACTACATTCAGTTTGAGAAAGAATATTATCTACAAACTGATGGACTGCCCATGGGATCCCCAATATCAGGAACACTAGCAAACATTTTCATCAGCCACCTAGAAAATCAGATATTTGATAAGATAACTACAAATGAAAGTTTCATAGTCATATATTGGTACAGATACGTGGATGACATTATTTGTCTGGTAGATGAGCCAAGTGAAAAAATAGATGAACTCCATTCAGAAATAAACAAAGCTCATCAAAACATAAAATTCACACTTGAAAAAGAAAAAGAAAATCAAATAAATTTTCTTGACATTACAATTAAAAAAGAAAATGGTAAACATACATTTAACATCTTTAGAAAACCAACAGCCACAGACACAATAATACATTCCACATCCAACCACCCACACAGCCAGAACCTCGCAGCACTAAGACACATGTTACATAGATTAAACAGAATCCCACTCAGAAAGAGAAACTATGAACAAGAAATGAGTACAATCATACAAATAGCTAGGAACAACGGGTATGACACACATGTGGTACACAAGCTCAATAAAAAAATAAAAACACAAATAAAAAACAAACACAACAGTTCCACAATACAAAAGAACTCACAAGCCGAAAACTTACAAACACACTCAACAAACACACACAATGACAACACCACACAGAAAAGAACCAGATGGTACACCATGACCTACACACATAAACTAACACACAGAGCTGCAAACATCCTAAAGAGACAAGGCTTCAAAATAGCATATAAGCCTGGGCAAACCCTTCAATCACACCTAAGCCAGCCAGCTACCAAGAGAGACAAATTCCAACAATCAGGAATATATAAACGTGAATGTCAAAGTTGTGATGCAGTATACATAGGCATGACATGCAGGAATTTTCAAACAAGATACAAAGAACATATCAGACGTTGGAAGTATGAAAGAAACCATTCCACATTTGCAGAGCATTTAAGACACTACAACCATCATCCTACAAACATGGAACAAGAAATGAAAATAATGAGAATAAGCAACCATGACAAACATCTTATACAAATGAGAGAAAACTTCCACATCCGGAAAGCCATAGCAGAAAACAAACATGTGATAAATGAACAAACACACATCAGCACAGGCTCCCTACTACACTCACATGAAGGAAATGGTAACATAAAACAAAAAATAATAAAAAGAAAGAAAGAAAACTCCTTCCCACATCATCTGGAGACACACACACACACACACACACACACACACACACACACACACATACACAAACGCACACACAAATGCATACATGAACAGACCACAGACACTTCAATAGTTACACTCATAAGTTTGGCAATAAAATTCGATCTTTGGCAAAAACATTTGGCAGTCGGCAACAGAAACCAAAACATTGCATTAAAACAAGCGTTCAGTGCATAGTGCTGTGGAACGTGGAAAAAACTGCAAATTGGCGTTCATAAGAAGAAGAACAACACCAAAAATGCAACAGGAGCTTAATATGTAAGAAATTGTCCACGCAACCTGTAAGTACAGTTCAAAACATTTCTACTTAATAGGAAATACCAACCACCAGAACTGTTTATAACCTATAGGCACAATGACAAAAATGTAAATAAATAGCTAACATATGTACATATTCCAGGCCACTGATGATGCCTTGCAGAAAGTAAAGGCGAAACGCGTATGGCACTAAAATTGTGTTTTATACAGTTGCTGTCAGACGGTCCATAAGTAAAAATTATTAATATACGCTTTTCAGTTTTCTTTTTGAGTACTGTTGCGCGATGTGTGATCCCTACCAGTTGGGATTAAAGGAGTACATGGAGAAAGTTCAAAGGAGGGCTGCATGTTTTCTACTATTGAGAAATACTAGAGAGAGTGTCACGGACATGATACAGGATTTGGGGTTGGACATCATTAAAACAAAGGCGTTTCTTTCTGCAACGGGATCCACTCACGAAATGTCAGTCATCAACTGTCCGCTCCAATTGCGAAAATATTTTGTTGACGCCGACCTATGTACGGAGAAATGATCATCATAATAAAATAAGGGAAATCGGAGCTCGCGCGGAAATAAATATGTGTTCGTTATTTCGGCGCGGTGTTCGATAGTTGAAGAGTAGAGTTATTGTGATGGCGGTTCGATGAACCATCTGACGGGCACTTAAAGTTGATTTGAAGAGTATCCATGGAGATGTAGATGTATTTCAGTCCTGATATAGCATATATACCACAAGCCCTAGTGAATGAAAACTATATTTGGAACTTAGAACTTTCACTCTCAGGTCTGAGAAGCATACATTTGAGGCTGAAGTGGACAAGCAGCCATCTCAAATTCATCTAATCTGAGTAGAGTTTCAATGCGTTATATAACTGTAGCGTAAACACTAGTGACACTTTAAGTTCCCATATATTTTAAATTCAGACTTTTTTGCCATTATCCTTTCGACAATCGTAAATAAATCCCCAATGGCGATGCCACGATGTAAATGCAAAATGTTTGGATAGAAACACATATAAATAAGTTATGTACTTTACGATGATGTAGATTTTTAGGAAGCCAAAAGAGTAGTAGGACGGCTCTTCCAATGGCCGATTCATACTTTTATTCGGGTGTATTTTTCTCCTATGGAGCCTGCATCACCAAAGGCAGAGTGACCAATACTCAGAAGAGAGACGGCTAATTCGTTAACACTGATATTACAGTTGTTAAAACACATTACCACAAGTTCACATTAAATTTCTTTCAGCCAGTAATTGTGAGTTATTAAGGTCGCATGTACTTACTACCTGCCTAACTGCTTCAGTACACTCGCCACGTTGTTGCAACAATTCACACTAGGGCTTCGATTCTTATTCTTCGGAGTCATCATTCATTTGATTAATTTAATTTGGACTGAGACAATTATCTCTGCTGGATCAATCTAACTTCTTCATTTACATTTGTCCTCCGTTACTTGTTACATGTAGTCTAGCATACGGCTTCCCCTGTAATATTTGTCTTCTACAACTTCCTGTTGTGCAAACAAAAAATATGCCACACGACACTTCTTTTTTTTCCGCTAGCTGCTTATATTTTATGACCCACCGTCTAACTTCTTATGGTGGGTCGTATATTGCCACTTAGCCGCTGTGACTGGGTCCGGGGTCCGCAGTGACTGAAAGTAACACCACACCGGCCCCCGGCCCCACTCACACCGTTGCCCGTGTCCCGCCACGTGGAGGCGGGCTCTGTTTAGATTTGATAGATTTGATATCTTTTTTTTTGTGCAGCATTAGAAAAACTTATAACTAATACAAAATCAAGTAAGATATTAATAAACAAAACGAAATTAAATATTTAGAAAGAAGGAAGGAAGAGAACTGAATAGAGAAGTTATAGGTATAATATGGCCCGTCACCTGGTTGTGGGCGGCGGCCCTGGGTCTTGGAATGACCCTCAAGACGCTGGCCATTGCTCACCATGCTTTTAACATCTACCATCCTAAAAACTACCTTAACTAGAAGAGATTAGGGTACGTTAAAGCTAGAAACTAAGACTAAGACCTCCATGTCCAGCCTGCTAAACTATTTACGATATACAATAGAGAAGTAACTGATTTTGTGCTTGGCTCAAAGTTGCTAATGAAAGGGTACTCGTGGTAAAAGTAATAAGGTAATGACGCTAACGGTTTGTGTTGAGCCTGCAAGGCTCCTAGTAGAGTACATCAGGCGCAAGCACCTCCCGGCCCCGCCGACAACACGACCTGAACGGTGGCTTTCCCCGATCTACCATAGGTATCCGTCGTGTTGGGCTCAAAAGAGAGGAACCACAATTAAGATCCTTCCATCCAGGACGTGCGCCGCCTCTTACCAAGGGGGCGTAGGTCCCTTGAAGAGGTGCCCAACTTTAAGCTTCAGATGAGAAGTTCTTAGTATAGTGGAGGTTGAGGTATAGGCTGTGTAGGTTGGTTGTACAAACAGTTCACACTGAGCCAATGAGACTTACAATGATACGTGGTGTGGCAGTTAGCACCTTCCGGCCCCGCCAGCAACACACCTGAGCGGTGGTTTTCCCCGATCTACCATAGGTGTCCGTCGGGTTGGGCTCAAAAGAGAGGGACCACAATTAAGATCCTTCCATACAGACTGTGCGCTGCCTCTTAACGGAAGGTGTAGGTCCCTTGAAGAGGTACCTAGCTTTAAGCTCTTATTGGACATGGTGATGCTGTTAACTATTTATATATACGGTGCAATCTGTTTTTAGGATTGTGTGTGACTTGTGCACCTCTTGTCGGTTGTTCCACTCTGTTCTTTGAATTTGACTTGGTTGACACTATGGATCATCCGCGCTGGACGCTTCAATATCTGTGTTGGTGCCCTGGTCTGTATCTGTTTCTTCTTCATCACTCGTGGTGCTAATCATATCTGTATACCCCTGGGCATCGTGACGTCTGTTTGGACCGACTTGCCTTCGGTAGGGTCTGTTCCGCAAGTATTCTATTTGTTGGATCTTCGAGATTTCGTCCGTTAGTTTGTTGAGTTCAGTCCACCTTTCCGGGTCGCGTATTATGGCATGTAGTTCGTTCTGTGTGTTCAGCCGATTTATGTGTACTGTGTGTCTTATGTTCGTGCGTTGTCCGCAGAAGAAGACAGCGACTTCACACTATTGGACTGGCAGACTCCCCTTATTGCCCAGATTATCACCTTTTGGATACCGATGAACATCGTTTTACTTGCGCATCATCGTCCGGAGTTTGGCGACTTAGACAGAAGATATTGGCTTGTTACCTCCGGGTCACACCTGATATGATTGACCCTCAGACCCTACTCTGTCCCGATGAAACTTACTTTCCGGCTGCAAAATATCATGCGCTTACATGGTTCAAAGGACTTACCGTCGACTACATCTTTAGCGACGGAGAGAAAGAGCAGCTTGATTACTGGTGGTTCCTACAAAATGCTCACAATGCCCTCGAACGCACACCGAAATACCGTACGCTCTTCGCAAATTATTTACGCAGCGTTTTCGTTAACACCCACTCAGCTGGGGAGTGCCAAGCTGCGGTTATTGTTCTGTGCCGCATCACACTAACGGCTGAACGTTCTGCCTTGTCAGCCATGAGCGAAAGAAGAGAGACAAGCTGCTGCAAGGATGCTGTTTTCCTTGAGGCACTGGCGAAGCAGATTGCCTCCGTTGCAGATGCCCTTCAAAGACGCTATTGGAGATATCAGATAACGATGACGAGGCTCCAAGTGGAACCAGTTACATTATTGAAGAACCTTCTAGTTGGAATTACATCAGTGATTTATATTTTTATTTCTTGATTACTCTTTTATGCCACCTTTGTTGTTGTAACACTTACTTTTAACACTTAGTTACTAGAATTCTCATTTGTACACGTTCCCTAAATGTAATCATGTAAAAAAGAAAAATTAAAAAAAGTGGCGAAGGATAGGAAAAAAAGGAAAAATATGGTAGAGCACTTGCCCGCGAAAGGCAAAGGTCCCGAGTTCGAGTCTCGGCCGGGCACACAGTTTTAATCTGCCAGGAAGTTTCAATACCATGTATTATCCATCCACCTGTGCGACGGCGGTCAACCAGAGACCATCTCCTTTCATTTAATATAAAGTTAAATTCGAATTACTCATTTTCTGTGGTAATTATGATATCGAATTCTTTATTTTAAGCGGCAATGAGAGTCTGATAGATTCAAGTAGTGGAACATAGTTCAGTTTTCTTTTTCAATCTAACCATTTGATTAAACTGAGATGCATGAGTTTCTCGGAATAGGGCGGAAAATCTATCATTGTCTTGGACTAGAGTAAATGCAGAATCGTTCGAGTCCCTTGTGGGTGGGCTGACCAGCGAAGAGAGGCCAAACGACAAGCAGGTAGTTCTGTGGAATGAGGCAGTCACGGTCTGTTTAACTATCTGTGCTAGGCCCTCATAGTGTTTCCGGGACACGTGAGTCTGTTTTCCTTTTCGATATTTTATTTCTTATTTTAGAACAGCCATGCATCCCTGTAATTCAGTGTCGTAAATTGAGAAAGAAAAGAGAAAGAACGCGTTTTAATGTGTGTGAGAATTGGATATACGTCCTAATGCCTTTTTCCTCCCAGTCTCTGTTCATCACTTCTTCGTCCTCCTCTCTTTGTCTGTCTCTTTGACCTCCTCCTCCCCCATTCTCTGCCCACCACTTCCTGCTCCCTCTCTCTGCCCATCACCTCCTGCTCCCATCTCTCTCACCGTGTATCCCGTCCCCTCTCTTTCCTCTTCTCTCTGTCCATCACCTCCTGCCCATCGTAGTATTTGTCCACATCCTCCTCCACCCTCTCCCTCACCAACTACTCCATTCCCCCTAGCCACCCTCTGTTCTCCTCTCTCTGGTCATATCCACCTCTCCCTATTCTCTGCCCATCTTCTCCTTCGTCTCACTCTCAAACTCCACCTGAACTCTCGCTCAAACCATCTCCTCTTTCTGCATATTATGTCCATTTCTCCTCGCCCCTCTGACCATATTCTCTTTCCTCTTCTCTGAACCTGTTCCTTTTTTGCCTTTATTCCAGTTTCAGCTTGTGTAGTCATACTCAAATAATAAGTATTGAAGAGACAGATACAACTTCCATGTTCGCTAACAACTTTTCGCTATTATACACTCCTGGAAATTGAAATAAGAACACCGTGAATTCATTGTCCCAGGAAGGGGAAACTTTATTGACACATTCCTGGGGTCAGATACATCACATGATCACACTGACAGAACCACAGGCACATAGACACAGGCAACAGAGCATGCACAATGTCGGCACTAGTACAGTGTATATCCACCTTTCGCAGCAATGCAGGCTGCTATTCTCCCATGGAGACGATCGTAGAGATGCAGGATGTAGTCCTGTCGAACGGCTTGCCATGCCATTTCCACCTGGCGCCTCAGTTGGACCAGCGTTCGTGCTGGACGTGCAGACCGCGTGAGACGACGCTTCATCCAGTCCCAAACATGCTCAATGGGGGACAGAACCGGAGATTTTGCTGGCCAGGGTAGTTGACTTACACCTTCTAGAGCACGTTGGGTGGCACGGGATACAAGCGGACGTCCATTATCCTGTTGGAACTGCAAGTTCCCTTGCCGGTCTAGGAATGGTAGAACGATGGGTTCGATGACGGTTTGGATGTACCGTGCACTATTCAGTGTCCCCTCGACGATCACCAGTGGTGTACGGCTCGCTCCCCACACCATGATGCCGGGTGTTGGCCCTGTGTGCCTCGGTCATATGCAGTCCTGATTGTGGCGCTCACCTGCACGGCGCCAAACACGCATACGACCATCATTGGCACCAAGGCAGAAGCGACTCTCATCGCTGAAGACGACACGTCTCCATTCGTCCCTCCATTCACGCCTGACGCGACACCACTGGAGGCGGGCTGCACGATGTTGGGGCGTGAGCGGAAGACGGCCTAACGGTGTGCGGGACCGTAGCCCAGCTTCATGGAGACGGTTGCGAATGGTCCTCGCCGATACCCCAGGAGCAACAGTGTCCCTAATTTGCTGGGAAGTGACGGTGCGGTCCCCTACGGCACTGCGTAGGATCCTACGGTCTTGGCGTGCATCCGTGCGTCGCTGCGGTCCGGTCCCAGGTCGACGGGCACGTGCACCTTCCGCCGACCACTGGCGACAACATCGATGTACTGTGGAGACATCACGCCCCACGTGTTGAGCAATTCGGCGGTAGGTCCACCCGGCCTCCCGCATGCCCACTATACGCCCTCGCTCAAAGTCCGTCAACTGCACATACGGTTCACGACCACGCTGTCGCGGCATGCTACCAGTGTTAAAGACTGCGATGGAGCTCCGTATGCCACGGCAAACTGGCTGACACTGGCGGCGGCGGTGCACAAATGCTGCGCAGCTAGCGCCATTCGACGGCCAACACCGCGGTTCCTGGTGTGTCCGCTGTGCCGTGCGTGTGATCATTGCTTGTACAGCCCGCTCGCAGTGTCCGGAGCAAGTATGGTGGGTCTGACACACCGGTGTCAATGTGTTCTTTTTTCCATTTCCAGGAGTGTATATTCCACATGTATAGTAATACTTTATATTTATTAAGAATATACAGCAGGTCTTCGTACGAGCGTGAAGTAAATCAGTCAAGATGTACTACACATTTTTAGTAATAAAATTCCCTTTAGATATTATTATTTATTACTTATATATTATAAAAACATGGGCATACTCGAGTGCACCGTTCTGTCTAAATTCCCAAGCACTCAGTGACTTTCGGACATTGAAGATTTGGCACCAACGAAAATTTTTATTCTTATCTATAACGATGTAAACGTTCGTTTGTAAAAGGATACGGACGTTAACACAAAATGCCATGTTATTTTGTACAAAATCGTAAACTTCCAAAAGTTCTTGACCAGCTGCTTTGTATTTCGACTCGACGTTTTATTCTCATGCACCTACTAGAGCGCAATATATCATACGGCGCTCACGTACCTATAAAGAAGCATGCACGTGCATGCGAGTACAACGTTTTGTTAAAATACCAAAGCAGTTGGTGAAGAATCTTTGGAGGTTTATGATTTTGTTCAAACGAGGATTTACGTTTTTCTTTATATAGATTAAATAGGCAACTATAAAGCGGTAGCTGACTTTTTCCCTATGCCGTCACACGAAGTCCTGGACCAGAAGATGATGACAAATGATATCTGGCATCATTCATATTCATAGAAGCCTTCACACACATATTTATTTATTGTCATTCTGTACGCAGAACTGAGACCCCGAACAGCTTGCATGTCACTTGATTTCATATTCCTCAACAACGCAGGTGGGAACCAAATCCAATTTTGCCCATCATTTCCTATAATAGTTTAAGACATAAAGAAAATTATAACACACGAATGCTAATGGTACGCACGCAGACGCAAAACAGTTTCGCACTTTTTCATCACTCGGATTGGCACATAATCGTGGGTTCTTTAGTGCCATATGCGATTAAATTCTTTCACACAGCTATTTTGATCGAAAATTATTACACGGTATTACATCGTGAAGACTTGGAATCTCTTCCTGATGAAAACTTCATAGAAGTCTTTGGCAGTTTTAACACAACAAAATTTTTCGTTTCAAATAGCGTCACCTGGAATGGCATAACGGCCTCAAAATATCTCAACAACTGACATGAGACTGGCAGCGTTCTGAAAATTGTTCCTGTAATTCTTTCAGCACTGCAGTGAATTCTTCAAATTAGCATTTTCTTTAAAGCCAGAGAGCTTAGGGAAATTGGCCGCATTCTTTGTCAGGTGTTGTTCCTTGCACAATGTGATTTTATTTTTCAATGCCCAACTTTCCTCATACAATATACCTTCTAATATGTTACTGATGGTATTATGGGCCATCAACTATGTCCATCAACTTAACCAACGTTCTTCGCGCTTACATAAGTGGGAATCAATGTGTTTCCATTGGAAGGCTCTAGAGTCCAGAATCGGTGAGTGAGTGGGGCATATTCGCCTTAGCGTTGAGGAAATCGTCCCACGAACGCACCAGGTTGAAGATAGTCGTTTGGTAAATATCCGTATCCAACAGTGCGGCTCTCGCAGCCGAGCGAAGCAGACGTGCGGTGTGCGCTCTCCGCTGTCAGAGAGGGCCCGCGCGCCTTGTTTACTTTCGTCGGCCGACACTAACGTGACGCCGTAGCGCTACAAGACCATGGCAAACCAATAAAGAAGATCAACCTTGAAATTCACATTTCGGAATGACTTTACCCGACCAAAGGCGCTCGAAGTCGAACGCTTTTTAAAAGACGGAGCCAAGATCCCGGTTGCCGACATTGTCGGCATTCACTTTTCGATCGTCAGTAGCACGGTCTATGTAAAGCTCATAAACGAAACTACATGCGACAAGGTGCTTCGTGAGATGAAACAAGAACTCCGCTTCTGCCACGCAGATGGCAATGTTCGCAACGTCGAGGTCGTCCATGTCGCAATGGGACTGCGGACTGTACGCATATTCGAACTTCCATTTGAACTCCCGGCGGCAGAAGTTGTAGCGGCGCTCCGCCCCTACGGCACGGTACACGAACACGTGGCTGAAAAATGGACCCAGTTTAAGACGTATCCAGTACTCAATGGAGTACACCAAGCACGCATAGATCTCCAACGACACGTGCCATCCTATCTACAGACAGGAGGACGCCGGGCCATAGTTATTTATGACGGCCAGCTGAAGACGTGTTCCGGATGCGGCAAGGAAAGTCACCTTCGTTCCGAGTGCCTCCAGCGTCGGATCACACAACTCCCACCGTAGGACATTGCACCACCAGCGGCGAAGACTATTCTACCCGTGACTTACGCGGCGGCGCTCACGACGTTCTCCAAACAACAGACACGGCCGACCGCTTCAGCGGTACAAGAATCACTTTCCACGGACAAAAACCTGGATGATCCAGCGACCTGGCCAGTGGTGGTAAATAGTGCTACGACTCTGCAGATACCGAACGCGACAGACATTGACGCCAGCAAGATGGCAATTGATTCCCTTATAGTACCGACCGAAGCGTTTGTTCCGGCGGAGCGTGAGTCAGTGCCGTCTTCTGACAATGAAGGCCATGTACGGAAACAGCGATCACCGAAACGCCGAAAGCGCCATCGTCGGACCGTGTCGGAACACAGCGGTTCGCATTCGGCCGAGGAAGAGCAACTGACCACTCAAGAAGCCAGCCGCGAAGCTGAGGCTGTTTCCACTGACTCCAACCGTGCAGAACAGACGGAAAAACATGCAGCTTTCGACCATCAGCCCATTGACAGAAACAGTCAGCAGCGGGAAGGTACCAGTGCAGGCAGCGGAGTCGCCCGGTCCCTTACTATCAAACATTCCGATGCTATGGAACATGAACAGACATCCGCGCCCGCTTCGTGGGCCGAAGACGTCGAGACACAAGATCCCGATCCGCGGCCAGCTGAGGCGCTGCCGGATCATGCAGCATAAGCAGCACAAGGAGGACCGCGTTCGGCGGGGGGTGACATCACTTCCGATTTTCGCTTCTCTCCAACTTCAACATGGATAACCTCGCCCAAACAACGCGTTGCCAGGCTTACCGCCTGGCGACAATGAATATCAACATGATCAGTTCTCCTGTCAAGATCCAACTTTTGAAAGGAACCATACGAGCCATGGGAGTTGACTTTGCTTTCCTACAAGAAGTGAAAACGACTGCACTCCCGCACTTTTACGGTTACGCCACACATGTGACGCCCGGTAGCCCCGCAGACACCGGAGTGGCAATATTAGTGCGTGAAGGTATTGAAGTTACCGACGTCACGTTTCTTCCCTCCGCGCGAGGAACAGCATTTACGGCACTCAACACCCGATTCATTAATGTTTACGCGCCGTCGGGTACCACAAGACGTCACGACCGCACCAGATTCTACTCCACAGATGTCGCTCCCCTTTTCCTTTGACGATACGACCACAGCGTCTTCGCCGGCGATTTTAATTGCGTACTTCACCCCAAGGACCAAATCCCACATTACACGCCTTGTCCGGAACTGGGTGCGATGATCCAAGAACTTCACTTGTGCGACACGTGGGAAAAAGACCACGTTAACCGCTCTGGCCACACTCACCTTACCAGTCATTCGGCCAGCCGACTTGACCGCATATATGTGTCACAAGATCTCACACAAGGTGTGGTGGACGCCGAACTATGGCCTCAAGCCTATTCTGATCACAGTGCCTATGTCTGCACTATACACCTACGCCCCCAATAAGTCTGGCGCAGCAGTAGCTTTTGGAAGCTCAACATAACTCATCTCCAGGACCTGAATTGCCGTCGGCAAGTTGCAGCAACGTGGACTGACTGTGAACGCCGCCACCCACGATACACCTCGACCCTGGAGTGGTGGCTCCTCTGTACCAAACCAACAATCCGTAGGACACTTACGTAATATGGCAAGGATGTTACTGCGTGGCATCGACAGACCCTCGATTTTTACTACGCGGCACTCAGGGACCTCGACGCGTTACCCCCTTCCCCGGAGAGACAACATGACCAAAGCAGAATCAAGGCTCACATACTATCATTGACGAAGCGCCGACTAGAAGGTGCAGTAGTCTGCTCGCGACGGCACGACCGAACGGTTGCAGAGGAACCCACTATGCACCACGTTGTGGCGGATAACCGCTGACAACACCAATCACACAACTCAGGACACACGACGGTCGCTTATGTACGACCCCAGCAACCATAGTAAAGGCGGTGGAGGATCATTTTAGTGATCTTTACAAGGAAAGAACCGTCGATGACGAGGCCACTACTGAAGTGTTACAGCAGGTAACACGAACTATCGACGAGGCTACCGTGAATGCACTATCAGAGGTAATTTCACTCGAAGAAGTCGAAGACGCCGTGGACAAAGGTGCGGCCAATAAGTCTCCTGGACCTGATGGATTGCCCATCGAATTCTACCGGACTTTCCGTGACATCATGATGCCTCGGTGGGTTATAATGTTCCGTGAACTTATGTCTCCAGACTGTGTTGTGCCGCCAGCGTTTGTAGAAGGACTTCTCATACCGGTACACAAGCCAGGTGGAGGGCTATCGATTACCGACTATCGGCCGTTGACAATGCTGAACGCCGATTACGAGATTTTCACCAGGTTTATGGCGAGCCGTGTTAAAACGACTTTGCCGATGATTCTCGCTCCAGAACAGTCGTCGCAGGGGGGAGAAGCCAATATACCCATGGCCACCGGTGACAGAAGGGACTTAATAGCGATCGCTTCTGCGTGCCGTCTGAGAGCGGGGATCGTCTCCGTCGATTTCAACCGCGCCTTTGATAGAGTGCACCACAACTTCCTCCTACGAGTGATGGACTGTATGGGATTCCCCCCGGGCCTCATCGACACCCTACGGCGTCTTTGGACCGCAGCCAGCTCACACGTCCAGGTCAATGGAAGGACGGTAGGACCAGTACCCATTAAGAGGTCTCTACAACAGGGTTGTCCCCTTTCTACCTACCTTTATGCAATCGCACTCGAGCCACTCCTAGGGGGCCTTAACCACCGCCTATCTGTCATCACGCTGCGGGACGTCACCTTTCGCTATAGGACATACGCTGACGACCTACTGCTGGTGGTTCGTTCCAATGACGAAGTTCAAAGCGTACTAACCTGGATTGAGCGATACGGACAGGCCGCAGGCAGTCTTCTGAACATCAACAAGTCGCCGGCGTTGGATATTGGGCGTGGTCTCGGACCGAAAGCCCTCGCTGCCCTCCCACCAGTTTCTGATCTGCGATATTTGGGAATCACGTTCAAGAAAGATGTACGTAAAACACCTGCAGCAAACTGCCGACGGTTATTACAGATCATACGCACAGTAGTGCGACAGAACCAGCTCCGGGACTTGAATCAGCTACAACGTGTTGAATACCTGAACCTCTACTTAGCATCAAAACTCAACTACGTGGCACAGGTTCCCCCTCTACCGCTGCAGATAGGTCGCCGGCTTCAGGCGGCCTTCAGTTACTACGTTTCCGCGGGTCATATCTTTAAAGTACGATACGACTCTCTTATCCGCCCAGTGCAAAAAGGAGGGCTGGGATTGGTCAACGTCAAGACGAGAGCAGCTGCCCTTTACATGAGCAACATGAGGAACCGATGGAAAAGTCAATATACCTCTCTCACGGGTCGTTTACTACAGGTTCTGATGCCAGTCTCTAACGTCCCGCTTGTGTCGGTTGCGCACGTCGCACCACAGCTCTCCCATGTGTCGACCTTCATTCTTGATTACAGCTACGTCAGCTCGAACCTCTCCGCCACACGTCCACCAAGGGCGAAAGATTTTTATACCAACCTTCTGCGGGCTGTTCCCCATAACGTGGTGGAGAACAAGTACCCTACGGTTCACTGGCCAAGAGTGTCGAAAACGATACACCACAACTTTTTTTCATCCACGGTGCGTTCGAAGTGGTATCAGATCGCCAACAAAAAATATGCCACACGACAGCGACTTCACACTATTGGACTGGCAGACTCCCCTTATTGCCCAGATTATCACCTTTTGGATAGCGATGAACATCGTTTTACTTGCGCATCATCGTCCGGAGTTTGGCGACTAACACAGAAGATATTGGCTTGTTACCTCCGGGTCACACCTGATATGATTGACCCTCAGACCCTACTCTGTCCCGATGAAACTTACTTTCTGGCTGCAAAATATCATGCGCTTACATGGTTCAAAGGACTTACCGTCGACTACATCTTTAGCGACGGAGAGAAAGAGCAGCTTGATTACTGGTGGTTCCTACAAAGTGCTCACAATGCCCTCGAACGCACACCGATATACCGAACGCTCTTCGGAAAATATTTACGCAGCGTTTTCGTTAACACCCACTCAGCTGGGGAGTGCCAAGCTGCGGTTATTGTTCTGTGCCGCATCACACTAACGGCTGAACGTTCTGCCTTGTCAGCCATGAGCGAAGGAAGAGAGACAAGCTGCTGCAAGGATGCTGTTTTCCTTGAGGCACTGGCGAAGCAGATTGCCTCCGTTGCAGATGCCCTTCAAAGACGCTATTGGAGATATCAGATAACGATGACGAGGCTCCAAGTGGAACCAGTTACATTATTGAAGAACCTTCTAGTTGGAATTACATCAGTGATTTTTATTTATTTTTTTTGATTACTCTTTTATGCCACCTTTGTTGTTGTAACACTTACTTTTAACACATAGTTACTAGAATTCTCATTTGTACACGTTCCCTAAATGTAATCATGCAAAAAAGAAAAAAGAAAAAAAAGTGGCGAAGGATAGGAAAAAAAGGAAAAATATGGTAGAGCACTTGCCCGCGAAAGGCAAAGGTCCCGAGTTTGACTCTCGGTCGGGCACACAGTTTTAATCTGCCAAGAAGTTTCAATACCATGTATTATCCATCCACCTGTGCGACGGCGGTCAACCAGAGACCTTCTCCTTTCATTTAATATAAAGTTAAATTCGAATTACTCATTTTCTGTGGTAATTATGATATCAAATTCTTTATTTTAAGCGGCAATGAGAGTCTGATAGATTCAAGTAGTGGAACATAGTTCAGTTTTCTTTTTCAATCTAACCATTTGATTAAACTGAGATGCATGAGTTTCTCGGAATAGGGCGGAAAATCTGTCATTGTCTTGAACTAGAGTAAATGCAGAATCGTTCGAGTCCCTTGTGGGTGGGCTGACCAGAGAAGAGAGGCCAAAGGACAAGTAGGTAGTTCTGTGGAATGAGGCAGTCACGGTCTGTTTAACTATCTGTGCTAGGCCCTCATAGTGTTTCCAGGACACGTGAGTCTGTTTTCCTTTTCGATATTTCATATCTTATTTTAGAACAGCCATGCATCCCTGTAATTCAGTGTCGTAAATTGAGAAAGAAAAGAGAAAGAACGCGTTTTAATGTGTGTGAGAATTGGATACACGTCCTAATGCCTTTTTCCTCCCAGTCTCTGTCCATCATTTCCTCATCCTCCTCTCTTTGTCTGACCACCTCCTCCCCCCATTCACTGCCCACCATTTCCTGCTCCCACTCTCTGCCCATCACCTCCTGCTCCCATCTCTCTCACTGTGTATTCTGTACCCTCTCTTTCCTCTTCTCTCTGTCCATCATCTCCTGCCCATCGTAGTATTTGTCCACATCCTCCTCCACACTCTCCCTCACCAACTACTCCTGTCCCCCTAGCCACCCTCTGTTCTCCTCTCTCTGGTCATATCCACCTCTCCCTAATCTCTGCCCATCTTCTCCTTCGTCTCACTCTCAAACTCCACCTGAACTCTCGCTCAAACCATCTCCTCTTTCTGCATATTATGTCCATTTCTCCTCGCCCCTCTGTCCATATTCTCTTTCCTCTTCTCTGACCCTGATCCTTTTTTGCTTTTATTCCAGTTTCAGCTTGTGTAGTCATACTCAAATAATAAGTATTTAAGGGACAGATACAACTTCCATGTTCGCTAACAACTTTTCGCAATTATATGTTTCACATGTATAGTAATACTTTATATTTATTAAGAATATACAGCAGATCTTCGTACGAGCGTGAAGTAAATCAGTTAAGAATTACTCCACATTTTCAGTAATAACATTTCCCTTTAGATATTATTATTTATTACTTATACATTATAAAAACATGGGCATACTCGAGTGCACCGTTCTGTCAAAATTCCCAAGCACTCAGTGACTTTTGGACGTTGAAGATTTGGCACCAACGAAAATTTGCGTTCTTATCTATAACGATGTAAACGTTCGTTTGTAAAAGGATACGGACGTTAACACAAAATGCCATGTTATTTTGTACAAAATCATAAACTTCCAAAAGTTCTTGACCAGCTGCTTTGTATTTCGACTCGACGTTTTATTCTCATGCACCTACTAGAGCGCAATATATCATATGGCGCTCACGTACCTATAAAGAAGCATGCACATGCATGCAAATGCAACGTTGTGTTAAAATACCAAAGCAGTTGGTGAAGAATCTTTGGAGGTTTATGATTTTGTTCAAACGAGGATTTGCGTTTTTATTTATATAGATTAAATAGGCAACTATAAAGCGGTAGCTGCCTTTTTCCCTATGCCGTCACACGAAGTCCTGGACCAGAAGATGATGACAAATGATATCTGGCATCATTCATATTCATAGAAGCCTTCACACACATATTTATTTATTGTCATTCTGTACGCAGAACTGAGACGCCGAACAGCTTGCATGTCACTTGATTTCATATTCCTCAACAACGCAGGTAGGCACCAAATCCAATTTTGCCCATCATTTCCTATAATAGCTTAAGACATAAAGAAAATTATATCACACGAATGCTAATGTTACGCACGCAGACGCAAAACAGTTTCGCACTTTTTCATCACTCGGATTGGCACATAATCGAGGGTTCTTTAGTGTCATATGCGGTTAAATTCTTTCACACAGCTAGTTTGATCGAACATTATTACATGGTGTCCTGATGAAAACTTCATAGAAGTCTTTGGCAGTTTTAACACAACAAAATTTTTCGTTTCAAATAGCGTTCACCTGGAATGGCATAACGGCCTCAAAATATCTCAACAACTGACATGAGACTGGCAGCGTCCTGAAAATTGTTCCTGTAATTCTTTCAGCACTGCAGTGAATTCTTCAAATTAGCATTTTCTTTAAAGCCAGAGAGCTTAGGGAAATGGACAGCATTCTTTGTCAGGTGTTGTTCCTTGCACAATGTGATTTTATTTTTGAATGCATCAACTTTCCTTATACAATATACCTTCTAATGTGTTACTGATGGTATTATGGGCCTTCAACTATGTCCATCAACTTAACCAACGTTCTTCGCGCTTACATAAGTGGGAATCAATGTGTTTCCATTGGAAGGCTCTAGAGTCCCGAATCGGTGAGCGAGTGGGGCATATTCGCCTTAGTGTTGAGGAAATCGTCCCAAGAACGCACCAGGTTGAAGATACTCGTTTGGTAAATGACCGTATCCTGCTGTTTGAAGAAGTCTGTTGCACATACTCATACAACAGAAATGATCGACTTTTCAAGGATTTTTCTAAGAGGCCTAAGGCGTGATAGTCACATGTGGAGAGAACTACAGGGTGGGTACTCGAATATCTCCAAGATGAGTTGGTGTAACTTCTGCATTACGACATTACTGCTATAGGGATGTGCGTTATCATGAAACAGTAGTCCCTCTTGCCTTAGTTGTCCTGTATTTGTCCACCATAGAGCAATACTGTTCCCCAGCAACGAAGACTCCACGAGGCAGGCCATTCAGATCGATGGGCGTTTCGCGTCGAAAAGCGACCAGCAAGGAACTTGACGCACCATTCCACAATGGTGTTTTGCGACAGACACACTCCCCCTTACACATTCTTCAATCTTCTTTGAATGTCTACAGGTGTTTAATGTTTGGCAGTCCATTTGTTCCTGTAATTCTTTCAACCCCGCAATAAATTATTTAAATTCGCATCTTCGTTACCACCATAGAGCTTAGTGAAATGGACAGCACGTAGGTCCTGTTTGGGCAACCTGGAAATAACTTCGCCAAAGTTCACGTTTCAGCATTTACCGCAGGCACGTCGGAAAGACACGGGCACTAATCTCTTGCCCACATGTCAGTGCTTATATACTCGCACAGGAAATTCTTTGATCACCGTTATATTGAAGTCTCAGAACTCTTCATTCAGTTTTATCAAAAACTATTGAAACTGACGGTGTATAATGCGTATGACTTCAGAATATTTCAGTTTTATCATGTGCTCCATGCCTGTAAATTTAGCGCAAAGTATTTCTTGATGTTCGAAACAATGAATCCCATACAAATCTTCTGTGATGGTCATAGTTTTATGCTTTGGGGGAACCTATTCGTGGATGGTGTTGTGATCTGTAATTCGTAGAAATCTGAAGTTCTCGTCGATTATGCGACTGTGTAAGACATGTTGAGACTTCTCATCCTTCTCTTTGAAAGCGTGCCGTCATTTCTTTTCCTTTTTAAAGGCTAGTGACGATAGATCAATACGCTGCCTCTGTTTTTGAACAATGGGCACTGTAACTTTGAGCTTCCTTTATACCACGAACAAATAGGTGGGGATAAACATCACTGCAGATACAATTCTGCTGTATTGAAGAAAGTCACGCCGAGCGAGAAATCTCGCTTCATATGTCTTGGAGAAACAGTGTCGCACTGAACCAGTTATTTCACTGTATCGGGTAGTTCCGAAATGAACAGATCATAGCCGAAACGGGCCTTACAGTGCCGAAACGTACCGCTGAGTGGCGAGACAGACCGAGTCCCAGACCACGCATGATGCACAGTGTGCACGCATGAACTTTTGCACGGCGTGGCCGACCGTGCTGTAAACCATCAGGAATGATGAAAGGCTTAAAATCCTGATCAAGATCTTCGGCTGTTTTCCTAAAACATTTGAGGCCATTACTAGTATGTATCCTTCAACAAAGCCATGTCTGCGTGTAACCTCCCTCTTACTAATAGGCCTATTCTGCTTGCGATATAAAATATGACCGTGGATCGCGTGTATGCCTAATGGATTTTCTCTAATTGTGTAAGGCTATCTTCTCCGAAGAAGTGGTACCAATAAGTAGGAGGAAAGTGTACAACCGACCCTTCTGATGGAAAGTCCACTAAAAATAAAAGTAATTAAACCGAACAGGGCTATAATTTGGAAACTGACAGTTATTTTGTGCATTTGCTCGCGAACAACACTGGACAGAAACGGGTAAGACTGATCATGAATCCAAAAGTTACACTAATGAACGAAAAGGAAGTAAATAACCGTCGACAGCACACTAGGGTAATTTACATCCAGAATCCTGTACAAGATGATGGGAAAGAAAAACATGTATTATTAACCACTGACGTGGCATCTAAAGATTGCCACGTTTCTTTTTTTTTTTTTTTTTTTTTTAGACACTAATATTTTAAGTGAGTATGTAATGATAAAGAAAACTGAGAAGGGACTCTTATGTTTGGCATTAAATTTTGAAAAAGGCAATAAAGTAATGAATTGCAATTAAACTATATGTTAGTAGTGACCTTCGTTATGTGAACAATGATTTTCAGTGACCTCAACATAACGTCATCAAAGAAATTTAGAAAAAAAAGCAAGCACTTTTTACTTTGCCGTTACTTATTTTGCATATCGGAATTCACATTATTGTCTGACAACTGAGCTTTTCTACTGACTTTAACAGAATTAAATACTAGAATATGTACCAAACCAAACAGCCATGTGCTCCAAGCTAATGTAAAATAAATAAAACTTCTGTTCTCTTAATTTTTGCATTTTCTTTAGATTTGGATTTTTTTCAGTGATAGATTCTCTAACTTGAAAAATGAAATTGCTTTACTTTAGTCATATACTGAAGCCTCTGTTGTACAGCAGTTAACTGAAAGTAGACTAAGGCTAAAATTCTTAAAAGAGAAATTTTTCATTAATAAACTGGCTGTAACTTTTACGGTATATTGATAATTTTAACTTATGGACCGTCTGACAGCAACGGAATAAAACACAATTTTAGTGCCATACGCGTTTCGCCTTTATTTTCTGCAAGGCATCATCAGAGGCCTGGAATATGTATATATGTCAGCTATTTTATTTACATTTTTGTCATTGTACCTATAGGTTATAAACAGTTCTGGTGGTTGGTATTTCCTATTAAGTAGTAATGTTTTGAACTGTACTTACAGGTTGCGTGGACAATTTCTTACATATTAAGCTCCTGTTGCTTTTTTGGTGTTGTTCTTCTTCTTATGAACGCCAATTTGCGATTTTTCCACATTCCACAGCACTATGCACTGAATGCTTGTTTTAATGCAATGTTTTGGTTTCTGTTGTCGACTGTCAAATGTTTTTGCCAGAGATCGAATGTTATTGAGTGTAACTCTTGAAGTATCTGTGGTCTGTTCGTGTATGCATGGCATCATCAAATTAACATGGCTGTAACTTTTCAGTTTCTTTCTTATGACACTCAGTTAGCATTTTAGAAAAAAAAAAGGGAACAAGGTTGCTGCTTGGTAACAATGTCTGCGGGCAATGAGGACACAATCGCCCTGAGTTTAACTGATTATTATTTAAATAAATCTTATAAATCAAATCACATTCAATTGTGCAGCTGGGTTAGCCGTTAATACTTTCTACCATGGACAGTTTTACTTCAGTGCTGTGCATACGACGAAACTCGAAGCCGACGACGAAACTGTGTTGCTGGAACTTCTGCTGTTGTTGAAGACGGTAGCATATTGTGGAGCCACGGCTGATTATAGGAACGGGAAATCGTAATTAATACAGCCTGTTCCGCCCGTCCACTGTCCGTACTCCTGCTCTAGACATCTGGCCGGCGCGCGTACATGATGCCACCGAAAATGGTACTCTCTACTGCGAGAGCGTTAATACCACACTTCCGCATACTACAAGTTCTGGAATCCGCCTCCCCCTCTCTCCGCGCGCTCTGTGCAACAACTCCCTACCCAAAGATTTTAGAACTCACAAGCACTGCTATTATCGTTGCTAGTCGATGAAAATAACAGTTCCTTTGGCTTTTTCCCGGAACTTATAAGTTTCACAGTGAAAAACAGATAAATACAATGGAACGTCAACAGACTTCTACCTGAATGTACACATACAGGTAAGCAATGTCCTTACTTATTAAAAGAAAGCGTTTAAATTACAAATATTTGCAGACAATTCAGAAAAAATGTTATATATCAGTAACAGGTGCCATGCATCCTGCATTTTCGGTGTTACAAGTGCCTCTATCACATCCACAGTAAAGATATCGGTTCCATACGAATGTATGACTAGCTTTTTATTCTGTTAAGATCACAAAACTGGCAGCATTGTAAAATCCCTGGATGGAGAAAAATTACTATTTTACTTACTGTTATCACACTATGCTCTATGACCATTCCACAAATCAAGTTCATGTACTAAGATCAAGCACACAAGAAGGTACACAATATTAAAAGCCAACAGTCGACAGACACTAAAACATTTAATTAAGCTGCTCCTGTCTAGTCCTGAAACTCGTATTCTTCATACCTTTTCGATATACAGAGTGTTTCCGTAAGAACGCGAAAATTTTAACAGGACATAGACGATGCTCCACTAAACAATTTGAGGCAGGGAACCTGGAGTCTGAGCGGTCAGATTAAGGAGATAACAGGAATAACATCAGATTACATTATTGTTTACATTAGTTACAGTTAACCGCAAACACCATGACAGACACAATGAACTTACTGTTTGTACTGTACCTTACAAAATGTACTGAAACTGACGGTCACCATCCTCCATGCAAGCATGACATCGGCGAATAGTATTCTGAAACACCGTGACAAATAATCCTGGTGCGTTTCGAATCACATCACAGGCTGCTATAATTCTGTTAATTCCTTGTTTTCTTGCAGGAAATAAAGAATGTACATGTAAATAAAGAGAACAGTAGGTGTAAGCTTGTACGCAGGTTAGTTAAATAATCTGGAAAACAGTAATGCTGGTCAAAGCGATGTACAAATTTACCTCCACGTCTTCTCAAGCTGGCTTCTCCGACCCTAGCTTCCCTACCTCAAATTGTTCAGTGGAGTATTGTCTATGAACTGTTGCAGTTTTGAGCGCTCTTACGGAGACACGCTGTATAGGTAGTGGAACGCATTTTAAGGTACTGCATCATTCGGCTGTAGCGGTCTGCCTTGACTGTTCTTAGACTGCTTCACTATCTTCACACACTCCCGACCCTGGATGCGCAAAGAATATTGAGTCCGGTCCAGGTAAAAATCGCCCACAGTAGTGGTGTAAAATCAAACTACGGTGAATACACAATCATTGATTAACATGACGGCCTTGACTAAAATACACAGCAGGTCAAGTTAATGAATGAAAATTTTGATTTGCTTGGGAATGTTTCTTCCAATAATTATTTTCAAATGAAATAACACTGATGAAAAACGCCAATTCAATAATAACTACAATTGCCGGCCGATTTGGCCGAGCGGTTCTAGGCACTTCAGTCCGGAACCGCGCGACCGTTACGGTCGCAGGTTCGAATCCTGCCTGGGGCAGGTTTAAGTAGTTCTAAGTTCTTTGTGCGCCCTAAAACACTAATAATCATCATCATCATCTAAGTTCTAGGGGACTGATGACCTCAGATGTTAAGTCGCATAGTGCTCAGAGCCATTTGAACCAATAACTACAATCATCCATCTCTTCAGCATCAGAAAACTACCAATCACGTGAGTATGAAAGTTTTAACTAATTTTATGCTTGTATTATGAGAAACAGAAATCCATAAAATATTCCTCTAACTGTCGTTTAATAAATTCATATAATACAGACGCAATTTCAGTTCAATAAAAAACTGTTCTGTCACAAAATATAGTCTTACGTCCGTCATTACGAAAACGTGAGAAAGTCAGGCGTGTGGCAGTACTCGCTTCATTTTTGCGTTCGGCAGCGGTGGTGTCTCGCCGTCCTTCGGCTTTCCGGTGTGTTGTAGCCCTGCTGCGGTTGCTCACGCGGCCGGTTACCAGGAATGTCACTGTCCCCAGCATCTGCGTGGCTCGTTATAATATGTAGCTTCTTGCAGTAGCACAACATTTGCCCCAATTGTAGTTCCGCTTGGCCGCTCAATGACATAGTTTTATAGACGCTGTTATCATTATGATGTGTACAAGATTTATAATTATGAATTAACGATCGACATTACCAAACCAACATACGGTCTAAAAATTGCCGCCTCGTATAGTGCGCATCCGAATACTGGGATCTGAATTACCACGTGTATAGGCCAATGCATTTTATTTGCTTTCCTGTAAACGTGATTTGGATCGGGAGCTTAGCAACGATTAATATGATGAAGTATCCACTGCAACTAGAACATATGGAATAAAGAGTAGGGGGAATTGTTTATGTGGCCCTCATCTTCAGTAACAGTCGTTACTTTGTTCGTTGTTAGGATTTCGTCACCTAAATAGGTAAAAATGGAACCCTACTAGTCTGACTTTCTTGACCGTCTATCTGTCTACCCAACCCTTAAAACCCTTTTACATCGAGTACAGGTAGACACAATAAAAGGAAATGTATCGCACTTCCTGCGGTATACGGTCCCTTGGTGGTGTAAAAAAGTGAGCTTCTATGATCTATGTCAACGCAAAGGAAATTTACGCGAAAGGTCAAAAAATGACTCTAAGAACTATGCGACGAAACTGCTTAGGTCATCAGTCCCCTAGACCTAGACCCACTTAAACCCACCTAACCTAAGGACATCACACACATCCACGGCCGGGGAAGGATTCGAACTGACGGCGCAAGCAGCCGCGTGGTCCGTGATATGACGCCGTTGAACGCACGGCTAAGCAGCGCCGGCAAGGTGTTAATATCATCTGGTGTTGCTAAAAAGTTATTCACTTCTGGTGAATGATTTTCTGCGCAGTTCATTTAAGATAGAATAATAAAATAATAAAATGTGGCGTCTTCGGAGCGCGAGCTTCACCAGTGCTAGCTATCTCAGCACATCTACTGAGCGAACGTTTGCTTCCTGCTGCAAGTGTAATGGACAATGGCAACACCGTAGAATACGTTTTACAACTATGTGACCATCGGTCTACGTTCTTCAGTTGTTCATAATTATGTTAGTTAATCCACTCAATATTTTTATGTCCTTTAAATTACATTTGCTACATGATTCGCACTGAAGACGTAGGAAATGTATGTTATTTGGTCTAGGAAGCACGTTCCAACAGAAATTGCGAATTAGTCGTCTTATTCATCACGTTGACAACGAGGATGCTCTGTTTTGCTACAGTTGTTTCATAGCTTAGTGGTATTGTGTGCTGGTGCCGTTTCTTCTTTCATTTATATCTTATATTTACGTGTTGTGTTTAACACACTAATCAGGATTAGTATAGTCTTACACATGATTGAAGACAGTCTGACAAATTTCGGATAGTTTTTCAATTTCACGCCTGTGCATAGTATGTTGGTAGCACTTCGTCGCCTTGCCTGTTATTCTGTGTAGCAGACTTTAAAGCTGTGCGGATCAGCATAACGAAAAGGCGAGGGGTCTCGCTCGTTTTGTCCACGACTGTACATACAGACATACGTATGAACCAAATGTCCCCCTAAACAACTGGACTGGTTTCAACCAGATTTGGTACACATATCCTTTCCTGTTTGGAAATAATCGCTATTGTGGTAAAAACCACCTATTTATCAAAGGGGTGGGTGTGGTAGTAAAAACACTGTATCGCCCACAACACACGCATACCCATACTTTAGTTATCCATTAGTTGTGAATGAGAACACTTTGAGACTTGCAACAACTTCACTTATAACTGCAAATCCTTATGCATCTTTTTCACGTTGACAGCGGCCACAAAATGATGACAGGAGAAAAGCTTATCGCTTACCACGTTTTCGCCGTTCACGCAGTAAAACTGCCGCATGAAGGGTGACCTTTTGATTTGTTTCTTCATTACAGCAATTGTATTCGCTATACATTTGGCAGACAATATACACATATACTTCTGAATGTACCAGCAAAATTATCATTGTACGACTCATAGGTAAGGGATGTTACGTCAGACACTGAGATGCGTGGAATATTAATGCGTCATGCATGACATTTAAATTTAGTATCTTTTTGCTAGTAACTCCATTCGCAACACGTTTCGCTGACAGCAGCCACATATGCCAGTGGGTATAGATGCAAAATTATATCATGGAACAGCACATAGTTCAGGGAATACGACGTCATAAACATTAGGTGTGTAAAAATGAAACTGATGAGCGATATTCGCTATAGATACGTAGGAAATGTGTGTAAAAATTCGTCTGAAGGATGTTAAATATATGTGAAATATATTTGCCTACAGGAAAATCCAAGGGTAAAAAGCTCAACCTAAATCCCTGGAACAATTTCAACCAGATTCGGTACACGTATTAATTACGATTTCGAAAGACGGGGAGGGGGAGAATGACACGACAGCCAGGGAGGTGGAGATGGGCAGAGGGAGGCGGGAATAGATGGAAGCAGAGAGGGGGATGGAGGAGTGGACAGAGAAAGGGAAGATGGGGGTGGAGACGAGGATATGGACTAATGTAAGACAGATAGAAATACATGGTACTCAGTTTCTTATATGTGTGTGTGTGTCTGTGTGTGTAAGACGGATATTCACCGGGTCTTTGTTTGTGGGAAGCTCATGTTATGCCTTGTGCCTTGTGCTCGTGAAGTAATTCGGCAAGTTTAGGATCGTGGCCTACTAGAACAGCGCTTCATTGTTTCACTCACTGAGTAACCTCATGACTGTCATAGTAATATGAATTCGATAGTTTTCGGAGGGCCATACTAGACCCCCAAGCAGTATTTTAACAAATCCACACGATTTATACCAGACACAGCTTACATAGGCCCTAATGTTCACTTGGCCATCCAGTATAGTGCAGCCATAACTAGTACCTTTAGTTACGAAATCGACATTTTTGCAGAAATGTAAGAAGCCACATGAGCAGTCGATTACGTTTGGAGCACAATAGCCCGACAGCGTGGAGACCATGGCTGTGACTCCCTTCTACATGGCAGCAGCAGCTGGCGAAGAACTTTTGGAACTCTGAAATTTTGAACAAACAATCATGACATTTTTGTTGACGGCTTATCTCTTTATAGCGAATCTACGCAAGACGCCCATCCATCTGGACTGCCGAACTCTTGAAGTCTCCATCAATACGAATCGGTACTTAAACAGTGGTGGAGAAATGATTATGGGGTGAAGTTAAGGTGGAGAGCACTGGAAAAAGCGGCAAGGGTACTGCTGCAACATGATAACGTACATCCCCATATCGGAAATGTCATAATGCAAACGTTCTACCAACTCAACTTGGAGATGTTCGAACACCCACCCTGTAGGCCCGATCTCTCCTCATGTGACTACCACGCCTTAGATCCATTTGAAAATTCCTGGAAGCGTCGATCATTTCAGTCGGATGAGTATGTCCAGCTAGACACGGTTATTTACCATACGAGTATTTTCAACCTGGTGTGTCGGTGGGTCGATTGCCTCAGGCGATTCTTCCCGACAGGCATATCGATTCTGGGGTCGGCTTTTTGTCGAATGGTAAGTTTTACGTCACCCCTTTCGTAAATGCGAAGAACGTTAAGTCGAGGGTCATGCCTGGAAAGATTTTTCGATTCAAGATCCATTATTGATGAACACTTGAAGGAAAATGGGGGGGAGGAAAATTGGAAGTTCCGGATAATATTGCAGACATCACGTTTTCCGTGGACTAGACTGCACACTTGAAAGCTATCACAACTGAGAAACAGTTCTATTTTGATGGGGAAAGTTGATTAATTCAAAAATAAAATCGTATTGTTGAAATGGTTCAAATGGCTCTGAGCACTATGTGACTTAACGTCGGAGGTCATCACTCGCCTAGAACTTAGAACTACTTAAACCTAAATAACCTAAGACATCACACACATCCATGGCCGAGGCGGGATTCGAAACTGTGACGGTAGCGGCCGCGCGGTTCCAGACTGAAGCACCTACAACCGCTCGGCCAATCCGCCCGGCTAAATCGTATTGTGCAAGGAACAGATCCTGACAAAGAATGCTATCCATTTTCCTATACTCTCGGGCGTTAAAGAAAATGTGTAATTTGAAGAATTCATTGGAGTCTTGAAAGAATTACACGAACAATTTCGTAAACATTTACGGGACGATGCCAGCCTCACATCTGTTGTTGAGCTATTTTTGAGGCCGTTATGCCATTCCAGATGAACACCCTTCCAAAAAATAATGTTTTATGTTAATACTGTCCAGGAGTTCTAAGGTTTTCCTTCGGGAAAAGTTTCCACGTCTTCCGTCAACATACATGTGTGAAAGAATTTCAGCGATTACAACACTAAAGAAACCACAATTACGTGCCAAACTGAATCACAAAACCGTGCGAAACTGCTTTGCGTCTGGGTGCGTGCCGGTAGCTTTCGTTATGTAACAAGTGATAAAAGTAAATGATAAGGAAAATTGGTTTTGGTTCTGATCTACGTTCTTGAGGAATGTGAAACCAAGTAACATGGAAGCTGTTGAGCGTTTCGGGGCTTACGACAACGACTGCTATGTATTCGACGTCTCCCCCCCTTCCCCCCTCACGTTTCACTTCATATACCCGCCGCTGCTAGTGTTGCTACCTACCGTCGTTGTTGCTCGTGGACGACGGACGTCAGTGGTGGTCACATTAACGTCACTCGGTCTCGTAATACCCACAGCTACGCTACTGGCCATTAAAACTGCTACTCCACGAAGATAACGTGCTACAGATGCGAAATTTAGCCGACAGGAAGAAGATTCTGTGATATGCAAATGATTAGCAATTCAGAGCATTCACACAAGGTTGGCACCGGTGGCGACGCCTACAACGTGCTGACATGAGGAAAGTTTCCAACCGATTTCTCATACACAAACAGCAATTGACCGGCGTTGCCTTATGAAACGATGTTGTGAAGCCTCGTGTAAGGAGGAGAAATGCGTACCATCACGTTTCAGACATTGATAAAGGTCGGATTGTAACCTATCGTGGTTGTAGTTTATCGTATCGCGACATTGCTGCTCGCGTTGGTCGAGATCCAATGACTGTTAGCAGAAGATGCAATCGGTGGGTTCAGGAGGGTAATACGGAACGCCGTGCCGGATTCCAACGGCCTCGTACCACTAACATTCGAGATGACAGGCATATTATCCGCTCTTATCCGCATGGCTGTAACGGATCGTGGAGCCACGGCTGGATCCCTGAGTCAACAGATGGGGACGTTTGCAAGACAACAACCATCTGCACGAACAGTTCGACGACGATTTGCAGCAGCGTGGACTATCAGCTCGGAGACCATGACTGCGATTACACTTGACGCTGCATCAGACAGGAGCGCCTGCGGTGGTGTACTCAACGACGAACCTGGGTGCACGAATGGCAAAACGTCATTTTTTCGGATGAATGCAGGTTCTGTTTACAGCACCATGATGTTCGCATCCGTGTTTGGTGACATCGCGGTGGATGGACTTTGAAAGTTCGCATTCGTCATCGCCATACTGGCGTATCACCCGGCGTGATGGTATAGGGTGCCAATGGTTACACGTCTCGGTCACCTCTTGTTCGCATTGACGGCACGTTGAACAGTGGACGTTTATTTTCAGATGTGTTACTACCCGTGGCTCTACCCCTCATTCGATCCCTGCGAAATCCTACATTTCAGGAGGATAATGCACGACCGCATGTTGCAAGTCCTGTACGGGCCTTTCTGGATACAGAAAATGTTCGACTGGTGCCCTGGCCAGCACATTGTCCAGACCCTCACAGATTGAAAACGTCTGGTCAATAGTGGCCGAGCAACTGGCTCGTCACAATATTCCAGTCACTACTCTTGATGAACCGTGGTATCGTGTTGAAGCTGCATGGGCAGCTGTACCTGTACACGCCATCCAAGCTCTGTTAGACTCAATGCCCCGCCGTATCAAGGCCGTTATTACGGCCAGAGGTGGTTTTTCTGGGTACTGATTTCTCAGGATCTATGCACCCAAATTTGCGTGAAAATGTAATAACGTGTCAGTTCTAGTATAATATATTTATCCAATGAATACCCGTTTATCATCTGAATTTCTTCTTGGTGTAGCAAATTTAATGGCAAGTAGTGTACGACGAAGTCGAAACAATTGCCCACAGTTTTAGGGTCAAAATTAGTGATTCACCTACATTTTTTCTTCTCTCAATTCAGGCTAGTGTGGTTCTTACCCGCAGACATAGTGATGTGCTGATGCTAACTGAATGATTTTCTTGAATTTTGTTGAGTTTTGAGGAATGTGTATTTGAGTTATTGGCAAACTGACTCACATTCACCAGATCTAAATGCAGACAGCTTTCAGTATAATGAGGAATAAGAGCCCTGAAACCTCTGAGACTTTCTGGATGAGTTACAGGCCCCCAGTGATTGCAGGTGGGAACACTTGGCCCTCCTGGGATGCAAAGGAAGCAGAGAAGGGCGCCGCCGTGACGTCGCTGGAGCGATTGCCGTCTGGAGGAGAGCAGAGGAGAGGAGAGTGATGCAGGCGGCGGGACGGCCGTAATAACGCGTCCCATTCGCGGGCAGATGGAGCCGCGGCGGCGGCAATCTGCCGCGGACGCTCTGGTCAGGCCCGCACATCGCGCATCTTGACGGGCCCATCAGCCGGCCGGCTGCTCGCTGACGCTGACGGACGGCCTACGTGGCCGCCCTGCGGGAGGGAAGGAGCAGACGCCGGGGTCGCGATCCGCCAGTGCACACTGTTTGCGACTCCGGGAACCACTGTCCGTATTTGAACCCTCATACGTTTCCGCTCAGTTTGCTTTGAATAACGGCAGCGTGAACAGTCAAACACGTCTGCAAAGTTATCTTCTTCGTTATCTAACAGCTACACGTGCATCTGTAGATGTTGTTGTTGTGGTTTTCGGTCCTGAGACTGGTCTGATGCAGCTCTCCATGCTACTCCATCCTGTGCAAGCTTCTTCATCTCCCAGTACTTACTGCAACCTACGTCCTTCTGAATCTGCTTAGTAAACCATCTCCTGGTCTCCCTCTACGATTTTTACACTCCATGCTGCCTTCCAATGCTAAATTTGTGATCCCTTGCTACCTCAGAACATGTTCTACCAACCAGTCCCTTCTTCTTGTCAAGTTGTGCCACAAATTCTTCCTCAATTCTATCCAATACCTCCTCATTAGTTATGTGATCTACCCATCTAATCATCAGCATTATTCTGTAGAACCACATTTCGAAAGCTTCTATTCTCTTCTTGTCCATGCTATTTATCGTCCATGTTTCAGTTCCATACATGGCTACACTCCATACAAATACTTTCAGAAACGACTTCCTGACACTTAAATCTATACTCGATGTTAACATATTTCACTTCTTCAGAAACGCTATTCTTGCCATTGCCAGTCTACATTTTATATCCTCTCTACGTCGACCATCATCAGTTATTTTGCTCCCCAAATAGCAAAACTTCTTTACTACTATAAGTGTCTCATTTCCTAATCTGATTCCCTCAGCATCACCCGACTTAATTCGACTACATTCCATTATCCTCGTTTTGCTTTTGTACATGTTCATCTTATATCCTCCTTTCAACACACTGTCCATTCAGTTCAGCTGCTCTACCAGGTCCTTCGCTGTCTTTGACAGAATTACAATACCATCAGCGAGCCTCAAAGTTTTTGATTCTTCTCCATGGATTTTAATACCTACTCCGAATTTTTCTTTTGTTTCCCTTACTGCTTGCTCAATATGCTGATTGAATAACATCGGGGAGAGGCTACAACCCTGTCTCACTCCGTTCCCAACCACTGCTTCCCTTTCATGCCCCTCGACTCTTATAACTGCCGTCTGGTTTCTGTACAAATTGGAAATAGCCCTTCGCTCCCTGTATTTTACCCCTGCCACCTTTAGAATTTGAAAGAGAGTATTCCAGTTAACATTGTCAAAAGCTTTCTCAAAGTCTACAAATGCTAGAAACGTAGGTTTGCCTTTCCTTAATCTTTCTTCTAAAATAAGTCGTAGGGTCAGTATCGAAGGTGTACAAAATTGTCCTTCCAGCCTGCCTAGCCCTGTCTCCGCTGCAACCATTAAAACAGATGACGCAAGAGTAAAAATATGGAAACTTGTGGTAAGCTCCTGTTGAACCAAACTGCTGAGGTCTTTAGATCTCTAGACTTACAAACTCTTAATCTAAAACTAACTTACGCTAAGGGCAACACACACGCCCATGCCCGAGGGAGGACTCGAACCTCCACGCGAATCGTGGCAAGGCGGCCTAAACCGCGCGGCTACCCCACACGGCACACAAGGGTACATGTGTACTGAAGCACAGCGGTTAAATCAGACCAGTTTGGGTTTCCGCTAACCTGGCCATCTTCACGGGAGCCGTTCAGCCTGCTGCACCTTACAACAGGCTGCGGTATCAGTCCCACTTTATTAGCCAGGTATACGTTAGCCTAGGTAGTTTCACTGCAGCTCATTTATATAAGGCCGGGAGCAGCAAGTTGAAGAAACCAAACTTAAGCCAGATTTATCAGAAGTTAAGAACTGGGAATAGGCACCTCTCACGAAACAGGGTGCAAGTCTAGCAGGGGAAGTGCTCAAATGGTTCAAATGACCCTGAGCACTATGGGACTTAACTTCTGAGGTCATCAGTCCCCTAGAACTTAGAACTACTTAAACCTAACTAACCTGAGGACATCAGACACATCCATGCCCGAGGCAGGATTCGAACTCCAGACTGTAGCGTCTAGAACCGCTCGGCCAATCCGGCCGTCTGAGGAAGAGTTGTATGTTTATGAAGAAGCTTCAAATAAATCGGTAGGTGTCTCATAATGAAAATCGTGGAGAAAGTTACTAAAAACTCATTAGAAGTTTCTAAATTTGACCATCAGCTTGCTAACTGCAGAATATTTTGAAATAGGACGAAGCCTTAGTGGCTGACATGTGTTTACAAATGTGTGCTAAGGAATTGAGTCCATTTAGAAATCCTCATAAACTTAAGGCAAATAAACTTAAGGCAAAATAAACTTAAGGCAAATATAGACCGAAATAGGAAAAAAATTTGCGTGAGTGGATGCTATAAACCACTTCCTGGAGGTGTGCAACGTAATGCGAAGAAAGCTTAGTACGGAAGAATAGCATATCTTTTAGGCATGTACTTATCAGATTAATATAATATGAAAAACGAATTTCGTGTTTGCTAAAATGCATTTAGTGAATTTAGGATGAACTGTTTTGGCCTCTTAGAATGAGTCAGAAAACCCGCAGTACACATTCTGTAACAAATAATTAAAAGTAGTACAATTGGACCGTATTTGGCTGGAACATGCTAAGGCTACAGAAACTAGTCTTGCAAGATCTTACTGTTATTGGTATAATCGACATCCACATGTTCTTATGTGCAAATAATCTCCACTTTCGTACATCGTTCTCATTACTACAGAAAAACGTATTATAGGTGGCACGATGGTGGTTAAAACTAAGAATTGCCAGTATTAGTCGAAAATGGGTGCTGTTTCACAGAAAAGGGTTTATATCAAAATAAATATATAATTCCGAAATACGCCGAAACGGGAGAAAAGGTAAATAAAGACACCATTTTCTGGCCTACAGTGACCCAACTTGAACGTATATTTCAATGAGCCTCGCCTTGTGATATTCGATAAATAAAGACTATTCATAAACTTCCTAACCCTACTCATAGCACAGCAATAAAAGCGTACAGAATGAACTGCTACGGAACGTAGCATAGCGAGAAGACAGACAGACAAGCAACATTCCCTTAGCCTGCTTCGGTTGGGCACAGCTTGGCTTGGATGGTAATATAGCAGTTTAGACGTTCTTCTGATACCGTGCGGCAGCCTCCATGTATGATTAATACTCAAGCGTGGGCAGGTTATAAGCGGAACGTGTTCACCTCTGGCATCCACACACCACAAGCAACATTTCGGCTTCGCGGAAGGAACCTGTGTTGCCGCGATACCGTCCTCCATCCCTATTACATTAGCGAATGGCAAACCTTCGTTTTAGCCCTAATTTGTCGAGTTTCTTCGTTGCGGTAATTTCAAGAGACGAACATGCCAGAATATAATACGTTTCTCGCCTCTTCCCCGACCATTATCTCTCACAATTTCAACAGTAAACCTTGACCGTAACCCACAACGACCATCTTTTATCGTCTGCCACTGGATTTTATTGAGATTTTCTGCAACGTTCACGCACCGACTACGCTATCCTGTGACGAAACGCTCCGCTCTTCGTTAGGCATTCTGCTTCTCTTCTATTAACTCAACCTGATGGGGGTCCCAAATTGCGTTACCTCAGAATTGGTCGATCAAAGATTTTAGAAACTAGTCCTTTGTGGACGAATTACATTTCCTTAATATCCTTCCTATAAATCTCAGCGTGCCATCTACTTTTCCTGATACGTGCTCATAACAGTTTAGGTCGCTCCTGATGTTTAACCCCAGGTACCTTACGGTAGCTACTGTTTTAAGCTATTATTGTCACCAATAGTATAATTGCACTGCATTGGATTCGTTCACCTATTTATCCGCAATATACACTTTCCAGTTACACTGGCGTGACGACCTGGCAAAAGCGTGAATAACCGCGGACTGGTGCGAGACGTGCAGGAACAGAGTCATCGGGATTCTCGAATGATCCGGCAGGGTTTTGGAGGCTTTCCGACTCCAGTGGTACGACCATTTGCACTCGGTTTCTTAGTTTAAGGATCCATGGCGACTTTAACATACCTAGTATAGACCAGGATGCCTATAGATTCACTGCACAGGGCTCAAACAGACAGTCACGCGAACAACTTTTGAACGTGTTTGGTGAAAACTGTCTTGAGTAGCTCGTCTAGTACCCTTAGACTGTGTAGCTACAAACAGGCCGGACCTTATCGATAACGTCAGTATGGACACGGGGGTTTGAGATGAAGATGTTATTACAGCAATTTTGGTTACGAAAGAAAATAAGCCACTTAAGAAGTCTAGGAGATTGTTTCTGCCAGAAAGAGAAGCACTTAGTTCCCGAAAGAAGGACGTAGAAGAATTATGGGCAAAGTTTAAGCGTATTGTAAATCGTTGTCTCGAAAATTATGTGCCTAGTAAGTGGATTAAGGACTTAAAAGGCTCGCCATGGTTTAAAAATGAGATTCGGAAATTGTTGACTAACCAGATTCTGTTGCACTTTCAGTTCAAAAGAAAAAGCGAAAATGACGACAAGCAAAGGTAATGAAGATTCATGGGTCTGTGAAAAGATCTATGCGCGACATACAACTACTATCACAGACATACCTTAACAAAGATCTGGTCCTATGTAAAATTGATAATTGGGTCTAAATCTTCCATCAGTTCACTTGCCGACCAGTCTGGTGTGCCAGGTGACGAAAGGAAACGGAAGCCCAAGTTTTAAATTTGCCGTTCAAGAATTCGTTCATGCACGAGAGAATCGTACAAACATATCGACGTTTGACCATCGAACAGATTCCTGTATGGATGACATGGTAATAACGATCCCTGCCAGGAGTTCAAAGCAAATAAGTCATCTGGTCCGGATGGAATTCCAATTCGGTTTTTCAGAGAGTATTTTACGGCATTGGCCCCTTACTCACATGCCTTTATCGAGAATCTCTTGCCCAGCGTAAAGGCCAAAGCTGCTGGAAAAAAAGACGCAGGTGACTCCTCTGTACAAGAAGAGTAAAAGAACGGATCCGCAGAATTACAGACCAGTATTCCCAGTGTCTTTTTGTTGCAGAATCCTTGAACATATTCTCATATCGAATATAATAAACTTCCTTGAGTCCGAGAAGCTTATGTCCACGAATCGGCATGGTTTTAGAAAGCATCGGTCGTGCTAAAATCAACTTACCCTTTTCTCACATCATACACCTCAAGCTATGGATGAAGGGTAAGAGACAGATTCCAAATTTTTAAATTTCCAGGAAGTGTTTGACACGGTGCCCTGCTGCTGGCTGTTAAAAAAGATACGACCATGTGGAATAGGTCTTCAGATACATGAGTGGTTCGAAGATTTCTTAAATTCTAGAACCCAATATGTTGCCTCGACGGAGAGTGTTCATCAGAGACAAGGGTATCGTCAGGAGCGCCCCAGTTAATTGTGACAGGACTGCTATTATTCTCTATAAACACAAATGATTTCGCGGACAGGGTGGGAAGGTGTCTGCGGTTGTTTGCTGATGATGCTGTGGTGTAGGGTAAGGTGTCGAAGTTGGGTGTCTGTAGGAGGATACAACGCCTTGCAGACAAACAAAAATTACGCGAAGCGAAATGTAATGTGAGGAGGGCCATGCGAGAAGCGTTCAATGAATTCGAAAGTAAAGTCGTATGTACTGACTTGGCAGAAAATCATAAGAAATTTTGGTCTTATGTCAAAGCGGTAGGTGGATCAAAACAAAATGGTACTGAAACAGAGGATGACAGACTAAAGGCCGAAATACTAAATATCTTTTTCCAAAGCTGTTTCACAGAGGAAGACTGCACTGTAGTTCCTTCTCTAGATTGTCGCACAGATGACAAAATGGTAGATATCGAAATAGTTGACAAAGGGATAGAGATACAATTAAAATAGCTCAAAAGAGGAATGGCCGCTGAACCTGATGGGATACCAGTTCGGTTTGGAACTTGACCCCCTTCTTGCAGCGGTGTACCGTAGGTCTCTAGAAGAGCGTAGCGTTCCAAAGGATTGGAAAAGGGCACACGTCATCCCCGTTTTCAAGAAGGGACGTCCAACAGATGTGCAGAACTATAGACCTATATGTCTAACGTCGATCAGCTGTTGAATTTTGCAACAGGTATTATGTTCGAGTATAATGACTTTTCTGGAAACTAGAAATCACCTCTGTAGGAATCAGCATGGGTTTCGAAAAAGACGATCGTGTGAAACCCAGCTCGCGCTATTCGTCCAAGAGACTCAGAGGGCCGTAGACACGGGTTCCCAGGTAGATGCCGTGTTTCTTGACTTCCGCAAGGCGTTCGATACAGTTCCCCACAGTCGTTTAATGAAGAAAGTAAGAGCATATACACCATCAGACAAATTGTGTGACTGGATTGAAGAGTTCCTCGATAGCAGAACGCAGCATGTCATTCTCAATGGAGAGAAGTCTTCCGAAGTAAGAGTGATTTCAGGTGTGCCGCAGGGGAGTGTCGTAGGACCGTTGCTATTCACAATATACATAAATGACCTTGTGGATGACATCGGAAGATCGCTAAGGCTTTTTGCGGATGATGCTGTGGTATATCGAGAGGTTTTAACAACAGAAAATAGTACTGAAATGCAGGAGGATCTGCAGCGAATTGACGCATGGTGCAGGGAATAGCAATTAAATCTCAATGTAGACAAGTGTAATGTGCTGCGAATACATAGAAAGAAAGATCCCTTATCATTTAGCTACAATATAGCAGATCAGCAACTGGAAGCAGTTAATTCCTTAAATTATCTGGGAGTACACATAAGGAGTGATTTAAAATGTAATGATCATATAAAGTTGATCGTCGGTAAAGCAGATGCCAGACTGAGATTCATTGGAAGAATCCTAAGGAAATGCAATCCGAAAACAAAGGCGTAGGTTACAGTACGCTCGTTCGCCCACCGCTTGAATTCTGCTCAGCAGCGTGGGATCCGTACCAGACAGGGTTGATAGAAGAGATAGAGAAGATCCAACGGAGAGCAGCGTGCTTCGTTATAGGATCATTTAGTAATCGTGAAAGCGTTACGGAGATGATAGATAAACTCCAGTGAAAGACTCTGGAGGAGAGACGCTCAGTAGCTCGGTACGGGCTTTTGTCACTGAGGAGTCACGCAATATATTGCTCCCTCCTACGTATATCTCACGGAGAGACCATGAGGATAAAATCAGACAGATTAGAGCCCATACAGAGGCATACCGACAATCCTTCTTTCCACGAACAATACGAGACTGGAATAGAAGGGAGAACCGATAGAGGTACTCAAGGTAACCTCCGCCACACACCGTCAGGTGGCTTGCGGAGTATGGATGTAGATGTAGATGTAGATATAGATGCCCTTGACAAAATTTCTGCTAGGTGTGATGAATGACAGCTAGCTCTAAATGTACAAGAAATGTATATTAACACGGATGGGTAGGGAAAATAAAACTGTAATGTTCATATACAGCATTAGTAGCTTCTTGCCTGACACTCTCACATCAATTAGATATCTTGTAGTAAAGTTGCAAAGCGATATCAAACGGATCGAGCATGTGTGGATTCTGTAGGTAGGGCCAAATTGTCGACTTCAATTTATGGAGAAAGGGTTGTTCGTCTGTAAAGGAGACTGCTCAGAGTACTGCTCTTGAGTACTGCTCTAGTGTTTGGGATCCTTACGTGTTGGTTTAAAGGAAGATATATAAGCAATTCAGAGGCGGGTTGCTATTTTTGTTACTGGTAGGTTTGAACAACACCCAGCTATTATGGAGGTTCTTACGGAACACAAATGAGAAATCTCTGAGGGAAGGCGACATTCTTTCCGAGGAACGCTATTGAGAAGATTTAGATAACCATCATTTGAAGCTGACAGCCGAATGATTCTGCTGTCTCCAACACACACTGCACTTAAGGACCACGGCCGTAAGATACGAGTAATTAGGGCTCATACGGAAGCATACAGACAGCCGTTTTTCTCTAGCTCTGTTTGCGAATGGAGCAGAAAAGGAAATGACTAGTAGTGCTACGGGGTATCCTCCCCCACGCACCGTAAAGCGGATTACGGGAACCGATGTAGACGTAGATGTAGACGCAGGAATGGACATGGCCCCCAAGGATACTTGCATACATATGTTGATCCACTGTTTCTTCCAGGATGACGACATCACACAGCAAACTCCACAAAGACATTTACCAGACCATACACTCCCTCTCCGGCCTGCATTCTTGTGACGATTGTTGCAGGCTCTTTGTCATCAGACGTTCCTCCACGCTGAAAAGGCCACTTGCCGCCTCTTAGTGGACAAGTTGCGCTATTGGGGTGCCTGCTGCAGAGGTTCACATGTAGCAACGGTCGTTGGGGAGACACAGTTTTCGTAGCCACTTGGTTCATCTTGTCGGGTAGTTGGTCAGCAATTCTATGGCTATCCTCCCGTATACCTCTCCGCAGCCGTTGCTCATCCCTGTCATCTATGGCCCGTGGTACACCACAGTTGCCACGCAGCAGGTTTTGGACGGTGCCAATTTGTCATGCACGGTATACTTTAACCGAGGCGGCACGCGAACCGTTTAAAACTTAGTCGTTTCGAAAATGTTTCTACCCTTGACCTGAAAACCTGTGGTCATGCCCTTTTTGACATAAGATAAATCGCACTGTTTATGCATGACGACAACAACTGCCCTGATTTTCGCATCTCAAAAATGATCAAATGTGTGTGAAATCTTACGGGACTTAACTGTTAAGGTCATCAGTCCCTGAGCTTACACATCACTTAACCTAAATTACCCTAAGGACAAACACACACACCCATGCCCGAGGGAGGACTCGAACCTCCGCCAGGACCAGCCACACAGTCCATGACTGCAGCGCCCTAGACCGCTCAGCTAATCCTGCGCGGGGTTTCAGCATCTCCCCGACACGCATTATATATGTGCCCCAACCCCCAGCCCCGTTCCCGCCCCAGCTAATGCTTCCACGTCGCCTGATTATTGCACGTTGACGTTGAAAATAGACGGCGGTCATATTAACACTGGACCGTGTGTATAATGGAAACTGTTGTATCCTGCCTACTCGTCAAATATTGGGAGCCTAGGAAATATGCTTCTCGAGTCGCTAGACAAGAGTTCAAGTAAAGCATATTAAAGAGTTTTATTACGAATCGAATGAATAACAATACCTATGAGAAATACATGGATGTGTCGCAAGCAAAGTGCGACATGAAATATAATCAATGTCCTTCAGGTTAACGATCCCAACACAAATGGATGCTTCTATCCAGATAGCTTCTTTAAAAATCGTTGAACTGGGTTGCTGCCAGTCAGCGCAGCACTTATGTCCTGTTCGTGAAGGGGCACTGCCATTGCGTTGTCATCCTGGAAAGGGGTCAATCAGCGTGCAGTTGGCTTGCATCTTCTTCACAGCCCTCTCTGCTATAACGCTTCCGACTGGCGTTCCGGCGCTTGACTTTTTGCGTAACAAAAAAGTAACGACCCTGACACACTTTCTTAGGGAACCCCTGGAATTACCTTTACATCTATGGATTTGGTTTGGTCAAGAGCCACGTGTTGTGTTCTGGCTGCAGGGAAGTTCCCCTTGTAATTGAACATTTGGTTCGTTTCTCCTCAAGCTCATATGTCTATCACTAACCGTGTGATATGGCACAACACTTCTGCGTACACAACACATGCTGCGTACTCAGTTAGTTGACTAAAAGAAAGCGGTTGGTTAATAGGGCGCATCGTTAGACATGATGGGATAGTCACTTTGGTAATGGAAGGGTATGGAGTGAAATCTGAAAAAAGATCCAAGGCTTGAATAAAGCATAGCAGATCCAAACTGACATAGGTTGCAGTAGTTTTCCAGTGATAGCGAGACTTGCACAGGATAGAACATAAAGAGAACGAGAACAACAACAACATTATTGAGTTAGTAGTGTAAGAAAAATTACCTTTATTTACATGTATTGAATGTTGCACATCCTGTGACTTCAGAATGTTTAATATGTCGGTGGTATAACTCATATCTCTCATAGTGAGCATATACACGTACATTTCGCATTTTTTGCAGAAATATGAGTCAGTGCTGAACTTGGCAGGATTAAAAAGAGTTCCTATATTGCTACAAATGACCAAGATGACACACCACTGCACTTACCTACTTCACTTGCAATCGCTCAGACTTCCTCTGGTAGTACACCTACATCAGAAGTAAGCTTGTGAGCATCTATACTGCAAGAGGCAGGAAATCATGAGCAGGTGGCTCGACCTGGGAGACAAGTTCCAGCCAATCACAGAGAAGCCTGGTTATGATATTACTATTGAGTATTTCGTTATATTAACTCTGTCTTCGCTTATGTCAGTCAGCCTTTTCTAGATATATTTCTCTCTAATAAACTTTCAGCCGTAGTTTTCTTTGTGTTCTGTCTTCCTGGGACAAAATTAGGCGTATAGTCATGGCTAGCCACACCCAGGAGAGCAGTTAGGTGCGTCTGGCGCTCGGCTGCTGCCAGTCGTCGCCGAACTGTTGCTTTTCCAGGGGAGAGTTCTCGTCAAGTACGCAGATTCTTCGACACGTAAACACATCGACACCACTCACTCACGTCAACCTGCCCTGCTCAACACACAGACAACACAACGCACAGTCCTTTGCCTCTTTAATGGTTGTAAACTGAGTGAACAATGTCATGGAGAGAGTTGTGCTGTTTTGTGTATGGACACTGTACTAGTGTTGTGGAAAAACATGGCATATGACGCAGGTGTACACGTGATGCTCTACCGGTCTGTTACAGATAGCCGCGCGCGGGGTAGCCGTGCGGTCTGAGGTGCCTTGCCATGGGGTTCGGCGGCTCCCCGCGTCGACATTTCGAATCCTCCCTCGGGCATGGGTGTGCGTGTGTTGTCCTTAGCATAAGTTAGTTTAAGTTGGATTAAGCAGTGTGTAAGGATAGGGACCGACGACCTCAGTAGTTTGGTCCCATCGGCAATGTTACAGACAGTATGAAGTTACGAGTGGCGAGTCCACTAAGTGTTGTGTGTAAGTGCAGAATATTTAGCCGATTGCTGGGGCGAGGGGGCGATAGGTTAAGCGACTCAGCAACTTGGAAGTCCCGAATCGTAGAGGGAAAGTGCGCTGCTTTGTGCTTAACGAAGCCAGTCAAGATGGTCCACGAACTGAGCATGTTCCAAATGATACCTTACATATTCCCTTAAATACCGAAACTGCAGATATACTACGAAAATTTAAGTTCACGATACGGTTAGTCGTAGTGAGACGAGCACACTAAAATTACCAATATCAGTATAAAATTGATGTCAACGAAATTATTACAATAAAATTGTTTATAAAATGAATAAAAAATGATACCTGCACACAACATACGGATATGTTGCTCTTGATATTGGCTAGAAGGTGACTATATTTCTATTATTGTTAAACAAATAAATCTAAATTATTTATTGCATAAGCTGAATAAGGATGTCAAAACACGCATTTCTCCATGAGTATAGGAACAATTATCTCCAGCATGAGAAAGCCGTACAGCAATCATTTGCAAAGAACTTTCCTTTTGTTTGACTTCTTTGTAACATGCTGTAGTGTTGACCGAAGGTGACATCCTTTTTCGAATCTATCCTCAAACACCATACTGGAACCGAAACAGATGATTACATACAGAAGATTGAAATACTGAATTCGGCATCACACGAACGCCAAAATTGCAGATACGGAGGTAATTTACTGTAATATAGAAAAGTCGCTAAACTTGCTTGACATAGGAAAGGCTTTTGGAACCAGTGATGTATCTGTGTGATTACACAGATACTATGCGAAAGAAGGAGGACTCATTTCAGCAGTAGTCACCGAAACAACAAACCGTGTGTAGGGATTGGGAAAAAGCGCAGTTCATTCCCGACAAAGAAGGTGAGATAGATAAATAATTTAGAGGTCTACATCGATGAGGTCAATGTGATGTAGAACTATCGAATACGATTTACAAATGATAGAACACAGCAATCAGTCGTCCTTTCTAGCCTGCTTTATTTGGCAAATCTAGATTTTGGGTTGTGCCTAGCCATTATCAATGCACTATTCATGGTATCAATGCATTTCAGTTCTAACTGCCAGGTTATCCGAGAGCGCTAATGCGCTCCTTCCTGGACTTCGGTAGGCGGGCTGGCATCGTTTAGAATCCATCCGCTAGATTAACGACGAGGGTCTGTATGCTGGCCAGCCTGGATGTGGTTTTTAGGGTTTTTTGACTGTTTTACACATCCCACAAGGTGAATACTGGGCTGGTCCCCACATTCCGCCTCAGTTCCACGACTCGCAAACATCTGAACACGTTCGCACTATTCCATGGATTACACTAGACGCAGACAGCTGGGGTACACTAAATCCATCTTGGGGGGTATGAAGTGGGGGCAGGAAGGGCATCCAGCCACCCCTTAACATTAACATTGCCAAATCCGTACCTAACTAGGCCGACCCTGCAGAACCTCGGGATACAGGAGGAAGCAAAAGAAGAATGCAAGTCAGTTCCCTGTTGTTCGGCGTCTGTCACAGTTCTTTCAAGACAAGTGCACCCACGTTCGTAATGGAAGGTAACCTGATGAATATGTTTTACGTTCAAATATCACAAGGTTTTCGAAGAACGAAAGTCTCCTCCACAATTATCACCAAGAATTCTGGAAAAAGATATCTTGCTCTGGTTGATGGCGTGTTTCCCGATTTCAAGATGCGGTTCTGCGCTGTCGTTAAGCGAAAGGTTTGTTGCGTTGGTTTGGGGAAGGGAACAAACAGCGAGTTCAAAAATGGTTCAAATGGCTCTGAGCACTATGGGACTTAACTTCTGAGGTCATCAGTTCCCTACAACTTAGAACTACTTAAACCTAACTAACCTAAGGACATCACACACATCCATGCCCGAAGCTGGATTCGAACCGGTGACCGTAGCGTCACGCGGTTCCAGAGTGTAGCGCCTAGAACCACTCGGCCACCCCGGCCCGCACAGTGAGTTCATCAGTCGCTTCGGATTAGGGAATGATCGGGAAGTAAATCCGCTGTGTCCTTTCAGGGGAACCATTCTGGCATTTGCCTGAAGCTATTTTAGGGAAATGGCAGAAAACCTAAATGAGGATGACCGGGTGCAGGTTTGAACTGTCATCCTTCTGAATGCGAGTTGGACATTTTGTGAACTTCGTTTTTTTTTTGTTTTTTTTGTTCTAATAAAACCACATATCATTCCAAGCACGTGTATCAATTATCAATTTTTACCTCTCTATCTACATTGTTCCGTGGTTTATTAAGTTATCAAATTTATACTGACTTTTTGATCGCCCTGTACTTCGGATATATTTATGCCTACATGTCATCTGTATCTCTAACAAATTTGTCTCTGGAGTTTCCATTTTCTACATCGCAATGTTTACGACGACGTAATATGTATCGAATAATAATGTAATTTGGCAGGTACATCCAGTGGGTTATGTGGCTACTGTCTAAGAAACGCGTTGTGAATAGATTTAGTAGTAAGGTTATGCACTTTTTCACGCATCTCATTGTTTACCAAGTCATATCTCCTGAGCTATGTAGCGTTCAATGATATATTTCTGTAGGTACATTCAGCAGTATATGTGGTTAGTGTCAGCGAAATGTGTTGGCAATAGCAAAGAAGTAACAAATTTAAACGTCATGCGTGATGTGGCAGTTTTTCACGAATCGCATTGCTTATGACGTCATCTACTGCACTACGTGTCTTGGTATAATTTCGCTAGTACAGTCCACAGCTCGAGGTCTAATGTCTAGCGTTGTTGTCTCTAGATCACGGGGCTCGGGTTCGATTCCCGGCAGGGTTGGGGACTTTCTCTGTCCGGGACTGGGCTTTGTGTTGTCCTCATCATTTCATCACCGTCACCGTCCATGAGAGTGGCTACATTGGACTGTGTGAAGATTGAGACTTTGTATGGGTGCTGATGACCGTGCAGTTGAGCGCCCCACGAACCAAAAGTCATAATCATCATCATCATTTGCTAGTACATTCGGTGCTATATGTGAATACTATCTGCGAAATGCGTCGCGAGCAGTTAGTTGTAAAGAAGTATTAAATTAAACCTTAATGCTTCGTGCAGCAGTTTTACTGTATAAACAGTGAATAGATAGTAAGCGATAAACTTTTTACCTTTCATCATTTTGCGTGGGTTGTCATCGAGAAGAGATTTCGTAAAGGTTTTAAATTATGTGTATAATTTGTTGCAAGTCACTAAGTGCTCTCATTCTTGAATACTGGTTGAATAAAGTGTGGGCACTCATGCATCATGGATCGCTCTGCTTTTTCACCACCACCCCTACCCCTTCCCTAGATAGGTAGGTCTCATGCGAACAGGGATTCTTTCGAGACAGTACCGTCTGGTTGAAATCTGTCCAGCGATTTAGGAAGAAACGTGGAACATGTTTGGTTACATACGTACATACATACATTCAATTTTGTAATATTATTAATTTGTGCTTTAAATTACTTTTATTATCGCACAATGTGGAAATCATCCTCTTTGGAACTCCTGGCTTGTTCATTCTTGGCGGTACTATTATTGCCTCTGGACATATTATTGTAGATCAGATTGAATTTTTTCGATATTTTGTGGATACTCAGGATCTACTTCCACAGCGACACCAGCTAACTTCTCCAGACACAGTCCAATGACATTGTGTCTTTTTTCCAAAGCTATGCATGTAGAAGGTTGGAGCAAACAGGCCGACATACTACGGCGTGTAGCTCAGCTGACCCCCTTTGGCTAGGTAATATATGACGGCTCACTCTGGTTTAGGTAATACACTAGAATCTAATAAACTCTCAAAGACATATATACCTGTTGTGACGGCATTGTAGTATCGGATCTAAGACTTCAACTGCAGGTTTAAAAACAAAATACAATCTCTAGCTACCCGTTCCCTAGCTCCAAATAGTGATTTTCGATGTGCAGAATCTCACTTAACATTTTTGTCCTTCGATTGTATTAAACGCACTACATGTGGATGTCACTCAACTAACGTATTTGTTTCCCATTCTGCAATTCTTTCACTTCACTTTTCACAGCCGTCTTAAACTTCAAGCAGTAATCGCTGATTCCCATGGTTCATCTCCAATAGACGCTACACTGAGATGATAAAGGTTATGGGATGCATTCTAATTTAGTGCCGGACCTCCTTTTGCCTGGCGTACTCTTCGTGGAGTCTGCGCCACACTCGAGCCCTAATATTAGTTCTTACCAGCAGAAATCCGAACTTACTAGACCAGGCCACGGTCTAGAGTCTAACCGATGTGGTCACGGGCCAGGCAAAGTTGTGCTGTTAGCAAAGGCACTTGCGTCGGTTGTTTCCTGCCATAGCCCATTGACTTGAAATTTCGCCACACTAACGGATGATTTCGTCGCATGTCCCACATAGTTGTCAGCGGTTATTTCGCGCAGTGTTCTTCGTCTCGTAGCACTGACAAAACCTACACATACGTCGTTGCTCTCGGTCGTCAAGTGAAGGTCGTCGGCCACTGTGTTGACTCTGGTGAGAGGTAACGCCTGGCATCTGGTATTCTCGGCACACTGTTGACGATGTGGATCTTGGAACACTGAATTCTCTAGCGATTTCTGAAACTGAATGTGCCATGCGTCTGACTGCAACTACGATTTCGACTTTAAAGTCTGTTAAATCCCGTCGTGTGACCATGGTCACGTCGGAAACATCTTCACATGATTCACCTGAGTACAAATGACAGCTCCGCCTATGAAGTGTTCTTTCATGTTTAGTGTACGCGATTATATCGTCATTTGTATATGTGCATTGCGCTGTCCCAAGACTTTATACCGAGCGAGGTGGCGCAGTGGTTAGACACTGGACTCGCATTCGGGAGGACGACGGTTCAATCCCGCGTCCGGCCATCCTGATTTAGGTTTTCCGTGATTTCCCTAAATCGCTCCAGGCAAATGCCGGGATGGTTCCTTTCAAAGGGTACGGCCGACTTGCTTCCCCGTCCTTCCCCAATCCGATGAGACCGATGACCTCGCTGTCTGGTCTCCTTCCCCAAAACAACCAACCAACCAAGACTTTATAACCTCAAAAAATGGCTTTGAGCACTATGGGACTTAATTTCTGAGGTCATCAGTCCTCTAGAACTTAGAACGACTTAAACCTAACTAACCTAAGGACATCACACACATTCATGCCCGAGGCAGGATTCGAACCTGCGACCGTAGCGGTCACGTGGTTCATGACTGTAGTGTCTAGAATTGCTCGGCCACCCCGGCCGGCCTTTATCACCTCAGTTTATTTCGCTGTTGTCAGAATATTTCCCAACACTTTCGATGCTAGAATTGAAAGTAAACGCTCTAACAATTATTTTGGATTATTCCAGGGGATATATGCGACATGTAGTAATGGTTCTTTGTCTTCCAATATCTAACGTCAAGTTCATTTTCGTTCTCTCCTTGCCTATTCATTCCCATGCTGGTATTATTTCATAATTTTTCTGCAGTCTATAGGATGTGGAGAAAGCTCTATCTGGCCTCAGCGGTGCCAATGAGAAACCGACCGATGGCCACGTCATACTCTGACAATATTGTCACTGGGACGTGGTATGGAGGGTAGTGGGTTTTACTCACCGCTCCTGACGTTGTCGCCTTTCCGGATTGTGGAAACGCTATCTCTCATTCAAGCATATCTTCAGTTGGCATCGTAAGGCTGAATATGTCCTTTCCATGCTCCCCCATCAATTAAAATTTCCTGGCAGTTCTGGAACCGAACCCGTGTCCTCTGCATGGTAGTCAGCTTCACTGACCTCTCAGCTAGTGAGGTGGACGTGTGGTGTGAGGCATAACATAATTCTATGGAAGTTAAGGGAAGTGTGGCACAGTGATGCCCCAGATGATGGCACCAACGTTCCCCTCGGAGCACAGGATGGATGTCGGGGCGAACCTGGGGGATCGGCGTTGGTCCCAGTTGGAGCTACCGGCTCCTGACGCCACCCAGCTTTCAGCTTCCTGCCTTTGCCCCCTTTGTCGAAATATGGCTCCCAACACGAAATGGTGCGGTATTCAGCGCTCCCTGTCTACACAATTTAACCAACCGCCCATCGCTGGTCGGCTCAGTTCGCCTACTTCGAGAGCATCAGTAATGAGTAATACAAAGCCGATACTTAGCCTTTATTCTGCTCGTAGTGAAAGTGGAAGATACTTGCACATACGAGGCACAAGAAGTTACGTTTATTTTCTTTTTAGGAATAAAGTGTTCGATTAATCTCAAAGTCTAATGTACAGATAATTTTGGATTCCTAAGAAAGGCCATCGGAACTTCTCTCCTTCCTTGTTTTTGTCGGTGCTGACTCCTACAGCAGCCGATACAACAAAACGTGCATTCAAAATTCACCTCGTAGACAAATTCAGATTGTAATTATACGCTCAGGCATAAAGAAACACAGTTCTTTTAATGTCATTCAGTAACGCTATAAAAGTGCTATGTATGTGGTGTATAGATTGAAAATGCTACCTGTTCATGTTCAGGTCCCCTTAAACAACTCTAGAGCCATTTCTATATTAGTGAGAAGTAAATTAACTATTGAAGAACATGTGATACCGCAGCCTCCGAATGTGTGTAACTATCTGATGGCTATGAGGGCATAAATCATTGAAATGTACGATGTAAAGGAAGAGAGAGATTCAAATTTGCGGTTTTTGCCTTACATAAACAACGTTAGCATCACTTTAGCATCATCTCCAGTATCTTCGCAGTGTCTTCGTGCAAACTTAGTCCAAGAGAAAAAAATTAGTAGGATCCTTCTTTGTAACAACTTGGGTGTAATTTAATTTTGTTCTGCGACACGCTTTCGCTGGAGGGTGTGGATTTGAATAAGTCAAGGAAAACGTAAACAAGTGATACTAAACGTGTTCTATCTCGCAAACTCATTCAGAATAGGGTATATATCCACATGAAGTATTTTTTTCCGAATCACTAATACTATGACCCCTCACAGCCTATATCTTTCCACCTGCCTCACCCAGTCTATCACTCACAACAATGAAGGCCTTAGTACCTCAGTGCAATATGCCGCATCAGCAGAGCTAGCCTTAAGGGAACTATGGTGTTAATTTTATGACACAAGCATCTCAGAAATCTGTCACACATTCATACTCACACAATATGAAATTTCTTAGTCATAGCACCCAATGATATTTCTATAAAGTCAACAGATATTGCTAAACAGCCAGAAGATGTTTCTGTAAACCATTTTAGAAGTATTAAAATATCAAAAAGTACTGAAAAATGATTCTATAAACCGTTACAGACAGTATCACATGCATGTCTGCAGCGATTACAATCGTTATGAAATACATGAAATGTAGTAACAGTTGCGAATACGAATAAATATCAGCTATTTAAGCGAATGACGAAAATGAAAATCTGTGCCCGACCAGAACTCAAACCGGATTTTCCTCTTTACCTGAGGAGTCTTGTTAACTACTTTGGCTGTCAGCCCACGACTCATGCCGAGACCCAAAGTTTCATACGTCGTAGCTCCTGCATCACAGTCTCCATGGATCTCCGAAGAAACATTGTCTTGTTCTTGTCAACAAACAATTTATTTGCCTGCCGATACCACGCAGCCAAGTATGTTAGAAAATTTAAAAAGGCAAATGTATATCTTAAAATTATAGTTCGGCCTCAAGAGGAACTTGACTTCTGGTCTGGCAAATACATGATTATAAATACAAAATCAAATAGGGGTAATGCCGTAGTAGGTTTAACAATGAATAAAAGACAGGACTGCGGGTAAGCTACTACGATGAGAAGAGTGAACGTATTATTGTAGCCAAGATACACATGACGCCCACGCCTACCACAGAAGTAAAAGTTTATATGCTAACTGCACCACTGGCTATTAAAATTGATTCACCAAAAAGAAATGCAGATGATAAACGAGTATCATGGGACAATATTATCATACTAGAACTGGCATGTAATTACATTTTCACGCAATTTGGGTGCATAGATCCTGAGAAATCAGTGCCCAGAACAACCACCTCTCGCCGTAATAACGGCCTTGATACGCCTGGGTAGTGAATCAAACAGAGCTTGGCATGCGTGTACAGGTACAGCTGCCCACGCAGCTTCAACACGATACCACAGTTCATCAAGAGTAGTGACTGGCTTATTGTGACGAGCCAGGCGCTCGGTCACCACTGACCAGACGTTTTCAATTGGTGAGAGATCTGGTGAATGTGCTGGCCAGGGCAGCAGTCGAACATTTTCTGTATCCAGAAAGACCCGTACAAGACCTGCAACATGCGGTCATGCATTATCCTGCTGAAATGTAGGGTTTCGCAGGGATCGAATGAAGGGTAGAGCCACGAGTCGTAACACATCTGAAATGTAACGTCGACTGTTCAAAGTGCTGTCAGTGCGAACAAGAGGTGACCGACACGTGTAACCAATGCACCCAATACCATCACGCCGGGTGATACGCTAGTATGGCGATGACGAAAACACGCTTACAATGTGGGTTCACCGCGATTTCGCCAAACACGGATGCGACCATGATGAGGCTGTAAACAGAACGTAGATTCATCCGAAAAAATGACGTTTTGCCATTCGTGCACCCAGGTTCGTCGTCGAGTACACCATCGCCGGCGCTCCTGTCTGTGATGCAGCGACAAGGGTAAGCGCAGACATGGTCTCCGAGCTGATAGTCCATGCTGCTGCAAACGTCGTCGAATTGTTGGTGCAGATGGTTGTTGTCTTGCAAACATCCCCATCAGATGACTCAGGGATCGAGACGTGGCTGCGCGACCCGTTACAGCCATGCGGATAAGATGCGTGTCATCTCGACTGCTAGTGATACGAGGCCGTTGGGATCCAGCATGGCGTTCCGTATTACCCTCCTGAACCCATCGATTTCATATTCTGCTAACAGTCATTGGATCTCGACCAACGCGAGCAGCAATGTTGCGATATGATAAAGCGCAATCGCGATAGGCTACAATCCGACCTTTATCAAAGTCGGAAACGTGATGGTACGCCTTTAACCTCCTTATACGAGGCTTCACCATAACGTTTCGTCATCCAACGCTGGTCAACTGCTGTTTGTGTATGAGAAATCGATTGGAAACTTTCCTCATGTCAGCACGTTGTAGGTGTCGCCACCGGCGCCAACCTTATGTGAATGCTCTGAAAAGCTAATCATTTGCATATCACAGCATCTTATTCCTGTCGGCTAAATTTCGCGTCTGTAGCACGTCACCTTAGTGGTGTAACAATTTTAATGGCCAGTAGTGTAGCTCCGCAGGTGACGAAGGGATTAAATAAATGTATGATGAGATAAAAGAAATTATTCAGATAGTGAAGGGAGATGAAAATTTAATATTCAGGGGGACTGGAATTCGATAGTACTAAAAGGAAGAGAAGGAAAAGTAGTAGGTGAATATAGAATGGGGGTAAGAAATGAAAGAGGAAGCCACATGGTAGAATTTAGTACAGAGAATAACTTAATTATAGCTAACACTTGGATCAAGAATCATGAAAGAAAGCTCTATACGTGGGCGAGGCTTGGAGACACTGGAAGGTTTCAGATAAGTGTATGTAATGGTAAGACAAAGATTAAGGAACCATGTTTTAAACTGTCAGATATTTGCAGGGTCAGATGTGGACTCTGACCACAATCAATTGGTTATGAACTGTAGATTAAAACTGAAGAAGTTACAAGAAGGTAGGAATTTAAGGAGGTGGGGCCTTGATAAACTGAAACAACCTGAGGTTGTATACAATTTCAGAGACAGCATTAGGGAAAGGTTGACTAGAACAGGGGAAAGAAATACAGTACAAGAAGAATGGGTAGCTCTGAGAGATGAAAAAGCGAAGGCAGCAGTGGATCAAATACGTAAAAAGACGAGGGCTGGTAGAAATTGTGGTGTCACCGCCAGACACCACACTGGCTAGGTGGTAGTTTTAAATCGGCCGCGGTCCATTAGTACATGTAGGACCCGCGTGTCGCCACTGTGTGATCGCAGACCGAGCGCCACCACAAGGCAGGTCTCGAGATACGGACTAGCACTCGCCCCAGTTCTACGGACGACTTTGCTAGCGACTACATGGACGAAGCATTGCTCATTAGCCGAGCCAATAGTTAGAATAGCCTTCAGCGAAGTCAATGGCTACGACCTAGCAAGGCGCCATTAGTAACATTGCATGTATCTAAAGAGTCTCACTTGTATCGCCACAATCTCCAGATGTACCACAAGGATGGATTAAAGTTAAGTATTCCAGAAGCTACGTACTTTTCTTTATACCATTCATTACGTATCCTGTTTCAGACCTCACGCACCCTGCTTTGGCTTATCGCGTGCCTTTCGGCTTCCTCTCATTGTGTCTAGGCTGTCTTGTCTAGACACAACAGAAATCATTGTGTAACAGAAGAGAAATTGAATTTAATTGGTGAAAGGAGGAAATATAGCAAATGCAGTAAATGAAGAATGCAAAAAGGAATAAAAACGTGTCAAAAATGAGGCCGAAATGAAGTGTAAAATGGCTAAGCAGCGATGCCTAGAAGACAAATGTAAGGATGTAGAGGCATATATCACTAGAAGTAAGATACAAACTGACTACAGAAAAATAAAAGACACTTTGGAGAAAAGAGATCCACTTGTACGCACATCAAGAGCTCAGATGAAGAACCAGTTCCAAGCAAAGAAGGGAAAGCAGAAAGTTGGAAGGAGTATGTAGAGGGTCTACACAGGGGCGATGTACATGAGGGCAGTTTACATAAATGGAAGGGAACGTAGATGAAGATGAAGTGGGAGATATGATACTGCGTGGAGAGTTTGACAGACCACTGAAACACCTAAAGTCCAAACAAGGCCCCGGGAATAGACAACATTCTTTAGAACTACCATGTGAGAGCAAGCCCTGACGAAACTCTACCATCTGCTGAGCAAGATGTATGGGACAGACGAAATATCCTTACACTTGAACAAGATTATAATAATTACAATCTCAAAGAAAGCAGGGGCCGAAAGGTGTGAAAATTACCGAACTATCAGTTTAATAAGCCACGGCTACAAAATACTAAAACCAGTTCTTTACAGACGACGGAAAAACTGGTAGAAGCAGACCTCGGAGAAGATCAGTTTCGATTCCGTAAGAATTTTGGAACACGTGAGGCAATACTGACCCTACGACTTATTTTATAAAATAGCTAAGAGAGGCAAACCAACGTTTCTAGCATTTGTAGACTTAGAGAAAGCTTTTGAAAAGGTTGACTGAAATACTCTCTTTCAAATTCTGAGGGTGACAGTGTTCAAAAATAGGGAGCGAAAGACGATTTACAATTTGTACGGAAACCAGATGGCAGTTATAAGAGTCTAGAGGCATGAAAGGGTAGCAGTGGTGGAGAAGGAAGTGAGACAGGGTTGTAGCCTATCCCCGATGTTATTCAATCTGTATATTGAGCAAGCATTAAGGAAACAAAAGAAAAATTTGGAGTAGGAATTAAAAATTCATGGAGAAGAAATAAAAACTTTAATGTCTGCAGATGATACTGTAATTTTGTCACAGACAGTGGAGGACCTGGAAGAGTACTTGAACGCAATTGACAGTGTCTTGCCGTGCAGAATGTTTGCACGATTTGAGGCGCCATGTCACGGACTGCACGGCCCCTACCGCCGGAGGTTCTAGTCCTCCTTCGCGCATGGGTGTGTGTTCTTAGCATAAGTTAAAGTTAGATTAAGTAGTGTGTAAGTCTAGGGACTGATAACCTCAGCAGTTTGGTCCCCTGGGAATATACAAACATTTTACCAATTTGATAGTGTCTTGAAAGGATGATATAAGATGAACACCAACAAAAGGAAAACGAGGAAAGTGGAATGTAATCGAATTAAATCAGGTGATGCTGAGGGACTAGATTAGGAAGTAAGACACTTAAAGTAGTAGATGAGTTTTGCTATCTGGGCAGCAAAATAACTGATGATGGACGAAGCAGAGAGGATATAAAATATAGACTGGCAATGGCATGGAAAACGTTTCTGAAGAAGAGAAATTTGTTAAAATCGAACATAGATTTAAGTGTCAGGAAGTGTTTTCTTAAAGTATTTGTATGGAGTGCAGCCATGTACTATGTAAGTGAAACACGAAAGATAGATAGTTTGGACAAGGGGAGGATAGAAGATTCCGCAATGTGGTGCTGCAGAAGAATGCTGAAGATAGACGGGTAGATCACGTTACTAATGAGGAGGTACTGAATAGAATTGGGGAAACAGGAATTTGTGGCACGATTTGACTAGAAGAAGGGATCGTCTGGTAATACTCGTTGTGAGGCATCAAGGGACAGCAATTTAGTATTGGAGGGCAACGTGGAGGCCAAAAATCGTAGAGGGAGACCAAGAGATGAATACACTAAGCAGATTCAGAAGGGTGTTGTTTGCAGTAGGTACTTGGAGATGAAGTAGCTTGCAATACACAGAGTTGCATGAAGAGCTGCATCAAACCAGTCTCTGGACAGAAGACCACAACAACAACAACCAGGCAGTGACTTTCTGTTAAAATGTCCTCCCCTGTACGGAAATGACATATTGTACATACGAGTGCAGATTGTGACGCAGGAACGACAACATACAAAAGTTTGAGTCTAGCCACGAGGTATCCACGGATATCCAAATCTGTTAGGGACACCGCTCGCGTAAAACGGGAATTCCACATTCCACTCCCTGTCCGGCAAAAATTCCTTACAATGCTGATGGTTGTTCGTATTGGCAGTTGGGAATGCATTTCGCGAAATCTATTTCTTACGTGGAACTATCTACCTCACAGATGATGAGAAAATGAATGTGGCAAGTGCATTTACGTCGACACAACAAAATATGAAATGCTTGGGGAACACGTCAACAGTTCCTTGAAGGGGCACGTGCAGATGTCAGCAAATCTCTATTTGTCTGATATCGAACTGAGGTGGAGGAAGATAGTCATTAAATGCAACACGGCCACTGGGAGTTAGCCATTGATATTTTTGTGGCAGAGCTCTGTCCTCAGTTCTTACTGTTTTGTACTAGAGTTCGTGTAGCTTAAGGCAATTGTTTTCTTCTTGCAGCATCAAAACACAAGCGCAGAATTCCGGAATATTTTTAACATCTCTGTTTGCAAGCTGTAGGTGAAGGTGATGAGCAGCTACAGATCATTCAATTGCCTAAATAATTGTAAATAACGGCTCTGAGAACTACGGGACTTAACGTCTGAGGTCATCAGTCGCTGTAAATAACGGTATGGTCGTCTGCAGAGCGTATTAAAGACAGTTATGGTACTCCGGAATGGATTTCTGTGAATGCTTCTTTTAAAATTCGAATATTCACTGGAGTAATAGCTACTAATCTCAACAAGTTTCGTAGTGCTTACCTCTTAGTTTTCACAACGAGGTGCATAAGTACAATCGGCCGCTTAAGACGAGCGCTGTGTAATTTCCCACTTCGCAAGCCAAAGTCGAGTGAGGTTAGGGAAACATGCATGGACAGCGAGAATGAGTCTTTGTAACATCAAATTACATCAGTGAACAGTGCACAACAGACGTTAATATCAAATAAACTGGGAATTATCTATTTGCATGATTCCAGTTTCACACAGAAAAAATTTTAGAGCTTTGAATGAACGTGAACGTAAACAAAGGCTTTTGTGGAAGAATGTACTGAAAATTACCAAACGTGATTGCAGACGAATGTTTTACAGTAAATGTTAATTCAAAGAACAATAACTGTTGCTGCAAATGGTTAATTATAGCAGCCAGTGCCCAGAAAATAACCATGTGAGCTACGTGTCCAACGAAATCTCTTATTCAGTGTGCATTAAACTTGCAATTAAACATTAGTAGTTTTCAACAAAGCATCCAACGCTGAACCGTGTAAAGCCATATTATGAACAGCGTCCAGATCATACATTTTGAGACAGAGTGCATGAAAATTTTCCAACAAATGGACTAATAGCAAGAAATCGGTTTTCAGACGTAAATTGGTGTAATGTTCTAATGTTTAATACGAACACTGTACTTGCAAGCTATTTGATATTCTTATTCTTAGAGAGTTGTTTCACTGATCAGCATGCTTTTTAACGTTTTAATTAATAGCCACAATTCATCCAACAGCACTGTTTTTATGAATCAACCTGTTCACTGTAAGGCAAATATTTTCTTGTTACTTTCAACTTGTCATGTTTTAAACACACATCGCATTATTCTAAACTGTATACCAGAATATGCAAGTAACCTATAAACCAAAATTTTGTATCATAAAAACATTCCACTGAGATAGATTTAGTAAACATATTATACTTATCCATATTCGTCACAATCCCACAAACACTAACTGGATTTATTTTCACTGTTTCGTTGTACACAATTTCTTTTACGTGTTTTCATAGGTTCATAAGTACGAAATGAGTATTATAATTTGTGTGAATGTGAAAAACAACAGGCACCATGAAATAAGATTTATAGTTTAAATTACAAGTACCACGTGCAACCCATAGAAATCTGCCTGTAAAGTGTCAAAACTCTGTGTTTCTCATGAGCTTGCTTCAAGCACTCCTGGCAGATGTGTAGAGCGTCTGTTGCTCTAAATGCTAATCCCTTTTTGAGGTTAAAATTCATCTTAAATTCTGATCCCTTTTTGAGGTTAAAATTCATCTTCTTGTTCCACAACAACTAATTTTTTAAGCAGCTACTCTGTTATGTGACAGACTCAAAAGATTTTTTATCTAAGAGAAACGGTAAGTTTCTATGTTTTCAGCCGGCTGAATTAACAGATTCACATGTTTGACAAGTTTATGGTGTTTCGGGACACACATCGAGACTACTTTACATTATTTTAGTTTGTTTTCTTTTTTTACTTCTTATAACTTTTCACTCACGTTTAGCGCACTGTATGCCGTGTATACGTGTCCATGGTTTCCATCAAACATTTATGTGTTCTTTAGGATATGAGACAATCAAAATGTATTATATGGACGCAGTTCATAACATGAGTTTAGTGTTTGATGCTTTGCTGAAAACTACTAATGTAAAATTGCAACCTATTACGGACACTAAGTAATTACAATTTCTTGAGCGTGTCATCAAAGATGGTATAGTTCCCTGTTCACAGAGAGACGCAAACAGTAACAAAAATAAAGGTGAACTTCGTATTATGTACCTCGATACTAATAGCTTCTACAGCTGTACAGTAATGGAATATCGAATATTCTCTGATTTTGCAAGGCTGTTTGCGGACAGTTTTGAAAGAATTTACCACATGATGTAGGCATAGGTTACATTTTATAAGTAGATGTTGACCATCTAGAAATTATCCACTAAACTGCTTTTATTCCTACAGAAAATGATGCTGCAACTAAGTACCAACTAGTCTGGAGTTTTATAGAAGCTAATTGTCACAGTATACGACAAAAATACTTACTTGATACTTGATTCAGCACAGATTCTTAAAACAGGAGCACAACCTTATTCTGTGCCGTGTTAACAGGATATTTATTATAATTCGGTGAAGCTCAGTGGATGAAATCGTATATTGATATTATGGTGAGAAACGCATGAATGCAAAAATCGATTTCGAAAAGAATTTTTTCAATCTAATTATGATATTCATCGAACAATGGGTGCTGTAGACAACCAGTAAAAGACGAGCTAAATGGTACTGCTGTGTGGCCTATACCTTTGTAGTATGGATGTCTTCCTTGTGCATCTCAGTGGTATTAACCCAATGATACAATTTACAATGGAGAAAGAGAACAATAGCCAATTTTAATTTTCCGGAATGGTCTAGTATTAAACTGGTAGATGAGACTTTGGGCCGTAAAGTATTCGGAAAGGACACCAACACACTGATCGATACCTCCATAAGGAATCAAACCATCACCCTCGACAAAAATGTATTTAAAACCTTGGTGGACAGAGCCAATAAGATCTGCCAGCCTTCAGGGAACATACGCTAATATGGAGGTTTATCAAGCACTCCATCAACGAAGAGAAGAAGCCGGAAATATTGAGCAACACCGGCCGCCATCTGGAAAAGTTTTTCTCCAGTTTATCAATAAATTAGAGATCGCATTGCAGAAGTTTTGGCCAGGTAAGGGGTAGAAACGATCTTAAGACCCACCAAGAAGATTAATCAATATTAAGATGGGTAAAAGATACGCGTCACCACCTAGCAACACTCCACACACATAACATTTCGTGCAGCTGCGGGCAAGTGAGTACTGGAATTACGAAAAGAAGTGTCAGCACCCGCACAGTCGAACACAAAAGGCACTATCGTCTGGGACACACCGAAATATCAGCCGCTGCAGTATCTCTTTCGAGATGAGCCAAAACGAGATAAAATGCAGAGAGACGAGCCTTTTAGTGCGGACATTACATTATCATGCACGCATATATAGAGAAACAATAATTTTAATAACAAAGAAAAAGGTTTGAAATAAAATAAAATATGGATGTCAACTTAGCGCCAACGGAATGACAATCGGTTATTTTTAATTCAGAATGGTGGCGCCATCCAGAGATACACTGGTCGTCATGACGTGACGCATGGTGGTGGCCTCTATTCTCTCTTTACGTGCGACAGCCCCTGAAGCGTTAGTGAAGTAGCCGTTTTACACCGGCATATGTCACTCGCAGTTGCAACGAAATGTTAAGAAGAAATCTTTATACATCGACTGCGACTTCTCTGCCCAGACGTTTTATCTGAAAAACACGATGGTCATCAAAGCCTACAATGCACGATTAATTAGTAACGGTTTATGTGTGAAAATTGCGTGACATGAAGCTAGTAACTTATTTGCAGGGTAGATGGAGACCTACTACTCTGACTGGAAAGTGTATTTCCAGTGCGATGTTGAATTCGAGGAAAAATTTTGTTGCTATTGAATTGACTAAAAGACTCCCCCTGTTTTATAGTGGGAGCGTCCTTCGCCTTATACTAACAACGTCTCATATCTGAGAGCTATCCGTTGCGCAAATATAGTGATCAACATTGTCTACGTGACCTGAGTGTCAAGTCATCCGAAATTCCATGAAAATTAATTGACTGTAAGTCCTATTTTCTATCGAAACGGGAAAACTACGCAGTGGAAAAGTAATTAGTGAACTTCAGATCAGGGTTTGCACTTTACTAAACATGTCAAGTCATTTTCTCTTATGGGTGGTCGTGAGACTAACGATCACAGGAGGAGGAATGTCGTGAGGTAGGCACAATGTGGAAAAGTAGCTGAATAATGAATGCTTATTTACAGATAGAGCATGCTCCTGAAACCGAATTTTAGTGGAACACACGTAAAACATACTAATCATACCGTCCTGTACAACATACGGTCATAACGAACTGATTACCATTTGTCAGCGAGGATTGGCACGATTAAGGATAGCAACACGGACCCACATACACAGATTGCAACTCACCGTGTGAAACTTCATGGCAGATTAAAACTGTGTGCCCGACCGAGACTCGAACTCGGGACCTTTGCCTTTCGCGGGCAAGTGCTCTACCAACTGAGCTACCGAAGCACGACTCACGCGCGGTACTCACAGCTTTACTTCTGCCAGTATCTCGTCTCCTACCTTCCAAACTTTACAGAAGCTCTCCTGCGAACCTTGCAGAACTAGCACTCCCGAAAGAAAGGATATTGCGGAGACATGGCTTAGCCACAGCCTGGGGGACGTTTGCAGAATGAGATTTCCACTCTGCAGCGGAGTGTGCGCTGATATGAAACTTCCTGGCGGATTAAAACTGTGTGCCACTTCCCATTGATAATGGAATCGCGAAATGAGTGTGTCAGAGCTCCCCATTACACTGACTAAATAATACACTGAGTATCGAAAACAGTATAGCCAACATAAAGCTATTCTTTGCTGTGTGTAAGATTCTGCGATTCTCTATGGAAATAAATAAGCACTCAGTTATCGATAGTAACATACTGAGGGTGAAAGATGCAAGCGCGATTCTAAGCATTGTTGTGAGACGAGGTCTGTGTAAAATTTCAGTAGTGTTGGTCGAGAGCTCACAGACAGAAGACGTGTAACGCAGCCCTCTCGTCGCTGATGACATATCTTACCACATTCAAGGCCTGATTTCATTTATTTGACCAGAATAGATTTAGACAGTTTAACTAGGCTTGAAGATGGAATTCAAGGTAAAATTTGCAAGCATAGCGTAAACCGCAATTACAGGCTTAGGCTTGTGATTGTTAGTCCGAGTTTTCAGTAATCCCATGTTTTGCTTGTCAGTTAAAGAAGCCTCGTTATCCTCCAAATAACAATAATTATTCTCCACATCTAATTCGTAAATATGCTGTGGTTATTAAACGTTAATCTAACTTTTAAATTGAAATAACTTGTTAATCTGGCACTCCGACATTATTGACACTTATAAGGCCATTGCCAGGCATTTCGCCATTATTAATACTTGTAAAACTATTAATGGTCATGATTTCTTAAGTTTTTAAATAGACTTAATTTATAAAATCCTTTCTTACAAGTTATTTAGTAGTCAACAGGACCCAAGCAAACTCCTTTTTATTAAATTCATTTTTAGCAACAATAAGCTATAGCTGCCGCTGCTGCATTCTGCTGCGAATTGCTGTAAACCACTTGGAAAAAGGCAGTCATCTAAAAAAGTGAGTACAAAACTTAGGGCCAAAACAAAGACACTGACACACCATAACATGTCATGTACACTACTCCAGTAAATTCAGTTGCACAAACCAGATTCTGTATCACTTGCAAATTCTTATTCAAATATGCAGTCATATAGCTTATCCAAATGTTAGTCTTAAGTTAACTATCTGTTGAGGGCTTAAATGACAGTAAAACTGATACTCATACAACACGCACACAGTGTTATCCATGTTAGAATCCGTTTTCTGACGGCTCAGGTGGCTTATCGAGTCCATTTTCACAGACGAATTTATGCTTTATATGTTGCAGGTAAGTGACAACCGTCAAAGTCGGTTAGTGACTCACAGCGAAAGGAATCGGGAGAACTGACTGAGCACACCACACATGAAGCGAATCGCGCTGATTAGGGACCAAGCTCAGTTTTATCTGAGTCTACAAAAGACTTCAAAAATAATCACTTGCGAGAATCCCGTATTGCTCCTAATAATTATGTTCAATCGATATAGATAATGTGGACTCAAAATTGAACTAACTCCCATACAGAAATCAGTGTTCACGTATGCAATGAAGCAGCTCGCCATACTTGCTTGGCCACGACGCAGCGACTGATTGCTGCAAACCGTCTCATCCACGCGCTGGTAACTTCTGTTCAGAACCCTATCTGTCTCGTCTCTGGGCACAGACAGCGAACAAATCTGGTGGGGGCGCACTGACTACACTCCACGATGCGGTCGCCATTAACAGCAGACTTCGCCTCCCACCAGAAGAAAGGAGACGCAATGCCTGGCTCTTTCCCTGAATGTGGTGACAGAGTGTTGTGGCAGACGGTCCCCAGCGAGTGCTGGCTCCGAAAATTACATTTAACTGCCCTTCCCAAGGCGGTACTCCAAGGCTATCAAGAATTTTCATCTGAATTTACCTAGTTAGACGCATTTGTAGGTACATCCATATTACTTCCAAAACCATGTTTATGACATGTGGTTGTGGATAGATATCGTGCTGACTATCGATTGTAATAGATTTAATATTATACACACACGAATTAGGTTCCCAGTGTGAACTTCCTATCTGGCACAGAAAATATGAGCAACAGCAGGCAAAGAAGAGACACCCTAGCGAACTTGAAAAAGCAAAACCATCAATTTGTAGAAGAGGCGGATTGTTTGACGCCTTTGAAGACAGAATATTGTCTTCGTCAAATCGATAGCTGTAGGAATGGCTGTTTCAGATATCTGTAAGGTGCTTCTTGTGGATTTTCATTATATTGTAGTTACTTAGGTTAAAAATGTTAAAATGTGTTACACAAACACAGATAGCTTCATATATTAAGTAACTATTTCCCATGTTTAGGATGTTATTAAAATTGTTCTGCATAAATGTTTCAGAACCTTGGGTTACCCCGATAATAACCTCATAGTATCCGAAGCTTTAATAAAAATGAAATGGGTTTAATGAAAGATGATCTGTCAAAAGATTCTCACTAAAAGAGAATTAATTTGACAGATCAAAAAGTGCATGCTCTCCACACTGAAACGAACTATGTAATGCACAGAGCAGACTCTGTGGAAGACTCGTCAGCAAAAAATCTAACGTCGATGATTACTTAGAATGTGTAGTTATTTATATCGATAAATCCAGTATGCAATTTTATCCCAGCTGCATACAGTTTCCAAAATGATTCAAAAGTTTCCATTAGAAGCAAAAATCTTTAAGTGCTTAATACTCTTTGACAATGTGAGCACTTCAGTGTGGGCTCATATTCAACAGGGATGGACTAGTCAGTGTCTGTATGCACTAAAGGAGGTGATTTGAAATTGATTTAACAGACATATAGTGGGTATGAATGCAACGTACTGAAGTTGTAACCTATTCATTGTACAAGTAGAAAACAAGTCAACAGAAATTGTAATCTACGTGTGATGGTAATACAGTGTGATGGAATTGTAAGTTACATGTTTTACATATAGAAAAAGTGTGAGGGTAATAGTAACAGAAATTGTAGCCGATATGTTATCGATGTATTATGTTGATCGAAACCTAGCACAGTGGCTGTGTATACACCACGATAATTAAATTGTAACACGCTGGTTATAGATGTAGAAAAATTGGATTGATCTACTTTGTTACAAAAGACTTCCATGCTACTCTCCTGGAAATTAAAATAAGAACACCGTGAATTCATTGTCCCAGGAAGGGGGAACTTTATTGACACATTCCTGGGGTCAGATACATCACATGATCACACTGACAGAACCACAGGCACATAGACACAGGCAACAGAGCATGCACAATGTCGGCACTAGTACAGTGTATATCCACCTTTCGCAGCAATGCAGGCTGCTATTCTCCCATGGAGTCGATCGTAGAGATGCTGGATGTAGTCCTGTGGAACGGCTTGCCATGCCATTTCCACCTGGCGCCTCAGTTGGACCAGCGTTCGTGCTGGACGTGCAGACCGCGTGAGACGACGCTTCATCCAGTCCCAAACATGCTCAATGGGGGACAGATCCGGAGATCTTGCTGGCCAGGGTAGTTGACTTACACCTTCTAGAGCACGTTGGGTGGCACGGGATACATGCGGACGTGCATTGTCCTGTTGGAACAGCAAGTTCCCTTGCCGGTCTAGGAATGGTAGAACGATGTGTTCGATGACGGTTTGGATGTACCGTGCACTATTCAGTGTCCCCTCGACGATCACCAGTGGTGTACGGCCAGTGTAGGAGATCGCTCCCCACATTATGATGCCGGGTGTTGGCCCTGTGTGCCTCGGTCGTATGCAGTTCTGATTGTGGCGCTCACCTGCACGGCGCCAAACACGCATACGACCATCATTGGCACCAAGGCAGAAGCGACTCTCATCGCTGAAGACGACACGTCTCCATTCGTCCCTCCATTCACGCCTGTCGCGACACCACTGGAGGCGGGCTGCACGATGTTGGGGCGTGAGCGGAAGACGGCCTAACGGTGTGCGGGACCGTAGCCCAGCTTCATGGAGACGGTTGCGAATGGTCCTCGCCGATACCCCAGGAGCAACAGTGTCCCTAATTTGCTGGGAAGTGGCGGTGCGGTCCCCTACGGCACTGCGTAGGATCCTACGGTCTTGACGTGCATCCGTGCGTCGCTGCGGTCCGGTCCCAGGTCGACGGGCACGTGCACCTTCCGCCGACCACTGGCGACAACATCGATGTACTGTGGAGACCTCACGCCCCACGTGTTGAGCAATTCGGCGGTACATCCACCCGGCCTCCCGCATGCCCACTGTACGCCCTCGCTCAAAGTCCGTCAACTGCACATACGGTTCACGTCCACGCTGTCGCGGCATGCTACCAGTGTTAAAGACTGCGATGGAGCTCCGTATGCCACGGCAAACTGGCTGACACTGACGGCGGCGGTGCACAAATGCTGCGCAGCTAGCGCCATTCGACGGCCAACACCGCGGTTCCTGGTGTGTCCGCTGTGCCGTGCGTGTGATCATTGCTTGTACAGCCCTCTCGCAGTGTCCGGAGCAAGTATGGTGGGTCTGACACACCGGTGTCAATGTGTTCTTTTTTCCATTTCCAGGAGTGTATATTATGAGGTACATATACAATTATTTTTCTTGTGGTCTGTACCTATCATATCCATTTCAACCGGCATTGAAGACAGAAAAGCAAAGTATTCACTTGTTACGACTAGCAAGGCATACCATTACTCAGTTACCATCACTACTACATGTGAATGATATCATTTGCGCTCACCCATACTCATCGTAGAAAGCTGCTTCATTCGCTATTTGATTTTTATGGTGGTAAAGCGATGAGATGTGATTGAGACTGAAGAGCCTAGAACCGCACGGCCACACCGACCGGCCGAATTCTACAGGATGCGGTTCTGGGCGCTTCATTCCGGAACCGCGCGACTGCTACAGTAGCAGGTTCGAATCCTGCCTCGGGCATGGATATGTGTGATGTCTTTAGGTTAGTTAGGTTTAAGTAGTTCTAAGTTCTAGGGGAACTGACGACCTCAGATGTTAAATCCCATAGTGCTCAGAGCCATTTGAACCATTTACAGGATATTGAGACGAACCCTATTACAAGTGGCCCGCCATCATGGTGTAAGATAAAGTACGATTATGTGTATCCTGTATGAGAACTGCAACTTAGCCTATCATCTGTAATAAGTGCAAGAATTATCAGCAGCAGATGTCCTTGTAAATGGTTCTTGGACCAACCATCACAGTTATGGCATTTTAGTTATCAGTCCTCTTTACCGACGAAGCAACCTTTACCAGAACTGGCATCAACAATGTACATAGACGTCACCTGCTGTAACATGGATGCGATGCAGCTCTGTACTGGGTTCCAGGACGATTTGTTGTTGTTGCACGCACACCGTCCATTTCCAGACACATGTTAATAGTGTGTGTCGTCCGAACACAGCCAGGAGGCTTAAAGATGCGAGCCGGTGCCAGTGCCTTAGGGACTCGGCACTTAAGCGAGTTGCTCCAGCGCCACTGGCGGCGCTGAGGATTAAGATATCGACTTCGCTTCGGCCAGTTGCCGCCCGTGTATAATTCGCCAATGACTGCACGACGACTGACAGAAGCCTACTCGGAAGACAGAAGAGCAGCTGTAGCCCACTTTGTTGCAGATCAGCGACCAGAGCTGATAGACAGGGGACACCGTTTAATGAACACTTAGAAGTGAACAGACAGTTGTTATAAACTGCATTGCTATGTACCGTGAAGTCGAGCTACGATTATTTTCACTTAGCCATTCAGGGCCTTTTTTGGGTTATATTACAAGCCGTGTTGCAGACTTAATCATTCAAAATGTCACAATGACAAGTAAACGTCTTAAACTCATCTGTGTGACCTTGTTACTAATTTATTGGAGTATTGTAGAACCTTCGTTGTCCTATCCTGTTACCTGAGGCTGGGGCATAGCTATGTAATAGTGGCAGGGAGAAATTGTCTTAGCGGTCTACTGCACTGCAAGCCGTTTCACAGAGTCACAGACTCGGCCTACCGTAACAACAGAGGCAACTCGGCCTCCACAGCAGTAGCGACGAGTCTTTTAAAAAATTGGCGACGACGGCTGCAGTTTGTCGGTTTTGTTCACCTCTAATACGCGTCGGCTTTGGTACTTTCTGATTGTCTTATTCCCACGAAAAGTGCAGCCTCAGTAGTGGGGAGGGGCAGGGGGGTTAATAGGTGTAGATCAGGAATGAGAGAGGGGAGGAATCGGAGGGGGGGGGGTGTTGGATCCAAGATAGAAGGAAGTGGAGGGTGTGGGGAAGAGAGGGAAGAGAACTTGAAGTCAGTATCTAATTTTTAACATGGTCCAAAGTCGATGTTGGTTTCCTACTATGGGCATAAATTTTCCGACTGTGCAGTCCGTAGTAAAAAACTACTGTGCTCAAATGAAGTATATGGCTGTGGTTAATCTTACTTATTCATTTTCGTACGAAATTTGCTGCACCTTTCATATATTCCCGGGTCTGACATAAGGACCCTGCACACCATAACCATTCATAGTCATTTTACATCGTCTTAACTCTGAGTGTGTCGTACGTACACATATTACTTCATTTTAATAGTCACTAGCTTTTTCTAAATTCAGGTGCTGAATATGATTAATTTACGGTTAATTAATGTGAGGTGTATTATAATTTTTAATTGATAAAGAAAACTTTTTAGTAGGATAATTAGACACTTCCCCGCCAATAGTCGGCCCAGATCTTACTCTTACAGGTGACCTGAGCATTAGAAGCGACTGCAGTCTATCGCAGCTACAAACTTCACTATTAATAGGTGAGTAACTGCTTTAGTGCTAATATTTCATACTGCTCATGCTATTCCCTAGTTGGTGATGAGCGTTGGCCCTAAATTGCGTGAGTAAGTGGATGCCCTCCATCCAAGTGTGCATTTTTGTTTTCTGATAGAATCAAGTAAATTCGCGCCGCTGCAACAATAGAAGAAGAATTATCTCCTTTCTAACCACTGTGGTGTTAGGTCTCACTTCGATAGCCTTTGTGCCGGTCTCTGCTGGGCCATAACTGGGCACGTTGTCTCCGTCAGGGTAGCAGACTTAAAAGGCCAAATCAGTTCGCAATAACTTGAATTTTGTGGAAGCACCCTATAAAAGATAGTACATAAACTTCTATAACTTTAATGTGGTACGTCCAGAAGAGTTATCCGGGAAGAGCCCTGATTTGCAATACAGTTAATATTGAATTTCTTTCAGTAACTGAATGACGCAGCACCAGTCTTACAGACAATCGACGTCTCGTTTATCCGTTCTGATATTTCACAGTGGGATCCGGGATTCTTTCAACCAATAGCTGGTTAGTAAAACCATCTTTAAATGGGTGACACAGCTAGAGGACGATGAGAGGGAAAGGAAATGTCACTTTTATTTGCAGGTGGTTTCAGAAGCACCAATACAGGCCTCACCCATCTACAAAAGGGATGGCAACAGTGGTCTACAAAACTATCGCCTGATACTTTTGCCATCCGTTTCTTGCAGAAACCAAGAACATACTCTGATGTCAAAACTAATGAGGTATCTTGAACAGAACGATCTTGTCAACCATGGTGGATTTCTTACGTGTGAAACCCAACTCGCGGTTTTCTCTAATGGCATCCGGAAAAGCTTCGATCAGTGGAACGGTTAGAGGCAGCATTTCTCGATTTACGTGACAGGAGTGTCTGATTCGTGGGAGAGTCTACAGCACTATCGGCTGCTCCTACTATAGCAATTTGGCGATAGCGTTACACCTACGAAAGCGATTTGAAATGACCATGTCTGTGTGTTAACAGAAAAGCTATCAAACTATTTGTCGATAATAAAATGATTAGCTTTGAGAGAGACCAGTAGATGAACCAGCAGGAATCGAACCAAAGTTGTGCTAGTTTTAAAGTAAACTGTAAATTATGAAAAGCCAAACAATCGTCCAGCTAATTATCCAAAGTGATGCGAAGTGTTAATACTCTTAATTAAGAAAATTAATTACTGTATATGGCTGTAGTTGGTACTAAACCCGTTTTGTAAACAGGACACGAAAGAGTTGCACCAGCTAAAAATTCTTGGAACAGAAGTTTGCTGCGAGCAACACAGATGGAATCCCAACGTGTTTTGGAACAAAAAAGCTCTCACGAACATATGCTTCGTGTATTTAACACTAGAAAGCTAATGTTCGTTTCACAGCGTATATTTCAGTCCATTAGTGCCTTTTCATACACGATCGGGTGATACCTTATTCTGCATTATACATAATCATAAGGCCACTTATTACTGTAATTAACTAATAATGATTCCCGAATGAGATTTTAACGCTGCAGCGGATTGTGAGCTGATATGAAACTTCCTGTTAGATTAAATCTGCAGTTTTAATCTGTCAGGAAGTTTCACATTAGCGCACACTCCGCTGCAGAGTGAAAATCTCTTTCTGGAAACATCCCCCAGGCTGTGGCTTAGTCATGTCTCCGCAATATCCTTTCTTTCAGGAGTGCTGGTTCTGCAAGTTTCGTAGGAGAGCTTCTGTAAAGTTTGGAAGTTGGAGGCGAGGTACTGGCAGAAGTGAGGATGTAAGAACGGGCCGTGAGTCGTGGGGTAGCTTAGTTGGTAGAGCACTTGCCCGCGAAAGCAAAGGTCCCGAGTTCGAGTCCCGGCACACAGTTTTAATCTGCCAGGAAGTTTCAACTAATAATGTATGGAGTGCACCACTTTAGTGTTTCCTGTAGTGCTTGTTCGGATTCGTAAAAGTTACCACATATAATGCTATTTATATCAGGGTATTTACACTTCGGGTTACAACGGTATGTAACTTCAGCTTTTCGCTTTTTTAAATGATACACTAAAACTGAGTTATCTTAGTCGGTAAGCATGTATTGTTTTTGTAACACCTAGACGTTAAGTTTCATTTCGATTATACATATCTACACGTCATCTGGATATTGGTTCGGCTATGACTGACTTCACGAACCCGTATTACAAAGTAACCAGAAGTTTATTGTTTATCAGTCAACGTGTATTTCAAAATGTATTGCATTTTTTATTGTTTCATAATATATCAGATACCTAGGTGTAAGGTAATATGATTGTATTCATGAACTTCAGTCATTGTAACGGTCACTGAAGTAATATCAGGTGGTTGAGTTGTACCACGTAGGGTTTATCTTTCTATTTAGTGATTTGTAATTGAAGCCATTTGTAACGCCAATTGTAACTGACCTAGACTTTGTGTTATAGTATTACTCGCTTTATTATTCGATATTATGGATTTATAATGTATCACTGTCACTATACAATTACCTGTAGCTTAAAATGTTGTACTGCTTTCATTTGTGACCACATGAATTCCCTTCTTTTTTAGTATGTCCTGATTTTTTGTTACTTAACGAAAAGCGTATGTTTGGTATATGATGACTACAGCTTGTACATGTTGAGCATAGTTCCTTACACTCTACGGGCCGGCCACGGTGGCCGTGCGGTTAGGGAGCTTCAGTCCGGAACCGCATGACTGCTACGGTCGCAGGTTCGAATCCTGCCACGGGCATGGATGTGTGTGATGTCCTTAGGTTAGTTAGGTTTAAGTAGTTCTAAGTTCTAGGGCACTGATGACCTCAGATGTCAAGACCCATAGTGCTCAGAGCCATTTGAACCATTTGAACACTCTACGGAACATAAACCTAGCAGTCAGTTCGATACGTTACAATTCTTTATATTATTGTAGGGGCTCGACTTTGTAGACCTTGGCTGGTTTGAAGCGCCACCTTGCCCACGTTTTCGTGTGGCAATGATCCCATATTTTCGGCCAGACCTCTGCCAGCCACAGTATAGCCACTTCCTTGTTCCGGCAGCTAGCGCTAAGAGTGACACACCGAATTTACATCGACACATGGGCTACACCAAGGAGAAATGCAGATGATATACAGGTAGTCATTGGACAAATATATAATACTAGAACTGACATGTGATTACATTTTCACGCAATTTGGGTGCATACATCCTGAGAAATCAGTACCCAGAACAACCACCTCTGGCCGTAATAACGGCCCTGATATGCCTGGGCATTGAGTCAAACAGAGCTTAGATGGCGTGTTGCTCGGCCACCATTGACCAGACGTTTTCAGTTGATGAGAGATCTGGAGAATGTGCTGGCCATGGCAGCAGTCGAACATTTTCTGTATCCAGAATGGTCCGTACAGGACCTGCAACAGGCGGTCGTGCATTATCCTGCTGAAATGTAGGGTATCGCAGGGATCGAGTAAGGGGTAGAGCCACGGGTCGTAACGCACCTGAAATGTAACGTCCACTGTTCAAAGTGCCGTCAATGCGAACAATAGGTGCCCGAGACGTGTAACCAATGGCACCCCATACCATCATGCGAATACACGCTTCCAATGTGCGTTCTCCGCGATGTCGCCAAACACGAATGCGACCATCATGATGCTGTAAACAGAACCTGGAGTCATCCGAGAAAGTGACGTTTTGCCATTAGTGCACCCAGGTTTGTCGTTGAGTACACCATTGCAGGCGCTCCTGTCTGTGATGCAGCGTCAAGGGTAACCGCAGACATGGTCTCCGAGTTGATACTCCATGCTGCTGCAAACGTCGTCGAACTGTTCGTGCAGATGGTTGTTGTCTTTCAAACATCCCCATCTGTTGACTCATGGATAGAGACGTGGCTGTACGATCCCTTACAGCCATGCGGATAAGATGCCTTTCATCTCGACTGCTAGTGATACGAGGCCGTTGAGATCCAGTTTTTTTTCCTTTATTGTAATTTTGATACCCGTACAAACAACTGGTAGACTGGCAGCAGCATTCTACGCCGCTCTTCAGCCTCAGAGTAGACAATGAGAAAAAACAGAAAGAATACTCATAATTGACATAATGGCGGGTAAAACACAGTAGACATAGAACACAAAACATGGAGCCGTTCACACTCGACGATAAACCACACTACAAATTGTTGACACGACGCACAAACATTGATGATTTCGATGGCACATGTGAACGAAGGAGCGTGATGGTGAACACTAATCACAAAACACGACGGCACACCCGAGAAACGGATGGCGATGATCTCCAGCGCGCGAATGTCCATGTAATGTGTGGAAGTCTGGGCACGTGCCAAGAGGGAAGGGGTGAGAGGGAGGGAGAGGGGAGAGGAAAGATGCCGATGGCAGAGGAGATGGGAGGAGGAGTAGAGGAACAGGGGTAGAGGAAGGCCAGGGGAGGAGTGGGGAGAAAGTGAGGAGGGCGGGAATGGGGAGAGAAGGGAGAGAGGGTGCCCAAAGGTAAAAACAGAGGAAGAGGGAGGGAGGATCAAAGTGGTAGGAGGGGTAGATGGAGGGGAGGAGGGCATCATCAGGGACTGGGAGCTGGCGGAAGACACCGTGGGAGAGGGTATGGAGAGTGGAGAGATGGAGAGCAAGTGGGACGTGGAAGTACAGGCGCGGCAGCATTCAGAGGAGAGGATGGAAGAGACCAGCGGGTGAGGAGGATCGAGTTTGCGGGAGGTGTGGAGGATCTGTATCTGTTCGTGGAAAAGAAGGAGGGGAATTAGGTCATACAGGATCCGCATGGGGGAGGGGAGACAGATGCGATAGGCGAGTCGAAGAGCATGGCGTTCTAAGATCTGAAGGGATTTGTAAAAGGTAGGGGGAGCAGAGATCCAGGCAGGGTGGGCGTAGCAAAGGATAGGGTGAATGAGGGATTTATAGGTATAGAGGATGGTGGAGGGGTCAAGACCCCAAGTACAGCCAGAAAGGAGCTTGAGGAGACAGAGTTGGGAATGTGCCTTAGATCGTCCAGAGGTGGGGGGTCCAGGAGAGGCGACGGTCGAGGGTACTTAAGGGTGGGGGTGAGGGCGATAGGACGGCCATAGATGGTGATGTAGAAATCGAGGAGACGGAAGGAAGGGGTGATTTTGCCTACAATGATCGCCTGGGTTTTGGAAGGATTGATCTTAAGCAACCACCGGTTGCACCAAGTGGTGAACCGGTCAAGCCAGGTGTTACTGGATTCAAACATGAATGGGAAGGAAGGGCATGGGTCGTGGCACATATTCCCTGTCAATGAAGGAATTGAGGCCTGAAGATCGGCAGGAATTTCGGAATTTCGTGAGAGTGGACGTGGCTTATCTCGACAAGCTGCTAAAAATCACTGCAGGGTGGGCACAAGGGCAAGGGTAAGGAAGGCGGTGTCATCAGCGTACTGGAGAAAGTGGATGGGGGGTGAAGGCGGCGGCATGTCTGCCATATACAAGAGGTACAGAAAAGGGAAGAGGACGGAACCCTGGGGCACACTGGCGGAGGGGAAAAGCTGTAGGAATCCGTGTTGTGGATGGTGACGTAGGAAGGACGTTGGGAAAGAAAGGAGCCTATCAGACGGACGTAGTTAATAGGAAGGGCGAAGGTTTGGAGTTTGAAGAGGAGACGGGAATGCCACACGCGGTCATAGGCTCTTTCAGGGAGAGGAAGATAGTGGAATGACGGGAATTAAGCTGTTCGGAGAAAAGATGAGTGAGGTGAAGGAGAAGGTCAGCGGACGAGAAGAACGGCCGAAAGCCACACTGGGTAATGGGAAGGAGGCAGTGCTGGTGGAGATGCTGGTGGATGCGTCAGGTGAGGATGGATTCCAGGACCTTGCTGAAGACCGAGGTAAGGCTGATGGGACGGTAGGAGGAGACAGCGGATGGTGGTTTACCGGGTTTAAGGAACATCAGGATATGGGAGGTTTTCCACAGGTTGGGGTAGTAGCCAGTGGACAGGACTACATTGTAGAGCCTGGCCAGGGTGGAGAAGAAAGAGGCAGGAGCTTCGCGAAGGTAGTGATAGGTGACACGATCGTGACCAGGAGTGGTGTTGCGATTTGTGCGGAGTGTAGTGATGAGATCTTGTGTAGTGATTGGGGCATTGAGTTCTGTGTGTGCAATGTTGTCCAAGTACTGGAAACCAGGTGCGAGGGGATGGACAGAGATCATCAGCTCGATCGCGGACATCTGGAAAAAGGGAGTAATCAAACTGTGGATCGTCAGGGATGGTAAAGACATCGGAGAGGTAGGAGGCAAAGTGATTGGCCTTACTAGTGTTGTCAGGGAAGGGGTGGTTGTCATGAAGGAGAGGATAGTAGGGCGAGGGTTTAGATCTGGTATGGCGGCGGAAGGCTGACCAGTACTTGGACGAGTTGATAGAAAGGGTAGCACTTAAACGGGTGCATGTCTGTCACCAGTCCCGGCGTTTATTAGCCGCGAGCACGTTACAGATGTGTCTCTGGAGTTGCCGGTGGCATCGTAGTGTGTCCGGATCATGCGTGCAAAGGAATGCGCAGTAGAGACGGTGGGATTTATGGAGGTGGAGGACGGCCTGTGGGGGTAAGGTAGGACAGTGGGGGTGAATGGTGACTGAAGGGACATGTGCCTCCATGGCCTCAGACAAGGTCTGCTGGCGAAAGGAGGCGGCATGGGTAATATCATCAGGGTAGTGGTAGGCGATGGGGTGGCCATCGTCCTGGGTGGAGAGGGTATCACAGTAGGCATTCCAGTTGGCATGGAATAATCATGGGCGTACTTCAGGTGAGGGTCATGACGGTCGTCGGGGCGGGAGCGACGACCATCTGAAATGGTCAGGAGGACAGGGAGATGGTCACTACCAATTGGCTCCAGGACATCCACCATTATGCAGCCAAGGATGTTAGGGGAGGAGAGGACGACATCAGGAGTAGAGTTGGATTCGGGGCAGGTGTGCTGGGGAATGGGGGTGAGATCGCCTTGAAGGGAGGAGAGGAACCGATGCCACCGCCATAGCTGGGTGGCGGAACGACTATGGATGTTGAGGTCGGCGGCGATCACATGGGAGGAGAAGGTACAATCAATGTGGGAGAGGAAGTCAAAAGGAATAGGGGCATTAGGGCGGACATAGATGGTGGCACAGGTGATGGTAAGGCCAGGGATGAAGAGACTAAGGATCAGGTGTTCTGTGGGGTCGGGAGGGGGAGGTTGAAGCCAAACTGGGATCTGGCGCTGGTGACCAATAGCAACTCCGCCATGTGCTATTGGGAAGGGATTGCCGGAGTGGTGAAGGAGGTAGGGCGAGATGTGAACGGTGTGGTGGAGGGTGTGAGGGCGCTGGAAAGGGTGGACATTCTGTAGAACAAAGGTGAGGAACCTGATGATGTCCTCAGCGGTGGGGGGGGGGGGGGACCAAGGGAATTGCCAGGAGGGTTTGGGGCGTCCAGAGGGCGTACAGGGACGGTGAGTTCATGAGGGGTTAGAGGGGGTCGGTTTTTACGTTTTTGGGAGTAGGTGGGATGCGGGAGATTTCAGGTAATACAGGAGGGAGGGGACTGAAGGTTAGGGCACTGCTGGAGGTAGTGCGCTTGCTTGCAGTGTGGGCAGGTGGGGGCCTCACGGCACTCAGCTGCTGTGTGTGTGTTGTAGCGTTGACACCTCTAGCAGTGGAGGGATTGAGGAGGGGAATGGGAGGGGTCGACCTTGTATCTCTGGTTGAAGAGGAGGGCAACCTCCTTCAGGAGGCGATCAATGGAGGGGGCATCCTCTAAGAAAAACCCACATAAGGCGGGTGGGGCTGGCGGAGTTAAAAATGCGGCAGACTGCCTGCACCTCCAGCGAGGGATGCACCTTGAGCTCCGACAACACCTCCTCCTCCATGATTGTCGGACTAAGCCGAGTGATCATGGCGGTGAGGGTCGGCGGGCGATGCGAGGGGTTTGGGTTGGCAGGTAGGAGACGGGGAAGGAGCTGGGGTAAGTGAGGCATTGGGGCCAAACCGGGTGATGGGGATGCGGGAGAGGATGTCAGTATGGAGGGTGGGGCTGGGGGAGGAGATGAGAACTGAGTCCCATCTGGGAGTGAGGAGGGAGATGGGGGCTCCAGGGATGTGTTGGCAGAGGAGGAGGGAGAGGTTCCGGGCCTCAAGAAGGGAAGGATCGGGATGAGAGAGGAGGTATTTGTAGGAAGAGGGGGGGAGAAGGAGGAGGAGGAGGCAGAGGGAGCAGTGCTAGGTGGGGAGACATCCATGGTATCCTGGGGGGAAGGAGGATGGGGTGGGGCCTTTATGGGAGTGGAGGAGGTGGTGGTGCCACTAGGGCATTTAAGGGCGGTGGAAGGGTGAGAGGTGACATGAGGGACGGGAGCCACAGGGAGGTGACGGGAAGTGGCAGGTCCCGGTGTGGACGCGGTAGTCGCCGTCAGAGGTGGCGATGGTGAAGGCGACGGCGATGGTGATGACGGTGATGGCGAAGGCGATGGGGAGAGTGGGCATGGGCAGTGGCCTGTCAGGCCACCACCCTAGCAGGAGCTGCAGTGACAGGCTGGCGAAGTGGGGGGAAAGGATCAGAGGTAGAGGAGTGGGAGGAAGAAGCTGGGGAGGGGGTGACAAAGAGCGAGGGCGAAGGGAGAGTTAGAAGAGGAGGGATGGAAAGAGGGGGGGGGCGACTGGGCACACCATGTAATGGTGGTCGTGGCAGCAGAGGGCGAAGTATAAACTACGGCAGTGGTGGTAGTATTGGCAGTGGTGGTGGGGGCTGACATGGCAACAGGTAGGAACTAAGACAGTACAGGATGAACAAAACAGAGGAAAAACCAGGGACAGACGAAGACGGACGAATGAGGCCCAAGGTCCCACGCTGCTGGAGCTGGCGACTGCTGGCAGGAACGCCGCAGCTGCTGCTGCCGCGTACAGGGCCAGGGCCACTGGTGCTGCTGCTGCTGCTGGCTGGACCACAGCTGCTAGCTGGCTGGCTGGCTGGACCACTGCTGCTGGCTGACTGGCTGGACCGCTGCCACTGGCTTGCTGGCTGGACCACTGCTGCTGGCTGGCTGGCTGGACCGCTGCTGCTGGCTGGCTGGACCGCTGCTGCAGGCTGGCTGGCTGGACCGCAGCTGCTGGCTGGCTGGACCGCTGCTGCTGGCTGACTGGCTGGACTGCTGCTGCTGGCTGGCCGGACTGCTGCTGCTGGCTGGTTGGCTGGCTGGCTGGACTGCTGCTGCTGGCTGGCTGGACCGCTGCTGCTGGCTGGCTGGCTGGACCGCCACTGCTGACTGGCTGGACCGCTGCTGCTGCCGCTGCTCGGCTGGACCGTTGCTGGCTGGCTGGACCACTGCTGGCTGGCTGGACCGCTGCCAGCTGGCACCTGCAACGCTAACACTTCAATTAGAGACAGGCATCAATCGAAGGGCGGTACTCATTGCGAGGTACCGCCGGAGATTGTTGGGATCCAGCGCATAGTTCCGTATTACCCTCCTGAACCCACCGCTTCCATATTCTGCTAACAGTCATTGGATCTCGACCAATGAGAGCAGCAATGTCGCGATACGATAAACCGCAACAGCGATAGGCTACAATCCAGCAAATCAAAGTCGGGAACGTGATGGTGCGCATTTCTCCTTCTTACACGAGGCATCACAACAACATTTCACCAGGCAACATCAGTCAACTGCTGTTTGTGTATGGGAAATCAGTTGGAAATTTTCCTCACGTCACCACGATGTACGTGTCGTCACCGGCGCCAACATTCTGTGTATGCTCTGAAAAGCTGATCATTTGCATATCACAGCATCTTCTTCCTGTCGGTTAAATTTAGTGTCTGAAGCACGTCATCTTCTTGGTGTAGCAATTCTAATGTCCAGTAGTGTAGTTAGCACTGTCCATTAAATCAATGTGAGCACCGGAGGTATATGTGGCTAACGTTGTAAATTATGTAAGTATTAAGACCTTGTTTTGGTAAGATTGCAGCTTTATACCACTTACGAAATGTACGTTCCTAACGGTTTTTCTTCTTGGCACGATGTATAAAATTTTTTCAGTGGGTATCTTGACAACAAGAACGATCCAGTACAACAAATTACGACTATGTGTAATGGCTTGTGGTGATGCACACTGAATTAAGTAATTTATTTATTGCTAAGTATCACTGAGTGGAGCTTTAAATAGCAAATGTATTTTGCCATTGCTCGCCTCTTTCATGGAATTTTCTGTATTTTAGATCTGAAAATGGATCGTCAAAGATGTGAAAAATTTTAAGGGATCTTGATCTAGGATTCTGATCCACACATTATGATAGATAGCCCCTCTCCGTGTTTGAAAATGTCAAATCACATGGTTGGATCAAAGAATTTAAAATGGCTCTGAGCACTATGGGACTCAACAGCTGAAGTCATAAGTCCCCTATAACTTAGAACTACTTAAACCTAACTAACCTAAGGACATCACACACATCCATGCCCGAGGCAGGATTCGAACCTGCGACCGTAGCAGTAGCGCGGTTCCGGACTGAAGCGCCTAGAACCGCTCGGCCAACGTGGCCAGCCAGAGAATGTAATGGCACAAATATCACACCAAGCGTGAAAAGGCAAAGACACTACACGAAATACGTATAGCCGATATCGAATATAAGCGTTGCAAGTACCACAGAGATACTGCTGAAACTAAACAGACAGACACTTGAAGATACCGGGAAGGCCTACTCCTGCAGAGTTATTTGATTAGATTAACTACAAGGTAAACACAGACGTTGACTCATTCCTCCCGCGCTCGTTACTTGAAAGGAGCAGGAAAGAGCCCTAACGGCTGTTATAATGGGAAGTACCTTCCGTCACGGACCTCACACTGGTTTACAGAGTACGTGTGTAGACGCAGAACTACTTCAACAGTACAAGTTACCGAGGTCTGTTCTGAGCGCCCCCGTTACTTATCAACACGGAAGGCTCTAGAAGGCAGAAGGTTACAGCAGGGCCCTCGCGAGGGCCTCAGCCCCGCCCCCACCGCCCCCGCAGTCGGCAGCGCTGCCTGCGGCGCCCCCGCAGCCCCCACTGTGCGCGGGCGCCATTACGGCGGCAGCGGCGGCCTCCGCCTCACCTCGTTATCGCACTGCCGCCCGCTGCCAGCCGCAGAGTCGAGTTTGCGAGCCGTCGACAACACGCCCCGCGATTCTAACGACCGCACCAAATAACCTGCCACTTGCCCCGACACCTCGCCCCGCGACGGAATCCGCGCTACCCGCTCTCGCATTGTGCCTTTAGGTGCGCGTTAACAGGTGCCGGACGAATTCTGCGACTGCGAATCCGACAGGGGGAAAAAGGTTTGCTTAACAGGTGTACCTGCTGCGGCTTTAATGGGGACTCCGCAGTCCATAGCGCAGAATCTAACACCCAATCCGGGAACCAGCTCTGACGGCTCTTTCGTAGACGCAAAGTACGAAGTGAGTTGTGCAGCACCAGCGTGTCATGATATCTACCGTAGCGATGTATTTGACCACAATCAATCTGAGATGCATCAAAGGCACGCCACAGACCATTAAAACGGCAACTACAGGAAAAATACACAGGGTGAAAGGTATTTAAACCGACGAACTGTGGGAGGTTGTAGGGGACATCAAAACAAATATTTTTCCCTAATGTCATTTTTTCCTGTTGTTGTTGTTGTTCTGGTCTTCAGCCCTGAGACTGGTTTGATGCAGCTCTCCATGCTACTCAGCCCTGTGCAAGCTTCTTCATCTCCCAGTACCTACCGTAATCTAATTCCTTCTGAATCTGTTTTGTGTATTCATATCTTGCTCTCCCTCTACGAATTTTACCCTCCACGCTGCCCTCCAATACTAAATTGGTGATCCCTCGATGTCTCAGAACATGTCCTACCAACCGATCCCTTCTTCTAGTCTCTCTACCTCATGATGGGTGTTGTGTGCTGTTCTTAGGTTAGTTAGGATTAAGTAGTTCTAAGTTCTAGGGGACTTATGACCACAGCAGTTGAGTCCCATAGTGCTCAGAGCCATTTGAACCATTTTTTTTTCTTCTAGTCAAGTTGTGCCACAAGCTCCTCTTCTCCCCAATTCCTTTCAATACCTCATCATTAATTATGTGATCTACCCATATAATCTTCAGCATTCTTCTGTAGCACCACATTTCGAAAGCTTCTATTCTCTTCTTGTCCATACTATTTATCGTCCATGTTTCAGTTCCATACATGGCTACACTCCATACAAATACTTTCAGAAACGACTTCCTGACACTTAAATCTATACTCGATGTTAACAAATTTCTATTTTAGCCATTGCCAGTCTACATTTTATATCCTCTCTACTTCGACCATCATCAGTTATTTTGCTCCCCAAATAGCAAAACTCCTTTACTACTTTAAGTGTCTCATTTCCTAATCTAATTCTCTCAGCATAACCCGACTTAATTCGACTACATTCCATTATCCTCGTTTTGCTTTTGTTAACGTTCATCTTATACCCTCCTTTCATGACACTGTCCATTCCGTTCAACTGCTCTTCCAAGTCTTTTGCTGTCTGTGACAGAATTACAATGTCATCGGCGAACCTCAAAGTTTTTATTTCTTCTCCATGGATTTTAATACCGACTCCGAATTTTTCTTTTGTTTCCTTCACTGCTTGCTCAATATACAGATTGAATAACATCGGGGATAGGCTGCAACCCTGTCTCACTTCCTTCCCAACCACTGCTTCCCTTTCATGCACCTCGACTCTTATAACTGCCATCTGGTTTCTGTTCGAATTGTAAATAGCCTTTCGCTCCCTGTATTTTACCCCTGCCGCCTTCAGAATTTGAAAGAGAGTATTCCAGTCAACATTGTCAAAAGCTTTCTCTACAAATGCTAGAAACGTAGGTTTGCCTTTCCTTAATGTAGCTCTTTCGTATGGCGAGTATTTAAACCGGTAGAGGAACTGTGCTATGGGTGGATGATCAACTGGTTCCAGGTTTTAAGAGAAATTGACGTAACAATTGCTCTCGAAGGACTGTTCTTACATTCGTCTGATTCGTCCCCATGTTACGTGCAATTGCACGAGTGCTGATTGAAGGATCCCGCTCCATATGCTGCAAGACAGCTTCCTCAAAAAGCAGCGTTCTTACCGTGTGACGGTGTTGCTGTCCAGGTAATCTGCTAAATGACCCGGTCTCACGCAGACGTTGGTACACAGCAGCAAAGTTCGTATGATCCGGGATACGGCGTACGATATTGTTGTTCATAAACGCGCTGTGCAGGTCGTTCGTTAGGGTGCGCTACGCAGTACGCACCAACCATATCAGTGTACTCACTCCGGGTGTATCGCTCCATTAGTAAAAAGAGACAATCCACAACTACATCGGTGGACAGCAGTTAACTACAACTGAAGAGCGTAATACGCCCTCTAACAACTGAAGATCGTAATGCGGCCTCTAACAACTGAGGAACGTAACACGCCCTCCACCGGTTTAAATAATCCTCATAGGAAAAAATGATATTAGGGAATAATATTTGTTTTGATGTCCCCTGCAACCTCCCAGAGTTTGTCGGTTTAAATACTTTTCACCCTGTATATATTTACAGTTAATGATACCACTCGTTCTTGAAATAGGCATTCTATCCCATCGGTCCGACTGAAAGCGAGCCTAGTGTTCGTTTGCATGGAGTAAGTCAATGGTTCAAATGGCTCTGAGCACTATGGGACTTAACTTCTGAGGTCATCAGTCCCCTAGAACTTAGAACTACTTAAACCTAACTAACCTAAGGACATCACACACATCCATACCCGAGGCAGGTTTTGAACCTGCGTCCGTAGCGGTCGCGCGGTTCCAGACTGTAGCGCCTAGAACCGCTCTGCCACCACGGCCGGCAGGAGTAAGTCACAATCAATTAACTTTGCGAACTAATAAGCAATAAAATGATTACACTGAATTACTCTGACTAGTCTTAAGTCAGTGTTAAAACAAAACTTTCGTATTAAGACCAAATAAAACACAAAAAACAATTAATTATATTAGATAACTCTGAGGGAGCCAAACTAAATTTGGATGGCTTACAAAAGTAACATTATGAACATAATTTAGAAACCATTTAATATTTATTCACGACTCAAATCATAATATTCGCACATGAGTTACGAACTATAGTGAAGCGCCAAAGGAACTTGTATTGGCATACGTATTCAAATGCAGAGATGTGTAAACAGGCAGAATACGGCTCTGCGATTGGCAACGCCTATGTAAGACAACAAGTGTCTGGCGCAGTATTTACATCACTTACTGCTCCTCCAAAGACATGATATCAAGATTTAAAATAGTTTCAATGTGAAATTAACGTCGGCGCACGAGCGATGGAATACAGGATCTCTGAGGTAGCGAAGAAGTGGAGATATTCCCGTACGACCATTTCACGAGTGTACCGCGAATATCAGGAATACGGTTAAACATCAAATCTCAGACACTGCTGCGGCCGGAAAAGTATCCTGCAAGAGCGGGATCTACGATGACTGAAGAGAATCGTTCAATGTGTTTGGACACTATTGATCAGGAAATCTATATGTGTACGTGAAGGCTCCAAGAGGAAGGAATATTGCCATGCTGCATTAGTCACTGTCATACGCATCAAGCTTTAAGCGTTCCTCGTCTACCTAAAGACTGAGATATTTCAATAAAAAAATTTCCAATAAGTCACTATATGAATATACAATGAATACAAAGCAGTTCTGTGTAACATCAATATCCTGAAGAGGAAGAGAAACCCAATGACGATGAATAAAATTAGTCTCTTTTTAGACAAAATGCCGTAAAATACAAAGTAATCAAAGGTCAGCATTAGTGTATGAAATAACTCATCATCAATAATGAACCGAGAAACCGGATACATTAGACCCCTGAGGCAATTGGCGAGGTCATCGTTGGATAATGGATGACCGTTCAGTAAAGTTTGCGGTCATTATACCACCGAACAGTCCACCTTCAATCTTTCCGATGCGGACACTGACACAGTAGCCAAATACACATAAATCTATGTTCATTACACAGAAATCGAGGAAAATAATGAATTTATAAATAAATCCAATTTGTATCTAGATCACAAAATAATTTATTTCGAACCAGAACGGGAAAATAACACTTACATGTTCAAAGTTCGACATCGGTGAATAGGCAGGTACGAGGAACAAAATAATTGGACATTAATATGAGACGTGTCCACGCTTCACCTTGTGATGTTACAAAATAAAAGTGATGTTGTTATTCAATGGAAAGTTGGAAATTGAGATTTCGCTTACTGTTTTATCAATCACAATTGGCGTAAGAATCATGGCTAGACCATTGTCATAAAATATTGCATTATGAGATGTAAATAAATTTTACTTGCAGTTTCGCGTAGCTTGAGGCAGTCACAACTAGCGTGCTATTGATAAAGAAATTGCATTATCGTCTTTCTAATTACTTCATGATCGTAAATACGATCACACCCGGTTGTGAAGTTATTGTTATGACAAAACAATTTCCTAAGGGACCAGAAAGTTCTTAAGGGCGCAAAAACAACTGTAACATCACACACAAGGGAAATTCAATATTATAGCTGATGCAAGATGACGATAAAACAGTTTTCTTTTTATCAATGTAACACGCATATTGGACTGCTGATCTTGCTGTCTGTAATCTTAGCAAAATGCATAATTAAAATGAAAATAATACTGAGGAGATGATAGAAATGAGCACTGCTAAATGATTCAGTATTCCCAGAACAAATATTTAGTATAACTAAAACATATATCGTACCTTAAGCTTAGTACTACAATGACAGTAGATTTTTATGTCCGTATCATGTCCATTGAGCGCTCTTTTATATAGCCATTGTCCTTTTGAGTCACACGTGCGTCGTCACTATAAGTTATAACAGTTCTTCTTACACTTCACTCAAACTTAGACGGAACACGTTTTTATTTATTTAGTAAAAAAACTTAGATCAGACCGCCACAAATCTGCGTCCGTCTTACTTAAGAAAAACAGTACAAGTCTTTAGAGCTCAAGGCTTCATTTGTTCTCCAGCGAACATAATAGTGAAGGATCGCATATCTATCCGTATTTTTCTGTTTATATTGCCGCCCAAAGACGACGAATTACATTATTTGGAAAATTCCACCGTCGCTATGCGACGCCTTATTATACATTAATCATTATTTATAAACAAGTATTTGCCTTCTAGCTAAAAGTATTAACTACTCGTATTTGCTGTTTTAATGAAGTCAAAAATAGCGAATATCACATTGCCTCCCATGAGGAGAGTGAGGGAATGCCGAAGGATCACCTCGATTCTCATGTCCTCATGAGATATTCGTGATTTTTGGTGTGACATTTACATAATGTTACTGGCGTACAAAGTACATAAATTGAAATTACATTTATAAACATATATCAGATATTTATCATTTTTCAAAATAAAGTTTTTCACTGTTTGTTCATCAGTCACTTCATTCCATAATACCAAGATTAACATTTATGTGCATATTTAATTTGGTCCATATTTGCTTATAACAATAAGTGAACGTTCATTTCACACTTCAGGGGATATAATTCAGAAATTACATTCTCTTGACTTTAATAACTAACACAGGAGTACAGTGAGTGCTTATTTACGCTAAACTAGAGTGGACAATGTTCGAGCATCTGTTGACTCATTGTGGTTCAATTACAGTTTAATAGCGTAGCACTACACTTCGTGATGCTTTGACTTTCTGTGTTAGCTGTCTACGGTGTTCATCATGCAGTATATCTGTCCTTTCCACTGTGGTGCCAGGAATTCAAGTGGCTTCCCGGGTTTTTATTTACAATATGAAACAGAAGAAGTGGAAAATTATTAGTATAACTTACAACCTATTGGATACATTTGTTAAGGATCGGGACTGGTCTGGATTTCAGGGTCTTCCTATAGTGCACATTCATTTTCTTTGTCCATCAAGAGACAGGATTATAATTCATTTTAGCTGTGTTCAGGAGTGCCGGTATTAATGACTTTAAGGTCTGAGTAATCTAACAACCTACTTCTCAATCATCTTAACTTCAACTCAAGAAAATTGCTTTATTTACGTATGAAAATGTAGTCACACAAGTGTGCAAATGTCCTTCCTCCAGTATGTACGATTGAAGTCATGGCGGTTAGCAGTTTAAAGTTTGGATTGTTTCGTCACCCACACGTCAGCCACTCACAGCGGCTGCACAGTGCTGCGTGAGCTCCAGTACTCAGTATCCGTTCGCGCTCAGGCTGTAACAGAGCTGCCGGTCCTCGATCGCTCTTTTTTTTGGTGAACTTCGTATCACGCGAGTGCATCGATACAAACACCTCGCGCGCGTTTTCCATCGGAGGAGCCGGACACTGAAGCTGCCTCCATACTTCCCAGTCAACTGCCTCCCACGAGGCTCGCAGGTAAGTGACGACGAATGTTTTAGCTGTCGCTGCACTTAGAACAACACTGAACTTTGCGTTGCACCTGTTGTCGTAGCCTTGACTTTTTTTTTTACACTTGCAGTACAGCATTACCACTAATACACACTGAACAGTTATTTTTACTATGCACGTCGCACTTTAGTGTGCATCTTCACACACCATTCGTGCTCAGTTCCTTCGTCAATAGCGTTCATTTACAAAACAATCAATTTTGCAGGTTTCCTCCATTGGTACAGAAAGATTTATATTCTACTATTTACAAAAGATCACTTACGAGCTAATATTTACAATTAATTGTCACTCCTTTTGTTAATCCTTTGAACAACTGCTTTATGAATGGACTCTTTGTTTCTCAAGGTTTACTTTCACTAGTGAATCTAAAAATATTCTTTCAAATTTTTTTTAAGGGCTCATCTCCTCATTATGAAAACTGCAGATTTCGCGACACTCGTTGCATTTATTCTTTAGTGCACCCAAGATCATTTTCTACTGCCACGCAGCATATCTACTACTTAACGAGTACGCATTTAACGCTGAACCCTTTCTTTTGTGCTTTCCCTTGTGCTTGCCAAATTTTTTTTTTTTTTTAATATTTGAGGGCAGACTGGATAACAATAGGTTTCCCTCTTCGCTTCATGTACTCAGCAATCGTTCTCTGTAAAAAAAAAAAAAAAAAAAAAAAAAAAAAAATAGGGTAACGCGTGTCTACTAATTTTCGCATGAATGGAATTAACCACATTTCACTGGGCTTACGCAACCTGTCCATAACAAACATTACCAAAGCTAGCGAAGTTCATCGCGCTACGTGTCTCATTTCTCATAAGCACTGCTTTGCCTCGAAGCACACGTGCCTTTTATTAGTCGACCCTTGTTCTAGGTTAATGAACCAGGATCAAAAGGAACGGGCACAAGGAAAATGGATTTCATAAGAGGAGTGCCTCAGGAGATATTTTTGCAATAAAATCTGCATGTAAATTAAATTATCATAATAAACATAGGCACATATATAAATTTCAACCTCTTTCATTACAGCATGCTGTGTGATGTTACAAAACAAAAGTGATATTGTTATCCAATTGGAAATTGAGAATTCGGCCTCGGGCATGGATGTATGTGATGTTCTTAGGTTAATTAGGTTTAAGTAGTTCTAAGTTCTAGGGGGACTGATGACCTCAGAAGTTAAGTCCCATAGTGCTCAGAGCCATTTTTTTTTTGTTGAGGACTTTGCAAGAGAGGCGCTCTGCATCGCGGTGTAGCTTGCTGTCCAGGTTTCGAGAGGGTGCGTTTCTGGATGAGGTATCGAATATATTGCGTCCCCCTACTTATACCTCCCGAGGAGAACACGAATGTGAAATTAGAGAAATTCGAGAGCGCACGGAGGCTTTCCGGCAGTCGTTCTTCCCGCGAACCATACGCGACGGGAACAGGAAAGGGAGGTAAAGACGCACCGTTGGGTGGCTTGCGGAGTATAAATGTAGATATAGATGTAGGCATCCGGTGGCAGCCACATAGCCCACTCACACTTGGTTCCACTTCGCTATGTGACACTACGCAGACTCCATCTAGTTCCGACTGTGACATCAAGTTCAGAGACCCTCATCCTTCTTGACACTGATAGCTAGATTCTATCTGTTGTTGCATTATTTGTAACACGTTTTCGACGCTTACAGAAATTCAAGTGAAGTAAAACCTATCGACTAATCATCTCTGCTCCTGTCCAGCTATCCTAAGGTGACAGTTCCCCATACCACTCTCTAAGCCACCTCTTCTTACCGTAGCATATGAAGTCATACACAGTAACTTTTGGCACTGCACTCGAATGATGAATAACGCTCTACAGGCAGACTCCCCTAAATAAAACCCTTCCGTGTGATAGCCACAGAGTTTCGAGTAATTCATCATTGCAAATCACTCGTTTCTAGTCATCCAATGTGCGCTCTTTACTCCACATCAACTGATAGTTGCTACTGACTACAGATATTCTTACAAGCAGCTGTTGGACCACAGTAATACAACCTGTTGAATTTCTCCCTAGGCACATGCACTGCGCCAGCTGGACTGCATCTAACATTCTATTAGTCACGAGTGATTCCCCAGTAGGTTTTATGCGATGTCTTACAGCCACTCTCCTCAATCCTTGACGGTCTGTTTTCGGCAGTATATGAGGACTGCCTCGTCGTTGTTTCTTTGCGTTTCCGCTGGGAATTCGCATCAGCAACAATAAAACTGGGCAGCTTTATGAGGGTTGAAATGTCCCTGAGAGGTTTGTCACTCAGATGACATGCGAAGAACCATCTCCTGAACCGTCCATTCAGCTTTCACTGCTTTTCTGCTGACAACAAAATAAACCCCCCCGCCCCTCCCCCACTCCTTGTGCACTAGGTTCAAAAACGGCTCTGAGCACTATGGGACTTAACATCTGAGGTCATCTGTCCCCAAGAACTTAGAACTACTTAAACCTAACTAACCTAAGGACATCACACACATCCATGCGCGAGGCAGGATTCGAACCTGCCACCGTAGCGGTCGCGCGGTTCCAGACTGAAGCGCCTAGAACCGCTCGGCCACCACGGTAGGCTGTGCACTGGGGGTCCGCCTCTCGAACACATCTAGCGGTCAATTCCGCATTACGTAGGGATGGTCGGGTACTTCTGATCAGATAGTGTATACTATACATTTTTGGTATCGCTATCCTCCGGCCTGAGTTTAGAATGGTTTTGTGTGTGGGAAAATGAGGTCGCCGTGGGTATTGAGATAACAGGTATCTGATACAAATTTTCTTGCTGATAACGCAGCTTTTTCCACTGATTTCAAATAAGGAAGCGGTTTAGATTTATCATTTGCAATTTTCTAAATACCAAGAAAGGTGAATTTTTCATGAAAGTCCGTTCTTTGGTAGCTTTTCCGTAATTTTTAATTTTTAATGCAATAATGCAAATTTAGGTGGCATCCTCGCTCGAAGTCGAGTGTAATTATCCTTTCCATGACATTTTTACTCTTTTAGATATATTTTCAGATTTAATTTGCGTCAACTGTGATTACACAAGTAAATTTGCCTACTTTTTAGGAACAAAATTCGACCACTAATAGTAGTAGCCTCAACGACTGCTAGATTGGATATTTCACCACCTGACAGAGACATATTGCTATTATAGAACACAATCACTTGTAAAAGTGGCGCATATGTGATGGTTTGAATATAATGACAGTTCTCACGAGAACACAGACAGTGTATGCCAAATGATGTTGGGTTATCTGCGAGTGGAACCGCTGTGTGACGAATAAATGATCCATCAGGTATAGAATGCAGCAAGGAGATAAAACTGTCCTGCTTGTGCAGTTGGTTGAACATGACGAAGTTTTCATGCCGAAACGTTATGTGAAAGTAGTATTTACGATGAATTCTTGAAGCACGCTAGATTCTAGACGAGTCTAGACCGAGGCGCAGGGGCTCTCTGGTACCTGAGGATGAGCTGTGCGAAAATGAAGTTCACAAATACGACAGGTCATTTTGACACCTATCTTTATGACTTACTCAGTAAGCAGAAAGACGTGTGTGGATGATATTTAGTTCGAGCTAAACCAGCTCCCTCCTAAGTTATAAATCTTGTATGACAGCTGTAAAAAGTGTATGGCTTGTACATACAGCATGTCCCTCGTAATTCTCAGCCCATATTTTGGTATCTCCCCGAGACATGCTCTCAGGATCGATACAATCAATTGCCGTGGTTGTTTGCATCTGGACACATCTGGCGTAACATGTCAATCAGAGCAAACAAAATCCAGGAGTTAAAATTCTAACCAAACATACGTGAAATTAAAGAAGTATATTTCATGAACGTATTATCCCGTTATATTTGATCTTCATTTCTACCTCAGGTAGAACGTCACAAATATTTCAGTGACTGACGTCGCAGATCTCACTATAGTGATTGATCGAGACGAATAGATTTGCTTATCTTACTCAGTACCTGTCAGTTGTCTTAGAAAGAGTATTGGATATCAATATACTTTTTATTTATCGGTCTTAGTTGACCGGTATTCAGTAGAATGGCGTTGTGGACAGGCTATATATGTGATAACTCTCTGCAGAAATGCAGATGCTTGGGGAATTGAGATGCTGAAGACTCGCAAAAGAAGCGGTCTTGTGAAATTATCTGTCGGAAAAACATAACATGTCTTGTTATTTCTTAATTCTTGCATTTAGTACCAAACGTAGCGAAACTTTGGGGCCCCTACCTTTCCTAATTGCGAAGTGGTCGTCGTCCGTCAGATGCTCAGTTTTTTGTCCATTCTGCAGTATGTTAATCTTGTCAGCAACAGTGAAGCATGATACGTTAAGTTGATTCTACGATAAGTATCGCAGTTACCTGCCTTTAGTACCTTTGGGATTGTGTGGATGATATTGTCACGAAAGTCTGGTCACGCAGATTCCACAAATCAATATGGTTGCCACCTCTCTCAATGATCATAGAAATTTAGAAGGAAAGTTTTCTGTACGTCCAGTTTTCTTTGATTTCTAATCTGCCAAAGCTAAATTAAACTCTGACTCTAATACTGCATCCTCTTTATCTTCCATATGGGCTACCGTTCTGGCGTGTCGCAAAAGGCGTCAAGCGCCGACGCCACTCGGTAATTCACCGCCGTCGGGTTGGTTGCCTGCTGAGCCCCTGCGACTACGCGACGTTGGAGCTCCGCCATTTGCAGCACTACCTGCTGAGGGCCTTCGCGTACACCGGACCAAAGCAAAAGCCAGAGAGGTCGCTCCTGCCACGAAGCTTTCGCTGCATTCGCCAATGCAGCCAACCAGGAGGAAGAGTATCTCCACCGTGCGATGTGCTCGCAGGCCTGTTGATATTCTGTCAGGTTGGCAAAACTGTAGAAAGTGTGAACTCGTACAGCTTGTGTCAGTCTCTTCCAATGTGCTGTGCTCAAGGTAAGCGAGGACTTAAACATCCAACTATCGAAGAATGAAATCCGACTGTATAAGTTCTCGTTCTGTTGTCTCCGCAACCAAAACTTGGATTCCAAGTACTTGCGTTTATAAAATAACTGAAAAGCCACGATCGCTTCAGACGTTTATTAGATGACCATTTTCATCACTCTGAAGGTGCCATCATCAGATCTGTGAAGGTATAACATAACAGGTTTGAGGGAGCGCTTACATGAGTTAACTATATTCATTACAATTATTACAGAACCACATACCTCAAATTTGGATTAACATTTATAAAACCATATGGACATCATGGCATATGAGGCAGACACTCTGATAAAATCATTGTCACAACCAATAAAAAATAATAAGAATCTACTCTCATGGTCGTTCTCTCCATAAAATACCGGGTGATCAAAAAGTCAGTACAAATTTGAAAACTTAATAAACCACGGAATAATGTAGATAGAGAGGTAAAAATTGACACACATGCTTTGAATGACATGCGGTTTTATTAGAACCAAAAAAAAATATTGCTAGACGCGTGAAAGATCTCTTGCGCGCGTCGATTGGTGATGATCGTGTGCTCAGCTGCCACTTTCGTCATACTTGGCCTCCCAGGTCCCCAGACCTCAGTCCTGCGATTATTGGCTTTGGGTTACCTGAAGTCGCAAGTGTATCGTGACGCTGAAAGACAATATCCGGCGCCAATGCCTCATAACTCCTGACATGCTTTACAGTGCTGTTCCCGACATTATTCCTCGACTACAGCTATTGTTGAGGAATGATGGTGGACATATTGAGCATTTCCTGTAAAGAACATCTTCTTTGCTTTGTCTTACTTTGTTATGCTAATTATTGCTATTCTGATCAGATGAAGCGCCATCTGTCGGATATTCTTTGAACGTTTGTATTTTTTTGGTTCTAATAAAACCTCAAGAAAATTGAAAAACTTTCAGATTCTATGCGAAAAAGGAGAATAAATTTTTATGGTCATCTTCTCAGAATGGATTCCAACAGATTAACTAAACAAATCTTTGACTTCTTCCGTAACCGAAAAACGAAGCCCAACTGGTTTAAAGAAATTGAGAAAAACCTAGTGGAATTAAATATTTCAGAAAATTCACTTATAGATCGAACTGCTAAATTAATTACTAAAGATGAAAACATAAGGTTCCAAGACAAATCCACGCAAAAGTCCAAATCCTTCATCTCGGAAGAAGAGAGGAGAAGAAGATCAGAAAGAATGAAGAAATACTGGACCCTAAGAAAAGAACAACGCACAAAGAAATGATTGATCCAGCGTACCCCAAAGAGGGTGAAACGAAAGAAGAAGAAGAAAACCTCATGTCATTCCAAGCATGTGTGTCAATTTGTACCTGTCTATCTACATTATTCCGTGATTTATTCAGTTTTCAAATTTATACTGACTTTTTGATCACCCAATATAAAACTGAAGTCACCAGATGAAACTGCCACTGCTCGCCTAACACCGGTCGCCATCATCACTGCCCTGTTCCGCGCAGGCTTACCTGCTGTCATTCTAGCGGTTCACAACCGGCCACCAGATAGCGCTGTCCAAGCAGCGCATACTCAGTCCCAGTGTGTAAGCACTTTACTATAACTGCTTGTCACATACCCATGCAAAGCCCACATTTCCGCATACATTTCCTGTATATACTATAATCACTATAAAGTGCGTCAATTACAAAGTAAAAGCTTATGAGGCACAGACATTATCCATTAGCGCCTTACAATACTACATATTATAATTTACCTTTATTCATATAAGGGCGTCAGGAATATGCACACACAAAGCTGTTCATAACACGACTTAGGTACAATGTGACGAGCGATTAAAACCTGTATTTTGGGCTTTACCTGTCTAGGCACTATGGTCTTAGGTATTGTAAGCGCTAAAAAAGAACGTATTCACTTGCTATAAAGTGTCTCGCCATCTATACCTTCGTTATGAGCAAGGTGAGAATCAACTACACAAACCTGCATAGGCACACGGAATTAAGGAATGCCATGTCAGAAGCAAACCGAAGACCACAAGAACAGGGGGGAAAATAACATGCGGACCAAGATGCACAGTGACTGCCGGCCGGTGTGGCCGTGCGGTCTAGGCGCTTCAGTCTGGAACCGCGTGACCGCTCCGGTCGCAGGTTCGAATCCTGCCTCGGGCATGGATGTGTGCGATGTCCTTAGGTTTAGGTTTAAGTAGTTCTACGTTCTAGGGGACTGATGACCACAGATGTTAAGTCCCATAGTGCTCAGAGCCATTTGAACTATTTTTTTTTTTTTTTTTTGCACAGTGACTCCACGTACACTCCCATCGGTATGGCACTAGTTTCACCCATGGGCCTCACCGAATGGGGAATAATGACAAACTATATTACTATGATACCAAAACCACAAGCGGTCTAGCTTCATGCACAAATATATCTGTAAAATACAAAAATAAATAAAATAAGAACGTAACGAAGACACGCTTCGCGGGCAATGGTAATCATCGAGTAAAGTTTTACTGGCGAAGCTGGCCAACTTTACCAAGGTAGTCCCTCCTAAAAAACATATAAATAACATTAGCAGTATTCTAAAGGTGGCTTTCCGAGCATAATAGATACACAGCACCCATCACAATGTGTGAATAGGTCGCACAAGGTCTCTAGAGCACCGCGTCAGATATGTCAAACAAATTATGATCCGCCGATTCTAACTGGTCGTTCAACAATTTGCTAGGAGACCTCTTCCCGTTTTTGTAAATTTCGATTTTTTCCAAACAGTTGAGTTTGCTTCGTTTCGGTGCTTTATGCAAGATTTTCATACCTTGCTGCATATCAGTAATTTTATGATTCGAAGCCCGCAGATGGTCACCCAAAGTGGATTTATTATGGGCACTCGTTTGCTCACGGAAACGCGTAAAAAACGATCTCCCTTTCTGCACGACGTAAAAAAGGTCATCTAATAAACGACTGAAGTGAGCGTGGCTTTTCAATTATATTAAAAACTAACTGATCGCCCCACGACACACCATGTGTACTTGCGTTTAGTTGTGAACTTACGCTGAAGAGGCAAAAAAACTGGTATAGACCTGCGTATTCAAGTACAGAGATATGTAAACAGGCAGAATACGACGCTGCGGTCGGCAACGCCTATATAGGACAATTGTCTGACGCAGTTCTTAAATCAGTTACTGCTAGTGCAATGGCAGGTTATCAGAATTTAAATGAGTTTGATCGTGGTGTTACAGTCGGCGCAAGAGCGATAGGACACAGCATCTCCGAGGTAGGGATGAAGTGGGGACCATTTCACAAGCGCACCGTTTATTTATTTATTTATTTACACGTCAAGTTCCGTAGGACCATATTGAGAAGCAAATCTCCAAGGTCACGGAACGTGTCAGTACATGAAATTACAACATTAAAGTAATAACAGATAAAAGTAAAAATGTTTATGAACCCGGAAAAAGCCAATCGATAAGTTTACGTAAACGCAATCAGCCATGCAACAAGAATCAGCTTACTTTTTCAAGGAACTCCTCGACAGAATAGAAGGAGTGACTCATGAGGAAACTCTTCACTTTCGGTTTGAAAGCTAGTTGATTACTACTAAGATTTTTTAATTTGACTAGCAGCTTATTGAAATGGATGCAGCACTATACTGCACACCTTTCTGCACAAGAGTTAGGGAAGTCCGATATAAATGCTGGTTTGATTTCTGCCGAGTATTAACTGAGTGAAAGCTGCTTATTCTTGGGTATAAGCTAATATTGTCAACAATAAATGACAGTAAGAGAGGCCAATGTCAAAATACCCAGACTAGTAAACAGGGGTCGACAAGAGTTTCGTGCACTTACACCACTTATTGCCCGAACCGCCCGCTTCTGAGCCAAAAATATCCTTTTTTAGGGTGGGAAGAGTTACCCCGAATATAATACCATACAACATAAGCGAATGATAATAAGCAAATATCAGGAATAAGTGAGTATCAGGTATCCGGTAAAACGTCAAATCTCCGATATCGCTGCGGCCGAGAAAAGATCCTGAAAGAACGGGACCAACGACGACTCAAGAGAATCGTTCAACGTGACAGGAGTGCAACCCTTCCGCAAATTGCTGCACATTTCAATGCTGGGCCATCAACAAGTCCCCCCTGCGGGTCCGGGCCTTAGAATAGGCTAGAGGTAATCCTGCCTGTCGTAAGAGGCGACTAAAGCAGTCCCGCACGTATCGGCATTTATTTGATGGTCCCCTGTACTGTTTGACCACATTGTTCCTAATTTTGTCAAAGAGTGACCCAATTGGGGAAGGGAGCATTACATGGTGCATCGTGTCCATCGTGCACTGAGATCTTTAGCCCACTTTATCGTCTTGGCTTTGCAGTCCCGCTCATCCTCCATCTCTTGTGCGAGTACACCCTCCTGGGTGCGTTTTCCTCCACTATGCAGTCTCGTTTTCTGCGCCGACGATGACCATGGACTTCTCTGCACCTCATATCCAGCATCGTAGCCAGTCTTTGTGGTGGTACTGCCATGTTCCCTGTTGGTTGTAGCCCCCTGACCACAAGGGTATCGCTCTCCTGCGCCGTTAACTCGCCACGTATGCCAAGGAGTAGATGTCTATCACCCTGGGGCATCGGGACTCCCGCCAAAGGCCATCCTGCCAGGTGGCCTTTGCTGTGGCTGGGTGGCACCTGTGGGGAGGGCCCCTGGTCCGAGTGGGTGGCACCAGGGCGGATGACACGCCATGGAGGTAGTAAGTCGTCTCTTGCTGGTGGGAGGAAAGCCAGGCTATGGATGGCCCCAGTACACAGTATGTAAAAGAGCTGACATGAAATTGTGTTGATGAAATCTCAGTTTTTTGTAGAGCATTTGGAGGACAATTTTGGGGAGTGGAGGGATTGTCCAAAATGCGGTCAGGGTCAGACTTGATAAAAGCAGCATCCTCTGCCCAGTCATGGGCATTACTCACTTGTGACAAGCCCCATGAGAACTAGGTTTTGGTCCAGGGTATTATATTCCGCAGGGACCTTCATTTACATTCTGACGATGAGCTGCACGCCAATTTAGAGCGAGGACGTGTTCATTTCGTCTGGTGCGTCCATCTGGGTCCGAGGGATAATCAGGTGCCACTGGTGACGTCATTACACGAGAAGGTCAAGATGATGGTCTACCGCTCTGATGTCAAGCAATATATCCCTTCCCCGATGTGGTGCTCTAACTGCTGGAAGTTCGGTCATATTTCTTCCCACTGTAGTTCCAGCATCACCTGTCGAGATTGTGGACGGCATTCTCATCCCAGTACTCCATGTGCCTTGCCTCCCATCTGTGTCAACTGCAGAGAGCATCATTCATCTTGCTCCCCAGACTGCATGATTTTACAGAAAGAGAGGAAAACCATGGAACACAAGACCCTGGACCGACTGACCTACACTGAAACTAAGGGGAAATTTGAATGCCTATATCCTGTGTGTATGACATCCTCTTAAGCTGCCGCTACGACAGCTGTTCTAGCCCCATCAGTTCCGCCACGTCCAGTCAGCTCTCTGAGCCATAAGACTACACCTGCCCACTTGATGGTGGTGGGGAGGGGGGGGGGGGTCACTTCCTTACCTGCTGCTCCTGCATCAACTACTGTGGGAACACTGCCCCACCCCCAACTATCAGGGACATCAGTCCCCACTTCTCAGCTGAAGAAGCATAAGTCTTCTTCTGCTCCTCTCTCTAGAATGGGGTTCCTTGTGTCACTTTTTCCCAGGTTACTACCAGTGAAAATTAGACACATTCCAGTGGCTGAAGCAGCCTCAGGTAGCTGGATGTAGGGCTTCACAGTCCTCCTCAGTCCTGAGACTGACTCAGTGAAGCCTTCCCAGCCAGAAAAACCAAAGGAGCAGTGAGCGAAACCCATACCACTGTTATCTACCAGCTCTTCGTCTGAGAATGATGTGGAGATTCTGGCGTCCCCTGAGGACCTAGATCTCGCGTAAATACCTCTTTGAGCATTTCATGCCTTCCCAGGCTCAGGATAACGTCATCCTCAAGTGGAATTGGTGCGGTTTTTTCAACCACCTGGCTGAGCTACCGAAACTGTTAAGCTTTACTCCTGCTTTCTTCAGTGCCCTCCAGGAAACTTGGATCCTGGCAATGCGGGCCCCTGCGCTCCACGGCTATAGGGAATTTTACAAGAACTGTAGTGAATATACTAGAGTGTCAGGTAGAGTTTGCGTCTATGTCCTGAACTCGGTATGTAGTGAGCCTGTGCCCCTTCAGACTCATCTTGAAGCTGTGGCTGTCAGGATACATATATGTCCATCCACATGGGGGTACCCCTGAACGTACTGGGTGCACTGATTCGTCAACTCCCTAAACCTTTCCTACTTTTGGGAGATTTTTACGCCCATAACCCCTTGTGGGATGGCGCTGTGCTTACTGTCCGAGGCAGAGATGTCGAAAATGTACTGTCCCACCTCGACTTCTGCCTGTTATGATAGTTCCACGGCCATAGATTTATCGCTTTTCAGCCCAGGACTTCTCCCATCTGTCCACTGGAGAGACCATGATGACTTGTTTGGTAGTGACACTTGCCCATCTTCCTGTCACTCCCCCAGCGTCATGCCCACGGAAGCCTACCCAGAGGGGCTTTAAACAAGGCAGACTGGGAAGCTTTCACCTCTGCTGTCACCGTTGAATCTCTCCCACATGGTACTATTGATGTGGTGGTTGAGCGGGTCACTATAAAGATCGTTTCTGCGGCGGAAAACTCGATCCCTTGTTCCTTAGGGTGCCCCAGGCGAAAGACAGTACCTTGGTGGTCGCCGAAAATTGCTGCGGCAATTAATGAGCGTAGGCGGGCTCTACATGACATAAGCGGCATTATTTCCTGGAGCACCTAATAGATTTTAAACGGCTCTGTGATCGCTTTCGCCAGCTTACATAAAGACGAAAACAGGAGTGTTGGGAGAAGTACGTCTCGACCATTGCGTGCCATACGTCACCTTCCCTAGTTTGAACGAAGATCAGTTGTGTTTTTGGGTTCCAGACCCCAACAGGTGTCCCTGGTGTTAACGTCGACGCCATGTTACCTACCGACGCCAACGCGATTGCCGAGCACTTTGCCGAGCACTATGCTCGAGCCCCTGCGTCGGCGAATCACCCCCCAGCCTGTCGCACCCTTAAAGGCGGATGGAAGGGTAGGTCCTCTCGTTCACTACACGCCACAGTGAACCTTATAACGCCCCATTTACGGAGTGGGAGCTCCTCAGCGCCATTGCACATTGCCCCAACACAGCTCCTGGACCAGATCGGATCCACAGTCAGATGATTACACATCTCTCGTCCGACTACAAGCGACTTTTCCTCGTTATCTTCAACCAGATCTGGTGCGATGGCATCTTTCCATCGCAATGGAAGGAGAGCACAATCATTCCCATGAGTAAAAACCTGCTTGATGTGGATACCTATTGGCCCATCAGCCTCACCAACATTCTTTGTAAGCTGCTAGCTGTGTTGGATCCCGGAGACACGTGGCCTACTGGCACCAAGACAGGGTCGCTCTACCACTGATAATCTTGTGTCCCTCGAGTCTTCCATCCGAACAGCCTTTTCTAGACGCCAGCACCTGGTTGCCATCTTTTTTATTTACGAAAACTTACGACACGACCTGGCGACGTCATATCTTTGCCATGTTATATGAGTTGGGTCTCTGGAGCCCGCTCCCGATTTTTATCAAAAATTTCCTGTCGCTCCGTACTTTCCGTGTCCAACTTGGTGCCTTCCATAGTGCCCCCCATACGCAGGAGAATGGGGTCCCGCAGGCCTCTGTAGTGAGTGTCGATGGCTTGTAAGATGCTCAGAGAGTCAGTAGACAGAAGAAAAGACTCACGAGAGCGTGAAAAGATGTGCTCAAGTGCACGAGGTATGGCCACCATCACTGCAGTGAATACATTGCAGCCACCTGGCAAGGAATGTTGTTCAAAGCCAACATGACCATCAGCCATCGAGCCATCGGTGTAAACAACTTCAGAGCCCCGGAAAACGTCAAGAATCGAGAGTAAGTGATAGTGGAGAGCCGCGGGGTTAACTGAGTCCATGCGACATGTCCAGGCCTAGGTTTACACCATGGAGGTGTTCATGAATGGACCTCGAGCAGAGGTGGTAAAGGGAAGGACTCCAGTTGAGACAGAAGCGATCGGACGCGAACCGCCATCGTAAGCCCTGACCTGAGCCACTGATGCGGGAGATTAACCACAGTGGTTGGGAAAACGAGAAAGTAATTCGGATGCTTAGGAGATGAATGTGTGGAACGTAACTGGCGAGAACTTGTGCACGAATAACATTCAATGGAGGGACTCTGTCCTCCACCAGGATGCCGGTCACCAGACTCCTAGAAGCTCCTGTCGCAAGGCGAACGCCACAGTGGCGCACTGGGTCGAGGAAACACAGCGCCGAGGGCACCACCGAACCATAAAACACCCATAGTCAAGGCGGGATTGAAAAAGAGAGCTGCAGCAGCGCAGAGCGATCTGCACCCCAGTTGGCATTGCTCAGGCAGCGGAGGGGGTTGAGGTGCTGCCAGCACTTCCGTTTAAGTTGACGAAGGTGAGGAAGCCAAGTCATCCGGGCATCTAAAACCAGTCCTAAGAATCGATTTGTC